>NC_086118.1:8752237-9430763 GCF_963921235.1 Mobula hypostoma
TGAGGGGGGGGGTATCTGGGACACCAGGTAGCACCGTTGAGCCCTCTGGAGATGTTGTGGGCTTATCAACGAAACATCAAAGAAGGAGGGTGCCCGCCTGATGACCCTGATGACGTACCTACCTTCCTTGTCACCACTTCAAGCCCACTGCCAACTTCGGGAGTACCAACTTACCACAGGGATTGAAGCATCAAGTCCTAGTAGCTCTGCTCACTAAGTTTTCTAGTGATAAAATCATACAACACAGAACTAGGTCCTTTTTGACAACTAAGTCCATATTGATTATCAGGATCTCTGGTCTTCTTGCCTTTTCTGACAGTCAGAACAGAGGATAAATATTTATTGGAGGCATAATGTTAAACCACCATCAATCATTATCAAAGTATTGGAAGGTGTGATCAACCCCCATGACATTTACTGCCCAATAACCTGCGCAATAAGGTTTAGTTTGGGTTCAGCCAGAAAAGCTCAACTGAGGACATCATCACAGTCTTGGTCTGAACATGGACTGAAGCAAGAGTAACTGCCATTAATTTCAAAATAGCGTTCAACAAAAATATGCCATTGAAGAATCCTCATCATTAGGCAAGAAGTGGAAAATATTCTAGTAGTTGGAGTCATACCTTAAACAAAGCAAGGTGGTTGTTGCAAAGATAATTTCTCTCAGCCCCAGGAGTTCTTCAGACCATCTTCACTAACTTCATCAAAGTTAAGTGAAAGTATTTATTGGTGCTTCCATTATGTTCAATGCAATTCACTACTCCTCAAAAAATTAAGTAGTTCATGTCTTCATGCAGCAGGTCCTAGACAACATTCAGGCAAGGATTGATAGGTTGCAAGTAATACTCACACCACACATTGAATAACTATTTCCATCAAAAGAGAGTCTATCCACCTGTGCATTACCATTACCCCTAGACCTTCATAGTCAACATCTGGGCATTACAGTGTCCAAGAACTCAACTGAACTAGTGACATAAATACTTAGGTTATAAGAGCAGCTGAGCGACTGGGTATCTGTAATGTAATTCATCCATTGTCATTTCAAAGGTTTTCTTTCTTCTACACAGCATGCATCAGTAGTGTGATGGAATACTTACCAGTTGCTTGGAAAATGCAATGTCAGCACTGAAGAAGCTCTACTTTATGCAGATGAATGAAACTATTTTGATGGGACCATCCCCAGTTCTTTAAAGTATTCATTTCCTCTATCAGCTATGCACCATGACTGCAATGTGTCCCTTTACAAAATCCACTGCAGTTGTTTACCTGGGTAATTCTGATAACTCACAAAATAACCAAGAAAATAAGGATGTACGGGAGCAATATGACCTGCAGGTTCCCTCCTGGTCACACACCATCCCGACTTGGAAATAAATTGCTGGGCTTTCATGAAATCTTGGAACTCCCTCCCCAAGAGCACTGTAGGGGTGCTTTCACCAGGTGGACTGCAGTAATTCAAGGAAGGCTCACCACCACCTCCTCAAGGGAAATTAAAGATGGGCAATAAATGCTATCCTTAACAGTGATGTTCATATACTGAAAAAATGTATTGAAAAATTACTCATACCTAGGCCCAACCTATTGAAAACTCAAATCTATGAAACAAAAAACTCAAGTGGATTAAGGCTACACAAAGGTTGCTGGCAATTTTATTAGTAATATTATTCTAATATGACTCTGGATAATGAATGTATAAACTACAGGAATATCTCTTCTTACATAATCATCTGAATATTGTTATGAGTAAAAACTAAAAGCAAACATTCACCAAAACATACACCCCTTAAAAGAGCAAAATATTGAACTAATTCTCTAAGCCACATATCCAACACTTTGTAATGGACATCTATTTTGCATGACTGATTAGTCGAGACACTTGCAAAGCAACTGTCTTTTAACTAGAAGCATATGCCTGAAATTCCTTCAGGGATCTCCTACTTCTTTCCAGTCTACATCAAAGTTACAAGTGAAATCACATTGGAACTCATAGAGATTGTAATTACAGGGTTTGGGAATTCTTCCGTGCAACACTTCAGTGGATTGCAAGTAGAAATCTTTGTAAAATTTATGAGTACTTGTTAATCCCAGGCATATTCAATGATACCCTTTCAAATGGTAACAAATTTAGAGGGGCTCCGCTAATCATGGACATACAGCACAGAATGGTCACTTTAAAAATGGTTCAAAATAACAAAATCAACAATTGATAATCCGGTTTAGCAGAAATTGTCATTATGGTGATGATGCCCAGTGTAGAACCAATGGCTATCCGCAGCCAACTTAAACATTTGTAAAGGAGTTACTCATCTATCCCTTGAGCCACAGATGTACAAAGGTACAAAACTGAGCTGAG
Organism: Mobula hypostoma; assembly: GCF_963921235.1. Taxonomy (NCBI): domain Eukaryota; kingdom Metazoa; phylum Chordata; class Chondrichthyes; order Myliobatiformes; family Myliobatidae; genus Mobula; species Mobula hypostoma. The sequence goes on from NC_086118.1 coordinate 8,754,594, forward strand.
ATTCAGCTTATCCCTTCTCATTCTTTGCCTACATATAGGAGAAGGCCCTATAAACTTAAGAACTAGGAATAGGAAAAGGCTGCTCACCCCATGAAGCTGGTCAACCATTCCAGAAGATCATGGTGACATTATTGGAATTTAAACCCTGCCTTTTCCTAATGAGCTGATCAAGCTTCACTGCCTTAAAAATATTTAAACACTCACCACGCTTTGAAGAAAGTTCCAAAGATTAGTTTTGCCTTACCCCTCTAGTTTTAGATTCTCCCATAAAAGGAAATATCTCATCAAATTTATCCAGTCAAGATCCCTCAAGGTCTTGTATGTTTCAGTCAAATCACCTCCCACTGTTCAAAATTCCAGCCTAGCCTGTGCAATCATTTTCATAAGGCAATCAGTTCACTCTAGGGATCCCATTTGAGCAAATCCTTTTTGAACATCTTCCAATGTACATTGTCCCTTAAATAATGAGGCCATACTGCACAGTTTCACCAGAGCTCAATATCTGAATCACAATTTCACTATTTCTGCATTCAATTCCATTAACAATAAATGATGGCAACATACATCAAAGTTGCTGGTGAACGCAGCAGGCCAAGCAGCATCTATAGGAAGAGGCGCAGTCGACGTTTCAGGCCGAGACCCTTCGTCAGGACTAACTGAAGGAAGAGTGAGTAAGGGATTTGAAAGTTGGAGGGGGAGGGGGAGATGCAAAATGATAGGAGAAGACAGGAGGGGGAGGGATAGAGCCGAGAGCTGGACAGGTGATTGGCAAAAGGGGATACGAGAGGATCATGGGACAGGAGGTCCGGGAAGAAAGACAGGGGGGTGGGGTGACCCAGAGGATGGGCAAGAGGTATATTCAGAGGGACAGAGGGAGAAAAAGGAGAGTGAGAGAAAGAATGTGTGCATAAAAATGAGTAACAGATGGGGTACGAGGGGGAGGTGGGGCCTTAGCGGAAGTTAGAGAAGTCGATGTTCATGCCATCAGGTTGGAGGCTACCCAGACGGAATATAAGGTGTTGTTCCTCCAACCTGAGTGTGGCTTCATCTTTACAGTAGAGGAGGCCGTGGATAGACATGTCAGAATGGGAATGGGACGTGGAATTAAAATGTGTGGCCACTGGGAGATCCTGCTTTCTCTGGCGGACAGAGCGTAGATGTTCAGCAAAGCGGTCTCCCAGTCTGCGTCGAGTCTCACCAATATATAAAAGGCCACATCGTGAGCACTGGTCGCAGTATATCACCCCAGTCGACTCACAGGTAAAGTGATGCCTCACCTGGAAGGACTGTTTGGGGCCCTGAATGGTGGTAAGGGAGGAAGTGTAAGGGCATGTGTAGCACTTGTTCCGCTTACACGGATAAGTGCCAGGAGGGAGATCAGTGGGGAGGGATGGGGGGGACGAATGGACAAGGGAGTTGTGTAGGGAGCGATCCCTGCAGAATGCAGAGGGGGGGGGAGGGAAAGATGTGCTTAGTGGTGGGATCCCGTTGGAGGTGGCGGAAGTTACGGAGAATAATATGTTGGACCCGGAGGCTGGTGGGGTGGTAGGTGAGGACCAGGGGAACCCTATTCCTAGTGGGGTGGTGGGAGGATGGAGTGAGAGCAGATGTACGTGAAATGGGGGAGATGCGTTTAAGAGCAGAGTTGATAGTGGAGGAAGGGAAGCCCCTTTCTTTAAAAAATGAAGACATCTCCCTCGTCCTAGAATGAAAAGCCTCATCCTGAGAGCAGATGCGGCGGAGACAGAGGAATTGCGAGAAGGGGATGGCGTTTTTGCAAGAGACAGGGTGAGAAGAGGAATAGTCCAGATAGCTGTGAGAGTCAGAGAGTCAGAATTTAACAATAAATGATGGTATTTTGCTAGTGTCCCTAATTACTTATATTACCTGCTATACCTCCATACCAGACTTTGCAAATAATGCATTAGGACACCTAGATCATTCTGCATTCTCTCATCGTTAAGATAATTTGCCTCATTTGTATATTTCATGACCAGTTTCATTTTTTCCTCATTTTATTCCATTCACCCAATCTTTGTCCATTTATTTACTCTATCTATATCCTTTTGCAGCCTTCTTATGTCCTTTTGCACTTACTCCTCCACATAGCTGCAAATTTGACAATCGTACCTCCAATGCTTTCATCTTTTTGAGAAATTGTAAAAAAATTGAGGCTCACAGCACCAATTCTAATGTAAATCCTGAAGATTTCTGCCAGCAGGCCAATCTTCTATCATGCCAATATGTAACCTTCTATGCCAAGATTTTAAAATACAAACACGAGGAAATCTGCAGATGCTGGAATTTCAAGCAACACACATAAAAATTGCTGGTGAACGCAGCAGGCCAGGCAGCATCTATACGAAGAGGTACAGTCAACGTTTCGGGTCGAGACCCTTCGTCAGGACCCTGCGGTCAATTCCTGTCACTGCCTGTAAGGAATTTCCACGTTCTCCCTGCAGTGGGTTGTCAGTATCTCCAGTTGAACTTTGTCTTTTTGTGTGTTTTCCCCCTAGCCATCAGTCTGAGGTTTTGTATCGCCATGTGCTCTTGTTTGTTTTCATGCCCCATGTGCTCCTGTTCCTGCTCCTGTTCTACTCTGGCCCCTGTATTACTGAGTACTCCACCTCTCACCTGTTTCTCATTATTACCTGTCCTGCTGCTACTTCTGTCTCATTGTGCTCCACCTATCATCTGCCTCTCTGTTTATTGTTCAGTGTATTTTAGTCTTGTGTTTTAACCTGTTTGTTTCCAGATTGTACCAGTGAGTTTTCCTGAGCCTTTCCAGTATTCGTATCTGAACTCTGTCCGTCAGAATATCAACTCTGCCTGTTTCCCGATTCTTGTTTTTGGATTTCTCTGGAATTTTTGATCAATCTGGCCAGAATGGATCCAGCAGACCCCAGTCGTCTGAGAGCCGTCCTGGAACAACAGGGAGTGACGCTGGGGAGACACCAGAACCAGCTGGACTCCATGTTCAGGGCAGCGGACTCACTTTCTGCTAATGTAGCTGATCTTGTGGCTCAGACTCAGTCACTCCAGCTGCCCCAGAGTGCCCACCAACATCTGCAACTGCATCTTCTGCTCGGCCCTCTGTGTTCCCGTCCAAGAGCCCCATCTGCCTCCTCCAGAAAAGTGAGCCCAGTACCTGCCGCTCTTTTCTTTCCCAGTGCATCCTCCTTTTCGAATTACAACCAACAACCTTCCGACTGATCGAGCCAAGGTGGCCTATGTCATCACCCAGCTGTCTGGTCGAGCAAGAGAATGAGGAACAGCTGTCTGGGAGGCAGGCTCACCTTTCTGCAGTAGTTTTCAGTTATTTTTTGAGGAGATGAGAAAAGTGTTTGATCGCTCCAAACATGGGAGAGGCTGCCCGTGAAATGCTGCACATGCACCAGGGGTGCAGATCTGTGTCAGATTATGCCATGGAGATCCGGACCCTAGCCACCTCCAGTGGCTGGAACTCGGAGGCACAGTACGACACCTTCCTGAATGGCCTCTCCGAAGACATGAAAGATGAGCTGGTCATCCAGGACCTTCTTGTCACCTTTGAAGCCCTGGTGGATTTGGCCAGCCGTGTTGATATTCGCCTTCAGCAGCACCACAGAGGGAGGGGTCCCAGAGGGTCCCTAGGGGCACTGGGTGAGTTCCAAGCTCCTCCTCAGTCTACATTGCCCTGCCATTTGCCCCTATCTACAATTGCCATTCCAGACCCTGAAGCTATGCATGTTGACCGTACCCGCCTGATGCCGATTGAAAGACAAAGGAGAATCAGCACCCGTTCCTGTCTGTACTGTGGCCAACCAGGCCACTTCATCTCCACCTGCCCATTAAAAACCAAATGCTCACCAGTAGGACGAGGAGTACTGGTGAGTGTGACCCCTGTCTGGCCCTCCTCGACACCACTCAGTCTCATACCTGCTTCTCTGGAGTGGGGTGTCCAACGGCGAGCAGTCTCCGTCTTGGTTGATTCTGGTGCAGAGGGGTGTTTTATTGGTTCCGGCTTGGCTGCCCAGTGGGGGTTACTCACCTCTGCTCTCCAGTCACCATTGATGGCCAACATCTTGAATGGTCAGAGACTGGCTAACATCACCCATGTTACAGCCCTGGTGAGTCTCAGCTTATCCGGCAACAATCGTGAACAATTAACCCTTATGTTACTGACTCTCCTCAAGCTCCCATTGTCCTGGGCCATCCCTGGTTAGTTAAACACAACCCCAACATTAACTGGCTGAGTCGCAAGATTGCAGGCTGGAGCCCATTCTGTCACTCCCATTGCCTCCGCCATGCTCAGATCCCCTTGTCTCCAAGCCCAAATTCCCACCAAGGAATTTCTGGACCTTAGTGTCATCCATCCTGAATACATGGACCTCAAGGCTGAGTTCAGCAAGTCCTGGGCCACTTCCCTACTGCCTCGTCATCCATATAGTTGCACCATTGACCTCTTGCCTGGCACCTCTCCCCCAAGGGGCCGCTTGTATTCCCTGTCCATACCTGAAACAGAAGCCATGAGTAAGTACATTCAGGAGTCTCTGGCTGCAGGCGTCATCCTGCTGTCTTCCTCCCCTGCTGGTGCCCGTTTTTTTTCTTTTCAAGAAGGACGGCTCCTTACATCCACGCACTGATTACTGGGGACTGAATGAAGTCACTGTGAAGGACTGTTATCCTCTTCCTCTCATGACCTCGGCATTTGAACTACTGTAAGGAGCCTCAGTTTTCACCAAGCTTGATCTCCATAACACCTACCATCTTGTCCATATCCATTAAGTGGATGAGTAGAATACGGCCTTCAACACCACCTCAGGCCATGACGAGTATCTGGTCATGCCACTCGGTCTCACCAATACCCCCACAGTCTTCCAAGCCCTGGTAAGTGACATTGTCAAGGACATACTGAACCAATTTGTTTTTGTGTATTTCAAGGATATTTTGATTATTTTCCAAGTCCCTTGCTGAACACGCAGGTCATGTCCACAGAGTTCTCCAGCACCTTCTGGAGAACCAGCTGTTTGTGAAGGCTGAGAAATGTGAGTTTCATCGCAGTACAGTCTCCTTCCTGGGGTATGTAATTTCAGGCGGTTCCATTCAGATGGACCAACAGAAGGTCAAGGCGGTGGCCGAATGGCCCCAACCTTCGACTGGTCAGGAGTTGCAACGCTTCTTGGGCTTCGCTAACTTCTATCGCCGCTTCATCAGAAATTACAGTACACTGGCTGCACCACTCACTGCTCTTACCTCATTGGCTGTCAGATTCTCTTGGTCCCCTGCTGCTGAAAAAGCATTCACCTGATCACAAAAACTTGGAATATATCCGTACTGCCAAGTGTCTCAACTCCCGTTAAGCTCGTTGGTCCCTGTTTTCCTCAAGATTCAATTGAATGGAAAACCTGATGTCCTCTCCCGAAGATTTCCCTCCTGAGACCCCTAAAGTCCCCGATGTCATCCTCCCTGCTCACTGTCTCGTGGGTGCAGCACAATGGGACATTGAATCTATTGTGCAAGCTGTTCAACAGAGCGAGGCAGCCCCTAGTCAATGCACCACTAACCGTTTTTATGTTCCCAGCTCTGTCCACTCACAGGTATTGCAGTGGGGTCATTCTTCCCAGTTATCCTGTCACCCTGGAACCAAGCATACTCAGGCCTTCATCAGTCGGCAGTTCTGGTGGCCCTCCATGGGAGATGACATCCGCAACTTCATCTCAGCCTGCACTCAAGGCAAGAACTCTAACTGGTCACCCACTTGTCTGTTACAACCCCTGAGTATCTCCAAGAGACCCCGGTCCCACATTGCCCTGGATTTTGTCACCAGTCTTCCCCCATCAGATGGTAACACCACCATTCTCACAGTTGTTGATCGTTTCTCCAAGTCTGTACACTTCATTCCTTTACCTAAACTCCCCTCTGCCAAAGAAACAGCCAAATTACTAGTACTGCATGTTTTTTAAATTACATGGTTTACCTGCAGACGTTGTGTCAGACAGGGGCTCTCAATTCACATCCAACTTCTGGAGGGCATTCTGTAATCTTCTGGGTGCCTCTGTCAGTCTGTCTTCAGGATTCCACCCACAGACCAATGGGCAGACCAAGTGGGCCAACCAACAGCTAGAGACAGTATTGCAGTGTCTGGTCTCCCAGAACCCTTCTGCATGGAGACAGCAGCTACCCTGGGCTGAGTACGCCATAAACTCTCATCAGTCCTCATCCATCGTTCTGTCCCCCTTTGAGTGCTGCCTTGGCTACCAACCTCCATTGTCTCCTGTCCAGGAGGAGGGGGTTGGCGTTCCAACTGCCGTGGCATTCATCCACCATTGTCAGCGGACGTGGAGGTGCACTCATTCTACCCTTCTCCGTGCCTCTGCTAGGATCAAGCATCAAGCTGACCACCATCGCTCCAAGGCCCCACATTACCGCCAGGGACAGCATGTGTGGCTTTCAACCCGAGACCTGCCCCTCAAGGTGGTTTCCGCAAACTCGCTGCCCGCACTTCATCGGCCCCTTTCCCAATGCTAAAGCCATCAGCCCTGCTGCCTTCCATCTCAAGTTCCCCTCCACTCTTCGCCGCATTCATCCCACCTTCCATGTGTCCTGCATCAAGCCTTTCATGAGCCACCTGCTGTGTCCTGTCCCCAAACCCCCCTCCCCCCACGGCTCATCGATGGGTCAGAGGCCTTCATGGTGCATCAACTGCTGGACGTTCGTCGCCGGGGCTGTAGCCTCCAGGACTGTGTGGACTGAGAGGGCTATGGTTCTGAGGAGAGGTGCTGGGTCCCCGCCTGTAACATCCTGAACCCCCCTCTCATCAGGGACTTTCATCGCCAGCACCCAGCTCTACCTGCCGTGATGCCAGGAGGCATCCATAAAGACAGGGGGAGGGGCTACTGTCAGTACCTCCAGTTGAACATTGTCTTTTTGTGTGTTTTCCCCCTAGCCGTCAGTCTGTGGTTTGTATTGCCTTGTTTGTTTTCATGCCCCATGTGCTCCTGTCCCTGCTCCTGCTCTACTCTGGCCCCTGTATTACTGAGTACTCCACCTCTCACCTGTTTCTCATTATTACCTGTCCTGCTGCTACTTCTGTCCCATTGTGCTCCACCTGTCATCTGCCTCTGTTTATTGCTCAGTGTATTTCAGTCCTGTGTTTTCACCTGTTTGTTTCCAGATTGTACCAGTGAGTTTTCCTGAGCTTTTCCAGCATTCGTATCTGAACTCTGTCTGCCCGAATATCGACTCTGCCTGTTTCCCAATTCTGGTATTTGGATTTCCCTGGAATTTTTGATTTCCGCCTGAACTTTGATGCTGACTTTGTTGCCCCTCTGGATTTGGTATTCAGTAAATATCACAGTGCGCACAGTACTTGGTCTGAGATTGGGTCCCTGCTTCAGTGCCTGATATGGGTTTCCTCCAGGTGCTCCAGTTTCCTCCCACAGTTCAAAGATGTACTGATTGGTTAATTGTTCATTGTAAATTATCCTGTGATTAGGCTGGGATTAAATTGGGGAATTGCTTGGAGGCATGGCTCGAAGAGCTGGAAAGGCCTATTCTGCACGGTATCTCTAAATAAATGTCCACGGCTTCCTCTACTGTCAAGGTGAAGCCACACTCAGGTTGTAGGAACAACACCTTATATTCCGTCTGGGTAGCCTCCAACCTGATGGCATGAACATTGACTTCTCAAACTTCCGCTAATGCCCCATCTCCCCCTTGTACCCCATCCGTCATTTATTTTTATACACACGTTCTTTTTCTCTCTCTCTCCTTTTTCTCCTTTTGTCCCTCTCACTATACCCCTTGCCCATGCTCTGGGCTTTCCCCCCTCCCCCTTTTCTTTCTCCCTAGGCCTCCTGTCCCATGATCCTCTCGTATCCCCTTTTGCCTATCACCTGTCCAGCTCTTGGCTCTATCCCTCCCCCTCCTGTCTTCTCCTATCATTTTGGATCTCCCCCTCCCCTTCCCACTTTCAAATCTCTTACTAGTTCTTCTTTCAGTTAGTCCTGACGAAGGGTGTCGACCGGAAACGTCGACTGTACCTTTTCCTAGAGATGCTGCCTGACCTGCTGCGTTCACCAGCAACTTCTATGTGTTGCTTGTTCTCTAAATAAATAGTTCACATTGCAGCAGAGAAGATGCTAGATGTCTTAAAATGTATGAAGGTAGATAGTTCTCTAGGACCTGATTGGGTATTTCCTAGGACCCTGTGGGAAGCATAAGGTAAATTGTGGGAACCGTGGCTGAGATACCTGCATGGTAGTTAGCAATGGGTGAATTACCAGAAGAGCATAAGATGTGCCTTTATATAAGAAGGGCTGCAAAGAAAAAATAGAAACTATATCTAACTGGGTGACCGTTGGATCTTATTAAAACTGTACTTAGGCATCCATCCAGGTAATGCTAGAATAGTTGTCTGTGCCTTTAAGGGAGACAGTGATGTCATTGCGCACGTGCAGGATAGTGGGAAGACCATTTTGTTTCTGCTGAAGACGCTGGTGGGGCGTTGGAATCTGGTTCCTCCCAAAGTGTGCTGGGCATGGTGAGGAAAGGTGAGCATTAATTGACAATATCCATGTGAATTTGTTTATGCTTGTTGGTGGATCGAGAATATCGGTAATTTGACATGTTTTACATGTGGATACTTTAGATTTCCACGAGTGAAGGAATCGATGCTGGGTAGTGTGGCTTATACGAAGTTCCTCACCATCCAAGTAGGTCAGTCTTCCTGTAATTTAACTACCAGGAAATACCTTGTAAAAGTTGTGTCAAGGTGTACCTTTTGTCTAACTTTATTGTATCAGGACTGTTTGTGCTTGTAACCGCGTAGCGTGAATGTTTAGTCTCTGTTCGGAAGTTCAGCACGTGTGTACATCTTAGATGAGATGTATTTACTTACATTTTTCGCTGTTATGTATAAGATGCAGGGTGGGTGGGATTCTAATGTTGTTTGTATTGTGTTCCTTCAGGATTGCCACTACAGTATTAGTACCCTATTAGTTCTGGTGTTTTTTTATACTGCATATGCAATTCTGTCCATACACAAGGGTGTGAATCGGAAGTTAAACTGAGATTGTAACAGCAAGAACTGGTTGTAAGTTTGTTCGTTTTGTTTCATGACCCTCTTCTGGCACTTAAACGTCTAAAACAGATAAAGGAATTAAAACCTGAAAAAGTCTTTGTTGTCCTGTGTGTACTTTTCCCCAGGCTGGGAAATATAAAACAGTAAACCTAAGAGATTAAGGGAGCAAGGGCTTTACTCTTTGGAAAGAAGGAGGATGAGAGGAGACATGATAGAGGTATACAAGATATTAAGAGGAATAGATAGAGTGGATATCCAGCGCCTCTTCCCCGGGGCACTACTGCTCAATACAAGGGGACATGGCTTTAAGGTAAGGGGTGGGAAGTTCAAGGGGGATATTAGAGGAAGGTTTTTTACTCAGAGAGTGGTTGGTGTGTGGAATGCACTGCCTGAGTCAGTGGTGGAGGCAGATACACTAGTGAAGTTTAAGAGACTACTAGACAGGTAGGTGGAGGAATTTAAGGTGGGGGCTTATATGGGAGGCAGGGTTTGAGGGTCGGTACAACATTGTGGGCCGAAGGACCTGTACTGTGCTGTATTATTCTATGTTCTAACATCTGCATTAGATAGGTAATTGGAGGAGATTCTGAGGGATAAGGTGTACATTTAGTACATTTAACAAGACAGGTTGATTAGGGGTAGTTGCACTTCTCTGTGTGTGGAGGTTATGTCTCACAAATTTGATTGAGGTTTTGAACAAGTGACCAAGAGTTCTGTGCTGAGAATTTATGGGCTTCAGCAAGGCCTTTTGATAAGGTTCTGCATGGTAGGTTGCTCTGTAAAGTTAGACTGATGGGATACAGGGAGAGATGGCAAAATTGGTACAGAATTGACTTGATGGTAGGGAGAAAAGGGTGATGGTGTATGGTTGCTTTTTGGACTAGTGGCCATGAATAGTAAAGCACCTCAGGGGTCGGTGCTGGGTCCATTGTCACCTATATCAATGCTTTTGGTGAGAATGTATGCAGCGGCGTTAGTAAATTTGCGGATAACACTACAATAGGTGGTATTGTAGACAGTGATGAAAATTATCAAGAGTTACAGGGGGATTTTGATCAGCTGGGTAAGTGGGCTGGTGATGGCAAATGCAATTTAATCCAGTTAAGTGCAAAGCATTACATTTTGGGAATTCAAACCAAGGTAATCTTTTCACTTAGTTTTCCAATGATAGAATCATAGAACAAGAAAACAGCCCATGGTCCATTGAGTCCATGTTTATCATTAGTTTATGCTGATCCAACATGAATCCCATTTTAATCTCCTGACATTTCCATCAATACCCATTCACATACATGTTTCAACAGGTATATTTAATGTCAGATGTACAAAATATGCATCCTGAAATTCTTTTTCTTTGCAAACATCCACAAAAACAGAGGAGTGCTGCAAAGAGTGAATGACAGTTAAATGTTTGGACCCCAAAGCCCACCCTAACTCCTCCCTCCAACGCATAAGCAGCAGCAGCAAAGCAATGCCCCCTCCCCCACCAGCTGAAAAGGATCTGCACCCTCCACCAAGCACTCAAGTGTGCAGCAAAACATCAATAAAGACACAGGCTTGCAGTATCCCAAAGTCTACTCGTTCACCTGGTAATTGAAAATACCACAGGCTCTCTCCCTCCCTAATAAGAGAAAAAGAGGTGTCCCCATTTCACACAGAGAGGGGAGATATAACAAAACAACCTGCCGATTTATGGTGTTAAAAGTCTGTTGTGTTGCTTTTTCTGAGCTCTATGCCCAAAGAACTCAGGTCTCTGGGCACACAGTCAGCTCACTGCTTACGATCTTCCGTCACCCACAAAACATCAGTTGGCGGTATCGACCTTGAATCCGCCTGCCTCCAGACCCATGAAAATCCGGCATCGTGAAGGTGCACTAGCCTTCCAGGTCACATCCTTGGCATATTGAAAAGCAGCCAATGTGAGGCACTGAGAGTGGGTCCCATTTATGCAAAGAACCAATGTCAGCATGTAACTCCAGGTCAGGGTCTTCAAAAGAATCCTGAAAAGGAAAAAAACGAGATATTAAAGGTAGAAGTTGAGCTGTTTCCAAAGATGCAAGAAAAGGAGTCGCCGTTAGGTGCCTTCATCCTAAGCTCTACCCTCTGTCCTATTAGGGGCAATTTACAATGATCAACTAAACCCACCAACTGGCATATCTTTGGGAAGCTGGTGCATATCGAGTAATCCAATATGGTTACAAACTTCACACAGGCAACATTTGGAGAGATCAGGATTGAACTCGGCTCACAAGCACTGTGAGACAGCAACTCTACTAGCTTTGCCCAGCCCTAGATTGAGGTCTTCATACTGAAACATAACAATTCTCTTTTCATGATGAACTTTTAAACTTTCCCTTCCCTGCTCTTGCCCAAGTGCCTTTTAAATGTTGTTCATGTACCTGCCTCAGTCACTTCCTCATGGAGCTTACTCCATCTATGGGCCACCCTATCACCCTACCTGTGCCTTCGAGTTCTTTATTCCTCCAACCCTAAGAAAGAGTCCATGAACATTAATGTACCCTTTGCTAAAACCTCACTCCTACTCACCTCAGCAGGCTCCCTCCTCTATTCTGTAGAAGGGAGATAACAGCTGCCTAACCCATAGTGTATATCTAGCAAACACGAGGAAATCTGCAGATGCTGGAAATTCAAGCAACACACATAAAAAAAATGCTGGTGAATGCAGCAGGCCAGGCAGCATCTATAGGAAGAGGTACAGTCGACGTTTCGGGCCGAGACCCTTCATGGACGAAGGGTCTCAGCCCGAAACGTCAACTGTACCTCTTCCTATAGATGCTGCCTGGCCTGCTGCGTTCACCAGCATTTTTTGTGTGTTGCGTGTATATCTAGCATTTCCTGGTTTTACTTTTGTCCATATTTCTTTGCTTTTCTTCCTCTCCTTTGCAATAGAGATGTTAAAATTTCCCGAGGGGCCCCAGCATCCATCAACACTCACCTGGAAAAAGGACAGATCCTATATTGTGCTACTTCTAGCTCAGCCTGCTGATCCGAGTATTCACGTTGTGACCATCTTAGTTGGACTTAACTTTTTTGGATGGAACCAAAAGGACACAAAAGGAGTAAGTACAACTTGTGATTAAAAAAAAAACACTAAACAGCATGGAACCATGTATTACTAACAGCAACTGCAAAAACTGAAACGCATTAGCCATGAAAAACCCCTCTGGTGCTCCATTTATATACTTTGCTCTGGTAACACACGACTTCTTTCCAACAATCATGATACAATTGTCCAGACTGTGACAACACAGTTTGAAGTCGTCTTCCCTTAGCAACCAAATTCTCCAACTTAAAAATGTAGATAATTTAGCCATGGCAGGGAAGTCAACTCACACTTAATTGACGTAAGAAGAGATAAAATAAGTAACAAAAATCTTTTGTTCCCCAGAGGGAAACATTTTAACTCCCTTTATGTATTCAGGTGATAATGCAGTAAAGTCGTTACATTGGTTTGCTTGTATTTTTGCATAGTGTTTGTATAAAAAAATTCCGTCAGTTATTCATGCATGTTACTGAAGATAATACACGGTATCTCTGCAGCCTGCATTGTCATGGTGTTTCGTACCCCATTGCTCAATATTTTGTCTTCCAGTTCTGTTTATACACTGTTAAGTTATCCTAACTGTTTGAAAGTGCAAACCATAAGAGCTTACATTCATTTAACATATTTCATGACTTTTTTATAGTTTACAACTATTGAAATTCTTAAGTGCAGTAATTGCTATTATGTAGGTGTAGCCCCCTGGTAAGCCTCAGGCTCGCTCAGCTCGCTTTCATCTAGGGGGAGCAGCCTTCAGCCCCGCCAAAATGGGTAATCAAGATTGTGCAGATGCTGTGTGATGTACCTCAGCCCGCCAAATAACAGACAATACACTATATGCGATTAAATGATTACACTTTATAGATCTTACTGGAACTATATAATTAATAGAGATAAAATATAAAAGGAAAAGTAAAAGGTGCCAAACTTATCAAAGTTCAACCACTTTGTGCACAACCGTTGGAGCTCAATGAACGGAGTCTTCTTTCCACCATTCCTCACCGACCTGCCGCCTGGGACTAACCACGGTGGTCGACCAGACGTTCCAAACAAGTCTGTCTTCGTCTCTTCTCCTCGCCGAAGACCCTGGGCCTTGGACTCCCGCTTGGGGTCCGTTCCGTCGTCCACCTTACCGCATCGCGTCTCCTCTCTCTGTCCCCACCGCGCCTTCTGACCCAAAGCCCGCGAAAACAATAGCTTACAGACACACAAGAAAGAATAACATCCATCCCAATTGGTTAGAAAATGAATACAATTCTCTTATCAGTAATTATAACCCAAACAAGCTGCGAGAAAGAAGCACTTTCTCAGCAGTTAACATAACAAAGAAACCATTTTATTCGCCTTAGCAGTAACATAAATGAAGAAACCCCTTACATAGTTAAGATAGCAGTCGTTTTGTGTCCTGTAACTCCCATAATATAATGAATAAATTGGATAATCTCCATTAATGTTATTGAGTGAAAATTTTCTTCTTCAAATTGTGTCATGGTATCCATGAAATCTGTATTAGATGGCAATGGACTGTTTGATATGTAAGATAGGATCTCTGGCTGTATAGCTGCAGCTCAGATGTTGTTACTTCCACACATCTGACTGAATGTGGCCATTGATCCATGGCTGATGTATCTCTGGGAGTTGGACATCTAAAATATACAAGTTTTTTGGTACAATGTGGAGTTTTGCAGACTGATTAACACTCTTGCTCATCATCACTAACTGTCCAAGTTTTAAGTTCAGGAATACCAGGATGAAATACCAGGGCTTCTTGCTCGATATTCCTGTGCTGCTCAGTAGGTGCAAGAAGTATGTTTTTCAGTCCTGTTGGGAACACATTTATCTCTAAAATTAAATGTAGTTTATTTTATGTTGCACAGAAATGCCTTCATTCCTTGAAATGAATTTCCACCTTGTATTGATGTATTGTCTTGAATATTTTTATTGTGTTTAAAGAGTTTTGCTTGATTCTATATGTGAACATCTGGTATCAGCTGTGAAAATGAAGATTTTTAAAATCTGGAGCAGGCAGAGTACAGGTATCTCTAAGGAACTGATATTTTATTCAAAAAGAACACAGCTTTTTAGAGATTGCTGATTAGTGTACATTGTCACATGCATGGGTGAGGTTTTCATTCCACTAAAACTCCTCAAGTCCATACATTGAGACATCTGTGTTCTAGGAAGCCAATTCTCTTAGAATTTAAGTTAGGCAAATTTTACCTTGATCACCACCTGCTTGATTCCAGGAAGAAGGACCAGAACCAATCTGTTTCTCTGGAATCACATGTACCATTGTTCTCATGCCATTGGGGTGCCTTATATCCAAAAGGTTCAGTATAGTTATAAAGAATCTTCTCCAAGACCAGTCCTGATGCAGATCTTGTCTCAAAACATCATTTCCTTTCCCCCCACAGCAGCTGCTCAGATCATAGATCTTCCAGAAGATTTTTTGTTGCACCAGATTCCAGTATCTAGTCTCTTGTGTCTCCTTCCAGATCACACCAATTGAAGACAAATGTGGTTTAACATTTTATGTTAATAGTGCAGAAGGAAACAATTCTACTCATTGAATTTAGCATTTCCTCTCATGTATGATGTAGTTAAATCTGACTAAGCTAAATAGTATTGTGTGGACACTGCTAGATTAACCAGCCTCCAGAGGATTCACAGTTGGACGACTCAATTGAGAATGACCCCTTGTTTAAAAAGGTAAATGATTACTCAGATTTTGCACTCTTGATTAGTACCCAATTATTCTTCTTGGAAAGTGCCTGCACTTACTTATAGATCAATCTCACATATGGGCAGTTAATCTACCAACAATTTAGATTTATAAATGAAGACTTACTAGTGAGGAAAAAAGACTGGAAGCTACTACATGAAGTAACTTAAAAATATTATGACTGATTTAAGTCATGCCTCTATTTTGTTTTATTTGATCATGAAATTGGAATTCTAAGTCAAAATACTTGAATATTAGCCAAAGGTATTGGCCAGCTCAAAATTTGCAAAGAGAATGATTAAGTTGAAAGATGAGGTTAGATGCACTTTGCTTGGAAGAAGCAGGTCTGAGGATAGAACAATGGAGCAACTCACCCTTTATGTGTCAACATAAGTAGCAATAAGTTGTAGGGGTGACAATTTGCACATGAGATGGCTGTCATGACTACAAGGGAAATTCTGTTATATGCACATTCAGAAAGCACACAAAAATACTGACAGAAGAAACATAAAATGATGAACGAAAGGCAAGAAAGATAATCATTAGGGATTAGGACAAAGAAGGAAATCAAATACAGGATACTGTCAGTTTGTAGAACCCTTTGTGGTTTGAGAAGGTGGTGAACAGAACTTGCTGGCTTGTTTAATTGGAATTGGGTATCGTGTCCCTGCTTCTGTTCTGTTACAAGTTTGTCATCTGCTGAATGCTTTATTCATCTTGGCTTTTGTCTTGGATTTGCTATCAGTCGGATGAGACCATTGAATGAAATCGTCCCTATCAGTGAACAGCTTTATTTTCCAACACCATCACAGACAATTGGATAGATACCTCCACCATCCAAGGAGCTGTAGTTCCAAATTCAACTAGTAAATGAAGTTGTTTTATAAAAATACTGATCAAACTTTAGCATGGAAAGCCTTAGGTAAAATCCTTAGGCTGTAATGTTTTCAAAGTCATCTTTGGGCTCAGTTGATAGCACTCTTGTCATCTCTACTGCCTGTAACACCACTGGCATTTAGGACAGCAATGAATGTCCTCCATCTCTGGTGGTGTTCAGGACTTCCTTCATTGTGTCAGTAACTCGTTTTCACTACCATCAGTTACGTAAAGTTCTGGATGGAGACTCAGGAATACCATCATACTCAGATGTAGAAGGTTTCTTCACTGTTGTTTCTGGAGCAGTTTTGTTTGACCACTCAGGGTTGTTAGCCCTGAGCTGAAACACTGAACCTGGAGGACAGATAGACCACTCTAATTCTGGTCTCTACCCTTTGACTTGTTTGGCATGGGTGACCCTACCAAGAGTCAAAGCATAAAACCTTGACTCCAGCCAACATTGTTCTCTGGTCATTGGGGAATGCAAGCCTCCAAGCCACGACAACATTGTCTTATTTTCCATGGTGATTTCATAAAATCAAGAGCATTGGTTCCAGGGAAACTTGGCTGTGTGATTCAGAACTGGTTTGCCCACAGAAGGCAGAGGTCAGTAGTAGGTGGAACATAATCTGCTTGAAGTTCAGTCACCAGTGGTGTTCTGCAGGGATCTGTTCTGAGACCCCACCTCTTTGCGATTTTTATAAATTACTTGGATGAGTAAGTGGAAGGATGGGTTAATAATGTTATGCCCTGGTTAAGATTTCTACTGCTGTGCTGTGAGATAGATTATATTAGCAGGTTTCTGTAAAAGCAGTGTGCCATGCTGGAAACAATCACGAACAATGCAGATGCTGGAAATCTGAGCAACAGACACAAAATCCTGGAGGAACTCAGCTGGCCAGGCAGTATCTATTGAAAAGAATATAGCTGATGTTTCAGGCCAAGACTCTTCATCAAGAATGGAGAAAAAACAAATGAGGAGTCAGAATAAGAAGGTGAGAGTTGTGGAGGAAGAAACACAAGGTGACAGGTGAAACTGGGAGGGGTGGAGGGATGAAGTAAAGAGCTAGGAAGTTGATATGTGAAAGAGATGCAGGGCAGGAGAAGGGGGAGAAGAGAAGGCCATGGAAGAAAGAAAAGGGGATGAGCACCAGTGGGAGATGATGGATGGGCAAGGGGTCAAGATGAGAGAGGAAAACTGGGAATGGTGAACGAAGCCAAGCTGACTATCCTTAATCAGTCCATGTCTTTCTAAATACTTATATATCTGGTCCCTTAGAATACTTTCCAATAACTTTCCCACAACTGATGTCTGACTCACTGGCTTATAATTTCCTGGTTTCTGTTTAGAGCCTTCTTTAAACAGTGGAACAACATTGGCTATCCTCCAATCCTCTGATACTTCTCCTGTCACTAAGGATGTTTTAAGTATCTCTGATAGGGCAATTTCTGTACTTGTTTCCCATAGTGTCCGAGGGAACAGCTTTTCAGGCCCTGGGGATTTACTTACCCTGATTTGCCTCAGGCTAGCAAACACCTCCTCCTCTGTACAGGGTCCATGAAGTTGATGCTGCTTTGCCTCACTTCTTTAGATTCTGTGTTCGTCTCCTGAATAAGTACAGATGCAAGGAAGGTTTCTTACACAGATAATGGTGAGTGTGTGCAACACACTTCCAGAGATTGTGGTGGAAACGGTTACATTCAGGAGATTTAAGAGACATGGATGAAAGAAAGATCGAGGGCTATGTAGGTGGGAATTGATCTAGGAGTAGGTTCAAAGACAGCACTAATCTAGATGCTGTTAATGAGAAATCTGATAATGATGGGTGACACAGGACTGAGTAGCTTTGAGACTTACAATGTGAAAACTAACAGAAAACAAGCAATGTGACTGACACCAGAAGTGGATGACAAATTAAATAAAATGCAATTAGACACTGGCTCGGCTGTTTCAATTATTGCACAAATGACTTTGAAAGGCATTTCAAAGTTACTGAACTGAAGTCTGCGACCTCCAAATAAAAGATTATGGGAGAAAAGATAACTCCTAGGGGAATGAAATTCCTAACAGTGAGATACAACCACCAGCAAACCACATGCAACTTGTATGTGGCAAAAACGGGAGCATTTGTATTTTGGGGCCATGATTGTCTCAGACAACAACAACCTGATTGAAGACTCCTACACCTTTTGCACGGCACACCTCCTGCAACAGAGTCAACTGACAGCAAATGAAGAATGGGACTGGACAATAACACAGCAATGTTCAAGGATGGCAATGGAAAACTGAAACATATCAAGAGTAAAATAGTGTTAAATGAAAATGCCACACCCAAGTTTTACAAAGCCTGTCCAATTCCTTATACCATCCATGATAAAGTAACCAGTGAGTTAGATTCCATGGAGGGTGAAAGAATTCTTTTCAAGGTTGAGTGGAGCCCATGGGCAATGCCAGTGGTCCTAGTAGCCAAGAAGAATGGGTCTGTCAGCACCTGTGTGATTTTAAGGTCACCATTAACCCAGTACTAAAAATAGATTAATACCCTCTGCTTAGGGTAGAGGTATCTTGCAAACCTTTCTGGAGTGAAACACTTCAGCAAAGTAGACTTAGCTGACAGAGATGGAAGAAGATTCCAAAGCGTTTCTCAGTATAATCACTCAGAAAGGGCTTTATCACTATAAGAGGTTTATTTTTAGAGTAGCACCTGCAACTGCACTCTGGCAGGAAGCTATGGACCAGGTGCTGCCAGGTTGCCTGGGCACTCAGTGTTACCTGATGGACATCATTGTTAGCAGTGAGGATAACAAGGAAAACCTCAAAAATCTCAAGACAGTGTTAAAAAGATTATAGGCTCAGAACACAATGCAATTACACAAGTGTGCTGAGAAAATTCAAGCAGTGAAGGATGCCCCAGGGCAAAAGGATGTGTCAGAGATGCACTCCTTTTAAGGATTTGTCAAATACTATAACAGGTTCCTGCCAAACCTAGCTACTGTTCTCCACCTCTTGAATTCATTACTACAGATCCAGAAGAAGCGACAATGGACAAAGCAGTGTGAGATGGCTTTTCTAGAGGTAAAAGAAATGGCAACGTCAGACTCTGTACTCACACATTATGATACACATCATCCAGTAAAGCTTGTCTGTGATGCCTCACCTTATGGTATGTGTGCAGTCATGTCACATGTTATGAATGATGGAAGCCTAATAGCTTTGGCATCATGTTCCTTTACCACTTCAGAGAGAAGTTATGCACAGATTGACAGAAGGCCCTTGAGTCTGGTTTGGGGTGTAAAACATTTCAACCAGTGAGAGTATGGGCGAGAGTTTACCCTCATTACTGATCATCAACCACTAATGTTCATTTTCAATCCACAGAAGGGTGTTCCACTTACAACAGCAGCACAAATACAAAGATGGGCTCTGTTTTCTGGAGGGCACAATTAAAAGATGGAATTCAAGAGGATTATGAGTATTTGGAGAAGCAGAGTCTGATTAGGGATAGTCAGCATGGCTTTGTGAGTGGCAAGATGGCATGAACCTGATTGAATTCCTCAAGGATGTAACAAAGCACATTGATGATGGTTGAGCAGTGGATGTGGTTGTTATCGATTTTAGTAAGGCTTTTGATAAGGTTCCCCTTGGTATTTTCATTCGGAAAGTCAGGAGGCATGGGATCCAGAGAAACATGGCTGTGTGGATACAGAATTGGCTTGCCCAGAGAAGGCAGAGGGTGGTTGTAGTTGGAATGTATTCTGCCTGGAGGTCTGTGACCAATGGTGTTTCATAGGGATCTGTTCTGGGACCCCTGCTTTTTGTGGTTTTTATAAATGATTTGGATGCAAAAGAGGAAGGTAGTTAGTAAGTTTGCAGATGACACAAAAGTCGGTGGGGTTGTGAATAGTATGGAAGTTTGTTGTAGGTTACAGTGGGACATTGACAGAATGCAGAGCTGTGCTGAGAATAGCAGATGGAGTTCAACCCAGAAAAGGGTGATGTGATTCACCCTGCAGGTTGAATTTGAAGGCAGAATGCAGGGTTAATGGTTAGATTCTTTGTGGTGTGAATGAACAGAGATGTCTTGGGTTCCATGTCCATAGATCCCTCAAAGTTGCTGTGCAATTTGAAAGGTTGGTCAAGAAGGTGTATGGTTTTTTGACATTCAGCAGTAACGGCTGCAAGGTAATGCTGTAGGTCTATAAAATCCTGGTTAGACCATTTTTGGAATATTGTGGTCAGTTTTGCTTTCTTCATTACAGGAAGGATGTGGAAGCTTTAGAGAGGGTGCAGAGGAGATTTATGGTTGGCTATCAGTGCTGTTCCACAGGGTCTGTGGGGGACTGCTTTTTATATGTCAATGATTTAGATGATGGAATTCATGGCTTTGTTGTACAGTTTTCAGATGATATGAAGATAGGTGAAGGGCAGGTAATTTTGAGGAAATAAGGAGGCTACAGAAGGACTTAGGCAGATGGAATAGAATGTCAGGAAGTGTATGGTCATGTACTTTGGTAGAAGAAATAAAAGGGTTGACTGTTTTCTAAATGGAGAGAAAAAAATAAAACTCTGAGGTGCAAAAGGATTTAAGAGTCCTTGTGCAGGATTCCCTAAAGGTTAATTTGCAGGTTGAGTCTGTAGTGAGGAAGGCAAATGCGATGTAAGCACTCATTTCAAGAGGACTAGAATATAAAATCAAGGATGTAATGTTGGATTTTATAAAGCATTGGTGAATTGGAGTATTGTGTGCAGCTTTTTGTCCCTTACCTTAAAATGGATGTGTTGAAACTGGAGCGGGTTCAAAGGAGGTTCACGAAAATGATTCCAGGATTGAATGGCTTGTCATATGAAGAGCGCTTTATGGCTGTGAGACCTATATTCATGAGACTTCAGAAGATTGAGGGGGGACCTCAATGAAACCTGTCGAATGGTGAAAGGCCTTGCTAGAGTTGATGTGGAAAGGATGTTTCCTCTGGTGGCTGTGTCTAAGACCAGAGGGCACAGTTTCAAAATAAAGAGGCATCCTTTTAGAATGGAGATGGGGAGGAATTTCTTCAGCTAGAGAGTGATGAATCTGTGGAATTTGTTGCCACAGGCAGAGGTTGATAGATTCTTGATTGGTTAGGGCATGAAGGGATACAGGGTGAAGGCAGGAGATTGGGGTTGAGAGGAAAAATGGATCAGCCATGACAAAATGGTGGAGCAGACTCGATGGGCCAAATGGTCTGTTCTGCTCCTATATCTTATGATCTTATGTTCTAAGATAGCTTGAGTGAGCTTGGGCTTTTCTCTTTGGGACAAAGGAGAGTGTGAGGCAATTTGATAGAGGTGTACAAGATCATGAGAGGCATAGATGGAGTGGATAGTCAGCGACTTTTTTCCCTGGGCAGAAATACCTAATAAGAGAGAGCATAACTTTCAGGTGATTGGAGGGAAGTACAGAGAGGGATGTTAAAGGTAAAATTTTTACATAGAGTGTGGTGAGAGTGTGGAACCTCCTGGCAGGGTTGGTGATATCTTAGGAGCATTTAAGATAGGCACATGGAAGATAGAAGAATGGAGGATATGTCAGGGGCAGGGCTGATTGATCTTAGAGTAGGTTAAAGGGTCAACACAACATCAGGGGCTGAAGGACTTGTACTATGCTGTTGAGCTCTACAGTATGTTCTATGTTCTAACAGTTACTTATATTTGTGATTAATAGCTGATTTGATAGCACTTATTATTTCTGGAATAATATACAAGCTTCTTTTAGAATGTGGAACTATTTCCCACCATTACACCTGATAGAGAGTGGAGTCTAACATTAGTGCATGATCTGATAGAGAGTGGAGTCTAACATTAGTGCATGATCTGATAGAGAGTGGAGTCTAACATTAGTGCATGATCTGTCAAGTAGCTGTGAAGTAAGCCTCACAGATGAAGCATTACATTGAAACAGGTGCCTATGCATGTGAGCACAGCACGTATCTTAATCTATTTCAGCTGCCACAGATTCCTAATGTGCTTTTTTTATAGCACAGGTTCTGCCATCAGTTCTGCACTCCCCCAGTGTGTGCACTTTTCCACATGCAGGTGGTCGCTGTGAGATATGGTTCAGCAACAGAAGCTTCTTTCCCCCATTGCTGGGCAATACAGAGCCAGCTGCACAGAAGCCTGCAGACAGAACTGGAGCACAACTGAAAAGTGCTGTGCAGGAGGAGACTTAGCGAAAGGGCAGACCAAATCTAAGAGATATCTGGGTAAGGACAAAGACTCTATTTATCGGATCATGGCAAGCCATTCTTGATCAGTTGGTAGTTAACTTAGAATTGAAACAGGATCTTTGGATATTTAGACTAAGTTAATTGAAAGGATTGCAGTAAAGATACAAAATTGGAGGAAGTGAGGGAAGATTTGAGGGTTGCACAGTGGAAGGGAGCAAGTGCTGGAGAGAAGGAAGGCAATGGTCTTGTTGACACTTTCTTTATCATAGAATGTTAAATAATTAACAATATTGGGTTCCAGGAGGCAATAGATACGTCTAGTCAGAACCATTAGAAGTTATTGCATTAATTATGTTGAAGTTTATTACATATTTATTTAGAATAATATTCATTAGATTTAGGGGATGTCTTAATTGTAGGAGACATAGTGAACACAATGGAAAAAGGCTGGAATTATCAGAGATCAATGATCTCATGTGATGATGTTGGGTTTGCTGACTGAAGTTCTAAACTCAAGTGAAGAACTTAAGCCTTATCCGATTAGATAGCTATGGGCACCCTGACTAAAAGGAGATTATACTGTAACTAAACAATCTTCAAAGACTTGTTCACTTCCCTGTTTATGCTCCATGGCAAGTTTAGCTGCCAATACCCAATATTTGAGCAGTGGGTCTCCCCTCCCTACGAAGGAAGAGATACTTCCAACCAACAGAGTAGTTTGAACACAGGTCATTTAAATTCAAACAACATTCTTAAAACATATTTAAAACTCACAGCTGATTTCTATATTATAAAAGGCTTCCAAATTACAAGCCATTTCTAAAGCTCAAAAGATTTCCAAAATACAGGTACAATTCTTTCAAGCTAAAAAGACTTACCCACAAGCTGCAGACAAACCAATTGTCTGTCACAGAAATTGAAGGCAGAGGAATGGGTTCTAATTCACCCTGTGTTTCTGTCATGCTTCTTGATTTTCCTGGACCATTCCTAAAAATCCTGAACTGTTGTCTCCAACTTACTAATAGATCAGTTATTTAATATACTAAGTGATATTATCCATCTAGGTTGCAAGCTTCCTTGAATTAAATAGTGTAGCTATACCAGGTGCTGTGGGGCAGAGAATCTGCTGTATAAACAGATCTTGTTTGCAAAGCTGTTGTTTCAAACTTCAAACTGATTACTGCTTTCCATTTACAGTAGGAACTGGATACTGGCTCCCATTTACAACTAGAAGTTAAATAAAGAATATTAGTTGGAAATTTAACTTATTCAAAAACAACACTTTGATCTTTAGAAGTATCAGCTGCTGTGTTTAGGAAGTAGGGCTTGGAAAAAAACAGTGAAATTCCATCACACTCAGCCTCAGTGCAATGCAGTCTGAGTTCCTCAATAGAGAGTCCTCATCCCAATCATTGTTAATGACTTTTGTGTGAAATAAATATAATTAGTGTTCACCTTAAGACCAGAAACAGAAATTATTACCAATGATTGTACAGGATTTGGGTCAATTTGCAAGTCCATCTTCTATAAGACCTGGACAACAATTAGGCCCACATTAATCAGTGACAACTAATGCATAAAGGCTGTTTTCTACAATAAAGAGTCTAACCACCTTCCCTTGATATTCATTGTCATCACATCATTGGAGCCCTTTCCATTCACATCCTTAGCAATTGCCATTGACCAGAAATCTAACTGAGATAGCCAGGTCAATGGTGTAGTAAGAAGAGGTCAGCTGCCTTCATTAATCTCTTGACTTCTCCGTTTGTTTCCACTATCAACAAGGCTGAATGGAATTGTAACAACATCAAAAAGTTCACTGTCACACTGGACAAAGCAGGCTGTATAACAGACACCCTATCCATCACCTTAAACATTCATTTCTCCACCACTAGTGACTGTGGCTGCAGATTTTGCCATCTGAATGTAAGTCATGGCTTAACTAGTCCTTATTTCTCTTCTGACTCATTTGGTTCCAAGTTCAAACCCAGTGTGGAGACTTAAACACATAAATCTGGGCATGAATACGCACACATATGTAGCTGAGGGAATGCTGAAATGTCACTGATATCATATTTTTAAATTATCCTTGTCTGCCCTTCTGATACAATCTAGTGAATTTTATCAAGAACATGGGCATTACCTACTGTGCATGTCCTGCCCAATATTTAGCATCATTGAAACAAATTATTTAGGTATTATCATGTCACAGTTTTCAGGTGTCTGTACGTCAACCAACTCTTGAGTTTCCTACATTACTACTGTAACTATATGTTGAAATAGACTATCTTATGGCATTCTTAGATCATTAAAGAGACTTGATAAATACAAATCCATTTTTCTCTTTACTTACAAGATGCAGTACAGCAAATCATGATGACTTCTTTGACCAGACCTTCCAACAGCACAGCCTATTTGGAAGGGTGAGGACAGCATGATCTCAGGGTTCTCCTCCAAGTCATACACTGTCCTGACTTATGTACATATAGCATTCCTTCATCACTGCTTGGTTATGATCTTGGATTTCTCCATCTAATTATAATTATGGATGTACAGAGAGTCTCCACTGCCTTGCAGCCATACCCACCCATGGGAAAGGCTTTGGGAGTAAACCCCGAGGAAGAAATCCGGAGTCGGGGTCCCTAAGGCAGTTTGATGTTGTTCACAACTTCACTCTGGCAACCTCTGCAATGACACTGGTGCCAAGCTGTATCAACGCTTGTCCTTCCCTTGGACTACATCAGTGACATGGAGAGGGGGAACCCGCTGCATGGGCAACAGCCGGTTCTTCAAATCTGTATGCCCAGGCTTGCGTCCTGGAGAGGACACAGTCCACCAGCGGCTCAAACCCATGACCCCCTGGGATCAATGGCTGCCGACTACAGAGAGAGACATTTAACGAGATGGCTCACCACCACATATTCATGAGTGATTGAAGACAGGGAATTATTTCCTTCTCTTTGCTAGTGACACATAAATGTTTACAAGTTCACTACCCAAAGTCAACTAAGCTCCTCCAAAAATTTAGTCACTCCTCCAGCTAATCATAAATGTTCAAAGAGGAGAATCAATAGCAAAGATCCTCTGGTAACAAATTAGAACTCTGAATAAGATTCAGATATGTAAGGTGTAAGGGGACACCAACCTTATCCTTGCCAGCCCCATCTTTCAATTCCTCCATCTCCACCAAATCTCCTCTCAGGATGAGGCTTCTCATTCCAGAACTAAGAGGTCCTCCTTCTTCAAAGAAAGGGGCTTCCCCTCCGCCATCATTGCTGCTCTCAACCATATCTCTTCCATTTCACGCACATCTACCCTAACCCCATCCTCCCACCACCCTACCAGGGATAGGGTTCCTCTTGTCCTCACCTACCATCCCACCAGCCTCCGCATCTAGCACATAATTCTCTGAAACTTCCAATCGGGTCGTACCATCAAACACATCTTTCACTCCTCCCCCACACCCCCGCCCCCCGGCTTTCCACAGGGATCGCTTCCTACACAGCTCCCTTGTCTGTTCATCCCTCTCCACTAATTTCCTTTACTCTAGGTAAAGGACTATAACTATGCAACCTGCACACCCCTCATGATTTCTTTCCTCCTGGGGAACAGTCCCATCCTATCCTGTCTTTTCTGATAAACTAAGCCCTCCCGTCCAGGTAACAGTCCTGCATATCTTTTCCGCACCTTCTCTAACGTAATCAACTTCCCCTATGAAATGGTGACCAGAAACTGCACAGAGTACTCCAGATGCATCTGAACCAACAATTTTTTTGCAACTGTAATATGATACTCCATCTCCTGAACTCATTGCTTTAGCTGTTGAAGGCGATTCATATGCCTTCATCAACAGTGTCTCCACCTTTAGGGGACTATGTACTGTACTTAGACCTCAAGGTCCCACTGTTCAACAACACTCCCTAGGGCCCAGCCACTCACAGTGTATGTCCTGCCCTGGTTTAGCTTCTCAAAGTGTATCACTTTGCACTTGTCCAAGTTAACTTTCATAGGGCCTCTGCCCCTTCCCCCTACAGTCCTGACGAAGGGTTCTGGCCCGAAACGTTGACCGATCTTTTCCACTGATGCTGCCTGACCTGCTGAGTTCCTCCAGTGTGTTGTGAGTGTTGCTTTGACCCCAGCATCTGCAGATTATTTTGTGTCCCAGATTCCTAGTTGATCTATATTCTGCTGAACCCTTAGGCAACCTTCCTCACTGACCACTGTATCACTAGCTTTGATGTCATGTGCATACTTGCTAATCATGCCACCTATAGGATTCAGCACCTATCCGTGTGACACACTAATGGTTACAGGTCTTCAATCTGAAAAGTAATCCTTCAGTACCACTTTCTGCTTCCCACCATCAATTTTGTATCCAGTTAACTATTCACTCGAGACCCCACATCTTCTAATAAACTGGACCAGCCAAAGGACCTAACCAAAGGCCTTCCTAAAATCCACATAGACAATATCCACTGTCCAGCATTTGTTAATCCTTTTGATCACCTCTTAAAATTCAATCAAATTTGTGAGACGTGATGTCCCACAGACGTGTCTCCACAGTAAATAACCATTCCTAATCAGTTCTTGCCTTCCCAAATGTAAATACATTCTGTCTCTAAGAATCCATCTCTGTAACTTTCCCACCACTGATATAAAGTTCATTGACGTTTACTTCCCTGGCTTGTTCTTCAGTCTTAAATAAAGACACAACATTAGCTATCCCACAGTCTTTCTGTACCTCACACAGGACTAATGGAGATACAGAGATCTTTGCTTGGGCTCCAGCAATCTCCTCCCCTGCTTTCCATAATGTCTAAGGGCAGCCCTAGTCAGTTCCTAGGGATTTATCCACATTTATACACTTCAAGGCTGCCAGCACCTCCTCCTTTACCATGTCAATATGCTTCAGGATATCACTGTCTTCTCCGAGCTTGCCAATTTTTGTGTCTTTCTCCACAGTAAATACCAATAGGAAAAGATTGGAGATATTCATTTAAGACCTCCACCTATTTCCCATGTCTTCGCACATGAATTATTACACTGGTCCTCAAGGGGAATTCTATTTGTTGCAGACAAGATCATGCATTCTTAGAACTATCAGGATGTGTGCATGATGTATATAAACACACATACAAATATGTGTGCATGTGTTTGTGCACATAGATATGCAAGTGCGCATGTACACTTGCACATCACACACACGTACATACATCACATACATGAACACATGTATACACACCTGCACATCCATAGATGTACATGTGCACAGACATATACAAATGCACATGCATAGTCACACGTCATGAACATTTGTGTATACATACATTATGCAAATATATACGTACCTATACACATGGAGGAAGACAAATTGATGATTAAAAGCTGCTAGAAAATCTTGGCTTTTATAACTACCAAGGATGCTCTAGATGGTATTTATAGTTATTATTTGGTATTATTAACAAGCTTAAAATATGAATGTTTGCACCAACCATATTTAAAGCAGATATATTTTGCTCCCTAGATAATCTCAACCAACAGTAGTTCGACTACAACTAAAACAGGTCCAAGCTACATTCACCTCTGGAGCATCTGAACAGTAAAGCCACCTATGTTACACTATTGTTTATTATCTACATCTTCACCTTCAGAACTATAATTCCAAGTAAACTCATCTCCAAATTCCTAAACATGGCACTCAGCACCTCCCTTTGCAACAGGATCTTTGACCTCCTAACCAAAGGACTACGATCAGTAAGGATATGCAGCCACACTTCTGGCATGATGGTCCTCAACACTGCCACCCCACAAGGCTACATCCTCAATCCCCTACTATAATCCCCATACACTCACAACTGTGAGGCCAGACTCTGCTTGGACGCCTCCAGCAAGGAGGTAAAGAGCCCAGTAGCATGGTGTCATGTCTACAGCCTTTCCCTCAATATCAGCAAAACAAAAGAGCAGGTTATCACATTTAGGTAGGGGGGTGGTGCACATGCTCATTTTTATTTTAATGATACTAGGGTTGAGAGGACTGGAAACGTCAAGTTCCTTGGAGTGAACACTACCAAACGCTTGTCTAGGTAAAACCACATAGACACAAGAGCAACTACCACACCACGCTGTACTGTGTACAGATAGGATACTTTCTATGCAACACATGCAAAATGCTGGAGGAAATCAGCAGACCAGGCAACATCTATGGAAAAGAGTAAACAGTTGATGTTTCAGGCTGAGACCATTCATCTTTATGTGGTGCATCAACAGAAGCTGTTGAAGATCAAAGAGGACATGCCAAATCTCTTTAGGGTTGAAGGTCAAAGAGGACATGCCAAATTTTTAGCTTCCTGAGGAAGTAAAAGTGCTGATGAGCTTAGCTTCACCAACTTCTACTGTTGCACCATAGAAAGCATCCTGTCTGGATACAGGCAACACACATCAAAGTTGCTGGTGAACGCAGCAGGCCAGGCAGCATCTCTAGGAAGAGGTACATTCGACGTTTCAGGCCGAGACCCTTCGTCAGGACTGATGTGTGTTGCTTGAATTACCAGCCTGCTGCGTTCACCAGCCACTTTGATGTGTGTTGCTTGAATTTCCAGCCTGCTGCATTCACCAGCAACTTTGATGTGTGTTGCTTGAATTTCCAGCCTGCTGCGTTCACCAGCAACTTTGACGTGTGTTGATTGAATTCCCAGCATCTGCAGAATTCCTGTTGTTTGCTGTCTGGATACAGCACAGCTTGGTATAGCAACTGTTCTAACTACAACTGTAAGAAACTACAGAGTGTGGTAGGCACAGCTTAGCTCAGCACATTACAGAAACCAGCCTCTGTGACAGAAATAAGCCAATTTACCCATTTACCAGAAATGAGACTGTCATTAGTTACAAATACACTGCATCTGGGAGTGAGAACCTAGCAAGTCTATTCAGGCTTAATAGGAATTCTTTCAAGCAACACAAGGCACATTCCCCAATTTACTGGACAATACTTGCAGTGGAGCAAATCCTCCTTTCCCAATCACAAGTACTCTATAACATCAGTTGTCTTGCTAGTCAAGTATCCAATTCTAAGAGACATTGCTCTTCAATTGAACTGTGTCCTGTTAACAAATGAAGCTCATTAGTAGCTGTTGGTTTCTTGTTACAATGTGGTGCATGTTGTTTGGGATCACTTCCTCTGTGCAAAGTTAATTACTTGTTATGGTTCAGCATGTCCGCATGGTACAAAAGTAACAGTCTGAGAGGTCCCACTAATTACCAACTCAAATGAGCCAGCTCAGCAAACCTAGTGCAACAGCTAGCCATGTGTATCATGCAGAGCTGGGCACAGACCCCGCTCTCAAGAATTTGCCAACGGGCTGGCTTTAATTGGTTTTTCAATTTTTCCTGGAAGCTTTCTCTTCTCACTGATTACAGCTGTATTTTTTTTTGCTGAAACACAGTTATATTATAGCAATTCCCTGTCAGTTCTTCAATACTTTGCCCAAAAGCTTTAGCGAATATGGTGAAAAATAGAATTTAAAATGTAATTTTACCCTTCAGGGCATAACTTATTTGATTATCAACTCTTGGTGCTTTCTGTCCAATTATTTTTACTTCTTTTCAAGCCAGACATTATTTCTATCAATCTGGAAACTACCATTAAATGTAAACATTAAATCAAGCTTTTTACAATGTATGTTGCAAGACGATGTTTGATATAATCTGTGGAATTCATTGTCCATGTGCCTGAAGAGGTCAAGTCATTCGGTATATTTAAGGCAGAGCTTGATAGATCCTTGGTTTGTCAGGGCATGAAGGGATACGGGGAGAAGGCAGGAGATTGGGGCTGAGAGGGGAAAATGGATCAGCCATGATGAAATGCCAGAACAGACTCAATGGGCCAAATGGCCTAATTCTACTCCTCTATCTTATGGACTTGTGGTCTTATAATTGACATGGAGCACTGGAAATATGCACAATGTGTCAGCTTTAAAAGAGATTCAGAGAGTGAAAATTGAAGTGCGAGGGGAAAGCTGTTCTCATCTATGTGGGAACCAGCAACATTAATAGGTCAAAGAAACGGATTCTGCTGAAGGAGTATGAGCAGTGAGGATCCAAAGTAAAGGGAAGAACCACAAATTGAATGATCTTCAGATTGCTACCTGAACCACATACAATTTGGCACAGGGTCAATAAAATCTGAGAGTTGAAAACATAGCTCAAAGGGTGGAGTAGGATAAATGGTTTTTGTTCCATGGAATCAAAATGTGTTCTGGTGAAGGGTCTTGGCCCAAAATATCGACTGTTGATTCATTCCTCTGCTAGATGAGTTCCTGCAGTTTGTGTGTGTTATACTGGCAAGAAAATTGGGGATAGAAGGAACTGCTCTGATGGTATAGGCTTTACTTGGGCTGGGCTACTGTCTGAGCAAAGCAAATACCCAATGCTCAAATTAAGCAGGTCGGACAGATTACTGGAAAGGGAAGAATGTAGAAAGTTAAAGGAAAAGGGCAAGGGAATGGTGTAGGGTAGCAAATGTGTAACAAATAGCTGGAAATTATAGTGCGTATAAAAACAGGAATAGTCCACATCTTGAATTAGAGACAGAGCAGAGAGGAACCATAAAAAGTCAAATTTGAAAAGCCTTTATTGGAATGAATACAGTATTCATAATAAGGTAAGCGAATTAATGGCTTAATTATAAATAAGAACGACTTAATGCTATTATAGAGCCAAGGAGCAAACTGACCAAGGCTGAGAATTAAATATTCCAGGGTACTTAATGTTTAAAAGAGATGAGTGAAATTGTAAAGGAGACAGATGATTCTGATATTATAGAACAGAAAAAAAAGGCAGCACCAGGATTATAACTTGGAACATCAAGGGAAATCAATCATTTTGGTTGGAGATAAGAAATAACATAACAGAAAGCATTGGTAGGCAATGAGTGGTGACATAGGGCATAAAGTGAATCAGAAAATTAAAGATAGCTATATATGGAGTAGTCTACATGTACATAGTTTAGTAGTATCCTATTCTGTCAGTGGCAAAACTATCCAGAGGATGAATTCATGGAGAGGCTTTGCAAATCAGTAAGTTGAGAGACCACTGAGGGAGCAGGAGATATCAGATATTTTCCTGTATAGTGAGATAAAATTAACTAATATTCTGGTAGTTAAGGGACCTTCAGGAAAGAGTGATCATAATATGATAGAATTTCATTTCAAGTTTGAAAATTATTTAGTTCAAACTGAAACAAGAGTTTGAAATCTGAAGTAAGTTATGAAGGTATGAAGTATTTGTTGGCTTTCTTAGATTCTACATTTTTCTTAGAGTCAACATTAAAATATATGACAGTAAACAGGTAGTAGTGAACATATATGAATTAGTACATAGTTTACAAAAAATACAATATATTGTTACGAGAATACACATAAAATTAAGATGTTTGCTGGCCTGGGCTAGCATCAGTGGCATCAGCAGTTGGTCTGCCACCTGCCCTCAGGGGAAGGGGAGATAAGGAACAATGGAGCAGCGTCTGGAGATGTGTAATGAAGGAACGGGGGAGAGAGAGCTGTCTGGAGCAGCTCCCCCTTTGAACCCTGAACTGTTTGAAGTGATGGACAGGCGATACCCCAGCAGGGAGATAAAAAGGGACAGGTTCGCTAAGGCTGCACACACGCCACCCGAGGTAACGAGACCCTGGAAGCGGTGCGCCTCTCACGAGTGGGTGAGAAGTATCAGACAACGACCAGGGTGGAAAGGTACGATCAGCGGGAACCCGGTGTGTGTCCGCCCTTGCCTGGGTGCCGGGTTCACTGCAGAGGATCGACCGCATCTGGAGGAGGGGTCACAGTCGGTGACCTCAGGTGACATCACCAAGGACCCGCCCAAAAGTTGCTTGTGAGCAATATCGCCGGTCTGTGAGTGAAGCAGTGTTCTGAATGATCAGTTGTTCCTGTTCTCTCTGTCTCTTCCCCCACCTTGTCCATCGCCATGGCAACGATTACTGCGAACTGAGCTACTAACTGGACTGAATTTTGAGTCATTTTGAAATTTGATCATTTACCCCTAGACAACGATAGAGCTTGATTGATGCTGTTATCTTAATTCTGTGCACATGTGTGGTTATCATTGTTGAACTGTTGCATTTATTATCCTTTCGATTACTGTGTTGCTTGTTTCTTTAATAAAACTTTCTTAGTTCTAGTACTCCAGACTCCAACTGAGTGATCCATTTCTGCTGGTTTGGCAACCCAGTTACGGGGTACGTAACATAAGTGGGGGCTCGTCCGGGATTTTGAACGCTAAATTTGGGACGGAGTAAATTGATTGGGTTAAAATTCCTGAAAGAAAGAAAAGACAAACAGCAGAAATGGAGGCTGAGGAATTTATAAAGGCGCCGACCTTGGAGGCATTAGAGGATGCCAGGAAATCGGAATTGATAGCTGTGGCCAAACGGTTGAATCTTGCTAAGGTGAAGTCGACAATGAGGAGAGAGGAGATACACAGAGCTATTGTAGAGCACTATGTATCTAAAGGTGTGTTTCCCCAAGGTGAGCTGGGGGTGGTGTCTATTGAAAAACCTGCTGGAGACGCAGTATAGGTACAGCTTGAAAAACTGAGACTCGAGCACGAGTTCCGGGTACGACAGTTGGAAAGAGAAGAGAAAGAGAGAGAGAAGAGAAAGAGAGGCAATGGGAGCGAGAAGAGAGAGCGAAACAGAGAGAAAGGGAATTTGAGCTGGAGAAGTTAAAGATAAGGGCCGAGCAGGGGCTCGTGCCGAACCAAGGTGGAGGATTCCGGGCGACCCAGGAGGTTAGGCTGGTTCCCCCATTTGACGATACCGACGTGGATCGGTACTTTCTCCACTTCGAAAAAGTGGCTATAAGTCAGGACTGGCCGAGGGATAAGTGGGTTGTTTTACTTCAGAGTGTACTGAAAGGGAAGGCCCAAGAAGCTTACTCAGCTTTGTCCGCGGAAGATGCCCAGAGGTATGAGGTGGTGAAAGAGGCCATCCTCAGGATTTATGAGTTGGTCCCGGAGGCATACCGGCAGAGGTTCCGGAATGCGAGGAAGCAGTGGGACCGCACGTATTTGGAGTTTGCTCGTGAGATGCAAACATATTGTGAGCGTTGGTGCGCCTCGAAAGGGGTAGAGGGGGATTATGACAGACTGCTGCAGCTGATTCTGATTGAGCAGTTTAAAGGTTGGGTCCCTGAGGGTATGAGACCCTACCTCGATGAGAAAGAGGCAGCCACGTTAGCCGCAACTGCTAAGTTAGCGGATGAGTATGCGTTGACGCATAAAATAAAGTTTGCCCCGAGTAAAGGCTACCAGAAGGGTAGTCAGGACGGAGGGGAGAGTCCGCCGGAAAAGTCAGAAAGTAAGCCGAGGACTAGTGAAAAGGATAAGGTAGGCCGGGAGCAGTCTGGTAGGAAGTCTCCTGGGGTCGTATGTTATAATTGTGGGAAAGTCGGACACTTTGCGTCCAGGTGCTTTGCCCCAAGGAAGGAGACGGGGAAAGGAAAAGCGGAAATTTTGAATGGCTGTATCGAGCTGTTAAGCGAACCGCTAGGGAAGGACAGGCCTGAAAAAGTCCCGGAAGGGCGCGAGAGGTTTATCTCGGCCGGATTGGTGTCAGTGAAGGAGAGGTTAAAACCAGTTCCAGTGCGGATCTGGAGAGACACGGGAGCGTGTCAGTCACTAGTACTGAAGAGTGTATTAGAGTTTAGCTCAGAGACCCAGACTGGGGAGGTAGAGGTCAAAGGTGTTGGGGAAGGGACAGAGTCAGTCCCTTTGCACCAGATACATTTACAGAGCCATCTGGTCTCTGGACTAGTCACGATCGGGGTGAGGTCCGAATTACCGATGAAAGACGTGGAAGTCTTGCTCGGTAATGACATCGCCGGAGGAATCGTGTTCCCAGTCGTGAGATTGACAGGTCAGCCTGCCAGCATTGAGGCCCCTCCCATGGACTCACAGGTTCATCATGGGGCTGCAGTAGTGAATTTAGCTGTGGTGGTAAATTTAGCTGAAACATTTCTACCAACCTTGTATGAGACAGGGTGTAGTGAGATAAGAGGTAGTGAGGGAGCTGGGACGGACGTAGCAGTAGCCAGGAAAGAATTTGTGCAGACGCAGGAGCGAGGCGAGGGGCTGATGGTTTTTGCCGAGACCGCTCTCTCTGACACAGCCTTGACAAGCTATTGTGCGGATGAGGAAGTGCTAAGGAAGAAAGGGAAATCAAGGACAGTACCCGCAGATGAGGAGTGGGGGGTGGTGCAAAAGAGTTATGGGGATGAGGTTTTTAACCTGGCCCACAAGGTACCCCCCGGTGGACATTTTGCAGTGCTGGAGGAAACAGTTGGTGGAATCATGAAAGAGATTTACCGGCTGCCCAGGAGGAAGGATGTTATTGATCATGACCGACGCGAACTGAGACGGTCACCGGCTTTTGATATGCTAACAAACCTAGTCGGTGTTAGCGTGAAAATCAATGAAGCTAGGGGCCCCCTGATAAGAGGAAAAAACCATTTTGAAAAGATTAGGATGGGATCGATCAGATGGGAGAAGGCTATTGTTTTGGCCAGGTCTACTGATAAGGTCTCTCCCTTAATCCCCGAACAAAGCGAATCTTTAGGAGTAATTAAACGACTCGCACCCATGTGTTTGATTGTCCCGAGGAAATGCAAAGAACTGGGACGTTGGGTGATTGTGGTTACAATAGGGCGGCCAAGTAAACAACACCCATATTTTTGGAGTAATTCAGTGACTAAAGGGCTGATGAACACAGAGGTGTGTATTGGCAATTTAATACGGCTGTCTGAAGCCAGTTTGATAGTGAACCTTGAAAAAAATGAATTCGGCCACACGAGGGTCACTTACCTGGGAATTGTGGTGACACAGGGGCAGCTGGCAGTGATGCAAGCTACAGTGCAGGCTATCGCTGACCTCCCAACCCCGACAGACAAGAGGGCCCTCGGAAGGCTTTTGGAGATGGTGGGGTACTGCAGGAAGTTTTGCAATAACTCTGCGGTCAATACCCGTCCCCCTCCTACTAAGCCCTTGCGAGAGAAAATTGAGTCCGAATGGGACGACCCTTGTTGTTGTGGTCCGGGACAAAACCAAATGAGAGGTTACATTGGTCGCAATTCATCAGTGTTTTTGACCACTATGAAGTTTGCTGAGTTGGAGCCTGGTCTAAGGGATTATTAATAACACGTGTAAAAGGAACAGAAAATGTGATAACTGTCTGTCAAGGTGTTGACAGCTTCAAACTCGCTGTGTTAGCCAAATAGCTGATAAAGATGTATATTGTGTATGTATCAAATAATGTAGTCATGTTTGTAATTTTTACCTCCCGGTAAAAATCCTTAAAGGGGGGAAGTGTTACGAGAATACACATAAAATTAAGATGTTTGCTGGCCTGGGCTAGCATCAGTGGCATCAGCAGTTGGTCTGCCACCTGCCCTCAGGGGAAGGAGAGATAAGGAGCAATGGAGCAGCGTCTGGAGATGTGTAATGAAGGAACGGGAGAGAGAGCTGTCTGGAGCGGCTCCCCCTTTGAACCCTGAACTGTTTGAAGTGGTGGACAGGCGATACCCCAGCAGGGAGATAAAAAGGGACAGGTTCGCAAAGGCTGCACACACGCCACCCGAGGTAACGAGACCCTGGAAGCGGTGCGCTTCTCACGAGTGGGTGAGAAGTACCAGACAACGACAAGGGTGGAAAGGTACGATCAGCGGGAACCCGGTGTGTGTCCGCCCTTGCCTGGGTGCCGGGTTCACTGCAGAGGATCGACCGCATCTGGAGGAGGGGTCACAGTCGGTGACCTCAGGTGACATCACCAAGGACCCGCCCAAAAGTTGCTCGTGAGCCATCTCGCCGGTCTGTGAGTGAAGCTGTGCTGAATGATCAGTTGTTCCTGTTCTCTCTGTCTCTTCCCCCACCTTGTCCATCGCCATGGCAACGATTACTGCGAACTGGACTGAATTTTGAGTCATTTTGAAATTTGATCATTTACCCCTAGACAACGATAGAGCTTGATTGATGCTGTTATCTTAATTCTGTGCACATGTGTGGTTATCATTGTTGAACTGTTGCATTTATTATCCTTTCGATTACTGTGTTGCTTGTTTCTTTAATAAAACTTTCTTAATTCTAGTACTCCAGACTCCAACTGAGTGATCCATTTCTGCTGGTTTGGCAACCCAGTTACGGGGTACGTAACAATATCTATTACTTCAAATAACAAAACCCCAAAGTCTTTACCTCACATGGTATGGACAAACAGAACTTGATAAAATTCTGAGCTAAGCCTTCATGAAATGGTGTGTGACCAGGTCTGGCCCAAACTTTAATGTCTTTGCAGAACATGGACTTGTCCCAACTCAAACCTGATGTGTGAATGTGTTTTACATGGTTTAGTTATGTGTTTGGGTTCTGCTGCAGAGCCCAGAGATAAACCAACTCAATTGCAACAACATAGCAAAGAAAACAGTGGCAACAATCTGCAGAAGGCCGCCAAAGGGTTGAGCAGCATCTCTGGAAGGGAGGGCATTGTTGATGTTTTAGTTTGCAGCCCTGCATTAGCACTGAGTGTAAAATTGTGGTTACTCAAGAAGTTAAAACCAGAAGAACTTAGTGATGCTTTCATGTTTGTCAGGCCAGAGAAGGTAAAATATTATTAAGGCTCTTCCAGTACTCCACTTATTTCAGCAAACCTGGACATAGTCTACTGGGGTAAATTGAAATCTTCTCCCTCTTCTTTTGTAAAGGATTTGCTTGATTGCATATGATCAAATTATTTATTTATTGAGATACAGGTAGTGTGGGCCCTCCAAGCCCATCAAACCACGCCACCCAGCTATCCCCCAATTTTAATTCTCGTCTAATCACAGGACAGTTTACAATCACCAATTAACCTACCACCTGGAACGTTTTTGGACTGTGGGAGGAAACTGGAGCACCTGGAGGAAACCCATGCATTCGCAGGGAGGCATACAAGCCCCTTACAGTAAGCAGCAGGTGTTGAACCATGGTCGGCTATACAGTACTGTAAAGCGTTGTGCTAACCACCAAGCTACCCTGCCACCCCATATAATGTCATCACAGAAGAAAGAAAATTACTCTACACAAGACTGGCTCTCTCACACACATTACAACAAGCCTTTTTGGTGGGTCATTAACCTTCTGGGGCAAAGGGTTGGTGGGGTGGGGGGAGACATTCATTTTCTTTCACTTACTTTAATGTCTGTGTGAATCTCCACAGTATCTGTTGATTATCTATCTCAGAAGCCGAAGGCAGAACATCCCTCTGGCATCTTGCTACAGGTGTATGATAAATAATTAGTGCAACTCAGAGTGTTTAAGTGTTCGATTGTTTTAATTTCACAGACAAGACCAACATTGCTGAGTTCTGCAATCAAAGCTGCATGCTGTAAAGTGTTTCTAAAAGATCCACCTCTCATCACTATGGGCTCTTCCCTGAACTCCCTAGGACATTACTTTGGAACAGAGGAAACTATTTCTTCCAATGAGAACCCTTCAATAACAGACCTTTGCAATAACAAAATTCCTCTGCACTACATGCCAAAGTAGAAGCAAAATTATATGGTCTGACAAAAAAAAAGATCAATGCAACGCTGTTCAATGGGCCGGGTACTGCACTAACAATCCTGACTTTGTTGGAAAGATACCATTCTAATAGCCCTATGTTGGTCTCTCTCTCCAAGAAAAATAATCTGTGGAATTTATTGCCACAGCCAGTTGTGGAGGTCAGGTCATTGGGTATATTTAAGGCAGAGGTTGATAGATTCTTGATTAGTCAGGGCATGAAGGGTTACAGGGAAAAGACAAGAGATTAGGACTGAGAGGGAAAAAGGATCAGCCATAGTGAAATGGCAGTGCATACTTGATGGGCCAAATGGCCCAATTCTGCTCCTATATCTTATGATCTTATAGTCTAAATAGAATGGTTAATAACTCTAGTGGTCTTGGAGAGAGAACAATGTAGAGTTATCAGAATGATGCCTGAGTTAAAGATTACTTTATGAGGAGGAAGTACCCCCACTAGTATTGTAGGCTTTTGCAATTAAAAAGACGGAGGCATTTTATGTCTCAGAAAAGCCATAGTAACTCATTTATTGAACACCAAAAAACTGAACTCAAACCACACTAAAACCCTTTACGTAGGTTTAGGTGAGATTTAATGCGAGATTTTATGACTTTAAGGGGACAAGTTAGGATAAATAGAGAGCAATTAATTCCAGTATTTTGGAAGCTGTGGAGAAGGGAGCGTAATCTAAAGTTAAAGCCAGCTATTTCAGGAGTGAGGAAGTTAGAAAGCTCTTCAGTTCACAGAGTCTGATCAAAATTTGGAACTCTATTTTGCAAATTGAAATTGATCTGTGGTCATTTGTGACCTCAGTTTTTAATGACTAATGGTGCATTTAATGTTGAAAATGTGGAAATCTGGCATTAGGTCACAGATAAGCTATTACTGAATGACAGAAATAAATCAAGAAGCTTATTAACCTGTTCCTGTTCCTATTATTTGCCACCAATGTCTGAAGAATAGTATTACTTTCTATCCATTAATAATGTGGAATGGATGCTTCTCTACTTTGTTGAGGTCCTCAGAATATGATTGATCACAAATGTACGGTTAAGTGTTGGACATCAATGGGGCTAGTAGAGCTCTGGAGGCCTCGACTTCATGCCAGACTCTGTGATGCTGTCTGTGTGGAGTTGGCATACTGTTCCCACGAGACTGCATAGATTGCCCCTGTGTGCTTTGGGCTCTTCTCAAAATCATGTTGATAGATTAACCAGCCGCTGTAAATTGGTCTTTGTGTGTAGGTGAGTGGTAGAATGTGTGGGGGCAGTTGAGGGAAACATGGAAGGAATAAAATTAGATTTCTAAGTGTGTGCTTGATTGTCGATATAATGCACTGAATGGCCTGCTTCCATGCCCTGTAACTCAGTGGATGAAGATACGCTGTTTGGGAAGAAGTTAAACTGGGGCAATCATCCTATGGCAAAGAAGATACTATCCTCTTTGTTCTGAGAGATAGTCAGTTCTAGGGAAGAGCCTTAGTAACAAGTAATCCCTGTTAGACTTATCGCCGACAGCACTCCACCTGTTTCCTACCTGAATCCACCTGTCTCTGATGGTTTGCACTTGCATTGATTTGCTTTAATCTTGTAACATTCCACATGCACCTTGTTATATAAGCGAAATGCTTACATATATGCTGAACTTTTTTTCATACTGTCAGCACTGCATGTACCCATTGCTCTACTTGTTGAGATATGATTCACGGTACCTTGAAGACAACATCTCAGCACATCGCAGGAACCAGCCTCCCCTCTATGGACCCTGTCTGTACTTCTCTGCCCCTGTAAAGCAATCAGCATAATCAAAGACCATACCCACCCTGGATACTCTCTCTTCCCCCCTCTCCCATCAGGCTGAAGATACAAAAGCCTGAAAGCACGTGCCACCAGGCTCAAGGACCGCTTCTGTCTCACTGTTATCAGACTCCTGAACATACCTTCTATGATAAGATGGACTATTGACCTCACAATCTACTTTGTTGTGATCCTGCTCTTTATTGTTTACTTGCACTGCCCTGCACTGGTAGCTTTTACACTTTATTCTGCCTTGTTATCGTTTTACCTTATTCTAGCTCAATGCACTGTGTAATAATTTTATCTGTATAAACAATACGTAAGACAAGCTTTTCACGGTACCTTGGTAAGGGTGACAATAATAAACCAACACCAATACCAATGAAGCCACTCCTAGCATGTATGTCCTAGCATATAATTGACTCCTAGCATATATATTTCACAGATAAGGTTGATTGTCTATCTTTGATACTGTAGAGAAGTTGCTGATGGTCTTGTTCTTTAGCCATTGCTGTCTCTACAGTGGAGGTATTCCCAATGTGCTGTTTGGTTAACTGCTCCCGCTCTTTAACAAGATTCATGTTTCAAAGACTGACTGGTTTGTTTGAGCTTACCTTTGTAATTTCTTTGATGTGAACTCTAAAACCCCTATTCTTTATCTCTTAAAAAGGGGAAGACGTCTGGTCAAGTTTATTTATATCAAGTTCAAGTTTATTGTCACAGGCTTGCATGCATACATGCGTTGCTGCAGTGCAGTGTAGTACATTCATCATCATCATGGCTTGGTTTCACGAATGAAGATTTAGGAAGGGGGCTGCCCACGTCTTCTGCAGGCTCGTTGGTGGCTGACGAGGCCAATCTGGGACAGGCAGGCCCGGCCACAGCGGCTGCAAGGGAAATTGTG
Source organism: Mobula hypostoma (assembly GCF_963921235.1). NCBI lineage: Eukaryota > Metazoa > Chordata > Chondrichthyes > Myliobatiformes > Myliobatidae > Mobula > Mobula hypostoma. The sequence goes on from NC_086118.1 coordinate 8,794,822, forward strand.
TTCTGGGTTTGGTGCTGCGGTGTCACAATTCTTCCTCCTTCTCCTTTTGTCCTCAATACCAGCCCTGAGTGCGTTCTCAAAGGAGGAGACAGACGGGTGAATAGTGTGTCGCCAGGCATTGCGATCGGAGGCTAGATTAGACCACCGGTGATGGTCAATGTGACAGGCACCAAGGGATTTCTTCAGAGAGTCCTTCTATCTCTTCTTCGGTGCCCCTCTGTCACGTTTGCCGGTGGAGAGTTCGCCATACAGCACAATCTTGGGCAGGCGATGATCTTCCATCCTAGAGACATGCCCTGCCCAGCACAGCTGCATCTTCAACAGCATGGCCTCAATGCTGGTGACCTCTGTCTGCTCGAGGACTTCGATGTTGGTGACGAAGTCACTCCAGTGGATGTTGAGGATGGTGTGGAGGCAGCGCTGGTGGAAACGTTCAAGAAGTCATAGGTGGTGACAGTAGGTGACACACAACTCGTAGTCGTACAGGAGGGTGGTCAGTACAATGGCTCTGTACATGCTGATCTTTGTGCCTTTCTTCAAATGCTTGTTGTTCCAGACTCTTTTGTACAGCCTGCCTAATGCGCTGTTTGCCTTTGCTAGTCTGTTGTCAATCTCTTTGTTGATCTTGGCATCTGACGAGATGGTGCACCCCAGGTAGCTGAACTGGTGAACTGTCTTCAGCTCTACCTCACCGATGGCGATGTGGGGAGGGTGGTAATCTTCCTGAGGTGCGGGCTGATGGAGAACTTCTGTCTTCTTCAAGCAGACTTCCAGTCAGAAGAGCTCGGCAGCCTCTGAGAAGCAGGATGTTATACGCTGCAGGGCTGTCTCTGTATGGGCAACAAGGGCAGCATCATCGGCAAAGAGCAGCTCTCGGATGAGTTGCTCCAATGTCTTGGTGTTGGACTGTAATTGCCTCAAGTTGAACAGGCTGCCATCGGATGTAAACACCATCCTTGTCATCAAGGTTTTCTGTGGCCCTTTCGAGCATCATGCTGAAGGAGATGGTGAAGAGAGTTGGTGCAAGGATGCAGCCTTGCCTATTGGGAAGGGTTCTGAGAGGTCATCGTTGCATCTGACTTGGCCACGCTGATCTTCATGTAGCTGGATGACCATGCTGAGGAACTTTGGGAGGCATCCCAAGGCCTTGTACAAGGCCTTGGTGAGACCACACCTGGAGTATTGTGTGCAGTTTTGGTCCCCTAATCTGAGGAAAGACATCCTTGCCATAGAGGGAGTACGAAGAAGGTTCACCAGATTGATTCCTGGGATGGCAGGACTTTCATATGATGAAAGACTGGATCAACTAAGCTTATACTCGTTGAAATTTAGAAGATTGAGGGGGGATCTTATTGAAACATATAAAATCCTAAAGGGATTGGACAGGCTAGATGCAGGAAGATTGTTCCTGATGTTGGGGAAGTCCAGAATGAGGGGTCACAGTTTGAGGATAAAGGGGAAGCCTTTTAGGACCGAGATTAGGAAAAACTTCTTCACACAGAGCGGCGAATCTGTGGAATTCTCTGCCACAGGAAACAGTTGAGGCCAGTTCATTGGCTATATTTAAGAGGGAGTTAGATATGGCCCTTGTGGCTAAAGGGATGAGGGGGTATGGAGGGAAGGCTGGTACAGGGTTCTGAGTTGGATGATCAGCCATGATCATACTGAATGGCGGTGCAGGCTCGAAGGGCCGAATGGCCTACTCCTGCACCTATTTTCTATGTTTCTATCCCAGTCGTTCCATAATTTGCCAAAGACCTTCCCTGCTCATGGTGTCGAATGCTTTGGTAATGTCGACAAATGTCACGTACAATCCCTTGTTCTGTTTCCTACATTTCTTTTGGAGCTGCCTGAGAACAAATACCATGTCAGTGGTGCTCCTGTTGGCTCTGAAGCCACACTGGCTCTCTGGGAGGTGTTCTTCTGCTATGATGGGCACCAATCTGTTCAGGAATTCTCTTGCGAGGATTTTTCCTGCGATAGAGAGCAGAGTTATCCCCCGGTAGCTGGAGCAATTGGACTTTTCCCCCTTGTTTTTATACAGGGCAATGATGACTGCATCACGGAGGTTCTGTGGTAGTTTACCTTGTTCCCAGCAGCAGACAAAGAACTCATGGAGTTTGGTGTGAACGCTGGTCTCCCATTCTTCCAAATCTTAGGTGGGATTCCACTGCCTCTGCCTTGCCACTTTTCAGCTGCTCTATGGCCTTAACTGTCTCTTCTAGGGTTGGATTCTTGTCCAGTTCTGTTTTCTCTGACTGTTGTGGGATGTGATGAATTGTTGAGTCTTGGACCATGCGGTTGGTGCTGAAGAGAGTCTGGAAATGTTCCATCCACTGCTCCGCCTTGTCTGTGAAGAGCGCCTGGTCATCTGCATTGCGCAAGGGACTCTGGACCTCGTTCGAAGGGCAGTACATCACTCTCAGGGCTTCATAAGACCCTCTGTAGTCACTGGTGTCTGCGCAAAGCTGAGTTCTCTTTGCGAGGTTGGTCCACCACACATTCTGAATCTCTCGAAACTTGCGTTGGAGGTTGCTGCATACAAGGTGGAAGGCTGCTTTCTTATCAGGACAAGACGGCTGAGCAAGGTGCGCCTGGTGGGCGGATCTCTTCTTCGCCAGCAATTCTTGGATCTCCTGGTTGTTTTCATTGAACAAGTCCTTGTTCTTCTTTGTGGAAAACCCCAAGACTTCTTCAGAGGTTTGCAGGATGGTGGTTTTTAGGTGTTCCCAAAGCACTTCTGGAGAGGAGTCTGTGGGGAAACTGGGATCCTGAAGCCTCAACTGAAGATTCATCTGATAGTCAGCTTTCACTTCAGCTGACTGGAGGTTGCCAACCTGAAACTTCTTCTTTGGAGTGCCTCCTCCCTTTGGCTTGGGTTTGAAATGGAGACTGAGTTTGCAGTGGACAAGATGATGGTCTGTATGACACTCTGCGCTGGGCATCATTCTGGTGAGTAAGACGTCGTGAAGGTCTCCCTGGCGCACTTTTATGAGGTGCCAATGCTTGGACCGAGGATGCATCCAGGCTGTCTTCAGACTGTCTTTCTGCTGGAAATGGTGTTGTGACGGTGAGTTGCTGCTCCACACAAAACTCTAACAGAAGGCGCCCATTGTCATTGCAGTTTCCAACACCATGTTTGCCAAGTACTCCTTTCCAGGTTTCTGAATCTTGGCCTACTCTGGCATTGAAGTTGCCAAGAATGAAGATCTTGTTGTCTGCAGGGGCGTTCCGTACAAGTTTCTGCAGATCAGTGTAAAACTTGTCCTTTTCTGCAGGATCCGCGTGAAGAGTGGGGGCATACAAGCTGAAGAGTGTGGCATGCTGCTTGGTTCGAAGTGGGAGGCGCATGGAGATGATATGGTTGGAGTGACCCGTTGGCAATTTTTCAAGTTTGGAGCCAATGGAGTTCCTGACCATAAAGCCAACGCCTGAAAGGCGTCTCTCAGTCTCTGGCTATAACATAAATTGTAGATAACTGAAGTATATGACAAAATAAACAGAACAATATGAGTGTAGGGTGAAAGAGTGAGAAGAGTTATAGTCTGAGCTTTCTTGCTACTCCTATGAACCTAACCTACATTAGCAAAAAATTACTAGACAAGAAACAATCTAATGAAAATAATAGAACCGTAACACATTACAGCACATAAACAGGACTTTTGGCCCACCTTGGCTGTGCCAAACCATTTTTCTACCTAGTCCCACTGACCTGCATCTGGACCATATCCCTCCATACACCTCTCATCAATGCATCTGTCCAAGTTTATCTTAAATGTTAAAAGTGAGCCCGCATTTACCACTTCATCTAGCAGCTCATTCCACACTCCCACCACTCTCTGTGTGAAGAAGCCTCCCTTAATGTTCCCTTTAAACTTTTCCCCCTTCACCCTTAACCCATGTCCTCTGGTTTTTTTCTCCCCTAGCCTCAGTGGAAAAGCCTGCTTGCATTCACTCTATCTATACCCATCATAATTTTATATACCTCAATCAAATCCCCCTCATTCTTCTACGCTCCAGGGAATAAAGTCCAAACCTATTCAACCTTGCTCTGTAACTCAGTTTCTCAAGTTCTGGCAACATCCTTGTAAACCTTCTTTGCACTCAAGTTCTGGCAACATCCTTGTAAACCTTCTTTGCACTCTTTCAACTTATTAATATGCTTCCTGTAATGACTTACTTGCAATTTGAACCATGTTTGTGTTGGTTTCTTGTTGACAATTCCAGTAATGATAAGAAACCACTTTAGCACATTGTAAATCATTAGTCCTGTAATAACTACATTCTGAAAGTAAAGAATGTTTATTTCACAGATTTGATGAAACTAATTATTCCTAAGTTTAGGTTGTGGCTGGCAAGGTCAACACATCCTTTATTAGCCACCTTCTTGAATTGAAACGTTTTCAATGGTGCAGTTTGGTATGGATTTCTTATGATTTGGGCAAGTGGCAATGAAGTTACAGTTATATTGTCCTACTTTGTCATAAGAAAAATCTATAGTAATCATTTCTAGTTGCATTGCTGGGGTTCCAAAATAACAATGTTTGCAAAACGGATCATGGACTAAGATAGAGGCATGGAGATTTTTATCCAATTCTTTAAAATAAATCTCTCGGCTTCTCACATCATTTTCTGCTCTAATTAGGTAGACCACTGGTGGTGATCAAAAACAAGCTAAATTTAACCTGAACTCAGGCCTCACAGCATGATTCTTAAAGCAACAGGTGCTGTGGTTGGTTGACCTGTCTGGTGTGCAGGCTTTACAGACTGCACAATTCACAAAGAGGTCAGACATTCACAGGGTAGCCTGTGTTCTTATGGGTGAGAAAAGGAGTCTCTCTACACTTGTCATAATTTACAATAACTAAAAGTTTATAAAAGTAATCACTGATGTTATTCCTTTCTTCTCTCAGTATATTTTTTTGTTTTACTTTTATATGATTTGAAGAAGTTTTACAAGAATATGAAAAGGTTCTTTGACTCAAGGGGCTTCCACCTTTGTGACCTCAGTCCCATTATTCAGCTCATTATCCACATCTCCAGAGTCTTTCCCCCTCTCCAAAACAAAGGTGATTTCCTTTACCTAACATCCCATGGCCACTTGTATACAGTGTGTTGGTGTGTTTACACAATGATGGAGCCACTCGTGTGTGAAATGGATTTTCTATGTGGGTCTGATGACTGAAAACAGTAAGGTTTCCTGTATGCCATGAAGATTGCACCTCCTTCATGCTATTTATAAACAGTCTCTGCATTATGGTATTGTGGTTTGAAGGTCACTGATAGACAGTAGGAATTCCAAAACTCTGTAATTGTCTACAGACAAACCACAGAAACCATTCCTTCAGCTCATTGAGTACTTGTATACTGACTACTGATGATCTATTGTATTTACATTCATCCCATTTTTATTCTCTCACAACTCCCATCAAAACAGCCCTTCCCAGATCCTGCTTCTCTCCTACACACCAGGCACAATTTACAGTGGCCAATTAATATGTCAACTGTATAGCTTTCGGATGGGGCAGAAAAGCCTGTGGACTGGAAGAAGATCTTCTGTTAGTTTCTCGTTTTCTTTCTTGCAGGAGAGCGGGCCAGAAGACTTGTTGCGACTGCATATTTGGATCCGATATTTGTGGGTCAGAATTACCCTGGGAACTGACCTTCTGTGGCTTGTAAGAAGAGCTAGCACAGATATAACACCTTGAACATAATGCATCACTCAAGGCATTTCACACATGAAACAATGGAGAGATGAGGTAGATATTCAGAAAGAAATGTGAGGTAATCAGTTTAGAGACATAGTTCCAAAGCTAATGTCCACCATAGATTTTCCCGCATTAATTTGAATAAACACCAGTTCCAGGCTCAGTTTTTGAACTTACCATTCCATTATGCTTTTCTGCAGCACACGATAATACAACACAGAACCATACAGTACAAGAACAGGCCCTTCGGCCCACATTGATGCATGACTACACCGCCAAATTAAAGTAATTCTTTTTTGCCTTTATATGATCCATATCCCCACATTTTCCCTCTCACCTTAAATGCATGTCCTCCTGTACTTAACATCTCTACCCTGTGAAAAAGACTGCACTCTTTCTATACCACTCGTAATCTTATCAGGCCGCCCCTAAGCCACCAATGCTTTAACGTCATGAGCCCTGCAAGTCTGTATGATGAGCTGTACAGCGTTGGGCTTTGAGGTTTTTAGAGATCCTGTATTTGTTGTCGTAACTAGAGTAATTAAGCCCTTGTGCTTTCTGCTTAATTTTGTCAAGCTTATTTTGACCGGCATGGGTTTTCCACATATTGTGATTATTTAAAACGGACTCCCAATTAGCACTTACCATGGGGTACTTGTTCGGGGAATAATTTGTGCCATAGTATTGCGCAGTCAAGCCATCGATGTTTTGATGGAACCCCTATGGATAAATTCATGTTTCCGTCTCTGGGAGTCTGTTGCACCTCCACAGCTGGGTTCAGTCTTTGCCAGCGCACAATGTGACACGAAAAGAAAACAGCCCAGGTTTGGCCAACCTCTCTTTGTAGCTCATATCTCTAATTAATTCAGCACCCTGATAAACATTTTCTGCACTCCTTTCGCTTTCTTCCTGTAATGGGCACACAATAACACAAGATGTTTTAGCGGAATTGAAATGGATTTGATTTGGAGTTTCAGTTCTGAACTCACCTAATAAACCTAAAGAGCTGAAGAGAAGCAATCCAGTCACAAACACAATAAAATCTGCAGATGCTGGAAATCAGAAACAACAGGCATAAAATGCTGGAGGAACTTAGCAGGCCAGGCAGCATTTATGGAAAAGAGGAAACAGTTGATGTTTTGGGAGAGACCCTTCATTGGGAGATCCTTCATAGAGTCAGCTATTTGTTAACACTTATTACTTCACACACTGAGACATTGAGGCAAGGGGAAACATTGGGTTTATGTAACAATTCTATTTATATTCTGCTTATTTAGCTACTCATTCCATAACTTGTTTGCCCTTTTGTGAAAATAGCTCTGCTTCCCTTCTGTTTTATCATAACTTATTAACTTTTCTTTGAATCTCGTGGTATTTGAATCTTTGGCCACTGGGAATAATTGACTCAGATCTGGTCAATCTTTTTATCTTGAAAACTTCAAAGTTGCCCTCCCCAATAAAAAAAAACAAGCTTAATTAGTTTGAACTTTCCTTGTAAAAGAGCATTTTTAACTCAGCAGGAAGTTCCGATTTTATCCAATGGGAAGTTCTCAAGGGAAGCCATTATTTCAGAATGTGTGCTGGATCTCAGTTAACCTGCAGTTCACGAGGAAAGATCACAGAATGAGACCAGACAAATGCCCTGCCTCGCCTCAGCAATCTGAGAACTAAGGAGGAGAAAGGTTAAACAGTGTTCCTCTCTCAGTCGCAATAAAGTGATCCCCACACTTACTGGAAAATTACCTTGTCTGAATAATTGATAAGTATTAGACCTGTTTATATTAAATCTGCAGATAACCAGTGAGTAGTTCAGAATATCAATATCTTGAAAAGTGGCTAGTTAAAGAATGATGTGAAATTTGTGGACACACAAGAAAATACACAGAATCTGAAGCAAAACAGAGCCTGCTGGAAGAATTCAACATATCATGCAACATTTGTGGGGGGAGGAGAACTTTTGATATATTAGGTTGAAACATCTGCATCAGAAAGTTTTATTTGTGTTCATGTTTCCCCCATTATAAAAGCAGTTACCCTCGTAAGGAACATTTTTATGAAAAAATTAGATTGGCAGATTTTTATGATTAGATTTCTATGGAAAGAATTTAGATGGTTACCCTGAACAAAGACGGTGGTGCGACAGGAGGATTGATAATCCTCGCTTTAGATGGTGGTGAAAGGGGGAGACATGAAAAAATGAGGCTCACATGTCATTTACAGAAAGGACCTAACTCACTACTCCACACTTGCTTGTCAGTTTTAGAGCAGGGGTTGGTGCGAGGGAGGGAACTCATGGTGATACCATTACAAACTGCTGGCTACCCAGTGTTATCACAATTATCCCATTGATCTCAAGTTGGCCTGAGGTGAGTTTATTGATGTTCTGTTGGTCCAAGTTAATTAGCAAAATCAGTGAAGATGTCTTAGCTATGCTGTTTATTGAGGGTCCACTTACAACAGATGAGACAACATTGTGTTATGAGACATGAAGTTTATTACTCACCCTTCACTGCAACACAATAAACCCTATATTAAATGAAGAGTCAGAGAAACTGAACTCCTTCATTGTGGTACAGATTCAGGAAGTGAATTTTCATGGGCTGACAGAGACCATCTTCACCATCTTCAGAGTGACCCAGATCATTGCACATTTCCTTCCTGGAAAATGCTGCCCATTTGTGCAGACCTAATTCCACAGATCACTAGGTGATGACTGAGATGTGTTCATGCAGGAGAAAAGTCAGGCCCCATGTCATCACAGTGACAGTGAGGAAGGGGGAGTGGGAAGGTGGGGGGATTCCATCATAATTTGCTGTTGAGGGGTAAGGTATTGCACGAAGTTATCGTTGCACTGAATCATCAGTGGCTACAGAGACACATTAAGGGTGTGCGGACAGATGGTGAGGGATCAAACCAAGGATGAAATTAGAGGTGGAATGGGAGTGAAAGCTCGGAAGGGTGGAGTTGGGTAGAGACATCCACTGGGTTCTCAAGGTGAGGAGGTTGAGAGTCAGTTCCTGCACTTCAGGGACAGGAGGTTTGGGAATGGAAGTTAGAGGGTCAGTGATTTGGTCTCAAGTAAACACCTTAGGAGCTTAACACAGGAAGGTGCAGCAGGGATGAAAGAAAATTATTCAACTCCAGCACTGTTCTGGGAGGGCCAGGTTGTTCTGGGAATGCCCAGTGGAGGTCACCTCTATACAACATGTTTGAATTTCCTCCACTACACTCCAAAAGGATGGTTTCATGGACTGTGGCACATCCTGTGCACACCTGCTGTGGAAATTACATCAGTGTGATTTACACCAGGAGTTGTTGATCCTTTTCATGCCTCAGGAGGCATTTTTTGTTGTTTCCTTAGCATTTTGCCTGTTTTTTTATGAGGCTGAGTTGCTAGATCAATGTTCAGCCCTGCATGGATGGACAGCGTGCAAGAAGCCTGCTGGATTCGAACCCAGGATCATTTGCCTCGAAGTCCAGTGCTGAACCACTATACCACTGGCTGGCTAACCCAGGAGTTAGCTGGTTGGATTTCCTGAGCAATCATTGATCATTATGTCACTTTATTCCAGAATTACAATGGGTTCTGAATTGCATAACATAGACAAAGTGTTGCATCATTGGCTGTATTGATGGAATTATAAATACTGGTCAGGTAAATGGGAAAATCCCCCCTGCCCCACACACCAACCGCTCCATTCTTCTTCCAAGTAGAGCCACAGGATCTTTTACATTCTCCACTGAAGATGGCTGGGGTCCTAGTTGATTGGTTCATACAAATCATGACACCTGCAAAAGTCCAGCCTTCCCTTAAAGCTGCACAAAAGAGACACAATAGATAATGAGTTCGAGATCCTGGGTGTGAAGTGGTGATTTTAAGAATTAACCAATAATTGAATCGCTACAGAAGCAGACATATTCCAAGAAGGCATCTTCAGGAAAAAGTTGAAGGGGTCAAGATGAATGTACAAACATACAAATTAAGAGCAGTGATGGGGAGCTCAAACCCTCAAGCCTGCTCTGTCTTTTAATAAAGTATTAGCCGATCTGATTGCTAACTCTACTTGCCTACATGCATTGGTCTTTACAGAAGACACTTTTAAAGACTTATGTCTAAATGAGGAAGATCTTTTCACATCTCTTCTAACTTAGATGAGTGGGTGACTCCTTACTTTTAAATGATGACTCCTAGTTCTGGATTCTACTGAAAGATGACACATTGCCTCCACATTATTCCTTCGCCCCAGGAACTTATGTGTTTCAAGCAGGTCATCACCCTTTTTCAACTCCAGAAACAACCCCAGCCTGACCAACATTTCCTCATTAATCAATCATTCCATTCCAGGTTTTAGTCTGGTAGGCCCTGAACCTTAAATGGCTAAGATGATGCCAAATGGCTGCTTCTTCGAGATCATCTGAAGAGTCAGCTTAAATTCCTCTCTTTAGTGTCTCTTTTTTCTCTATAAGGTGGCTGGGGTTCTGCCGAAGTCTATGATCTGCAGGTGCATTCAAACTGATTTTTCACGGCAAATGAGTTCTCGCTCCTGCAGCTCACTGACTGGCCATTTTTTAACATATCCAGGAGCAGACTGGATGACATGCCTCCAGGGCCTGGGCCTGTGATGCCATGGGGATGACCAATTCCATGCCGGTATCGCTGACTGAGGTGTCGCAAGAGAGGGAACATCAGAATTTTGCAGCGGCAGAATTAACTGGCGGAGGTCCCAGCACTCGAGCAATTGCTCCCTCTCTCTCTTTCCTTCAGAGGTGGGGAGAGTTTGCTGCAGATTCTCGAGTCGGATAATCTCGGAGTAAAGAGTGATGCGGCAGACTGTAACACTGTTATAGCAACTGTTTGTTAGTCTCCCCTTTCACTGTGAAGTGGGTGACACCTTGTTAGTGAGAGAGAGAGAGAGGGAGAACCTGTGGCATGTCGAGCTGTCAGGTAAACAGTAGTTTTTGTTCACTGTAGATCATGGTCTCTCATTGGAGGCCATCAAAGTACTCGGTGCGTGATGACACTTTCTGCTGAAATGGGTGGGGGGGTGGAATTGATGCTTTGCTGCTGTTTGTACATGGGAGGAGGAATGGGGGATTTGAGGTAACATTTCTCTGTCAATCATTCTTCGGGGTTCTTTTCTGATTGTTGTGGGTATCCGTGAAGAGTAAGAATTTCACTTTGTATATTGTATACATTCTCTGATATTAAATTGACCATTTGAAATATTCAAACCACCACATTTGTAGTCTCAGAAATGCCCCATATAACTAAAACATAACTTCCTTGCTTTTGTAGTCAATGGACTTTGCAATAATTGTAGCATTTTGATAACATCCCAATTATGTGTACCTGAACTGTGCACCAGGATACTGAAAGCTGTGCAATCACTTGCCATTTAAATAATTTATCTTTTTTATAAGTGTCTCACTTAAATGGATAGCCTTTTGTAGCTTTATGTATCCTTCACAACTTATTTTGCTCCATCTGTGTGACTGTGATACCGTTTCAAGTCAGTTTTTCATGGCACCCGTGCATGCCTGCACTTGTGCATATGTCAATAGACTGGCAACCAAGTCTTCAATGCGTTCTTTCATCAGTTAAATCAATTGTTAGAAGTTGAGATATCAGCATAGATCCCTGTGGTACACCACCCTATATAAAGCACTAAAACCAGAAAATGATTCATTTTTGTTGACCCTATGTCTCCTGTTGGGCAGCCAACTTTCTACACGTGCTAAAATGTTATCTCCTATGCCACAGCTTTTGTTTTCTGTAATAACCATTTATCAGTTTATCAATTACCTGGTGGGGACAAGTATTTAAGCTCCACTTTTCCCTGGACCAAAACTGCAACACCACTTCAGCAGAGTGGAATGCTTGCCTGGTCCAGGTTTCAGCTCCAGGCTCCAGCTGAGTTCCCAGTATTGGGGTAATTTGCATTGATTTACACTATTGTTTTCCAGTCATAAATCTGAATGCCTGGAACCTTGGTGAACCAAATCCCAGCATAATTAATTGCGTAAATAACATATGAATCACTTTTGAGATATGTGCCTCATTTGTGTGTTTCATTGGAGTTGTTGTGAAGTGTCCACTGTTCCTCTGGAATTCATTCTATGTTCTCTGGAAGGACAACATGACTGCTGTCTCTCAGGCCCCAAAACTGAGGCCCTTTTGCAAATTACCCCAAAACTGGAAATTCAGCTGGGGCCAGGAACTGAAGTCTGGGCCAGGCAAACATTCCACTCTGCTGAAGTGATGCTGCAGTTACGGTCAGGAGAATTGTGCACCAATTCTCCCCACCAGGCAATCCTGATAAAGTTGGTGTGCTCTTGACTGCAGCATTCATGAGCTGAACTGGAAGTAATTGTTGATGATATTTTCGCCAAACACTCAACCATCTCCAACTCAGCATAGCACTATAAGACCGTAAGACATAGGGGCAGAATTAGGCCATTCAGTCCATCAAGTCTGCTCTGCCATTCCATTATGGCTGATCCTCGATCCCACTCAACCCCATACACACACCTTCTCATCATATCCTTTGATGCACTGGCTGATCAGGAAATGATCAACTTCCGCCTTAAATATACCCATGGGCTTGGCCTCCACCGCAGTCTGTGGCAGGGCATTCCACAGATTCACTACTCTCTTATTTTAAAAAAATTCCCCTTACGTCTGATTTATAAGGTCACCCCTCAATTTTGAGGTTGTGCCCTCTAGTTCTAGATACCGTCACCATAGGAAACATCCTCTCCTTATCCACCCTATCTAGTCCTTTCAACATTCCGTAGCTGCCAAACATTCTCCGTATGTTAACCCCATTATTCCTGGAATTATCCTTGTGAACATCCTCTGGACTCTCTCCAACGACAACACATTCTTTTTGAGATATGGGCCCCAAAACTGTTGGCAATACTCCCAGTGCAGCCTGACTAGTGTCTTATAAAGTCTCAGCATTACCTTCTTGCTTTTATATTCTATTCCCTTTGAAGTAAATGCCAACATTGCATTTGCCTTCTTTACCACAGACTCAACCTGTAAATTAACCTTTTGGGAGTCTTGCACGAGGACTCCTAAGTCCTTCTGCAGCTCTGATGTTTGAACCTTCTCTCCATTTAGATAACAGTCTGCACTACTGTTCTTTTTACCAAAATGTATTATCATACATTTCCCAACACTGTATATCATCTGCCACTTTTTTGCCCACTCTTCCAATTCATCTAGGTCCTGCTGCATCACATTGCTTCCTCAACACTAGCTACTCCCCACATATCTTTGTATCATACGCAAACTTTGCCACAAAGCCATCAATTCCATTATCCAAATCATTGACAAACAATGTGAAAAGTAGCGATCTCAATACTGACTGCTGAGGAATACCACTAGCCACTGGCAGCCAACCAAAAAAAGCCCCTTTTATTCCAACTCATTGTCTCCTGTCTGTCAGCCATTCCTCTATCCATGCCAGTATCTTTCCTGTAACGCCATAAGATTTTATCTTGTTAAGCAGCCTCATGTGTGGTACCTTATCAAACGCATTCTGAAAATCCAACTAAATAACATCTACTGCCTCTCCTTTGTCCACCCTGCTTGTTACTTCCTCAGAGAACTCTAATAGATCTGTCAGGTAAGATTTCCCTTCACAGAATCCATGCCGACTTTCACTTATTTTATCATTAGTCTCCAAGTACATCAAAACCTCATCCTTAATAATAGACCACTGAGGTTAAGCTAAGTGGCCTATAATTTCCTTTCTCTTGCCTTTCTCTCTTCTTAAAGAGTGGAGTGACATTTTCAAATTTGCAGTCCTCCGAGACCATGCCAGAATCAAGTGATTCTTGAAAGATCATGGCCAATGCATCTTTTATCTCTTCGGCAACCTCTCTCAGGACTCTGGGATGTTGTCCATCTGGTCCAGGTGGACTATCTACCTTAAGACCTTTGAGTTTGCCTAGCACTTTTTCCTTTGTGATAGCAATGGCACTCACTCCTGCTCCCTGACACTCATGAACCTCTAGCACACTGCTAGTGTCTTCCACAGTTAAGACTGATGCAAAGTATCCATTAAGTTCATCTGCCATTTCTTTGTCCCCCATTACTAGCTCACCAGCATCATTTTCCAGTGGTCCAATATCAACTCTCATCTTCCTTTTACTCTTTATATAGCATAACAGAAAACACTTTTAATATCCTGCTTTATATGATTGGCGAGTTTGCCCTCCTATTTAATCTTTTCGTTTCTTATAGCTTTTCAGTTGCCTTTTGTTGGATTTTAAAAGCTTCCGAAACATCCAACCTCCCACTCACTTTTGCTACCTTATATTCCCTTTCCTTGGTTTTTACGTAGTCCTTTACTTCCCTTGTCAGCCATGGTTGCCTACCCCTACCATTTGAAAACAACTTCTTCGCAGAATCAGGTTTATTATCTCTGGCATGTGAAGTGAAATTTGTTAACTTAGCAGCAGTTCAATGCCAATACATAATAGAGAAGAAAAAAAAGAAATAATAATAAATAAATCATATTCAGTATACTTTATACAGTATACATATATTAAATAGATTAAAAATAGTGCTAAAACAGAAATACTTTATATTATTAAAAAAATGAAGTGGTGTCCAACAGTTCAATGTCTATTTAGGAATCAGATGGCAGAGGGAAAGAAGCTGTTCCTGAATCACTGAGATCACTGAGTGTGTGCCTTCAGGCTTCTGTATCTCCTACTTGATGGAAACAGTGAGAAAAGGGCATGTCCTGAGTGCTGGATGTCCTTAATAATAGAAGCCGCTTTTCTGAGACACCGCTCCTTGAAGAAGTCCTAGGAACTTTATAGGCTAGTCCCCAAGATGGAGCTGACTAAATTTACAACCCTCTGCAGCTTCTTTCGGTCCTGTGCAGTAGACCCCCCCCCCCACATACCAGACAGTGATGTAGCCTGTCATAATGCTCTCCACAGTATATCTATAGAAGTTTTTGAGTGTATTTATTGACATAGCAAATCTCTTCAAACTCCTAATAAGGTATAGCCACTGTCTTGCCTTCTTTATAACTGCATCAATATGTTGGGACCTGGTTGGATCTTCAAAGATCTTGACACCCAGGAACTTGAAACTGCTCACTCTCTCCACTTCTGATCCCTCTATGAGGATTGGTATGTGTTCCTTTGTCTTACCCTTCCAGAAGTCTACAATCAGCTCTTTCGTCTTACTGACGTTGAGTGCCAGGTTGTTGCTGTGGCACCACTCCACTAGTTGGCATATCTCACTCCTGTAAGCCCTCTCGTCACCGCCTGAGATTCTACCAACAAAGGTCGTATCTTCAGCAAATTTATAGATGGTATTTGAGCTATGCCTAGCCACACAGTCATAGGTATAGAGAGAGTAGAGCAGTAGGCTAAGCACACACCCCTGAGGTGCGCCAGTGTTGATCGTTGGCAAGGAGGATATGTTATTACTAATCCGCACAGTTTGTGGTCTTCTGGTTCGGAAGTCAAGGATCCAATTGCAGAGGGAGGTACAGAGGCCCAGGTTCTGCAACTTCTCAATTAGGATTGTGGGAATGATGGTTTTAAATGCTGAGCTATAGTCGATGAACAACATCCTGACATAGGTGTTTGTGTTGTCCAGGTGGTCTAAAGCTGT
The DNA here is from genome assembly GCF_963921235.1 of Mobula hypostoma. Classification (NCBI taxonomy): domain Eukaryota; kingdom Metazoa; phylum Chordata; class Chondrichthyes; order Myliobatiformes; family Myliobatidae; genus Mobula; species Mobula hypostoma. The sequence continues at coordinate 8,810,173 of NC_086118.1, forward strand.
GTGAAGAGCCATTGAGATTGCATCTGCCATCGACCTATTGTGGCAATAGGCAAATTGCAATGGTCTAGGTCCTTGCTGAGAGAGAAGTTCATTCTAGTCATGACCAACCTCTCAAAGCATTTCATCACTGTAGATGTGAGTGCTACCAGGTAATATTCATTAAGGCAGCTTATGTTATTCTTCTTAGGTACTGGTATAATTGTTACCTTTTTGAAGCAAGTGTGATCTTTTGTCCACAGCATTGAAAGGTTGAAAATGTCCTTGAATACTCCCGCAAGCTGGTTGGCACAGGTTTTCAGAGCCTTACCAGGTATTCCATTGGGACTTCTCACCTTGCGAGGGTTCACTTTCTTTAAAGACAGCCTAACATTGGCCTCTGAGGCAGAGATCACAGGATCATCAGATGAAGCAAAGATCTCCACAGCTGTAGTTGTATTCTCCCTTTCAATGGGGTATAGAAGGTGTTGAGTTCATCTGGTAGTGAAGCATCGCTGCCATTTATGCTATTGGGTTTCGCTTTGTAGGAAAGTAATGTCTTGCAAGCCCTGCTAGAGTTGTCGTGCATCCGATGTCACTTCCAACCTCATTTGAAATTGTCTCTTTGCCCTTGATATAGCCCTCTGCACCCATACCTGGGTTTCTGGTACAGGTATGGATCACCAGACTGGAATACCACAGATCTAGCCTTCAGCAGATGACGTACCTCCTGGTTCATCCACGGCTTTTGGTTTGGGAATGTACAGGAAGTCTTTATAGGCACACACTTATCCACATAGGTTTTAATGAAGTCAGTAACAACTGGAGCATACTCATCCAACTTTGAAGATGAATCACTGAATACAATCCAGTCCACCGATTCAAAGCAGTCCTGTAGTCACTCCTGTGCTTCCCTTGTCCATAGCTTCTTGGTCCTCACTACTGGTGCTGCAGTCTTCAGTCTCTGCCTATACTCAGGGAGTATAAGTACAGCCAGGTGATCAGACTTCCTGAAGTGAGGGCGTGGAATAGCATGGTAGGCATTCTTGATAGTGGTGTAGCAATGGTCCAGTGTGTTGTTTCCTTTGGTATTGCAAGTGATCTGTTGATGGTAATTGCTTAGTTATTTTTTCAGACTGGCCTGGTTGAAATCTCCCAAAACAATGGTGAAGGCGTTAGCATGGGAGACATATTTATTCTGCACCTTGTGAACTATTCTTAGAAACTTCAGCCTTCCCTGGTCTACTGTCATCCCTGCCAGTATCTTCCTCCAATCCACCTTGGCAAGCTCCTCTCTCATGCCTCTGTAATTCCCTTTATTCCATTGTAATATTGATACATGTGACGTGTGCTTCTCCCTCTCAAACTGCAGTATGAATTCAATCATATTATGACCACCGCCTCCTGAGGGTTCCTTTATATTAAGCTCCCTAATAATATCTGGGTAATTACACAACATGCAATCTAAGATAACCTTTCCTCAGGTAGGCTCAAGCACAAGTTGCTCTAGAAAGCTATCTCGTAGGCATTCAACAAATTCCCTCTCTTACAATCAGATACCAACCTGATTTTCCCAATCCCCTTTATAACTGAAGTCTCCCATTACAATTATGTCATTATCCTTATTACTTGTCGTTTCCAGCTCCTTTTGCCTATGTCTTCCTGCCTGTCATTTCAGTACAAAGTATATCCTTTGATGTTAAGTTCCCAATTAGGGTCTTTCCACTTTGGTGGCAAAAATAGGAAAACAGATTATTATCTGAATGGTGGCCGATTAGGAAAAGGGAGGTGCAACGAGACCTGGGTGTCATTATACACCAGTCATTGAAAGTGGGCATGCAGGTACAGCAGGCGGTGAAAAAGGCGAACGGTATGCTGGCATTTATAGTGAGAGGATTCGAGTACAGGAGCAGGGAGGTACTACTGCAGTTGTACAAGGCCTTGGTGAGACCACACCTGGAGTATTGTGTGCAGTTTTGGTCCCCTAATCTGAGGAAAGACATCTTTGCCATAGAGGGAGTACAAAGAAGGTTCACCAGATTGATTCCTGGGATGGCAGGTCTTTCATATGAAGAAAGACTGGATGAACTGGGCTTGTACTCGTTGGAATTTAGAAGATTGAGGGGGGATCTGATTGAAACGTATAAGATCCTAAAGGGATTGGACAGGCTAGATGCGGGAAGATTGTTCCCGATGTTGGGGAGGTCCAGAACGAGGGGTCACAGTTTGAGGATAGAGGGGAAGCCTTTTAGGACCGAGATTAGGAAAAACTTCTTCACACAGAGAGTGGTGAATCTGTGGAATTCTCTGCCACAGCAAACTGTTGAGGCCAGTTCATTAGCTATGTTTAAAAGGAAGTTAGATATGGCCCTTGTGGCTACAGGGGTCAGGGGGTATGGAGGGAAGGCTGGGTTCTGAGTTGGATGATCAGCCATGATCATAATAAATGGCGGTGCAGGCTCGAAGGGCCGAATGGCCTACTCCTGCACCTATTTTCTATGTTTCTATGTTTCTATGTTTCAGCCATGACTCAGTGATAATATCACACCGACCAACCTGTAATTGCACCTTGAGTTTGTCCACCTTTTTCTGGATGCTCCATGCATTTAAATACAGCACCTTCAGTCCTGCATTCTTTGCCCTTTTGAATTTTGCCTCTGAGGTACAATTTAACTCTTTGCTCTGTCTGGATTTGTACCTAGTCATTGACTTGTTCATGTTGCATCCATCATCTACTTGTAAACCTGCTGGCTCATCCTCAACTCTATCATACTGGTTCCTATCTCCCTCCATATTAGTTTAAAACACTACCAACAGCTCTAGTAAACCTGCCCGCAAGAATATCTTGGATTCAAGTGCAACCCGTCCCTTTTGTACAGGTCACTCCTGCCCCAGAAGATGTCCCAATTATCCAGCAATCTGAATCCCTGCCCCCTTGTTACAGCATGAGCTGTGTGCTCCACCTTGCTTCCAGAAGTCAATGACCATCTCCTTCATTTTGTTGATATTGAAGGAAAGATTGCTGTTATACTACGCTGTCATAAGAAGAGATAACCAGATAGACTCCCCATATCTTTCCTGTACTCCATCTTGTCATTGACTGAGGTCTGGAACCACTGTGAGGTTTCATCTGCTAACTTGTAAATGGAGATAGAGCAGAAATTGGCCACAAAGTCATGAATCCTGAGGCAATTTCTCAAGATAGAGGAGTATTTGCTTCGACTCTGTGAACTGAGGTGATGGATGAGGTCAATGTGGGAACTATAGAATCCTCCACAGGCGAGGCAGGAGATTGTTTTTGAGGTAGACAGATTGGTAGTTTGAGAGGTGGTCTGATGTGGTCTTGACCCACTGCCTTGAGGTTCTCAATGCCACCATGAATGCCCATTCTCTATTTTGGATGTTTATGGGCAAGAAGTTCCCAGGAGTCATAAGGGACATAACAAATTTTCAAAGAACTCTGCTCTTCTGGTTATCTCTTCTTATGACGGAACTTGGTATGGAGTGTGTGGTTCTAGAGTCTGATGAAGGGTATGCAAGCAGCAAGGTCTACCTAGTGCAGCTGCACAGCTGACCACATGGTTGGAAAATCATGTGCCCTGGCTGCCAAATTATTCTTGCATTGATTGTATCTGACCCTGTAAGGTCAAACTGAGAAGTATCTTAGTGATCTTATTCTCTGTTTGTTCCACTTCAACAATACATATCATTACCAACTTAAGAGGGAGGTGTCAGCGTGTATCTGGTGTCTCTCACCCTCTCACCCACTGCTCCCAGAGGAAGGTCCCTGTGTTTGAATGGACTCTCTTTCCCTCTTGCTGTGGGAGTGAATGCTGGAGTCCTGGGTCTTGGGCAGGTTTAGTCAATCCAATTTGTAGACTGAACTCTGTAATCCACATTATGATGTGTTTCTGGCTACCAGTTGCTTCTTTTTTTGGTCGTTATTTTGTGTGATTTTGATCGGGATGGACTGGATCTGTGACCAGAGTTAACGAATGATGCTGCACTAGATTGAGCTAAACCCTATATGCTTGGACTCTTTTGATGACTTGGGAGGGTTAATATCCTGTGTTTTTTGCTTGTTTTATTTTCATTTGTGCAAATTGTGTTTTTTTTCACGTATTAGAGGTTGATGTTTTTCTCTGAAGGGGCTCCATAGCTTTTCTTTTCTTCATGGCCGTCTGTCGGAAGACAAATCTCAGGGTTGTCTACTGCATACATACTTTGATAATAAATGTACTTTGAATCTTTTGAATCTTTGAAGATACAGTATGTTGCTCGTTCTCTTGCTGTTCCCTTTGATACAATGGCTTGAGAGCCACAGAAAAAGTTGGGAACATGTTAACAAGAAGTGATTCATTGTGCAAGAATGTATTTCAGTGCAATAATCAGCCCCAGTTGTTGCAAACTGAGTGAAATGTTTTGTTTCTACAGTATCTCTGAGACTCTATCGGTAGCGCCTCGTTGTTTACTTTCAAATACTTTGTACTTTATACTTTATTGTCACCAAACAATTGATACTAGAACGTACAATCATCATACCGATATTTGATTCTGCACTTCCTGCTCCTGGATTACAAATTGATAGTAAATATTAAAAATTTAAATTATAAATTAGAAATAGAAAATATGAAAATGGAAAGTAAGGTAGTGCAAAAGAACTGAGATGCAGCTCCGGATATTTGGAGGGTACAGCCCAGATACGGGTCAGAAATATTGGTACAAATGTGCTCTTCAATCAGGCAGAAGATACAAAAGCCTGTAAGTGCTACCAGGCTCAAGGACAGCCTCTATCCGGCTGTTATAAGACTATTGGAATGGTCCCCTAGTACAACAAGGTGGATTCATGACCTCACAATCTACCTTATTATGGCCTTGAACCTTATTATCTGCTTGAACTACACTTTCTCAGTAACTACCACTTTATCATCAATTTTGTTCTCAATATTCAAGGATAAGGGATCAAGACCAGTTTTATTCACCCTATACATTTACATCTATTAGGAATCTGGTGGATGACTGGAACACTCGGCCTGGAATGATGGTAGGGGCAGATAAATTAGGAACATTTAAGAAACATAACTGATAGAAAAATTGAGGCTTATGTAGGAGGTAAGGGTTAGATTGAACGAGGTAGGTTAAATTCTGGCCCAAATTCATGGATGATGAGGTTAGTATGTTAATATGTTAATATTAACATAATATGTTAATATGTTAGTATATAATATGTTCTATGTTATACCATAAGACCATAAGACGTAGGAGCAGAATTAGGCCATTCAATCATGGCTGTTTCATTATCCCTCTCAACCCCATTCTCTCACCTTCTTCCCAGGCTGGAGGAGAAGATGGCGGCACGACGCAGTACGCATAGCTCTCTGGTGAAATGATATCGTATTTGTTAAATAGGGACCGTGCACAATCCTGATTTGATGGAGACAGCTGTGAGAAGTACGGAGGAACATCTGGAGAAACTTTTGAAATGCCCGGTTCGCTGCCACTGCTACTGTGTGATCGAGAATCTCCGGAGGGAAGGGCCCAAAATACTCGGCTTTGCCTGCTGCTGGCAGCCGGGGCTGGGGTCAAAGCGCTTGGCAGAGACGGTGCTCGGTGCTCGGTGTCGGAGGGCTGGTCGGAGGCTCAAAGTTTTCGGACGACTCAGAGTCAGACTGTGGTCGGGCATGGTAAGGAGAGTTTTCTTCCTTCTCCCGTCTGCGTGAGATGTGGGACTTTCGAGAGACTTTGAACTTTTTTTTACCGTGCCCATCTTCATCAAGTTATGGTATTGCTTGCACTGTTGTAACTATATGTTATAATTATGTGTTTTTTGTCAGTTTTTCAGTCTTGGTCTGTCCTGTGTTTCTGTGACATCACACCGGAGGAATATTGTATTATTTCTTAAGGCATGCATTACTAAATGACAATAAAAGAGGACTGCGTGTCCTCATAATCTAATCTTCTTGTGAACTTTGACACCCTTACTATTCAAGAACCTATCAATCTCCGTTTTAAATACACCTAATGACTTAGCCTCCATAGCCATCTGTGGCAATGAATTCCACAGATTCACCACCCTCTGGTTAAAGAAATTCTACCTCATTTCTGTTCTAAAGGGATATTCTTCTACTCTGATTTATGAATTTGCTGCATTGTGTAGGTCAGGGTGCGATGTGCGACAAAATAACAATTATAAAGAATAAAAATTTACATTAAAAAATCAAGAATTATAGATAAATAAAATATATTGTTTTTCTCTCTGTACCCAATGCTCTGAAATTCTCAGCTGATGAAATGAGCTATACACCATAGGTGGCATGAAAAATAGTTTCTCTCTGTTCCTTGGTACATATGACAACAATAAACTAACTTACCAATTTACCAAAGGTCTAAAATGCATCTCAAGTTTTATCTCATGAGGAATTGCTCATTGATTACAGACTTCATTGGCTCAGACTTTGTCCCCTTAATACATACTCACGCCAATTGAATGCCATTCTGATCAGTAACTTGTTTATGCATTATTTTGTTGCTGTAGCTACGATGCTGATTGCCCACCACTGATATTGATGTGCGAGCCAAACAGAATGAAATTACAAATGAGGTTTATTCCTAAAGAGACAAGATCATCCAAAACAAAATATCATTAATGCTGCAGTCAGATTTCTCTAAACCAAGAATGACTCATCAGGAAGCACAGTCATTTTGTAAAAGCTACTTAACTCACAGGCTCAGGGAATTGATTGCGGATGTCAAATGGGCATTTCCCCATCAAAGATGTGAGGAATAATTAGGTGTCGCCTGTGCTCTGCCAGAGGATATTTTGTGAGGTTGTCATCTGGCTACAGTCACTTAGCAAACATTAGAAACTCTCATTCAGGACACACTTTATGAAAGGCCCTACTCTGTGAGCGAGTCCCTTTACAAGCTAATGAGATTCAACTGAGATTTCACCCTGCTAGCATTCCTAACCCTCCTACATATCTTCCTTTTTCCCTTCATGCTGTGCCTCATTTGCCTTACGCACAGGAAGGGCACACTACCCTTTCTCCTTTGGTTGGCAGGGTTTACATATCATGTCCACACCTGTCTGTGGTGTACTGCAGGATGGCCCAGATTGCTGTACACAGTGGAAATGCAACAATGAGTTTTCTGTTTCCGTGGCTCTCAATCTACCTGCACTGTAGTGGGTAGTGGTGAGCAGAGAGTAGCTTTAATTCCCTCAGGTTTCTTTCCTCTTGACAATGCTGACCACTCACACTCAGGTGGGGAATATTCCCGCAGGAGAAGGCAATGCTTTCCCAGAAAGGTAGCATTTATCATGACAAAATTCTTCTCCCAATTCACAAGAAGCTGCATATCAGAATCAGATTTATTATCACTAGCACGTGACATGAAATTTGTTAACTTAGCAGCTGCAGTACAATGCAATACATAATATAGAAGGAAAAAAAAACAAAATAAAATAAAGATAATAATAATAAATAAATAACTAATTATGTGTCGCCCTTAAGGCATTTATTTGACTTTGTTGGGTCTACGCTTTTAATGATTTGTTTGTAAATATTTTCTAGTTAAAGTTAAAGGTTGATAATTAAGTTACAGTACAATGAAGGTAAATTCATTGTCTATGGTATATCGCGGCATGTTATGATGTCACCTCCAGTTTCGCCCCGTCTTATGTGTAACCTCTGGTTCGGAGAAGGTGTAAAGGTGGGTGCCATGCGTGTAGCATGATCGTGAAGAGCTTCGTGTCTACCCACAAAGAAACAGTATAGAAGCAATGCCGTAAGTTCCTATGAAAATATTTGAAGTAAAAATATTAACGCGGTTTCTGTTAAGGGAAGCAGAGGTTCGGGTGGCGCGCATGTCGGCTTTTTAATTTCAAACACGGGGTGGGCTCTGGCCCAGCGGCGGTTTGACGCGACCCCCTCGCTCCCCACTCGGGGCAGCTGGAGACACTCGCTAAAAGAAGGGAGCGCGCGTGGTCTCCGGAATGAAACAGACTCTGTATATGGTTGTATTTTTTTATCAACAGTTTTCACCATACGATGTTAATGTGGAACAGTGAACAGTAAATAGTTAACCGTACTACGACTTTGTCTTTATTGGCTCCGGTTTAACTCGGTGTTTAGTCAGAGGTTCAACACACTGCACGAGAACATGGCAAATCAATTACAGTACACGTAAATTGAATAGATTAAAAATTGTGCAAAACACAGAAATACTATATATTAAAAAAGTGAGGTAGTGGCCAAGGGTTCAATGTCCATTTAAGAATCGGATGGCAGAGGGGAAGAAGCTGTTACTGAATCGCTGAGTGTGTGCCTTCGGGCCTCTGTACCTCCTACCTGATGGTAACAGCAAGAAAAGGTGCTTGACATCCTTAATAATGGACGCTGCCTTTCTGAGACACCACTCCTTGAAGATGTCCTGGGTACTTTGTAAGGCTAGTCTCCAAGATGGAGCTGACTAAATTTACAACCCTCTGAAGCTTCTTTTGGTCTTGTGCAGTAGCTACTCCCATACTAGACAGTGATGCAGCCTATCAGAATGCTCTCCACGGTACATCTGTAGAAGTTTTTGAGTGTACTTGTTGACATAGCAAATCTCTTCAGACTCCTAATGAAATATAGCCACTGTCTTTCCTTCATTATAACTGCATCGATATGTTGGGACCAGTTTAGGTCCTCAGAGATCTTGACACCCAGGAACTTGAAACTGCTCACTCTCTCCACTTCTGATCCCTCTATGAGGACTGGTATGTGTTCCTTCATCTTACCCTCCCAGAAGTCCAAAACCAGCTCTTTCGTCTTACTGATGTTGAGTGCCAGGTTGTTGCTGTGGCACCACTCCACTAGTTAGCATATCTCCTTCCTGTACGCCATCTTGTCACCACCTGAGATTCTACCAACAAAGGTTGTATCATCAGCAAATTTATAGATGGTATTTGTGCTATGCCTATCCACACAGTCATGGGTATATAGAGAGAGTAGAACAGTAGGCTAAGCATACATCCCTGAGGTGCGCCAGTGTTGATCATCAGCGAGGAGGAGATGTTATTAACAAATCCGCACAGATTGTGGTCTTCTGGTTAAGAAGACAAGGATCCAATTTCAGAGGAAGGTACAGTGGCCCAAGTTCTGCAACTTCTCAATCAGGATTGTGGGAATGATGGTATTAAATGCTGAGCTATAGTCAATGAACAGCATCCTGATATAGGTGTTTGTGTTGTCCAGGTGGTCTAAAGCCGTGTGAAGAGCCACTCAGATTGCATCTGCCGTTGACCTATTGTGACGATAGGCAAATTGTGTTGGGTCCAGGGCCTTGCTGAGGCAGAAGATAAGTCTAGTCATGGCCAGCCTCTCAAAGCATTTCATCACTGTAGATTAAGGCAGCTCATATTTTGCTTCTTCGGCACTGGTATAATTGTTGACTTTTTGAAACAAGTGGGAACTTCTGCCCATAGCAGTGAGAGGTTGAAAATGTCCTTGAATGTTGTTGGCTTATTTCAGGAGCAGCAAGCTTTCTTGTTGATAATAGGTCTGGGTTATTTACGGGAGCCCTCCTGGGTGCAAGTGTAGTCAGTGACGTGATCATGCACACAAGTGTCACAGACACAGTTTTATTCAGGGTATAATTTACTGAGTAAAACAAATATTTGCATCATTAATGTTAACATCAAGCACCAAATTCTAACCTCCAAGGTCTCCAACAGAAAACCAGAGGGGTTTGGCAATCAGTTGGCAAATTCAGTACAACTGGCGTCATGCCGAGTCGGTAGTTCCCAGTTTTCTTTCTCCTGGTTTTCATAAGAAGTGGGGTAACATTTGCTACTCCCCATTCCTCAGCAACCTTGCAAAACTTAGATCATTAACTATACTGAAAGCCTCTTTCTTCCTAAACTCAGATGTAAATAAAGAGGTTGTGGTGGCTTTTCTTGGGCTCAATAACTTTTCTCATATTTCTTTCACTACTATTTACTGCTTTTATTTCTTCAGACAGACTGGATCTTTGGTTCTACATTAGTCTTCAGGGAAGGTCAGAAAAATTTGTAACTTCTTGCTGTTATTGGTATAATGGGCTTATGAAAACCTAATACTTTCCATTATTTTATTCAAGAAAAGTTGAGGACCCAATGGAACAATTACCACTGGTTTTCCTGAGCTACTAGTTTTTCTTTAAAATATTGATGAATGAGATACAAAAGACATTTTTTTGTGATTTGAGTTCTACCTCAGTCTGATATTGACTGCCAAGTTAGAATGTTTTGAAAGGCTTCACTTAGATGTCTCCATCAAGTAAAGAAAACTAAAATACTGCAGTTGCTAAAATGCTGAAAGTAAAACAAAAGCACTGGAAATACTGTTTTCTTTCACCCAGTGAGTGAGACTAGGAGCTTCAGATCAGTAAGTTTAATTCTCATTCCCGTCTCAAGTTTCAGGCTGTTTCACCTCAGAAGCTATTTAATACTTGAAATATTTGGTGAAAATAACTTTTCAACTGCTGCTTTGCATTATCAGGAAATGACGATGCACCAGGTTAAATTACTTCACTCGGAATCCAAAGGCTTACACGTGAGTTATGAGTTCAAATCCCACTCTATATATGTCCACTAGGAATCTTAAATTCAGTGAATTAAATCACCTGGGATTGAATAAAAATATCCGGTCTCAATAACGGCAATCATGAGGCTGTTAGATTCAGGGAAGCCAACCCCGTACCCATAATAACAGTGTTGAATCTGAGCTGCACAGTCCTGACCTCCTGTTCTGTGTGGAATTTACACAGACAACAATATGATATTCCTCCAGTTTTCCCCCAGCTACTGCAGTTGCCTCCTACATCCCAAAAAAATGTGGGTTGGCTGGTTAAATAGCTGTTCAAACTTGACCTTTGTGCAGGTGAGTGGTAATGTCTGGGAGGAGTAAATGAGAATGTTGAAGGACTAAAGTGGGAGTAGTGTGGGATTAGTGTACTGTAAATGGGTGTGTGAAGGCTGGTGTGCCCTTGATGGGCTGAATGGCCTGACCTGTGTGCTATATCAGTCCCTGATTCTGTGACTGCAAAACTACATGGGTCAGTTTCCATTCATCTAGGCAGCAAACATGGACACGGCAAAATTTCTCATAGCCCAGCTTGAAGACCTCCTTTTAAATGTCTGGAGATTGCTGTCATACAGGCCTAATGCTCATAGAATACTGCCTTACAGACAAAGTGTTGGATAGCTCAACCATATTCCTAGTTCCATGGGTATCTTCCATCCCATTTGCAGGGGAGTGGAATAAGAAAGGTAGGAGAGAATATTCAACATTGATTCCAAATTGTCACTGTTTGCGCTCGAACAACTGGACCCAAGTGTGGAGGAATGGTAGACTCTATCATGGTGAGAATGGCAATGACTCAATGCAGGAGCAGAGGAACAACAGCCACTGTCATGATGAGCACTGGCAATGACTTGACCCAGGAGCGGCGGAACAACGGCAACTGTGAAGGTGAGCACTGGCTGGTGTTTCCAAATTAGGCAGGATATTCCTGGGCAACTCTAAATATTATTGACATTGCTGTAACTATACTGGAAAAAATTAAATGTAGCTACCTTTGGACTGCAGGTATCCAGTAAGAGAGCTGGAATGTTGTCTGACCCCATAGTCTTTTCTGTAGCCTTTGTTCTTAGTTATTTCTTGAAATTATGTGGAATGGCTCAAGTTAGCCTGTGTAATAGTGTTAACTTCAGGAAGGAAACAAAATCAATCGTCCACTTCTGAATGAACAAGGTTGCAAACTCTTCAGCCTTGTCTTTAGCATTCACGTGCTGGGCCACACTTGCATATGGAATGGGGATGTCCTTAAAGCCTTCTGTTCTCAAGAGCTGTTCTGTTCTCAATTGTCCACCTCTTTTTTATGACTGAATCTCAACAGAACTAATCAAGTTATCTGATCACGCAAACACGAGGAATTCAGCAGATGCTGGAAATTCAAGCAACACACATCAAAGTTGCTGGTGAACGCAGCAGGCTAGGCAGCATCTCTAGGAAGAGGTACAGTCGACGTTTCAGGCCGAGACCCTGATCAGTTGGGTTGTGGGATCATTCAACTCTGCTTGTGGAATGCTGCTTTGCTGATCAGGTTTTACCTTTCTATGCATCATCTTCACCATGCTGACGCTCCATGCTCGTGCTGCTCCCGATAGTGAGGAAGGTGGATGTGCAGATGGAGATAGCGATATAGACTGGAGGTTGCTGTGGAGACAAAGTAAGGGCTAAAGATTCTGGAACCCAATAAGGAAAGAAGGTTTTGAAAGGAACCAGGCAAGGGAGTGAAAAACGAGCTGCTGGCGCAAGTTAGCAGGAAGTTTTCAGATTGTGTTGGTATGCCCCATCTAAATCCCATGAATAATAACTTTAAAATGAGTAGGTTTATCCCTCCTGTTGGTTCACTCACCACTGGCCTTGGATGTGGTCTGGTATATGCCCTTCAGGACTCATCCTGCTGTTTAATGGTCATTCTACTAAGCTACATTTATTGACAAACCTTGAATCCACTCACCCAAAGAACAGCCAGTGCCTTTGCAGCTCTTGCTACTTCAAAGCGTTGTTGGCATTAAGTGTTCATCAGCTGACGATCATAGAGGTTTCATGTTTGATGCAAAACTAGGAAACTTCATGGTATTCGTGTCATGAGCCCCATGGGCCTCTGAGCTGCGCTGTACAGCATTGGTCTTCTATGTTCCTTGAGCTTGAGAAGTAAAATAGGTCACCTGTGATCAATTGGCAGAGCAGACTCAATGGGACAGATAGCCTAATTGTTTTCGTGTGTCTCATGGTTTAATCTTCGATCTTTGATTACAACATCAAAAATGGGGATGTTCTCTGATATTCATGTATCTCTAGGAAGTGAAACAGGCCATGCCTGTGTGCAGTAAGTTCTAGACAACATTCATGAATAGGCTGATTACATTCATAGCACAGACCTCTCATTTAACTCTAATAAAAATGGATCTCAATACTTAACCTTGACATTCAAATTCATTATTATTAACACATATCCTCACCATCACCATCTCGTTGTTCCAGAAACTGAAGTGGACCAGCTGCATAAATAACATGACTCCAAGAGCAGGCCAGAGGCTGCAGTTTGTGCTTTAGCACTGCATACTCCAATTGCATTTCATTATTTTCAAGACACAGCAGCAGTGAAGACAGAATCCTGTCCACCTATCTGATGAATGTTGCTGGAACAACATTCTGGAAACAACTTCTCCATCGCTGAAGTAGCCCACTTGATTGGTATCCTATCATCCTAAACATTCATTCCAGTGCACAGTGGCAACTATGGATCTCATCCACGGCATTCAGTTCAGCCATGATTGTACTGAATGGCGGTGCAGGCTTGAAGGGCCGAATGGCCTACTCCTGCACCTATTTTCTATGTTTCTATGTCACTTATCTAGCCTGTTCTGTCAGTACCTCCCCAATCCTTGGCCTTTACCACACAAAAAAAATAAAGGCAGAAGATCTCTGGGAATGCCAACATGTGATGCTACATATAATTTTAATTAGGAAATATATTGCCATTCCTTCATTATTGCTGGGTGTAAATCCTGGGGCTCCTATGACATTGAGGGAGTATCTGCACAAGGACAAAATGAGAGATCGAGGAAGCGAGCTCAAGGGCAGTTATGCGTAAACAATAAATACTGGCCTTTCCAGTGACGCCTACATACCATAAATAAACAAATATTAAATATTTATTTAAACTTTGACTTAGAATGTCCACAGCTATTTACTCACAAGAAGCATAATTAGCAAGATCAGCCCAGATTGTGTTTCCTAGTAGAATATGTGATCTTGATAAGCTTTATCTTCCAAATGCCAGGGTACTGTGACATCTCAGTAACCCTGCTCAGCCCACTGTTATCACTGAATTTGGATGTTTGCTCATTTACTTGAATTACTGAATAATCCACCAAGCTGTCAGGAGGGAATCCACAATATTGGAAATGGGAAAATTCCCCACAGACCATTAAATATTTTATCTAATATTATAAGGTTAACACAAACTCCAAATTGCACTCAGCACTACGATTATAATTCAACTCTGCTAGCATCCCCTGTTTCCTTGATTACATGTGCTGATTTCCCAGCATATCCCCAGCTATAATACTTTTCATTTCAATCTCTTCACTGAAAAACAAGAATTGAGGACAGCTCATTACTTCAGTGTTCCAGAGACAATGAATGGCTTGATGCTTTGACCTATAATAGCCACTGCATTATCTACAGGGAAATGTTCTAATTAACTTTTTGGAAAAAGAAGGAAATATCAAGACATGACTAAGTGCAGAAGCTAACAGCTGCTAAGCAATTGGTTTATTGGAGATTCCAGAAGAACTACAGCAAGGAGGGACACTGGGGCAATCTGCCTGTGTAAGGGGGAGGTTGCTGCTGCAACCTCCGCTGTTTTCATCTCTGCATCTTCTTCTCCTTTTGTTGCTTCCACTTGTACTGGTCACATTGGACCTTATCTGAACTAAAACATTGCCCAGCATCAATAGGACACATGTTCGTTTTGTGGTTCAGATGTAAGCACTTGCTCAGATATACCATCTGCAAAGCAGTCTAATCTCTTAGTATGAGAACTGGGAACAAACTCTTTCATACAAGTATGTAAAGCATCAGTTGGGAGATGTGGTATTTCCCAGTCTCATGCTCACTCCCAAAACCACCTAGCAATCAGCTGCACTCTGGTGAGTTAGAGAAAGTCCAGGAAACTTTTGTTTTCAAACTGGAAAATATATCTTGATTGGCTGATCTATATTTCAAGGTCTCCATAGGTAATTTTTCATTGTAGCCCAGTTCACCAAATTCAGTTCTGGAGTTGGCTTCTTGCTTTGCTCTCAATGTTCCCTTTTCTCTTGGAGTTGCTACCAAACAGATGCTTTTCAGCACAGGCTTTTGCACTGATAACCTTTCAACTTAGTTGAACAAGGAGGCCAGGGTTTTAGGACTCCAGTGCAGGTGTGAACTTAACATTCCTCAGGCATGTCATATCCACATCAACTATCAAGTATCTATTTACAGTAATCCTCCATTCATCCCAGTAAACTACACAGACTTAAAAACTCAGTCAGCTCCATCTTGGGCACCAGCCTCTGTTGTAGCCAGGACATTTTCAAGGAGCGATACCTCAAGAAGGTGGCATCCATCATTAAGGATCCCCAACACCCAGGACATGCACTCCTCATTACTGCTATCCAGAAGGAGATACAGGAGCCTGAAGGCACATATTCAATGATTCAAGAACAGCTTCTTCCCCGCTGCCAAATGGTTTCTGAATAAACAATGAATACATTTTTAATTTGTTAAATTTTTGCACTAGTTATTTAATTTAACTATTTTTTGTATGTATTTTTCTCTATTATTAGTATTGCATTATACTGCTGCCACAAAGACAAGTTTCATGGCATATGCTGGTGATATTAAACCTGATTCTCTTTCAGATTTTTCTTCTTCTCTGCACATTCTTGGCAAATCTCCCGAATTCCAAGACTCACCCATATACGAGGGGGAATTTTCAGTAGCCAATTAAGCTCTCAAATTGCTGATTACTCAGTGAAAACACACACGGTTACAGTGAGAAGGTGCAAACTCCACTTAGACAGTGCCTGAGCTTGGGACTGGTTCTGGTCTTTGGGGCTGTGAGGGAGCAACTCTACCAGCTATGACACCTGAAGTTGGCAAGTAAAGGGTTACAAGTGCTCAACTCAGATTTTAACAGATAGGGATGTTGTATATTCTCTGTCTAATCTGTTTAATCTGTGACTGGAAATGGTTGATGTAAACACAGATCAGAAACAGGGTAAGTGCTCTCCCTTACCTTGGGGCCAATTTGATTCCAGGAAGGTTATTTTTGAGACAGTTTTATTCCTCAACTTCCTTTTCACCTTTTCCTTCATGGTTTCATTTCCTATAGTTCAAGAGGAACCAGATGTTCTCAAGGTTTTGCTCAAATTATCATTTTCATCTCTTGTCTTTGGCAATGATTGTCTTTAGGTTGTGCAAGAGATGTGAATATAGACCATTAGACAGGAGAAGAATTAAGTCATTTGGCCCATATAGCTGCTCTGCCATTCCATCATTTATTCCTCTGAACCCCATTCTCCCACCTTCTTCTTATAACCTTTGAGGCCCTTAGTAATCAAGAAATTATCAACCTCTGCTTTAAATACTCCCAGTGACTTGGCCTCCACAGCTGCCTGTGACAATGAATTCCACAAATTCACTATCCTTTGCCTAAATAAATTGCTTCTCATCTCTGTTCTAAAGGAATATCTTTCTATCCTGATGCTGTATGTCTGGTCCTAGACTCCCCTACTATAGGAGATTTCCTGTCCATGTCCAGTCAATCTAGGCCTTACAATATTCAATAGATTTCAAAGAAATTCTTCTGAACTCCAAGGAGTACAGGCTAAGAGCCATCAAACTCCACCTATCATTGTATTGTCTGCAAACTTGTCCACAAAGCCATCATATAACATGAAAACGAACAGTCCCAGCAACAACTCCTACAGAACACCACTAGTCACCAGCAGCCAACCAGCAGAGGCTCCCTTTATTCCCTAAGGGTGCTTACACCTTAAGCTTCCTAATCAAATCTGGTTCATCACACAACACCCATGACATTTTCCCTAGTGGGCTCAACCACAAGCTGCTCTAAAAATATCATCTCATTGTCGAGGCGTTCAGATGCGGCCCAAGTGTGGAGGGGGAGGGAGAGGGAGAGATGGAGGGAGGGGGAAGGAGAGGGAGAGGGAGAGACTTTTAATGTAAACAGGATTTTAAAGGAAAGGAAAACAATAAAAGCTAGGCCAACACGAGGAATTCTGCAGATGCTGGAAATTCAAGCAACACACTCAAAATGCTGGTGAACGCTGCAGGTCAGTCCTGACGAAGGGTCTCGGCCCAAAACGTCCACTGTACCTCTTCCTAGAGATGCTGCCTGGCCTGCTGCGTTCACCAGCAACTTTGATGTGAAAAGCTAGGCCAAACAGGATTGTTAACTAAAACACTCAAAGAGGAAACTAAATGCAAACACCGCAGCTGAAAGGAATAACTAAATAAAAAAAGAATGCCGCTAGTCTCCAGTGTGAGCCGACTCGACAGTCCACTTTCTCAGGCGAGGCTGAATGCAAGCAGGCAGCATAATATTACTGTGCTCTGCTCAAATCTCAACAAGCGCTACAACAAAAAGGAGTTAAATCCCACCAAAACAAAATAGTAATTAGCTGACAAGTGCATATTCACAAGCTCAATTGCCAAACGCTCTGTGCAGATTGCTTGCAGGGGCGTGTAGACCCTGCGGGGGCGTGTAGAACCTGCAGCAGAGTCTGTGGGAGTCACACTCACAGGCATTCTACAAATTCCTTCTCTTGGGATCCAGTACCAACCCGATTTTCCCAATTTACTGTACCTGCATATTGAAATCCCCCATGAATATCATAACATTACACTTTTTACATGCCTTTTCTATCTCCTGTTGTAATGTGTACCCCACATCCTGGCTACTGTTTGGTGGTCTGTACATAACTCCCATCAAAGTCTTTTTACCCTTGTAGTTTATTAACTCTACCCACAAGGATTCAAAGATTCTACATGGAATGAGCTGCCAGATGAGGTGGTAAATGCGGGTTCTTTTTTAACATTTAAGAATAAATTGGACAGATACATGGATGGGAGGTGTATGGAGGGATATGGTCCGTGTGCAGGTCGGTGGGACTAGGTAGAAAATGGTTCGGCACAGCCAGGAAGGGCCAAAAGGCCTGTTTCTGTGCTGTAGTTTCTATGGTTTCTATGGTTTATATCTTCCAATCCTATGTCACCTCTTTCTAAGGATTTGATATCATTTTTTTTTTCTGCAGAGCTACCTCATCTCCTCAGCCTACCTGCCTGTCCTTTTGATACAATGTGCATTCTTAGACAATGTGAAGCATTAACCAAAACATTAGGGTGAACACCACAACTCTTCTCCATATTGTGTATTAAGGTACGTTAATATGTATTAAGGAACATATTATGTCCATTTGCCTTGGGTTAATATTTCATCCAGGCAAATCTACCTTTGCTCGGACAGTGCTCCTTCTGCCCTGTACTGGAGTGTTAGCCTGGTGCTTGTACTTTAGAGAGGGTTGTGAACCCAAGGCACTCAGATGCTTTATTTCTCATGTTATTTTGGGAGTGCATAATCCATCAATGAAGAATGAAACAAAGCAGACACCTCAGGAACAATGTTCCCTCTAATTTGTAATGACCTGTGTGTGCAAAAATCTTGAGCTGTGCAATTTTTTGCCCACTGACAACAACATGCGTGCACTGAACTTTATATATAGAGGTAGCATTTTAACAGCTAGCAAAACACTGTCAATAAAAACTGATTTCTTCTGGGTTTGAATATCTTAGCTCTTGTTCACCTGCTTTCTCACAAATCATACTTAAAGGCCTGTAACACTTATAAAAGTTGCTGGTGAACGCAGCTGGCCAAGCAGCATCTCTAGGAAGAGGTACAGTCGACGTTTTGGGCCGAGACCCTTCAGCCTGTAGCAGGTAATGAAGGATTTTCTCGACTGAGCTGTTGTTGCACACCATCCATATACGATTTGCTTGATAAATGTCACTTTAAACAGTCAAGGTTTCAAATATCACTCCACTTCTTCCCACTAGCAAATTCTCCAGCAACTTTTGCACTTCGACAATACACGCAGGTAACACCAGTTTCAGTATTGTGCATAAATATTTCTTGTAGCTGTACGTTCCTGACGTCATGAGCTTTTGGTGCAGCAGTTTCTACTGTTTCATTAAGCCACTTTGCTTTAAATGAGCCAGCAGTTCTTTTGCGCTTCACACACTTTGCTTCTTTGGAATTTGAAGCAATAATTTCTTCAATAAAAACAGAATAGATAAGGCAGTTCTAAAATCTGTGGACAAACCATCGTAAACTCCACGTTGTCAACACCATCTGCATCAGAAAGTGGAAATGTATGATCGTGAAATATACTTAACATGCCAACGAGGTAGAGGGTGACAACCCTTTGTGCACAGTTTAAATTCCTTTGTGCACTAGTAGCAAAAGATGTGTGTGTGCGTACACCTTAGAGGGAATATTGCTCAGAGCTCTGTATTGTTCGTGGAGCTGGACAATATTATGACGGATCATCCTCAGTCTGTTGGGACTACCTGAACCGTACTTTCAGCTTTGTGGTTTGATCTCCCACTATTCTTTCCTTACTTAGACTATAAGATCAAGGAGCAGAATTAGGAGATACTACCAGGCATTTGCTCAATTCTTCGATGCGGCAGAACTGCTACAGCGTGAACCTTAATGGAGAAGTGTCCAATTTTCATCCATCGATTTTACATTGGTACACTTCCAATCACTGGAATTCATATCCATTTCATATCTTTCATTACAGTAGATATTAGTCATTAAATGGTGTGCTGGGAAAACTTACCCCACCATTCTTATCCCAAGGGAAATTATCTTGTCATTGATGTCTGTATCTCAAATAACTTTGCATAGGTATCTGCGTCATCAAGTTTAGTCATTCATGGTTGGGCATTGTTTACAGAATAATGACACAAATAAAACTCTGTTTATGAAACACGAGATAAAATTTAGGCAGTGGAAGCAAATTTAACAGCTGCAGATTTGTAAATATTTCATAACCGACATTCAATTCAAATTAATAATACATGGTAATGATATTCTCTGAAAACTTTACATTTTTAAGCAGAAAAAAATCTGATTACTGTAGCATTGTAACATTATTGTGATTAAGTGAAAATTAGTCATTCTGATTAATGCTTTAAAGCTCAAATGTGGGTCAAATTTGCAACTCAAATGTTAATTGAAAATTCTGCAGAGTCCTTCCAGCTTATTAAACCTGCTGAGGCAGGTCATCAAGAATAGGGATACTTCTCTGAAAATAAATTCTCTCCTGAACTGTGAAGTCTAACGACTGTAGGCAGGGGAGAAAAAATGGTGTCAATTTGGAACTAAATGCTGAAAGAATGTTGTCTAATACTGAGGTCATATACTTCCACAGATTAATTTGTAGCCACTTTTTAAAAAAGGAGGGAGAGAGAAACCGGGGAATTATAGACCGGTTAGCCTAACGTCAGTGGTGGGGAAACTGCTGGAGTCAGTTATCAAGGATGTGATAACAGCACATTTGGAAAGCGGTGAAATGATCGGACAAAGTCAGCATGGATTTGTGAAAGGAAAATCATGTCTGACGAATCTCATAGAATTTTTTGAGGATGTAACTAGTAGAGTGGATAGGGGAGAACCAGTGGATGTGGTATATTTGGATTTTCAAAAGGCTTTTGACAAGGTCCCACACAGGAGATTAGTGTGCAAACTTAAGGCACACGGTGTTGGGGGTAAGATATTGATGTGGATAGAGAATTGGTTGGCAGACAGGAAGCAAAGGGTGGGAATAAACGGGACATTTTCAGAATGGCAGGCAGTGACTAGTGGGGTACCGCAAGGCTCAGTGCTGGGACCCCAGTTGTTTACAATATATATTAATGACTTGGATGAGGGAATTAAATGCAGCATCTCCAAGTTTGCGGATGACACGAAGCTGGGTGGCAGTGTTAGCTGTGAGGAGGATGCTAAGAGGATGCAGAGTGACTTGGATAGGTTGGGTGAGTGGGCAAATTCATGGCAGATGCAATTTAATGTGGATAAATGTGAAGTTATCCACTTTGGTTGCAAAAATAGGAAAACAGATTATTATCTGAATGGTGGCCAATTAGGAAAAGGGAAGGTGCAACGAGACCTGGGTGTCATTATACACCAGTCATTGAAAGTGGGCATGCAGGTACAGCAGGCGGTGAAAAGGCGAATGGTATGTTGGCATTTATAGCGAGAGGATTCGAGTACAGGAGCAGGGAGGTACTACTGCAGTTGTACAAGGCCTTGGTGAGACCACATCTGGAGTATTGGTCCCCTAATCTGAGGAAAGACATCCTTGCCATAGAGGGAGTACAAAGAAGGTTCACCAGATTGATTCCTGGGATGGCAGGACTTTCATATGAAGAAAGACTGGATGAACTGAGCTTGTACTCGTTGGAATTTAGAAGATTGAGGGGGGATCTGATTGAAACGTATAAAATCCTAAAGGGATTGGACAGGCTAGATGCAGGAAGATTGTTCCCAATGTTGGGGAAGTCCAGAACAAGGGATCACAGTTTGAGGATAAAGGGGAAGCCTTTTAGGACCGAGATTAGGAAAAACTTCTTCACACAGAGAGTGGTGAATCTGTGGAATTCTCTGTCACAGGAAACAGTTGAGGCCAGTTCATTGGCTATATTTAAGAGGGAGTTAGATATGGCCCTTGTGGCTACGGGGATCAGGGGGTATGGAGGGAAGGCTGGGGCAGGATGAGTTGGATGATCAGCCATGATCATAACAAATGGCGATGCAGGCTCGAAGGGTCGAATGGCCTACTCCTGCACCTATTCTCTATGTTTCTATGTTTCTATGTTTCTATTAAGAATTGGGAATTCAGGGCACCAGGTCATTCAGGATCCTTCAGCGCTCATCCTCTTGATTTGTTATCCATTACTCCCGAAACATGCAGTACTATGTATGAGAAAATAGGTTCTGACAGCATTTACTAACAGCAGTTATAATAAAGCATCTGAAGTCACAATGTAGAAATAACTAAAGACCCAAGCTTGTGTAGAATTAGGTTAAGACTGACTTAACCAAACTCATATGTGGCACAACTACTGGAAGGAAAATGATTTTGGTCTGAGCTGGATTCAGACTGAACTGTTGCATAATCCCTTATGTTGCATAACCGGTTGACGTTATTCAAAATGACTAATGAATCACCATAATCCTGCTTTCATGCCTGGCTTCCGCTGTTGTTCCTGATCAGGCACAGCCTAGAGAAGGAAGGCTTTAAATCAGCCATGACAATGAAGTGGAGAAATGACAGATAACAGCTGAGATTCTCTGCCTGACTCCAAGCATGTTCCGAGCAGAAAAGAGGAGAAGATGTAGACCACCGTTGTGCCCTTCCTGAAGCTGTGGCCCTCACTGACAAGTTTACTGTCTGTGACTTATTGCCTCGAGAAAATGGTTATACTCTTGCCCTCTCAGCTGCTCCACATGGCCTCCATATGTTGAGGAGTTGTCTCAGATGCTTCTCTTATGGGTGAAACATTAAAATAAGATCTTGTCTGCCCTCTCACTTGGATGTAAATGATGCATCAGTTTATAGAGGGCAGTATTGAGATGTCTCCAGCTGTAACGGTTGTCCGTGCCACTGGATTAAGGTCTCTTCTGCCAAGAGAGTAGGATTGCCCCTGTGCAACGGCTGTTCCACTTAAAACTCCATCATGCACAGGTTTCTGTTGTGCGATTCATCTCAGTCCAAACTCACCAGACTGGGTCTGCAGAGCCACCTCTGTGTCCACAGATGAACTGCACAACAGCGTGTCTTCTTTGAATCTGAAGGACTACCACAATTGATCACTCAGCTGCATCTTTATAACAGAACTTACTTGTCATTATCTGTTTGCTGTGTGTGGGGCTGTGCTGTGTGCCAAATGGCCTCTATGCTTCCTGATTAATGCCTAATCTTCAAAAGGCACTTCCTTATTGTAGGGTCGTTGGAACATTCTGAGCCTATGAAAAGCACCTAATAGCTTTTTGAAATTCTCTACCCAGAGAGCTGGTATGGGCACTTTCTCCAGAAATAGTTGCATTCTTATGTATTAAAAGAGTTCAGGATTGGATGGAAACTTGAAGTTCACATATAGTTTTTTTTAAATGGCAGAACACACTTAAAGGATATTTGCCCTATTCCTCTTAAGCATTCCTGTTTTTCCTTATTGTGTTAACACCTTTACCTACCTGGTCTTTTCTACTCCTCTTTACCCATTGTGACAAAGAACACAGAAGAACAAAGCTGTCCACCATGTGGAAGTAGGTCAGAAGGAGGCCATTTAGCTTAGCAAGTGCATTGTTATTCCACGTACAACTAGTTCTAAGTCTCTAAATGTGGACTTTCCCTATAGCTTTTTGAGACTAAGTCCCTGTCAAATTCCATTTTGAAAAAAAGACCTGATTGACTCTTTTTCCAGCATATTTACAGGCAGTGAACGTGTCCCTCACTTTAAACTGTGCCCCCGGTCTTTGAAGTTCAAAAGTTCAAAGTAAATTTTGTTATCGAAGTACATATACCTCACCATTTCCAACCCTGAGATTCATTTTTCTGTGAGCATATTCAGGAAATCTATAGAATAGTAACTATAATCAATGGATCAATGAAAGTTCAATGAAAGATCAACCAGAGTGCAGAAGACAACAAACTGTGCAAATGCAAATGTAAATAAATAGCAATAAATAATGAGAACATGAAATAATGAGACAAAGAGTCCTTAACGTGAGATCACTGGTTGTGAGGAACATCTCAATGATGGAGCAAATGAGTGTAGTTATCCCTTTTTATTCAAGAGCCTTATGGTTGAGGGGTAGTAAATATCTTGAACCTAATGATGTGAGTCTCAAGGCTCTTGTATCTTCTACCTGATGCCAACAGTGAGAAGAGAGTATGATCTGGGAGGTGGGGATCTCGGATGATGGTTGCTGCTTTCCTGTGACAGTGTCTCATATAGATGTGCTCAATGGCTGGGGGGGGCTTTACTTGTAATGTACTGGGCTGCATCCACTACTCCCCCACCACCACACCACCCAGGACATGCCCTCTTCTCATTGTTACCATCAGGAAGGAGGTACAGAAGCCCAAAGGCACACACTCAGCAATTCAGCTTCTTCTCCTCTGGCATCTGATTTCCGAATTGACATTGAACCCATGAACACTACCTGACCATTTTTTTATTTCCTATTTTTTGCACTACTTATTTAACTACTTATATATATGTATGTACTGTAATTCAAAGTTTTTTCTCCCTATTATCATGTATTGCATTGTACATCTTCCCCAAAGCTTACAAATTTCACAACATATGCCAATGATATTACACCTGATTCTGATTCTGATTCTTGGCTGATTGGAGCAGCTTGCCCCCATTCAGCCCTTCATCTCCCACATGGATTTAATGGTACATATATATTCAAGGGAGCATCCCAGTGGCACAATTAGCATAACTGCCGCTTCACAGCTTCAGCAGCTCCTGCTTCAATCCTGGCCTCCTGAGATGTCCATGTGCAGTTTGCACATTCTCACTTTGATCATATGGTGTTCCTTCAGTTACTACAGTTTCCTTCCACACCCGTAGCTACATTGGCCACTGTAAGTTTCCGCAAGTGGTAGAATCTTGGAGGAGCTGATAGGAGTTGAGGAGAATAGAATGGGATTGGTGTAACTGGGTACTTGACGGTCAATGCATTCAAGTATGCAACAGCTGTGTGACTCTCTGAACCACTTCAAATTTCTGCTTGATGTTCATTGCTTCAGCTCCTAAATTTCCCACATCACTTTGCTGCTGAAATCCCTCATCCATAGAAGCAAAGGCCCCACATATTAGTGCAATTATAAAGAAGGCATGACAGCAGCTACGCATATTTATTAGGAGTTTGAGGAGACCTGGTCTGTCACTATAGACTCTTGCAAATTTCTACAAATGTACTGTGGGGAGCAGTCTACCTAGTTGCAACACCATCTGGTATAGAGGGGCCACTGCGCAGGACTGGAAAAAAACTGCAGAAAGTTGCAAACAGTCAGCTCCATCCTCTCCAGCATTGCAGACATCTTCAAAAGGTATGGTGGCAGAGTGGTTAGCAGAATGCTTCACTGCACAGGCGAACTGGGTTCAATTCCCACTGATGCCTGGAAGGAGCTTGTATGTTCTCCTCTGTGACCACATGGGTTTCTTCCGGGTGCTCCAGCTTCCTCCCACATTCCAAAGATGTACCGGTTGATTGGTTAATTGGTCACTGCAAGTTATCCCTTAATTTGGTTAGGACTAAATCAGGGGATTGTTAGGTGGCATGGCTTGAAGGATCGGAAAGGACTATTCCATGCTGTATCTCAATAAATAAATGTAATACCCTGGTTCATATTTTTACTGTTATGCTGTATGTATTTCATTTGTGCTCTTCTGTATTTTGTTTTAGCAGTTCTGTGAGAGCTGCTTGTTTTCAGCTTATGTTTGAGTTATTGTTGAAGATAAGAGATGAGGAGAAATGTGTGCCATCCAATTAGAATGGTCGAATTGAATAGGAGATTTCTCTGGTGAGGGACACTAAAGTTGAGCTTGGGGGTTTTTTTGTTCAAGAGGGAAAATGAAGAGAGAAGACGCTGAGGAGAACTGGTCGTAGCATAATATCAAGCAAAAAACAAGTTGCTGGAAGATCTTAATGTGTCCGTCGGCATCTGTGGAAGGAAGCAAAGAGATGGTTGACATTTGCAAAGGCATTGATGTACAGGGAGATCTTGGGATATATCTCCCTGAGCATGACCACACAAGTTGATAGATTAGTAAAGAGGGTGTATGGTATGCTTGCCTTTATTAGTCACAGCATTGAGTCAGGAAGTTGTGTTGTAGATTTATAAAACTCTGCTTAGGCTGCATCTGGGGTATTGCTTCCAATTCTGGTTGCCCCATTAATGCAAGTATGTGCAGGCTTTGAAGAGGCTGCAGAAGAGATTTAACGGGATGCTGCATGGATTATGGCCATGTGCTATAAAAAGAGTTCAGACAAACTGAGATTACTTGCTCTGAAGTAGCAGAGACTTAGAAGAAACCTGATAAATTATGTGAGGCATAGATGGAATAGACAGACAATACTATTTCCCAGGGTAGAAATCTTCAACAACAGAGAGTACACATTTAAGTCACAATAGAGTAAGTTCAAAGAAGATGTGCAGCGCGAGTTTTTACCGAGAGTTGTTGATGCTTGGAATGCACTGTCAAGGTGGCGGCACAAATGTTAGAGACATTTAAGTGGCTCTTAGACAGGCATGTGAATGTACAGAAATGTACAGAATACTGTATGGAGATTACTATTAAATACCTAGTCAGGTATTTAATTACTAGTTTAATTAGTTCAGCACAGCATTGTGGGCCAAAGGATCTGTTTCTCTGCTGTAGTGCTCTACGCTGATTGGCCACCTGTACATCTGCTTGTTAATGCAAATATCTAATCAGCAGATCAATGAACAAAAGCATGCAGACATGGTCAAGAGGTTCAGTTGTTGTTCAGACCAAACATTAGAATAAGGAAGAAATGTGATCTAAGTGACTTTGTTAGTGCCAGATGGGGTAGTTTGAGTATCTCAGAAACCGCTGATCCCCTAGGAGTTTCAGGCATAACAGTCTCCAGAGCAGATTCCTGAATGGTATGTTGCGTCCTGGGTGCCTGGGTCTGTGATATCTCAAATCGAGTCCTCAGTATTCTTAAATAGGAGGGTGAACAGCCAGAAGTCGTGGTTCATGTACAGAAAGGTACCAATGACATAGGTAGGATGAGTGATGAGGTTCTGCATAGGAAGTTTGGGGAGTTAGGTGCTAAGTTAAAGGGCAGGATCTCCAAGGTTGTGATCCCAGGATTGCTACCCATGCCATGTACTACTGAGGTCAGACCTAGGAAGATTATACAGTTCAATACATGGCTAAGGAGTTGGTGTAGGAAGGAGGGCATACGATTTTTGGATCATTGGTCTCTCCTCCAGGGAACTGTACAGAAGGGGCAGTTTGCACCTGAACTGAAGGAGGACTAATATCCTTGCAAAAAGGTCTGCTAATGCTGCACGGTGGGGTTTAAACTAGAGTTGTAGGGGGAAGGGAACCAGAGTGCCAAAACAGTTAGTGGAGAGGTTGTGGAGGCAGATGTTGGTAAGACTTCAAACAAAGTTAAAAAATCATAAGGTTGAGCATGGTGCGAATAGTGTCCTGAACTGCGTATATTTCAATGCAAGAAGTATTGTAGGAAAGGTAGATGATAGTGCTGAAGATGAGCTAGCTGGTTTAGAAACAGAGGCAATATGTAGTGAGGAGACGCTGTTGATAGGGCAATACTGCAGTCAACAGGATGAGTGCAACATAAAAGGCGGACACAATCAAAAAGGGTGAATACAGGACTGAATGTGCGCAGTATACGGAATAAGGTAGATGAACATGTAGCACGGTTACAGGTTGGCAGGTATGATGTTGTAGGCATCCCTGAATCATGGTGGGTAGAAGGGAAGGAGATTATAGCTGGAGCTTGATGTCCAAGGATACACATTGTATTGAAAGGACAAGCAGAAAGGCAGAGGGGGCTGCGTTGCTCCATTGGTGAAAAAATGAAATCAGATCATTAGAAAGAGGTGATATCGGTCAGGAGGTGTTGAATCATTGTGGATAGAGCTAAGGAATTTCAAGGGTAAAAAGCTGTTGATGGGAGTTGTATACAGACCCCGAAACAATCGTAAGGATGTGGTCTACAAATTACAATGGGAGATAGAAAATGCATGCCAAAAGGACAATGTTACGATAGTCATGGGGGATTTCAGGTAGATTGGGAAATCAGGTTGGTGCTGGATTCCAGGATTTCCAGAGTGCCTACAAGTTGGATTTTTAGAGCGGCTAACAGTTGAGCCCGGTAGGGGATCGGCTGTTCGGGATCAGGTGTAGTGCAATGAACCAGAACTGATGAGAGAACTTAAGGTAAAAGAACCCTTAGGGGCAAGTAATCATAATATGATCAGATTCACTCTGAAATTTGAGAAGGAGAAGCTAGAGCCAGATGCAGCAGTATTTTTGTGAAGTAAAGGGAATTACAGAGGTATAAGAGAGGAGTTGTCAGAATAGATTGGGAAAGAGCACTGGCATGGTTGGTGACAGAACAGCATTGGCTGGCATTTCTGGAACCAATTCGAAAGGCACAGGATATATACATACCAGAAAGGAAGAAGTATTCTAAAGGAAAGGTGACACAACCATGGTTAACAAGAGAAGTCAAAGCCAACATAAAAGCTAAAGAGAAGGCATATAATAAAGCAAAAATTAGTGGGAAGTTATAGGACTGGGAAGCCTTCAAAACCAACAGAAAGCAATTAAAAACTGAAAGTAAGTGAGCCAATAATATTAAAGAGGATACTGAAAGTTTCTTTAGATAGATAAAGTGTAAAAGAGAGGTGAGAGTAGATATTGGACCACTGGAAAACAATGCCGGAGAAGTAGTAATGGGGGACAATGAAATGGCGGGCAAACTGAATAAATATTTTGCATTAGACTTCACTGTAGAAGATGCTAGTTCCAGATATCAGGGGTCATGAAGTGTGTGAAGTTACCATTAATAGAGAGAAATTTTTTGGGAAACTGAAAGGTCTGAAGGTAGATAAGTCACCTGGACCAGATGGTGTACACCCCAGGTTCTAAAAGAGGTGGCTGAAGAGATTGTAGAGGCATTAGTAGTGATATTTCAAGAATCAGTTGATTCTGGAATGGTTTCGGGAGACTGGAAAATTGCAAATGTCACTCCATTCTTCAAGAAGGGAGAGAGGCAGAAGAAAGGAAACTATAGGCCAGTTAATCCAACTCAGTGGTTGAGAAGATGTTGGAGTTGATTATTAAGGATGAGGTCTCTAGGTACTTGGAGGCACATGATAAAATAGGCTGTAGTTAGCATGGTTTCCTCAAGAGAAAATTTTGCCTGACAAATCTGTTGGAATTCTTTGAAGGAATAACAAGAGGATAGACAAAAGAGATTCGGTTGATGTGTACTTGGATTTTCAGAAAGCCTTTGACAAGGTGCCACACACAAGCTACAATCCCATAGTATTACAGGAAAGATTCTAGTATGGGTAAAGCAGTGGCTAATTGGCACTTGGTAAAGAGTGGGAATAAAGGGAGCCTTTTCTGGTTGGCTGCCAGTGACAAGTGGTGTTCCACAGTGGTCTGTGTTTGGACCAATTCTTTTTACATTATATATCAATGATTTGGATGATGGAATTGATAGCTTTACTGTAAAGTTTGCCAACAATATGAAGATAGGTGGAGGGGCAGGTTATTCTGAGGAAGTATAGAGGCTACAGAAGGACTTCGACAGATTAGAAGAATGGGCAAATAAATAGCAGATGGAATACAATGTCCGAAAGTGTTCACTTTGGTAGAAAAATGAAAGGGTTGACTGTTTTCTAAATAGAGAGAAAATACAAAAACTGAGGCACAAAGGGACTTGAGAGTCCTTGCACAGGATTTGCTAGAGTTCA
The DNA here is from genome assembly GCF_963921235.1 of Mobula hypostoma. Classification (NCBI taxonomy): domain Eukaryota; kingdom Metazoa; phylum Chordata; class Chondrichthyes; order Myliobatiformes; family Myliobatidae; genus Mobula; species Mobula hypostoma. Next base: position 8,839,379 of record NC_086118.1, read on the forward strand.
CTTTGCAGGTTGAGTCAGTGATGAGGAAAGCAAATGTAATGTTAGCATTTATTTCAAAAAGACTGGAATATAAAAGCAACGATGTAATGGTGAGACTTGATAAAGCACTGGTGAGGTCTCACATGGATTACTGTGAGCGGCTTTAGGGCCTGTATCTTAGAAAGAATATGTTGAAACTGGAGAGGGTTCAATGGAGGTGCACAAAAATGATTCCAGGATTGAATGGCTTGTCATATGAAGAGCGTCTGATGGCCCTGGGCCTGTATTCACTAGAATTCAGAAGAATGAGGGGTGACCTCATTAAAACCTATCGAATGGTGCAAGACCTTGGCAGGGTGATGTGGAGAGGTTGTTTCTTATGATGGGAGAGTCTAAGACCAATGGACACAGCCATAGAATAGAGGAACATCCTTTTAAAACGGAGTTAAGGAAGAATTTCTTTAGCCAGAGAGTGGTGAATCTTTTGGAATTCTTTGCCACAGCTAGCTGCGGAGACCAAGTCTTTATGTATATTTAAGGCAGAGATTGATAGGTTTTTGATTGGCTGGGGCATAAAGGGATATGGGGAGAATGCAGGAGATTGGGGCTGAGAGGAAGATTGAATCAGCCATGATGAAATGGCAAAGCAGACTTGATGGGCCAAATGACCTAATTCTTATCATCTTATGGTCTTATAGCATTAAGCAAAGGGTCTGTAGATCCCAGGTTGGGAAACCCTACTTTAGACTAGTGCAAAATAACAAACATAAATATCCAGTGTGTGGCTGTTCTATGAGCAAAAATGCTTTGTTAATGACAGAGTTCAGAGGAGAATGGCCAGACTGGTTGAAACTGACAGGAAAAGTGACATTAATTCAGATGTCAACTGTCACTCATGACACAGAAAAGTGTGCAGAACAGCATCTATGAATGCAGAACACGTCAAACCTTGAAGTGGATGGACCACAGCAACAGAAGACCATGAGCATGCATTCACTGGCAACTTTATTAGGTACAGAAGGTACTTAATAAAGTGGCCACTGAATGTGTATTTTATAGGCCTTGAAGCAAAATTCTGAGTATTCCTTTGACTCAACAGATGCTACCTGACCCTCTGAATTTTACCACCAGCTTGTCTTTTTCCTCAGATTTCAGCATCTACAATTTCTTGTATCTTCATTCAACATAATCTCTCTGCAGTTAGTTATGAAACCAACTGAATCACGTGCTTTACGAACTGCCTTCTGAGGGTATCTTAATACTTGCATAGAATAGTGCACATATGCACCAAGGGCCCCTGTTGCTGAACGGTTTATTGATGTAATTCAAATGCTTAAAGCAGTTGGACAACGATACCACCCGTGAACATTAATTGCTCATTATTAGTTCAAAATTTCAAAGTTTTATACTGCTATTAGAACTTCATTAGAATGGGCTCATTTCCAGAAACAGGCCATGCTGACAAACCTGCTTCATTGGCCATTACAGAAATGTTACATCACAGCTAACGTTCCACCAAGTATTACAGAGCTACACAATGTGTTCACAAATTTCTTTCTGACTGTTTAATTCAGGAAACAGAACATTTTGCAATTTTAAGTACAGAAGAGAATTGTGACACTGTTTTAAATGCAAGAATTACTTGAATTTCTGCTAGTTTAGTTAAACAGTGGCATTGGTTTTGTTTATCATGATTACTGTATAAAAGGCAATCATATATACGTAGGGAAATTCTGGGCAGTTTCTAGAGGAGGTTACATGGTTGGCACAACATTGTGGGCTGAAGGACCTGTAATGTGCTGTAGATTTCTATGCTTCTACGTTTCTATATCTTCCTGGGTAAATGCTCAATGTTTTAAAGTCAGGTTTATCTGGATTTTCTAAATCAAAGAAATGTCTCGTATTAGTTCCTACAATTAGTGAGTTTGCATGTTGCACATACGTTGAACTAGGAAAATGAAGGTGTTATTCATGCTGGACTGAATATTTAATAGAATAATCCAGAATACAGTGGTTGCAGGTTTTTGTATTTTTTTCAAATAATATTGTTGAAAGATTAAATCTGAAAAGCCCTGATTTGACTTTTTAAAATCATTTTATATTTATTAGGTAAAGCAGCATTAATCTGCATTGAGTTCAATACATAGGTAATTATATTTCCCTTGAGTATAGATTTCTAAAGAGATTATCAACAAGCTTCTAGATTCATGAGGTATAAGACTGCTCAGTAAAATCATAGTTCAGTCCATAAAGAGGAGCATTGTCAGTAAATACTCGGAAACCAAGGCTAACTACAGAAAACTTTCGAATGAGAGCAGGGAACAGCTCTCTATTCCATGCCTCCCTCTGCTCGACCCCACTTATCTTCTGTTGTGCTAGATTAGTTTTTTGCCATTCTGAATGCTGCATTGCCATTTCCTACCCAGTCATAGAGTGGAATCTTTGATTTTCATCATAGTGTGAAATTAGAAGGAATAATTCACTGTGGATTTATAGCTATGATGAACATGACTGAGATTCACTTCTTATTGTGTAGAGACTGAAGACCCTGAACCTGAATATTCTGATCCAAGTTCAAACACAAACCAGGTCTCTTGTTTTCCAAACTGCCATCTCTTACTCTCTGTGATACTGATTCTCATCGCTTCAAGAAATTTGTCCTAACTATAAGGTGCTCTGTTGCATTAAGGTCCTGTGAGATGGTCTTGTCAAGGACCACCATCTATAACATTGTTTAGACATGGATAAGAGGTAAATTAGGGGGAAAGAATTACATGTGATGAGCATTTTCCCTGTGTTGACCTGAATAACAAGTACGTGTAGGATACCTGAAGAGTCAAGGGGGCAGCCTAATGGCAGATTCTGCTTTTATATTCATCCCTTACCAATTCAAGCATTGCTTTTCAGTGTTATTGGCTACGGGTCATCTGGCTGACCTTTAACACCATCGTATTGGCTCTGATCCAAGCCAGAATCCATTCATTGCCCTTCTTCTGTAAGTGACAACTGGTAATTTTTGGCTTTTTGTTCTCTTCGACTCTGACTGGTTCAAAGCAGACAAGTCAGGTGACCCAGACCATGAGTCTAATGAGTTTACTTCTGCAAATCTGCTATTGTACACAATACACAGCTTATCTGAGAATCATCTCAGGCTTAGCATATCGTCATTATCATAGTTTGTCACAGCAGACAGCCAGCCACTGTAGTGTTGTTTGGTTGATGTTGAGCAGGTCAGTGTCAGCTAAATCAAGTGAGAGTGGGCAGTTGCGCAGAACGTGTTCAATGTTCTGCACCCTCTCACCACACTCACAGGATTCGCTGGTCTTTAAACCCCACTTCACCATATTGTCTCCCGTCCTACAAACTCTCGCTCTCGCTCTGTTGGGGGTGCACCACTTCCGTCTGTCAAGCAGTGCCCCGTCTGGTAACATTTCTGTGGGGCCTTGCACTGTATTGTTTGGTGGGGGTCTGGCTTCTGTTTATTGCCAGAGGTCAATCCTGTATGTCTGGGGGGATGTTCTATGTGGTAGTTCCTCCACCGTAGCAAAGCTTTTCCTTGATATTAGGCGGTTGGAAACTGGCACATGATGATGTAGTGGGTGCCGTGGACATGAGTTCTGTTTACCTTTTTCAATTTTTATTGTAGTGTGTCTTCGGAACTCTGGGGGAGCAATGCCTGCAAGTCTGTAGATGATGTTAGTGGGTGTGGGGCGCAATGTGCCCGTGATTATTCGGCAGGCTTCGTTAAGCAACGAGTCTATTTTCTTCGCATGGGCTAATCTGCCCCACACAGGTGCACAGTATTCTGCAGGTGCATAGCAGAGTGCTAGGGCAGTTGATCTAAGTGTGTGAGCATCAGCTCCCCATTTCGTGCCTGCTAATTTTTTCAAGAGAGAATTGCAAGAGCCAACTTTCCCTCAGAGTTTTTGAATATGGGTGGCAAATAAGAGTGTCCTATCCAGTGTCACACCAAGGTAAATTGGAGTCAGATAGTGTTCGAGCTCCTTCTCACACCAGAAGATCTTGAGTTTCTGAGCTGCTTCTCGATTCTTCAGGTGGAATGCACACACTTGAGTTTTTGATGGATTTGGGTTCAGAGAGCATTTTTCATAACATTGTTTCATTGCTTCGAGGACTGCTGTAAGTCGTACTTCAACTTCTTGGAAGGAGTTAGCTTGTCTTGCTATGCATAGGTCATCTGCATAGATAAACCTGCGTGTGTTAGGAAAGGTTGGTTGGTCATTTGTGTAATCAAATAGTAGAGATGCCAGGACTGATCCCTGTGGTAGTCCGTTCTTTAGTGGACGCCACCTACTCTTAATTCCATTCATTTCTACATAGAATCTACGATTTTCTAGGAGGCTTCTTATTACTTTGACTGTGGTTTCGTTCTTTAACATTTTAGATAATTTCAGTAGAAGGCCTCTGTGATTCACAGTGTCATATGCTGCTGTTAAGTCAGCAAATACTGCCCCTGTAATTTGTCACATTTCAAAGCCATCCTCAATATACTGGGTTAAGTTCAGGACTTGACCACAGCGAGAGCGACCTGGCCTGAACCCGGCTTGGTCTGGTGTTAGAAGGTCTTCGATTAAGGGGGATATTCTTTTCAGTATGAGTCTCTCGTAGAGTTTATAGAGGGTGCAGAGCAAGGAAGTCGGTCTGTAGTTTTTAGGAATGTTGGTGTCTTTATTGGGTTTTAGGATAGCAACAACTTTGGCTCTTCTCCACTTTTTAAGTATCTTTCATGATCTTAGGCAACAGTGAAAAAGGGACAGAAGCCAGTGGAGTGCTTTAGGTCCAAGATGTTTAAGGAATTCATCAAGAATCCCATCTATGCCAGTAGCTTTGTTGGATTTTAGCTGTGATACTTCCTCTAGGGTGAGAGGTGGGAAGTTGTTACTCCCGTTTGAGAGAGCTGACTCCATCGCCTAATGTTACTTTTTCTTTTGCCTCCGTTCCTTGTTATTTGGTCGACCATTTAGTACCAGTTGCTGGGCAACCTGATTGAGTGTTACGGCAGCAAAAGGTTTAGCATATTACCTGGAGCATCATTGTGTTTACTTTAAAATACTGATCAAGCCAAGAGGCTTCATTTCACAAAATGTCACCCTTCATCTCCTTCAAGCACATGGCAAGAACAAAACCGATTGGTCTGTCTGCTTCCACTGTCCTTGATTCATTTGAATACACTGTTTTGTCTTGTTTTATCCATACTGCACCAACCACCGCCACTGGGCTATAAACATGCAGGAGCAATGTGTGGTTAAGTGCCTTGCTCAAGGACACAACACGCTGCCTCAGCTGAGGTTCAAACCCGCGACCTTCAGATCACTAGTCCAATACCTTAACTACTTGGCCACACGCCAACACAATCTGTTTTGTAGATTGTAGGTCTTTCTGGCCAACACTACTGAGAGAAAACACAAATAACCTAAGTTAAACTGCAGCGTAAAGGAGGAATGTTTTGAATTGCTGTCCACAGCCAACCACAATCTGATCCATTGTCCTTGGGGACATGAACATTTATTCAATTTATTGGACAGCCAAATTGCTCAGAAGAAAGCAACAATGAATCAGAGTCTCTAACTCTGCTGAAGGCACTTGGCAATGTTAAGGATGAGAGTTCCAGGATTTTGACCCTGGAATGATGAAGGATTAGAAAAGTATCTCCAAGTCATTATATTGTTCAATTAAGGTAACAAAGGTGTGACATTGTTGCATTATATCTGATGATCTTGTCAATTTAAGTGGCGAGTGTCAGTAATGGTGGAGATTGTAGGTGGTTATGGATGGTCAGCACTGGTCAAGTAGATGGGCATGTGTTGGTATACTAATTTGTATATTATTATTGCAACTGACCCCATTTCACAAAGTGGATTATTTTACCATTCTCTTGCCTTGTGCAAGAATTGAGTATATTGTCTCTGAGTTACAATATATATGTCTGTGCTAGTTATACTTATTGCCAACAGTGATTCCAGATTATTGATGAGAAATCTGTGATGGTATCATTATTGATTGTCAAGGGAGTTGGCTCTATTTGCTGTTATTGGAGACGGTAAGTATCTAACACTTATGTGGTGCACAAAGGTATTTGCCACCTATCAGCTCTTGCTTGGATGCACTTGTGACGAGAATACACATAAAATCAAGATGTTTGCTGGCCTGGGTTAGCATCAGTGGCATCAGCAAGTGGTCTGCCACCTGTGCGCAGGGGAAAGGGAGATAAGGAACAATGGAGCAGCGTCTGGAGATGTGTAATGAAGGGACGGGAGAGAGAGAGCTGTCTGGAGCGGCTCTCCCTTTGAACCCTGAACTGTTTGAAGTGATGGACAGGCGATACCCCAGCAGGGGGATAAAAAGGGACAGGTTCGCTAAGGCAGGACACACACGCCACCCGAGGTAACGAGACCCTGGAAGCGGTGCGCCTCTCACGAGTCGGTGGGAAGTATCGGACAACGCACAGGGTGGAAAGGTACGATCAGCGGGAACCCGGTGTGTGTCCGCCCTTGCTTGGGTGCCGGGTTCACTGCAGAGGATCGACCGCATCTGGAGGAGGGGTCACAGTCGGTGACCTCAGGTGACATCACCAAGGACCTACCCGAAAGCTGCTTGTGAGCAATATCGCCGGTCTGTGAGTGGAAGCAGTGTTCTGAATGATCAGTCATTCCCGTTCTCTCTCTCTCTCTCTCTCCCCCCCACGTTGTCCATCGCCATGGCAACGATTACTGCGAACTGAACTACTAAATTGGACTGAACTTTGTGTCACTTTGAAATTGGTCATTTATCCCTAGACAACGATAAAGCTTGATTGATGCTGTTATCTTAATTCTGTGCACATGTGTGTTTATCATTGCTGAACTGTTGCATTTATTATCCTTTTGATTACTGTGTTGCTTGTTTCTTTAATAAAACTTTCTTAGTTCTAGTAATCCAGACTCCAACTGAGTGATCCATTTCTGCTGGTTTGGCAACCCAGTTACGGGGTACGTAACATACTAACTATTGTTTATGTTGGCATGGACTGCTTAATGTGCAATTCTACAAAAGGTATAGCAGGCTTACTGTAAAAATGGAAGGTATAGCAGCACAGCATGCAGCCAGTAGAACCACTGTCTCATGGTGTCACAGACCTGCGTTCAGTCCCAATCATGGGTGATTCTATGTGGTTTCAATATTCCCACTGTGACCATATGGGTTTCCTCCACGTGCTCTGGTTTCCTCCCACAATCCAAAGAAGTTTATTAATTTAGAGATACAACACAGAATAGACTTTTTTAGCCCTTTGAGCTGCGCCGCTCAGCAACCACTAAAAATCCTGATCTAATCATGGAACAATTTACAATGCCCAATTAACCTACCCAGTATGTCTTTGTACTGTGGGAGGAAACCGGAGCATCTGGACAAAACCCATGCACTCCATAGGGAGAACATATAGAGACTCAATCCGGAGGATGCTGTGATTGAACTCTGAACTCCAATGCTCCAAGCTTTAATATGTTACAGTAGCCGCTACATAAACATGGCACCCCATGGGACTTGGTATTTGGCCACTGTAAGTTGCCTCTTTTGGTAGAAGTGTGGTGGATCTGGGAGATTGATGGGAATGTGAGGAGAGTAAATTAAACATAAGATATTGTAGGATTAATGTAAATGGTGGTTGAACATGGACTTGGTGTCTGCGTGCTTTATCTCTCTCTGACATCGGTTTACATATTGAACATATTATATGGAATTCGGTAATGTGTGTTGTAGATATACAGACCTTGCAATGCAATAGTTCAAGATTGGAAATTTAAACTATATAGAAGGATTAGAAGGATATGATTGGATAACTGCATTTGCAATGCAATGCATAAAGGACAACAGCTCACCAATGGAGCAGTGGCTTCACAGCAAACACACATCTATTGTCTTTGTCATGGTCTGGCCCGTGAGGTCCGCATTCCGGTTCACCGTCCGGTCTGTGGACTGAGGACTCCGGTGTCCCTGTCTTGTTCATGTCCTAGCCCAAGTCTGCGTTCTTGTCCCTGCTCCTTGTCTGTATCCTCTCATGTCCCTACTCTAGTCAAGTCCTGTTCCTTGTACTTCAGTGTCTGTGTCTTGCATTTGGGTCCGCTACCTTTGCGACAGTCTCAGAGTCTGAGAGATGTACAGTTGGCCCAACTCATCCATGGCGAGCAAGATGTCCATCCAAGTTAGACCCAACTTCTGCATTTGCCCCAAATCCTTCTAAACCTTTATTTATCCATTCCAATCGAAAGTTCCCATAAAATTCAAACCTGAATCACCAACTTGTGAACAGTCTTATTGTGAAATGTACTAATTAAAATTCTTGGATAAACTGAAATCAATTTTGCTCTTGATTTTGTTTTACTTAGAGTCATGGTGTCATACCATCATAGAGCACCACAGCTCAGAAACAGGCTCTTTGGCCCATCTAGTCCATGCCAAACTCTACTCTGCCTAGTCCCATTGACCTGCACCCGGACCATAGCTCTCCATATCCCTCCCATCCATGTACCTATCTAAATTTCTCTTAAATATTGAAGTTGAACCCACATCCACCACTTCCTCTGCCAGCTCGTTCCACACTCTCACCACCCTCAGAGTGAAGAAATTCCCCTCAAGTTCCCCTTAAACATTTTAACTTTCAACCTTAACCCATGACCTATAGTTTTAGTCTGAACCGACCCTCAGTAGAAAAAGCTTGCTTGCATTTACCCTATCTATGCCCCTCATAATTTTCTGTACCTCTAATAAATCTCCTCTCATTCTCCTATGCTCCAGGGAATAAAGTCCGAACCAATTCAACCTTTCCCTATAACTCAGATCCTCAAGTCCTGGCAACATCCTTGTAAATTTTCTCTGCACTCTTTTCAATCTTATTGATATTGTTCCTGTAGGTAAGTGACTAAAACTGGACACATTACTCCAAATTAGGTCTCAGCAATATAAAAACAATATAGCATAACATTTCAATTTCTGTCCTCAATACTTCTATTTATGAAGGTCAATGTGCCTACCTGTGACGCCACTTTCAAGGGATTACAGATCTGTATTTCCAGATCCCTCTGTACTTCCACACGCCTCAGTGCCCACTAAACTGCAAGTACCCTACTACTCAGTAACTGCACTTAGGTCAGGCTACACAATTGCTGTTAAGGAAAGAAGCAAATAAAATTAATGGCCAACTATTTCCCTGTAATCAATTTTTTATAATAGTTGTACATCACTGATTGTGGCTGTTTTGCTTTTGATGGTGATGGATATGATGGTGTTTTCCTTGTGAGGAGTTGGATTTAAACTCTCTCCCAGTGGTCTGAGTTCTTGATTAAAGTTGTTGGAAGACTAGGGTACATGGCTTAGTACTTAGGGTCATCGAGTAACGGAGTAACATGGCAGGGAAATGTGCTTTCTGTCCCAACTAGTCTATGTCAAACAAGATTCTCATTTGCAAACAAGAGAATATCTGCAGATGCTGGAAATCTAAGTAACGCACACAAAATGCTGAAGGGTCTCAGCATGAAGCATGGACTATATTCTTTTCTATTGATGCTGCAAGATTCTCATTTGCTTGTGTTTGGTATCATGATTTTATACATCTCTGTAATATCACCCACATTCTCCTATATTCCATCCTGCTCAACCTCATTCCATAACTCTTCACCTAGAGATAATTGTTGGCTTTCCTTCTGTTTGAAATGTGAGACAATTATTATTCAGTGGGTATCACAGTGAGCAACTGTACCACTGTGAAGGATTGAATCTACCTTCCTGGCCCACAATGTGGTGAGATGTGTCATGGTTGCATTCTTCAAGAGAAAGGACCACTTATGTCCAAGACTTCTGTCAGTGAGTGGTGCCAGAAAGGAAATTCACCACATTGAATACAGAAGGCCTAGCTGTTGAGTTCATGGGGAAAAAATTCCTACATCAAGATTTGTATTTTTCCACAGCAGCACCAGCTCCTAAATTGGGAATTCCATGAAACAATGAGTTTATCCAGTGTAGTAACAAGATACCATGGATTAAAACTTGTCAATGACTCTGATTTAAATGTTAACCTATTTCTTGTTTCCTTTCCCTAATTTTATACATTACCTCACCACAACCCACACATCCATTGATCACAAGCATTCATCAGCTGAAAGTTACTCATTCAGCTCCATTTTGGCCGCACCTATTGTTGACTGCATATGCAGTTTGATTGCAGGGGTAAATGGGACACTTTGTTTTCTTCATAAAGGATTTGGTGGCATAGTGGCACAGGTGGTAGAGCTGATGTCTCACAGCACGGTAACGTAGTGGCTAGCACAACACTCTATGGTACAGGCGACCCGAGTTCAATTCCTGCTGCTGCCTGTAAAGAGATTATACATTCTCCCTGTGACCGTGTGGATTTCTTCCGGGTGCTCCGGTTTCCTCCCACAGTCCAAAGATGTACGAGTTGGTAGGTTAATTGGTCATTGTAAATTGTCCTGTGATTGGGCTAGAATTAAATTGGGGGTTGCTGATATTCTGCGCTGTATCACAATAGATAGATAGATAGATAGATGATCCCGGTTGTCCTGATCTCCAGTGCTGTCTGAGCGGAGATTGCAAGTTCTCCCTTTGACGACATGTATTTCCACTGGATTTCCTCCCACATCCCAAAGACCTGCAAATGACTACTGTAACTTGCCTCTGAAATGTAGGTGAGTGATAGAAACTGAGGGAAGTTGGTGGCAGTGTGGGGAGAATATCAAATGGGATTAGTGCAAATGGTGGTCAATGGTCAGTACAGACTTGATGGGCTGAAGGGTCTCTGTGCTATAACTTAATGACTTGATGATTATCTAAATAAAATAAGATAATATTTTCTCTTGTTAGAGATTTTTTTTTACAAGATTTCTTACTGTCAGTAAAAGAACAAAAAGATTTACATTTAGGTAACACTTAAATCATCTTAGGATATCCCAAATGGTTTTGGAGTGAAAATCATTTGAAGTCCAGTCATAACAGAGGCAGCACACTGGCAAAGTAAGCTCACCTGGTGATTTGGACACAGGGGAGGATTTTCTTTAAGCTAGTGCCATGGGTCCATTTAAAGTCACCCAAAGAGGCATATAACTCCAGGAATAATGTAAAATAAATTATCTCCAATAGTGCAATTGTCCATCTAGTATTGCTCTGTCTCAGTCCAACTTTCATGCTCAGGTTACCTGAGCTAAAGTTAAACCGAGAGATTAGAGGTGAAAGAGCCACGGCACAGTATCATTGCATCGAGGGACTCAATGCAAAACATTGGGGCACCAGTTCCTGAGACAGAACACAACATCTAGATATTATTCTCCACTCCTATGCCAGGGCTGATAGATTGACTGTGTGTGGAATAAGATCAGGCCAGAACATCCAGAGATTATGAGAGATTCATTAATTCCCTTCCAAGTCAATGCTTGCAGATCTAATGAGGCTGGAATCACAGCTGTCAGTCCAATCTGCTCCTGCGTTTTGAAGGCTTTACATCATTCCTCTGTTACTGAACTGATTCTGTACATCAGGTAGTACAGATAGAGCAGGAGTTGAGAACATGGGCATCATGGTTACACTGAAAAATAACCATGAAGGCAACTCAGTACACAATATCCATCACATACTCACTCTGGGGTTGGATAGGTTCAATTCTCTCTTTTTCTCTTACTCTCTACTTCTTTCTTGCTTGCTCTCTCTCTCTGCTTCTCATTCACTTGATCTTCTCCTCTCCCTTTCTCACTCTCCCTCCTTCCCTCCTTCTCTCTTTCCATTCCTCTCTATATTTTTTAATTTTTTGTTTAGAGATAGAGTATTTCCTGCCTAACAAGCCTGAACACCCAATTACACCCACGTGACCGATTAAGTTACTAACCCATACGTCTTTGGAATGTGGGATGAAACTGGGGCAACCAAGGAAACACTCGCAATCACAGCGAGAACGTATATGCTCTTACAGACAGTGGCAGAATTGAACCCAGGTTGCTGCTGCTGTAATAATATTATGCTAACCACTAGGCTACTGTGCCACTCCCATATGCATCATGCCCATCCTGTTCAAGGGCCCAAAGAAGGAACTGCAAAGTCTGCATATACATTTTCAAATGCTATTATTAGAAATAAAGAGGTAATAATTTTAGCAACACACATCAAAGTTGCTGGTGAATGCAGCAGGCCAGGCAGCATCTCTAGGAAGAGGTACAGTCGACGTTTCAGGCCGAGACGAAGGGTCTCGGCCTGAAACGTCGACTGCACCTCTTCCTACAGATGCTGCTTGGCCTGCTGCGTTCACCAGCAACTTTGATATGTGTTGCCTCAATCCAATCATCTTCTGTTCATCTGCGTGCATATGCACTGATTATAGACTTTAAATGGCCTCTCATTTTTAAGCAGCTCAACATTTTGTCAAGGACTTTTACCAATGTCCCAACATGCCTCCCCACATCTTTGCTATGCCTGCTGCATCGGTGAGGATTACCTGATGGCCACCTATTTCAATTCAACTTCCTATTCCCACAAAACATGTCAATCCATGACCTCCTCAATGCCACAATGAAGCAACATCTCATATTCCACCTGGTTGCTGCCATGAACTCTGCAGGCCTCTACAGCTTGCAAAGGACATTGAGCTTCTAGGCTTAGAAACATAGAAACATAGAAAACCTACCGCACGATACAGGCCCTTCGGCCCACAATGCTGTGCCAAACCTGTACTTACTTAGAAATTACCTAGGGTTACCTATAGCCCTCTATTTTTCTGAGCTCCATGTACCTATCTAAAAGTCTCTTAAAAGACCCTATCATATCTTCCTCCACCACCGCCGCCGGCAGCCCATTCCACGTACCCACCACTCTCTGCCATTTCCCCTGACATTTCCTCTGTACCTACTTCTAAGCACCTTGAAACTGTGCCCTCTCGTGCTAGCCATTTCAGCCCTGGGAAAAGCCTCTGACTATCCACATGATCAATGCCTCTTATCATCTTATACACCTCTATCAGGTCACCTCTCATCCTCTGCAACTCCAAGGAGAAAAGGCCGATTTCATTCATCCTATTCTCATAGGCATGCTCCCCAATCCGGGCAACATCCTTGTAAATTTCCTCTGCACCCTTTCTATGGTTTCCACGTCCTTCCTGTAGTGAGGCTTCCAGAACTGAGCACAGTACTCCAAGTGGGGCCTGACCAGGGTCTACATAGCTGTAGCTTCTCGGGCAACTAGATTTACTAATTGTTAACTCAACTAGAGCTGTTAAACCCTTGTGCTTTTGTTTAATCCTGTCAAGTTAACTGTGTTGGACAGAATGACTTCGCTACTTTGGACCCCGTGGAGCTTCTGACCACGCCGAGTCAACACTCCGACTGTACATTCTGAGCTTCTCCAGTCTACGTTCAAGAGTTTTTCCAGGTTTCCCTGGGTCAAGTCACAAGCCTGTCATCTTCCGTTCCTGGTTTGAGGCAGTGCCAGTGACTCCCGTGACAAGCACTTGGGTCCAGTCCTATGGGCGCCAACTGTTGTAGATAGCTTCCAAGCGGATGGCATGAACATCGATTTCTCCAACTTCCAGTAATTATTCTCCTCTGTTCCCCTCACCCTTCTCTTTTTTCCATTCCTTATTTTGGTTACCCCCTCACTCCTCTCTTCTTTTTCTTCTCCGCTTCTGCCCTCATGACCTGCCCATCGATTCCCTTTGGTTCCCCTCTTTCTTTCCTTTATTCCACAGTCCTTGGTCTTCTCCTATTAGATTCTTGTTTAGCCCTTTACCTCCTCCTCGAATCACCTTGCAGAAAATTATATCATACCCCTCCCCCAACCATCTTTTCTCCCTCATTTGGCCTCCACCATCACTTGTCACCTTGTACTTCTCCTCTTCCCCCACCTTTTTATTCTGGCCTCTGCCCTCTTCCTTTCCAGTCCTGTTGAAGGTCAGAATCAGAATCAGGTTTATTATCACCGGCATGTGACGTGAAATTTGTTAACTTAGCAGCAGCAGTTCAATGCAATACATAATATAGAAGAGAAAAAAAATGATAGTAATAATAAATAAATAAATCAATCAATCAATCAATCAATTACAGTATGTCCCCAGCTTTTCGAACGTTTGCTTTACGAAACCTCACTGTTACGAAAGACCTACATTGGTACCCTGTTTTCGCTAACAGAAGGTGTTTTCACTGTTATGAAAAAAGGCAACGCGTGGAAAAAGCCGCGCGTGTCCTGAGTAGCCGTTCCTCCCCCGGTTTCGGAACGGCATTCTCGTCGGCATTGCTTCAACACGTCCCTGTGAGCAGCCGTTAGCAAGATGAGTTCTAAGTTATTGGAAAAGCCTAAAAGAGCTCGTAAGGGTGTTAAACTTAGCGTAAAACTAGACATAATTAAGCGTTTCGATCGTGGTGAACGAAGTAAGGACAAAGTGAGTTTAGCTTGTGGAAGTTGACAAAGATGATGTTGAAGAGGTTTTGGCATCCCATGACCAAGAGCTGATGCAATTGGAAGAGGAAAGGATAACAATCGAAACTGAATGCAGTAGCGAACGGACTGGAAGTGAAGTTGTCCAGGAACTGAACGTGAAGCAAATGCGTGAGATTTTCACTGCAGTGATAAAGCACGACTTTAATTTTGAAAGGGTACATCGGTTTAGGGCATATTTGCAAGATGGTTTGAGTCTTTACAAAGAACTGTATGATAGAAAACTATGCGAGGCTAGCAGTCAAGCAAGCCTTCAGCAGACGACGAACCTCGACCTTCGGCATCAAGGCAGGCAGTCATAGGAAAAGATGAGCTGCCTGCCCTCATGGAAACAGATGACAATGGGATGACACCCCAGTGTCCCGCCACCCCAACCCCCGGGCCACGAACAGAAACCGATTCGCGGAGAATGCAGCGGTAGCTGGGAGGCACCCAGCACATCTTTAAGAAAAAAGCCGAAATAAACAAGCTAATTAATTAGGTGCCGCCCGACACGTAAACGTCGGCCCAGATCAGAGGCAATTGCCGATTGCGTTGCCTCTGATCTGGGCCAACATTTACATGCCGGGTGGCACCTAAATAATTGGCTTGTTTATTTCGGGTTTTTCCTTAAAGATGCGCTGGGTGCGTCCTGGCTACCGCTGTACCCCTGCATGCTTTGTGTATCGGTTGGCGGCCCAGGGGGTGGGGGCCACTGCACCACCCCAGCCTCTGACGACTCTACCTAACAAACCATCATCAGTGTGCTCTGCGCTGTCTTCCCGATTCCCGTGAGTGATACTACACTGTACGTACATTATTTCTACTATACATGGGCTGTGTATTTTATGCATTATTTGGTAAGATTTGGCAGCTTCATAGCTTAAAGGTTACTGGAGAGAGTGTTTCTGCTGAGAGCACTTGTGCCGTATTTCTGCCAACAGCGCTTGTGCTGTGTTTTTGCCGAGAGTGCTTGCGTGAGATTTTTGCTACGGAGAACAGTGCAGGCAATGATTGTAGAGAAGTATTTCTACTTCATATAGGCTGTGTATTTATCATATCATTCCTGCTTTTACTATATGTTACTGTGATTTTAGGTTTTATGTGCTATTTGGCATGATTTGGTAGGTTATTTTTGGGTCTGCGAACGCTCACAAATTTTTCCCATGTAAATAAATGGTAATTGCTTCTTCGCTTTATGACCCTCCAGCTTACGAACCTTTTCATAGGAACACTCTACCTTCGGATGGCGGGGGAAACATGTATATACATATTGAATAGATTAAAAAACGTGCAAAAAACAGAAATACTGTATACTGAAAAAGTGAGGGAGTGTCCAAGGGTTTGATGTCCATTTAGGAATTGGATGGCAGAGGGGAAGAAGCTGTTTCTGAATCTCTGTGCCTTCAGGCTTCTGTATCTCCTACCCAATGGTAACAGTGAGAAAAAGGCATGCCCTGGGTGTTGGAGGTGCATAATAATGGACGTTGCCTTTCTGAGACACCACTCCCTAAAGATGTCCTGGGTACATTGTAGGCTAATACCCAAGATGGAACTGACTAGATTTACAACCTTCTGCAGATTCTTTCAGTCTTGTGCAGTAGTCCCCCCATACCAGTCAGTGATGCAGCCTGTCAGAATGCTCTCCAAGGTACAACTATACAAGTTTTTGAGTGTGTTTGTTGACATGCCAAATCTCCTCAAACTCCTAATGATGTATAGCCGGTGTCTTGTCTTCTTTATAACTGCATCGATATGTTCGGACCAGGTTAGATCTTCAGAGATCTTGACACCCAGGAACTTGAAACTGCTGACTCTCTCCACTTCTGATCCCTGTATGAGTTCTTTCATATTACCTTTCCAGAAGTCCACAATCAGCTGTTTCGTCTTACTGATGTTGAGCCAGGTTATTGCTGCGGCAGCGCTCCACTAGTTGGCATATTTCACTCCTGTATGCCCTCTCATCACCACCTGAGATTCCACCAACAATGGTTATAGCATCAGCAAATTTGTGGGTGGTATTTGAGCTATGCCTAGCCACACAGTCATGTGTATATAGAGAGTAGAGCTGTGGGCTAAGTACACACCCCTGAGGTGCGCCAGTGTTGATCGTCAGCAAGGAGGATATGTTATCAGCACTCCGCACAGATTGTGGTCTTCTGGTTAGGAAGTCGAGGATCCAATTGCAGAGGGAGGTGCAGAGGCCCAGGTTCTGCAACTTCTCAATCAGGATTGCGGGAATGATGGCATTAAATGCTGAGCTATAGTCGATGAACAGCATCCTGACATAGGTGTTTATATTGTCCAGGTGGTCTAAAGCCGTGTGGAGAGCCATTGAGATTGCATTTGCCATTGACCTATTGTGGCAATAGGAAATTTGCAATGGGTCCAGGTCCTTGCTGAGGTAGCAGTTCAGTCTAGTCATGACCAACCTCTCAAAGCATTTCATCACTGTAGATGTAAGTGCTACTAGGCGATAGTCATTAAGGCAGCTCACTTTATTCTTCTTAGGCACTGGTATAATTGTTGCCTTTTTGAAGCAAATGGGAACTTCTGCCCGTAGCAGTGAGAGGTTGAAAATGTCCTTGAATACTCCTGCTAGTTGGTTGGCACAGGTCGACTGTTTATTTCCCTCCATAGATGTTGCCTGACTTGCTGAGTTGTTCCAATGTTTTGTGTGTGTTTTCCACATTAACTCCTGCTTCTTTCTCTTGTCATTCAAAAGTGCTTAAATGGTCTCAGGGAAGTTACTGTCACATTTGATACTTGCAGTTTTCCCCTACCTCTGAGAGAGAAACGCATGTTATTTAAGAGTTCTTTAAACGCGTGGTTCAGATGCAGAGAAAGGGATTAGATTATTGTGTAGGTGCTACATCATGATTGAAAGTTCTTCCCTTTAATTTAAGCTTTTGTACTGTTCACAGCTGCACATTAGCAAATGACAAAATCACCAAAAGAATGTAACAGTGTGAGGGTTATATAATGAGCTTCAAGACGTTGTAGACAGCAATCAGATTATTATTTATTTTTGGTGCCTTCCCCCTCAGAGTAATTGATCTTTTTATATTAACCTTGGCTGCTTTGAGAGTGGTTCTGCCAAATACAAGCTGGCAGCAGTAACAAGAGGATGTGACTCCTGATCCAGCTTCGAACTGATACTTGATGCCAGAAGTTACGGCCATGGGTCCATGTATATTTCAGCTCGCACATGTGAATTTAGTCTCAGCCGTTTAGATCATGGAGCTGGAAAACCTATTAGCTGATAATCCCTTCCAAATCTGAGTGGCTCTAAACCCACTGAGAGCTCCCCCCCCCCAACACAGTCTGATCAGCCGCTGCACTTTGAAGTTCCTTTATCAGTTTACTGCAACTAGCTTGATTCCACTGGCAATGGGAGAGAGGGGGAGAAACTGGAAATGTGGGCATTGAACCCACCTGTTAACTAAGGATGTAGCATGATCATTCTGACTTTAGCTTGTGATTTTTGATCTCACTCTTTCTTTACTCACACCTAGTCTCTCTGAAACAGAGAGACAGGATCTAGCTAATGTGTCTTAAGCCTGCTGTTTAAGAGGTTCAGGGTTGAGATGGGCCCACAGAGGACCTTTCCTGAAGCCTTTCAGTTGATCCCCATAGAATTTTGTTCCGTCTCTCTGTAACAAGTCCATGGGGTCAGGATCCATATACGTGAACAACAAATCTCGGCTGACACATCAGTGCAGCTGTGAGTAGGTGGTGCATTGTCTAATGTGTTGCCATAGAAGGAAAGCAAAGGACCTGCCATCCTTTAGTGAGGAAATCAAAAATGTCCCTGGCACTACTTGAAAGAAAATTAAGAAAAGTTACGCCGATTGTCCAAGACTCATATGCATTCTTCATCCAACAAACCATAAAAAAAAGAAAATGTCCTCATAATTATATACATACTTGGTGAAAATTGCTGCACATAAATTAGCAAACAAATGTGCTAATTGCAATCAATGGAATGATAAACACAAGAAAGTCTTCAGATGCTGGAAATCCAAAGCAACACATACAAAATGCTGGAGGAACTTAGCAGGTCAGACGGCATATATGGAAATGAATAAACAGTTGAAGTTTCAGGCTGAGACTCTTCTTCTGGATTGGAAAGGAAGGGGGAAGAGGTGAAGGAGGGGACGGAGGATAGCTGGAAGGTGATAAGTGAAGCCAGGTGGGTGGGAAAGGTAAAGGGCTGGAGAGGAAGAAATTTTATCGGAGAGGAGAGTAGGTCATAGGAGAAAGGGACCTAGGGAGAGGTGATGGGCAGGTAAAAAGAGGTAAAAGACCAGAGTGGGGATTAGAAGAAGAGGGGAGGCGTGGGGAAGGGAAAATATTACTGGAAGGAGAAAACGATATTCATGCCATTAGGTTACAGGCTCCTCAGATGGAATATAAGTTGTTTTTCCTCCACCCTGAGGGTGGCCTCCTCTTGGCACAAGAGGACGCTATGAATTGATATGTTAGAACGTGAATGGGAATTGGAATTAAAATATTTGGCCACCAGGAGGTGTCCATATCGATTTGAAAGGGCCAAAAACACATGGCAAAACTTCCTCCCTTTTTAGCAGATGGGATAGCATAGATCAGCATATGTGGTCCTAGGGTTTTTTAAAACTTGATAAAATGAAGAAGGGGTCTGAAAAACTGCACTTTCAACAAGACAGAAGTTCCTCATTCCTGAAGATTCAGCTGAATCCATGTTTCTGAGGTGAGGTTTGCATCTACAGACACTCAGAGAACAAAAGTCTTAAAGTTGACAGGAAAACAGCTCCACTGGCATTGTAGCAACGCCTTGAAAAAGCATCCAAGAATATGTGCTCTAGTAGGGCAGGGGTTTGTTACTTGCCCAAACTAAATGTTATGTCTCTCTCTCAGATGACATTGCTCATATGCATAATGATGGAAAATATAGCAACTGTATTCTTTGTCAAGTCTTTTGCTTAACATCACTCAACCTTTTAAACACGCTAGTATTATTTTCTTCCCTGTACTTCTCATTATTAAATAATGCTTGAACTTTAGATGGGTTTATGGCTCATGCTTTCTAATAGCCAATTCAATTGCCTCATTTTTGTTATTAAAGTTATTAATTCAGTTTCAGATTTTTACTACTTCACCAGAACCTAAGTTTGCTGGGAACATGTTCAGTAATGTGAACTTGCTTGGATTGTTGTTATCAGTCAGATCTACAGGCAGCCAGGCTGATTTGCAAAGGTCAAGTAGCTCATTTCAATTTCCTAAAAATGGTAAATGTGAATCACTATCATTATCTTAGCTCCACTTACTGGTGGCCTTTCACACAGTCAGTAGAAACTTTACAATCTGCCAAACCAAACATGGAGTCCAACATCCCGTGCCAGATTAGTTACGCTTTTGTCAGGGTTTTAAGGAAACGCCCTGTGCTCAATTGTGGAAATAAGTCATGTAAGTCATAAGCATTTAAGGGGCAAGAGGAGTGTGGTTTGATTCTGGAAGAAGGAGAAAAATGCAGCTTGGGTTGTAGTGAGGGCAGCTTAATTGCCCTCAGAGCCTTTGAATTAAGCAGAGACATTTACATAGCACCTTTCAAATCTCTTTCAAGGTATCTCAGATTGCTTTCAGCCAATGAAGTCTTGTCACTGTTATAAAGTTGGAAACACATTGTGCACTCAGCAAATTTCCACAAATTGCACTGCGGTATTATCTGAATCAGAATTGGAATCAGGCTTATTATCACCGAACACGAGGAATTCTGCAGGTGCTGGAAATTCAAGCAACACACATCAAAGTTGCTGGTGAATGCAACAGGCCAGGCAGCATCTCTAGGAAGAGGTGCAGTCGACATTTCGGGCTGAGACCCTTTGTCAGGACTAACTGAAGGAAGAGCTAGTAAGAGATTTGAAAGTGGGAGGGGGAGATCCAAAATGATAGGAGAAGACAGGAGGGGGAGGGATGGAGCCAAGAGCTGGACAAGTGATTGGCAAAAGGGATATGAGAGGATCATGGGACAGGAGGCCCAGGGAGAAGGAAAAGGGGGATGGGGGGAAAATCCCAGAGGATGGGCAAGGAGTATTGACAGAGGGAGAAAAAGGAGAGAGAGAGAGAAAGAATGTGTGTATATAAATAAATAACGGATGGGGTACGAGGGAGAGGTGGGGCATTAGCGGAAGTTAGAGAAGTCAATGTTCATGCCATCAGGTTGGAGGCTACCCAGACGGAATATAAGGTGTTGTTCCTCCAAACTGAGTGTGACTTCATCTTTACAGTGGAGGAGGCCGTGGATAGACATATGAGAATGGGAATGGGACGTGGAATTAAAATGTGTGGCCACTGGGAAATCCTGCTTTCTCTGGTGGACAGAGCGTAGGTGTTCAGCAAGACAATCTCCCAGTCTGCGTCGGGTCTCGTCAATATATAGAAGGCCACATCGGGAGCACCGGACACAGTATATCACCCCAGCCGACTCACAGGTGAAGTGTCGCCTCACCTGGAAGGACTGTCTGGGGCCCTGAATGGTGGTAAGGGAGGAAGTGTAAGGGCATGTGTAGCACTTGTTCGGCTTACAAGGGTAAGTGCCAGGAGGGAGATCAGTGGGGAGGGATGGGCAGTGGGGAGTGACTGTTCAAGGGAGCCATGTAGGAAGCGATCCCTGCGGAAGGTGGGGAGGGGAGGGAAAGATGTGCTTAGTGGTGGGATCCCATTGGAGGTGGCGGAAGTTACAGAGAATAATATGTTGGACCCGGAGGCTGGTGGGGTGGTAGGTGAGGACATTCAAAGTTGCTGGTGAACTCAGCAGGCCAGTCAGCATCTCTAGGAAGAGGTACCATCAAAGTTGCTGGTGAACTTGGTCCAAATGGGATAGTGTTCAAGGGTTCATAGACTGTTCACAATCTGATGGTAGAGTGGAAGAAGCTTTTGCTTGAACACTGAGTACTAATCAGATAATATGTTTTCAATGATCTAAATTAAAGGACAAAAACTAGGCAGATCACTGGAAATATCTCCCATTCAGTTTGAAACAGTAATTATTTATATCATACTGGAAGAGTATCTAGGTGCAGGTTTACGTCTCTTTCAAACGTCCACCTCAGAGAGCATGGTGCTCCTAGGAGGTGTCCCTGGAGTACCAGTTGAGATTTTTATGCTTTGTTCTTTGGAGTGAGCCTGAACTTGAACCTTCCTAATTAAAGCAACACACAGATATACTGGAGAGTCTCAGCAGGTCAGGCAACATCTATAGAAAAGAGTATAGTCAACGTTTCGGGCCGAGACCCTGTCATCCCTCTTCCCCAGCACACCACTTCACTCCTTCCTATTCAGACTTCCATCAGTCATTCATTTTTTTTTTCCTGTGGATGTGTTAACCTTACTAACGTCACCCACAGAAACACAATCTATATATATATATATATATATATATATATATATATGTACACACACAGATACAAATGTGTGTGTGTCTGTGTCTGTGTGTATATATATAGAGAGAGAGAGAGAAAGTGCGAGCAAGCGTGTGCGCTTGGGTGCGTAAGACTTTTGCACGGTACTGTAGTAATTTTATGCATTGCACCATACTGCTGTGACACATACTGTGTGTTGCTTGGATATCCAGCATCTGCAGATTTTCTCTTATTTGTGATCCTTCCTAATTAAACTGAGAATGTTATCTGCTGAGACACAGCTGTCACCTAAAAAATACTGGTTATATCCAAATCCTATTTCAATTTTACCTTTGTAGCCAGAGATTTCCAAACAATGCTTTTTCTTCCAAGTTTTCTCTCCAGCAGTTGTCCCTCTTCCTCAGCACAGCACTTCAGATATTTGCATTCATATTTTTGCACAGTACTGGGGATCCTGAGTGAGCATTAGAAATTGACTCAGAAGGCAAGTTGATAGTGTTTCTGTGGGTGGTGTTGGTAAGGGTGACTGATGGAAGTTTGAATGCAAATGTCTGAAGTGATGTGCCAGGGAAGAGCTATGCTGTGCTATGCTGTAGATATTACATTTTATCAGTTCTATCAGAGCAGTCTGTTCTGCTTTCAGCCTGTTTGGGTTTGAGCTAAGTTAAGGGGCTTTGTTGTTCAAGTTAGGAACGTGGTGTCAGCCAATCAGGATGGTGGAATTGGGAGAAGATTCTAGCGACCCCTGGGCAGAGAGATTTTTGTGATGAACACTGGTGTGGATTGAGGTCTTTTGGCAGGAGCTGGGAGAAGACAGGAGGGAAGATAGCTGAGGATGCTTTCCCTGTTGCACAAGGTGCTTTGTTCAGATGAATGGCTTCAAGGAAGAAGGACCAACACTCCCATGGGAGACCCATTTATTCAAGATGGATTTCAAGCGACATTCGGAAGATAGTGTGTGATTTCACGCAGACCAAGGGTCCAGCACGAGTTAAAAACAACTTCAAGATGAACTTCAACTTATGTGCACATTTGACTGTTTAATTATGATCGGCCTTTTTGTTTTTTCTTTCTTTTCTCTAATAACATTTTAGTTAACATTCTTAAATTTATAATTGTATACAGTATACGGTTTTATTTCTTGCTGGTGGCGATTGCATAGGAGCAGTAAGTTACACAGTATTCACACAAATCAGGGTTCAGGTGGGCGAGACATCCTAACCTCACAGGTAGGCTACCCTAGATATACAGAGCCTGAAAAAGGTGGTTTTTTCACCGCTGAATCTGGTGCCTGTTAGCGAGGAGCTAACAAGCTGCATCTATAGAGATGCTCAGTAAGTTCACGAGTTCACGGCGCTAGCCAGGTGTCAGAGAACATTTCAGGAGTGCAGTGGCATGTGTTTCACTGGAACGGGGCTGCATGAGGACATATCCGATCAAAACTTCTCCATGGACAGGTTCCAGACCATTCTGGCTGACCGAAAGTGCACTGAGAGCGGTAAGCGTAGAGGAGTTGGGGGTTTGCTGTTCTGGTTAACGACAGATGGTGCAATCTGGGTCATATTACGACCGAGGAATGTGTTTGTAGACCAGATATTGAACGTTTTGCTGTTGGACTTCGGCTATATTCCACCGAGATACAACACTGGGCTGCACGGGAGGTTGTTCCTGCCTGTGGCCATCGAACTTGCAGCTCCTCCCACGGAGGATCAGACACCCTGAGTCAATTGGCTGGTCCCGGACTTATTTTCCATTTGGCATAGTTTGCATTTTGTTGTTTGATTGTTTGTGGTTCTTGTATTGATATATTTATGCTCTATTCTTGGTTGGTGCGGCTGTAATGAAACCCAATTTCCCTTGGGATCAATTAAGTATATCTATCTATCTAAAAATGGGTTTCATGGTGTGGGCTCATCTGGGTTTGAATTTGTTGAATGCTGCGTAATTGCCCTAAGAATTGATTAAGTGGGTTTGTGTCTAAGCCTGTGTTAAACTATTGTCTGGGAAAGTGATTAAGCATTGGTGTGATTCAAAGAGGTTGCCCATAATACTTGTGTCCTGAGTGGGGTGGACATCTGCCGCCCAGATGAATTGTTGATTCGGGTTTTAAGTAACGTTGAAGTATTAGGGAAAGTTATGATCATGGAATAGCAGTTTGACCAAACTGTGGGAAAAGAGGTGGTTTTAGTTCAGACTAGCAATGATGTGATGGGAGTGGATCTGCCCGGTCCCAGTGGGGTCCCGGGAGAGGTGAGGCCATGGGCTGTCCATACTTTCAGAGAAGGGGAGAGTGTAGACAAGGGTGCCGTATTAGAAGATAAGTTTCCCAAGTCAACTTTCCCATGGCTGAGGGTGGAAATGTTAAAGAAAAGTTGCTCTCATTTCTGTGGAGTGAGGGGAAGGAGTTGTCTGGTGTGTCCTTCAGCTGTTGATTTAAATTCTGGGCTCATTTGGGTTATTCCGTCACTGGTTGATAAATGCAGAAGTGTATCTACAGAGAGCCAAGGTTATTGTAGGCTGGGAGTGTTCTCTGGGATCCAGCCCAAACCCGATGGGGAAGAAGATTCTGAGGCTTGGGCTGAACAGACATCTCAGTTCCTAGATGAATGGCAGTGCTCAGATAACAGAGACTGATAGAGGCATAAAGGGGCCGGTGGCTGATCTAGTGAGGTTCCTCAAGGTGGAAAATCCATTAGCTAGGTCAGCTAATTATCTGCAAGCTCTGGAAGATGCCTTTGGCACTGCTGGAAGTGCAGCCAATCTTAGGGTAAAGTTTAGGCACATGATTCCGGAGGAAGGACAGAAGTTGTCTGCCTACATTTTCGGGTTGGAGAAGCTGCTGCTCTGTTTGTGCCACAAAGGGGACATTCAACTGTCTGGGAGAAAATGCTTGAGGATGGAACAAGCTGTGCAGGGCATGCTCTCATATGACATGATTGCTCTAAGTGTACGGATGACCCACCATTTCCATCTTTCACCAAGTGCTTTCAGGCAGATTTCTTATATATACTTTCTTTATAAGTGTATGCACTGTATGGGCTATTGTTTCTTGCCGACAGGTGATTGCATGGGAGCTGTAAGTTACACAGCGTTCACACAAACCAGGGTTTGGGTGAGTGAGACATCCCAACCTCATGGGTTTGGCAGGACCCAGGTCATATCTACTCTCCAAGTATGGAGTCTGAGAATGATTTTTGCACAGTACTATAGTAATTTATGCATTGCACTGTACTGCTGCTGCAAAAACACCTCATTTTATGACACATGTGAGTGATGATAAACCTGATTCTAAAATGGGTCTCTATTATGAATTGAGAGTGGCAAGGGGGCAGACAGATGGGAATAACAGTTGGGAAAAAGGGAAGGGAGAGGGGACAGAGTGGGAAGCACTAGAGAGACATTCTGTAATGATCAATAAACCAATTGTTTGGAATCAATAGACAATAGGTAATAGGTGCAGGAGTAGGCCATTCAGCCCTTCGAGCCAGCACCGCCATTCACGTAATCATGGCTGATCATCCACAGTCAGTACCCCGTTCCTGCCTTCTCCCCATATCCCTTGACTCCGCTATCTTTAAGAGCTCTATCTAACTCTTTCTTGAAAGAATCCAGAGAACTGGCCTCCACTGCCCTCTGAGGCAGAGCATTCCACAGAACCACGACTCTTTGGGTGAAAAAGTTTTTCCTCAACTCCGATCTAAATGGCCTTCCCCTTATTTTTAAACTGTGGCCTCTGGTTCTGGACTCCCCCAACATCAGGAACTTATTTCCTGCCTCTAGCGTGTCCAATCCCATAATAATCTTATAAGTTTCAATCAGATCCCCTCTTACCCTTCTAAATTCTAGTGTATACAAGCCCAGTCGTTCCAATCTTTCAACATATGACAGTCCTGCCATCCCGGGAATTAACCTTGTGAACCTAGCCATATACATATATATTGCACATTGCAGTAGATGATTGATCCTGAGCTGCATTTTACACTTTTCAGCATAATGACTGTGTGCAGCCAGCCACTCAGTAATTTTATCTACTTCTATCCATACTACAATATGTTTACAGATGAAACACTCATACCTACCATTATTAGCTACTGACCCAAACATTCCAAGGTTTCCTTTATCACCCAGCTCTTCTACCTCTCAAATTCTTATGCAAAGTTTATCCGAACTTCTACTCATACCCTGTCACAGGCCTTTAAATTGGGTATGACTATCACCAGCTTCCTTGCAAACCTATATTAGTTTGCAATACCTTAAACTTAAAATCATTTTCCAGTCTTGTAATAGTCTAAGCCAGCAGTCTATTTCCATGACATCCTCCAGCAACCCTTCCTTCCTCTCGAAGCTCTCCACTTGTACATAGTCAGGAGTTACCAACAATTGCAATTAAATGATCTGCTTTAGCGATGTAGACTGGGGGATGAATTTAATACAGGACTCTGGCTTCCTGATTGCTGTGGATGTTCATACCCTTTGCTCCATTGCTGCCAAATATATTGCCGAGGCTCCTCCCTAAAACCATCCTCTCTTCCTAGGGGTCTGTCTTCCAAGCTCTAGTCCTTTGACTAGATATGTATTCCTTGCACATTCTGAGCAACTATAATGATTTCTTTACAAATTCAAGTGTCATTTTTAATGACAACAAAGCCAAAAGCATTGAAATGTTGATGATCGACTCCTTTTCTCACAAACTCGCCAAAAAAAAGTGTCAAGAAAGATTGAAATCAATGAGGACAAGAGTGGATGACGTGGGTATTCAGCTTGTTCCTCCCAGAGGAAGGTGTCTACATTTGATTGGTCTTTCTCTCCCTCTTGTTCATTGCTGCTGGAGGATGGTGCTGGAGTCTTGGGTCTTGGGTAAGGTTTAACTGATCTGGTTTGTGGACTGGTCTCTGTAGTTCATGTTATGATGTGTTTCTGGTGTCTGGTTGCTCTTTTTTTTGCCTTTTTGTGCATTTTTGATTGGGAAAGACTGGCTTTGTGGCCTATGGGTCAATGAACGATACAGCGCCAGATTAAACTGAACTGAGTTGAAACTAAACATTCCTATTGTTTTATTGACTTTGTGGCTTGACATTTTATATTCTGTGTATTTCGCTCTTTTGTTGCCACTTAGAATTTCTTCTTTGTTTTTGTATCTTGGGGGTTTGTTGTTTTTCTTGAAATGTTTCCACAGTTTTCTTTGTTTTATGTCTGTCTGTGGGAAACAAATCTCAGGGTTGTATACTGCATATATCCTTTGATAATAAATGTACCCTGAATCCTTGAATTTTGAATCTTTGATTGCACTTATCATTGTTGGATCTTCACTGAAGAGGTTGCAACTCTGGATACTTTATGAAGGACAGAGTGGCTCTGATGACTGTTAATATCATGTCATCAGTGATCATAGCAGCCACTATAAAACATGTTAAACTGATCAGAGCATTCAAAAGAGCCTGCTTCCATGACATTTATACCCAACACTCAGCAGAAGCAAAAGGATTAGCTAAAAAAAGATACACCAAACTTCATCTCATTCACAAAGCTTCTGCTGTGGGTCAATAACTCCATAAATATTTAAATACATTTTCAGAAGGAAATAAAGAATCTTTGGAGTGATAATTCAATCAGTGATTGTGTACACAAAATGAGCCGTGCAAGCTGATTGCTCCTATTGAGCCGTGGCTATAGGTTCTGCAAATGTTATTGTCCTGGCTCTCCTATGGGAGCTACTTTAGTGAAAAGCATAATTGGATGCTGTCCTGAATTAATTGAACCTTCCAGCAAGTTGGGAATTAGAGTTGTGTCTAAAATAAGAAGGACAATTATGTCGGTGTATGGTTTGATCACACTCTGTCCTGCTTGTGAAGATGGATGACTCTTCAGACAAGGGCTTTAATCCCAGTATTCCCACAGTCCAAGCACAGAATCACTCTCATAAGAAGCCAGACTGAGAACTGAGGCTGTGGTATCTAAAAGCTCTCAATCATATTAGTGAGGGTGAATCCCAGCCTTAGGTTCAGGCTCATGGAGATAACTTTTTATTAGTTGTCTCACCAAGTGCCAGCAAAGATGTATTGAGTCACAGTGTGATAATTACAGGTGGAAAAGCATTCTACGTTTGCTGATTCTATACTTGATGAAATGCTTTGAAAGGTTGGTCACAGCTGGAATGAACTCTTGCCTCAGCAAGGACCTGGACCCACTGCAATTTGCCTATTGTCACAATAGATGCAATCTCAATGGCTCGTCACGTAGCATTAGATCACCCGGACAATACAAACACCTTATGTTAGGATGCGGTTTATTGACTATACCTCAGCATTTAACAAAATAATTCCTACAATCCTGATCGATGTTACAGAACCTGTGTCTCCATACCTTCCCCTGCAAATGGATCCTCAACCTCCTAACTGGAAGACCACAATCTGTGTGCATTGGTGATAATATCTCCTCCTCGCTGACAATCAATACTGGTGCACCTCAGGGGTATGGAGAAGGGGGAATCTGACTGGAGAGGGCAGGAGGCCATGGAAGAAAGGGAAGGGGGTGGAGCAACAGAGAAGGGTGATGGGCAGGTAAAGAGATCAGGAGAGAGAGGGAATAGGAATGATGGGAGATGGGGCATTACTGGAAGTTCGAGAAGTTGATGTTTATGCAATCAGGTTGGAGGCTACCCAGACGGAATATAAGGCGTTGCTCCTCCAACCATTGTGCGTCCTTGTCGTGGCAGTAGAGGAGGTCATGGACTGACTTATCCTTGCAAGTGGAACAAGTGCTACACCTGCCCCTATGCCTCCTCCTTCACTATAATTCAGGGCCGCAAACAGTCCATCCAGGTGAGGTGATATTTCACCTGTGACTCTGTTGGGGTTATCTACAGTATCAGTGGTCACAGTGTGGCCTCCTGTATATCGATGAGACCCAACGTAGATTGGGAGACACTGTCAGCCTGAAAAAGTGGGATCTCCCAATGGCTACCCATGTTAATTCTACTTCCCATTCCCTTTTCAACATGTCGATCCATGGCTTCCTGTCTGCAAAACGGCCACACTCAGGTTGGAGGAGCAACACCTTATATTCCATTTAGGAAGCCTCCAACCTGATGGTATGAACATCAATTTCTCAGACTCCCAGTAATGCCTCCCCCTTTCAACATTCCCCATTCCCACTTCCCTCTCTCACCATATCTCCTTGCCTGCCCATCACCTCCCTCTGGTGCTCCATCCCTTCCTCACCTCCCAGATGACTTCTCATCTTTTTTCTCCAGTCCTTATGAAGGGTCTCGACCCAAATCGTCAATTGTTTACTCTTCTCCATAAACACGGCCTGGTCTTTTGTGCACCACTGAGAGTGTCCTGAATATGAAACATATTCATATTCAGGACACTCTGAGGAATCAACAAGCAAAGAAAATGAATCTGCCAAACAGAGCTCAATTGTAAAAATATAACAAAAGCATTAAACACTTTCACTATACCCATATTAACGTATTCTTTTGGCATAATATCTTGGTCCAAAACCAATCCAAAAAGCTTACAAAGGAAAATCGGAACTGAAATGGCAAATTTTAGAAAACACTATGTAAAGTTGAATGCGCTTAAATTAACACTATAGGACAGAAGGAGGAAAAGGAATAACAGTCATAGAAAAATTACACAACAGTCTTATAAAACTTCTAAAGATATATTTTAATCAATGAAAACAGGATTCATCACTTCACGCGAGCATATGCAATTCTGATAAGAAGTACTGACCACTAAACTTAAATGAAAGCACAACCCAGAAAAATGAAGAAATTATCACTGCAGAGAAAGTTAACCAATGAAAGAACATGACCCTCAATGGAAGACATCCCCATGATCTGAGCAGACTAGATGTTGTCAAGGACGTGTCAAACGCCTGCCTTAGAGTTGGAGAACTCTCAGGAAACAGAGAGGTTCCCTGTGGCAATACAGGGCCAGGTAGTTAACATAAAAAAAAATGTCAGACATCAAACACACTTAATAAAAGACCAACAAATTCAAGACAATAAATGCAGACAATGCCAAGAGAAACCAGAAACAATCCAACACATTACAAAATCAGGTAATTTAACTCAATCTGATTACTTGCACAGGCATAATCAAGTGATAAACTCATTCACCAAAATCTTGCTTTAAACTACAAACTTATAAAAGACACCATACCTTACTATAAATACAAGCTTGATCCAGTTTTAGAGTCAGAATCGTACAAATTATATTGGGACCGATCAGCTATTACAGATAGGACAATCTCTTATAACAATCTGTATATAATAATACTGGATAAACAGGCAAAAACAACTTACTTAATAGATGCAACACACATCAAAGTTGCTGGTGAACGCAGCAGGCCAGGCAGCATCTCTAGGAAGAGGTACAGTCGACGTTTCAGGCCGAGACCCTTCGTCAGACCCTTTGTTGGCCTGCTGCGTTCACCAGCAACTTTGATGTGCGTTGCTTGAATTTATGGCATCTGCAGAATTCCTCTTGCTTACTTAATAGATATAGCCATTCCAAACACACATAACATACAGAAATCATTCTGTGAAAAGCACCAGAAACATGTTGAATTAAAAGAGGAAATTGAAAGTCTATGGACCATGAATGTGGGACCAATAATAATATCTACAACTGGTATCATCCCAAAGGCACTACACAATAGCATTAAAACAATTAGGCCTACACGGCCATATTTACACATGTAAGTCTACAGAAAGCCACAATACTAAACACCACTAGAATAGTCCGAAATTTCCTAGCAATTTAGAAGTGACTGTGCCTGGCTATGCCTCTACCTCTGGTTTTACCAGCTTAAGCTGAGGAAAAATAAAAACACTATAATAATAAGTAAATAAATAATATTGAGAAAATGCGTTGTGGAATCTTTGAAATTGAGTCCATAGGTTGTAGGATCAGTTTAGTGTTAAAGTGAATGAAGTTATCCATGTTATTCAAGAACCTGATGGTTGAATGGTATAACAATTCCTGAACCTGGTAGTGTGGTACCTAAAGCTCCTCAATCTCCTTCCTGATGGCAGCAGAGAGAAGGGAGCGTGGCTTTAATGTTGGGGGTCTTAGATGATGGATGCTACTCTCTTGAGGCAATACTCTTCATCTGAGATTACCATGCTTCCATCAATCTCTGTTAGCCAGCTCCTTCACTAGTTGTGTCATACATTTTCTCTTAGTTCTCACCTTATCACAGATACTCCCTCTGTTCTGAACATCATCCCCTTTCCTTGCAATTTGGAAATGTTTGATTTCTAACCTGTCTCAAAAATGTCATCAACTTTTTCTCTCTCTGAAGATCTGCCTCACTGGCAAACTTTTTAAAAAACTTTTAATGTTTGTCACCTGGGTTATGTTGTTTTTCAATTATTAATTGACAGGAGTTCCTTGAACTTGTGTCATCAGCAACAATGATGAATTGGCATACAGAGAGGGGGTAAAGAGGCTTATCAAATGGTTCAAGAACAACAGTCCAAGTCTCAATGTGGACAAGACAAAAGAGGTGATTGCGGATTTCAGGAAGGTACAGGTCAAC
Source organism: Mobula hypostoma (assembly GCF_963921235.1). Lineage (NCBI taxonomy): Eukaryota > Metazoa > Chordata > Chondrichthyes > Myliobatiformes > Myliobatidae > Mobula > Mobula hypostoma. The sequence continues at coordinate 8,870,773 of NC_086118.1, forward strand.
CACTCTCCATTGCGCATCAATGGCTTTGCCATGGAGAAAGTGAACAATACAAAGTTTCTTTGTATAAAATGGACAATGTAACCTGGAACCACAACATCTCCTCACTAGGCAAGAATGCACAGCAGTACCTACACTTTCTGAGGAGACTGAGCTGTGCAAGGCTCCCCTTCCCCAGTCTAACAGCTTTCTACAGGAGCATCATTGAGAGTATCCTGTCAGGTTGCATCATTATGTGGTACAGGAGCTGCAAGGCATCAGACTGCCAGGCCTATAGAGGACTGCAAAAACTGCCAAGAGGATCACTGGAGTCTATTTGTGACATTTATCAGGAACGTTGCAGATGAAGGGCCCAAAGCATTAAGAATCCCATAATCTCTTTGACCCAGTACCATCAGGAAGGAGGGACAGAAGCATTATGTCTAGGATTGCCAGATGGGAAAACAGCTTCTTCTCTCAGGCTGTGGGACTAATGAATACCCTGCCACCGTCGAGATATTGTCACTAGGACAGCGAGCTGTTTACTGTACTTTACTGTTAACCTGTGCTGTGCTTCACTACATGCATGTTGAATTATATTTTATTAACTTACTTATAGTATATTATTTTGGTTTATGTGCTGTGTGTGGTATATGTTGAGTGGATGTACCGTGGTCCAGAGGAACATTGTTTCGTTTGTTTGTATACTGTATGTACAATAGATAACAATAAACTTGAACTTGATCTTGAAGTGAAGTCTGCCTCCATTTCAATTTGGAATGGAGATCACTTACCGCTGGAGTGTTCAACCTTAAAAATATGACAAGCAACACACATCAAAGTGAACGCAGCAGGCTAGGCAGCATCTCTAGGAAGAGGTACAGTTGACGTTTCGGGCCGAGACCCTTCGTCAGGACTAACTGAAGGAAGAACCAGTAAGAGATTTGAAAGTGGGAGGAGGAGGGGGAGATCCAAAATGATAGGAGAAGACAGGAGGGGGAGGGATGGAGCCAAGAGCTGGACAGGTGATTGGCAAAAGGGATATGAGAGAATCATGGGACAGGAGGCCCAGGGAGAAGGAAAAGGGGGGGGGAACCACGAGGATGGGCAAGGGGCATAGTCAGAGGGATAGAGGGAGAAAAAGGAGAGAGAGAGAGAAAGAATGTGTGTATATAAATAAATAACAGATGGGGTACGAGGCGGAGGTGGGGCATTAGCAGAAATTAGAGAAGTCAATGTTCATGCCATCAGGTTGGAGGCTACCCAGATGGAATATAAGGTGTTGTTCCTCCAACCTGAGTGTGGCTTCATCTTTACAGTAGAGGAGGCCGTGGATAGACATATCAGAATGGGTACAGTAGATATGGCCGTGGATAATTTTGATGAATGTTTCTTGAATTTCCAGCATCTGCAGAATCCCTCGTGTTTACGTTAAAAATATGACCATGTTTTTATTCTAATTAGCCAGAAGATAGTAATCTCTTTCATTTTGGGATTATGATGGATGGGTCATTCCTTCAGATTGGGCCACTTCAGTTGGTCTTTCTCTCCACAAGCTATTTTTTAGGTGTTCCTAATGATTAACCCATCATTTAAAGCTTGTTAAAATAAATAAGGATGTAGGAAGAGGTCCAAACTACCACCTGGGAGTAATTTGATCCTCTTCATCAATTTATTTTAACAAGCTTTAAATAATTTAAGCAAATCTTGTTTGAAAATAATGTAAGTTATGAGACATTCTCAAGAGATAGGGGCCCAAATATTAAAACTCATGTAAGGTTTAGTTGCCAGACGATCTCTCTTCTGCTGTGATCAATGAGAATAGACATTGGCCAAGGTTGTTACTGTTGTCAGGTAGTACATGAGTAGTTTTATTATGTTTAAAGGATTATATGAATTAAATGCTGCTGGTTAGGGAATTGCAGGGCTTTGAACATGCAGTGATGAAGAGACAGCATTGCCGGTCCACGTGAGAATGGTGTGTGTCTTGAAATTAAAAACAGAAAATGTTGGAACCACTCAGCAGGTTGATCATCATTGGTGGTAGGATAAACAGGAAATGATTTCTGTCCAAGACATTTTATCAGAACTGAGAAGAGAAATACAAGTTACCACCACCAGGCTATGAATGCCCAGATTCTGGGCTTGCCTGTACATGATTGAGTGTATTATTAAGTTCAAACGTCTAATATACTATATATACATATGTTCATCATATATACACAGCGATAGAGACTTACCACTCCATGAGCTTCTGTATCCAACACATCGTTCTCTACAACTTCCGCCATTGCCAAAAGGTTCCTACCACCAAAAATATTGTGACGCTCTGGTGGGGAGGTGGAGGTGGTGAAAAGCAAGGCTTATATAAGTGGACTGCATGGTGGAGGGCATCAGATGCTGGGCGTTGGTGGACAGCACGTCGACCATAACTATCATCTGTCCCAGTGTTCTCCCCAACATGGACCAGCAATGCGAGGGAAAAGGAGGCTGCGCATCGCCGTGGGGAAAAACACCGTGGAGTATGAGGTGTGGCTTGCGGACATCTGAGAGTCCTGCATCATTGTCCCGCTGGAGGACCCGAGCGGATGTGTCGGGGGCTGCGCTCTACCATGGCTGTCCAGCAGGGCAGCTCCAGGAAATTGACCTGGCAGGGGCAGCAACCACCACCGGTTTCACAGCGGCCCGCGGCCCAACGCAAGTGATGGTGATGGCCCTTCAGGTGACAGCCGGCGACGATCTCCCCACCACGGACCAGCAGCTGCGCAGCGAACAGGTGAGCGATCCCGTGTTCGCCCTGGTGAGGGGATGGCTGAGTGTGGGAGACAGCCGGAGTGGGCCGAGGTCTCCAGCCTGGACCCAGAGACCAAAGCTCTATACTTGCAGTGAGGAACGACGGAGGTGCGCGGTGGATAGCTGCTCAGGTGGTGGCAGTTGTCCGACGATGACAGACACCTCTTGCAGCTGGTGGTCCCCCAGGGGCTCCGTGCCACGGCGCTATGGCCATTTCAGAGGTGCAAAGGTGTTGGTTAGGCTGCGTGAACGTTTCTACTGACCTGGATACAGGCAGGATGTGGAGCTGTTCGTGCACTGCTGTGAAGCTTGCACTTCCCAGAAGAGGCTGGGCCGCCAGTCTCGGGTGCCAATGCAGCAGTACGTGGTGGAGGCCCCAGTATGGGTCTACTGGCCTTCCCAGAAGAAGATAGATAGATAGATATATTTTATTAATCCCAAGGGAAATTTGGTTTCGTTACATAGAAACATAGAAACATAGAAAATAGGTGCAGGAGTAGACCATTCGGCCCTTCGAGCCTGCACCGCCATTCAGTATGATCATGGCTGATCATCCAACTCAGAACCCTGCACCAGTCTTCCCTCCATACCCCCTGACCCCCGTAGCCACAAGGGCCATATCTAACTCACTCTTAAATATAGCCAATGAACTGGCCTCAACTGTTTCCTGTGGCAGAGAATTCCACAGATTCGCCACTCTCTGTGTGAAGAAGTTTTTCCTAATCTCGGTCCTAAAAGGCTTCCCCTTTATCCTCAAACTGTGGCCCCTCGTTCTGGACTTCCCCAACATCGGGAACAATCTTCCTGCATCTAGCCTGTCCAATCCCTTTAGGATCTTATACGTTTCAATCAGATCCCCCCTCAATCTTCTAAATTCCAACGAGTACAAGCTCAGTTCATCCAGTCTTTCTTCATATGAAAGTCCTGCCAACCCAGGAATCAATCTGGTGAACCTTCTTTGTACTCCCTCTATGGCAAGGATGTCTTTCCTCAGATTAGGGGACCAAAACTGCACACAATACTCCAGGTGTGGTCTCAGCAAGGCCTTGTACAACTGCAGTAATACCTCCCTGCTCCTGTACTCGAATCCTCTCGCTATAAATGCCAGCATACCATTCGCCTTTATCACCGCCTGCTGTACCTGCATGCCCACTTTCAATGACTGGTGTATAATGACACCCAGGTCTCGTTGCACCTCCCCTTTTCCTAATCGGCCACCATTCAGATAATAATCTATTTTCCTGTTTTTGCCACTAAAGTGGATAACTTCAAATTTATCCACATTAAATTGCATCTGCCATGAATTTGCCCACTCACCTAACCTATCCAAGTCACCCTGCATCCTCTTAGCAACCTCCTCACAGCTAACACTGCCGCCCAGCTTCGTATCATCTGCAAACTTTGAGATGCTGCATTTAATTCCCTCATCCAAGTCATTAATGTATATTGTAAACAACTGGGGTCCCAGCACTGAGCCTTGCGGTACCCCACTAGTCACTGCCTGCCATTCTGAAGAGGTCCTGTTTATTCCCACTCTTTGCTTCCTGTCTGCCAACCAATTCTCTATCCACATCAATACCTTACCCCCAATACCATGTGCTTTAAGTTTGCACACTAATCTCCTGTGTGGGACCTTGTCAAAAGCCTTTTGAAAATCCAAATATACCACATCCACTGGTTCTCCCCTATCCACTCGACTAGTTACATCCTCAAAAAATTCTATGAGATTCGTCAGACATGATTTTCCTTTCACAAATCCATGCTGACTTTGTCCGATGATTTCACCGCTTTCCAAATGTGCTGTTATCACATCTTTGATAACTGACTCTAGCAGTTTCCCCACCACCGATGTTAGGCTAACCAGTCTATAATTCCCTGGTTTCTCTCTCCCTCCTTTTTAAAAAAGTGGGGTTACATTAGCCACCCTCCAATCCTTAGGAACTAGTCCAGAATCTAAAGAGTTTTGAAAAATTATCATTAATGCATCCACTATTTCTTGGGCTACTTCCTTAAGCACTCTGGGATGCAGACCATCTGGCCCTGGGAATTTATCCGCCTTTAATCCCTTCAATTTACCTAACACCACTTCCCTACTAACATGTATTTCCCTCAGTTCCTCCATCTCACTGGACCCTCTGTCCCCTACTATTTCCAGAAGATTATTTATGTCCTCCTTAGTGAAGACAGAACCAAAGTAATTATTCAATTGGTCTGCCATGTCCTTGCTCCCCATAATCAATTCACCTGTTTCTGTCTGTAGGGGACCTACATTTGTCTTAACCAATCTTTTTCTTTTCACATATCTATAAAAGCTTTTACAGTCAGTTTTTATGTTCCCTGCCAGTTTTCTCTCATAATCTTTTTTCCCCTTCCTAATTAAGCCCTTTGTCCTCCTCTGCTGAACTCTGAATTTCTCCCAGTCCTCAGGTGAGCCACTTTTTCTGGCTAGTTTGTATGCTTCTTCTTTGGAATTGATACTATCCCTAATTTCCCTTGTCAGCCATGGGTGCACTACCTTCCTTGATTTATTCTTTTGCCAAACTGGGATGAACAATTGTTGTAGTTCATCCATGCGATCTTTAAGTGCTTGCCATTGCATATCCACCGTCAACCCTTTAAGTGTCATTTGCCAGTCTATCTTAGCTAATTCACGTCTCATACCTTCAAAGTTACCCTTCTTTAAGTTCAGAACCTTTGTTTCTGAATTAATTATGTCACTCTCCATCTTAATGAAGAATTCCACCATATTATGGTCACTCTTACCCAAGGGGCCTCTCACAACAAGATTCCTAATTAACCCTTCCTCATTGCTCAATACCCACTCTAGAATAGCCTGCTCTCTAGATGGTTCCTCGACATGTTGGTTCAAAAAACCATCCCGCATACATTCCAAGAAATCCTCTTCCTCAGCACCCTTACCAATTTGGTTCACACAATCTACATGTAGATTGAAGTCACCCATTATAACTGCTGTTCCTTTATTGCACACATTTCTAATTTCCTGTTTACTACCATCCCCAACCTCACTACTACTGTTAGGTGGCCTGTACACAACTCCCACTAGTGTTTTCTGCCCCTTAGTGTTATGCAGCTCTAACCATATCGATTCCACATCCTCCCGGCTTATGTCCTTCCTTTCTATTGCGTTAATCTCCTCTCTAACCAGCAACGCCACCCCACCTCCTTTTCTTTCATGTCTATCCCTCCTGAATATTGAATATCCCTGAATGTTGAGCTCCCATCCTTGGTCACCCTGGAGCCATGTCTCTGTGATCCCAACTATATCATATTCATTGATAACAATCTGCACTTTTAATTCATCCACCTTGTTACGAATGCTCCTTGCATTGACACACAAAGCCTTCAGGCGCACTTTTACAACTCTCTTAGCCCTTATACAATTATGTTGAAAAGTGGCCCTTTTTGATGCTTGCCCTGGATTTGTCAGCCTGCCACTTTTACTTTTCACCTTACTACTTTTTGCTTCTACCCTCATTTTACACCCCTCTGTCTCTCTGCACTGGTTCCCATCCCCCTGTTGTGAACTAGCCTCCTCACGCCTAGCCTCTTTAATTTGATTCCCACCCCGCAACCATTCTAGTTTAAAGTCACCTCAGTTGCCCTCGCTAATCTCCCTGCCAGGATATTGGTCCCCCTGGGATTCAAGTGTAACCCGTCCTTTTTGTACAGGTCACACCTGCGCCAAAAGAGGTCCCAATGATCCAAAAACTTGAATCCCTGCCCCCGCTCCAATCCCTCAGCCACACATTTATCCTCCACCTCATTGCATTCCTACTCTCACTGTCGCGTGGCACAGGCAGTAATCCCGAGATTACTACCTTTGCGGTCCTTTTTCTCAACTCCCTTCCTAGCTCCCTGTATTCTCCTTTCAGGACCTCTTCCCTTTTCCTACCTATGTCATTGGTACCTATATGTACCACGACCTCTGGCTCCTCACCCTCCCACTTCAGGATATCTTTGACACGATCAGAAATATCCCGGACCCTGGCACCAGGGAGGCAAACTACCATCCGGGTCTCTGGACTGCGTCCACAGAATCGCCTATCTGACCCCCTTACTATTGAATCCCCTATTACAACTGCCCTCTTCTTCCTTTCCCTACCCTTCTGAGCTACAGGGCCGGCTCTGTGCCGGAGGCACGGCCACTGTCGCTTCCCCCAGGTAAGCTGTCCCCCCCAACAGTACTCAAACAGGAGTACCTATTGTCAAGGGGCACAGCCACTGGGGTACTCTCTATTACCTGACTCTTCCCCTTCTCCCTCCTAACCGTGACCCACTTGTCTGCCTCCCGTGGCCCCGGTGTGACCACCTGCCTGTAACTCCTCTCTATCAGCTCCTCACTCTCCCTGACCAGACGAAGGTCATTAAGCTGCAGCTCCAGTTCCCTAACGTGGTCCCTTAGGAGCTGCATCTCGGCGCTCCTGGCGCAGATGTGGACGTCCGGGAGGCTTGGAGACTCCAGGGCCTCCCACATCCAGCACCAAGAACAACAAACTGCCCTCACACTCATACTGAATCCACACTCATACTGCCCCACTCCTCAAATAACAACAAAAAAAAATGAATACCAAACCTTCCTCGCCTCGCCCGTTTCCGCCTAAGCCCGGTGAGCCGAAGCCCTTAAGCCTTCACTCTGCTCCCGGCTCACTCCGCTGCCCGCTGTATGAGGCTCTGTTCCTTTTAAATCTTCCGCACTTCACTGCCCGAGGTCACACACCTGCGCAGTCCTGCCTCTCTGAATGCCGATGGAAAAAAAAACCGAAAAATTCAAAAATGTCTTCCTCCGCACTCCCGCTCCGATTCTCAGACTTCCTTCTTCGAATCAAATCAGGACTGACGAAGGGTCTCGGCCTGAAACGTCGACTGTACCTCTTCCTAGAGATGCTCCTGGCCTGCTGCGTTCACCAGCAACTTTGATGTGTGTTGCTTGAATTTCCAGCATCTGCAGAATTCCTGTTGTTTGCCCCTCATTGGAAGGCCCACATTCCAAAACACCCGTTGTCTCTCACATTAACCCAAACACGGCTGCTAGAGAAAGACCATTACGTCAGCAGTGAAACTTTCCCAGGCCGTTACACTATCCCCCCACCAAATTTAGTCATATCCTCATGACATTGAGATAAATTGCCAACCCTTCATGCAAAGCACAAAGTCCAACCCAGGTAACTCCCCAAGGTGGTAGGTGCCACACTCTGTTCTCTTGGTGCTACATAGGCCAGCCTATCCGGTGGTCTCCTGATTCTTTGAGACCGTCCTACCCCTTCATCTGCTTCTTTAAGTTCCAACACTACTTGGGATACTTCTGGTCTACCTGCCCTTCTGCAACTTAGATCCCTCTGTCCCTTGACTGAGCCCCGCTTCATCCCTTGCAGGGTCCCACTGAAACCCAGGCTGCCACAGAGAGTCGGCCACCCCGACTCCCCCTGATTTCACTCAACTCAACGTGAGAGGGATTGGGAATCTCTTTGTCAATTAGTGAGGAATTAGCAAACGGCAGCATGTACCACACCCCCATTTCCTCATCCTCCAAATCAGTATCCCTCTCAGGGGTGAGGGCTGGTCTAGTCTCTCCTGCTGTGGGTCCTTCAGTTGTCCCGTGTTGCCGTAGAGTCCTCTTACTAGGTGTAGGCTCCAGGTCGGGCTCTCGGTCAACCTGTAACTCTTGTCCCAAAAGCAGAATGTGGTTCCGATGGAGAATCTTGACAGACCCATTCCCATCCTCGGGTTTCACCCAAAAACTGGTACGTTTGGCAACTGACTCTCCACTACATATGGCGTAGGCGCCCAGCAGTCCACCAATTTATGTTTCCCAGTGAGCCTCAAATGAGGACTCAGTCTCCTGGCATGAGTTGGGAAAACCTATCCTTTTGACCATACCTCCTCTTATTTCCTTGATTCTGCTTGGCAGCCGCAACCTCAGCTAGTTCATAAGCCTTTTTCAGCTCCCTTCTCATATCAGACACATACTTCAGATGGAAAGTCGCCCTTGTCAGTCCCAAAACAAAGGTCAGTGGGCAACATCGCCTCATGCCCAAATATCAGATAATATGGCTAGTACCCAGTAGCTTCATTTCATGTACTGTTGTAGAAGTGGACCAGATGTTCAATATGTTTACTCCATTTGTTCTTCTTGCTGATTTCCAAGGTTCCGAGCATGTCTAGCAAGGTCCGATTAAACCATTTGCCATTACCTTCTGCCAGGTGAGTTTCCAAAGAGGTCACCAACTCATAACCCAGTACGGATGGGAGCCGGCTGGATTCGAACTCGGGACCTTTCGTCCCGAAGTCCGGCACTGATGCCACTACGCCACCAGCTAGGTACCTATCTAAAATTCTCTTAAACGTTGAAATCAAGTTCACATGCACCACTTGCACTAGCAGCTCATTCCACACTCTTACGACCCTCTGAGTGAAGATGTTTCCCCCATGTTCCCTTTAAACATTTCACCTTTCACCTTTAACCCGTGACCTCTGGTTGTAGTCCCACCCAACCACAGCAGAAAAACCCTGCTTTCGTTTACCCTATGTAACATACCCATAATTATACCCCTATCAAATATCTCCCCAATCGTCTATGCTCCAAGGAATAAAGTCATAACCTATTCAATCTTTCCTTATAACTCAGGTAGTCTAATCCCGGCAACATCTTTGTAAATTTCCTCTGTACTCTTTTAACCTTATTTACATCTTTCCTGTAGGTAGGTGATCAAAACTGCACACAATACTCCAAATTAGGCCTCACTAACATCTTGTACAACTTCAACATAACATCCTGTACTCAGTACTTTGATTTATGAAGGCCAGTGTGCCAGAAGTTTTCTTTACGATGCTAACTAACTTCAACTACTGTACTGCTTTTGGTTTATCCTGTTTCTGTCTAAAAGTGAATATATTGGCTTCAATTTATCAGATTAATGGGATTGTACTAATAAAGTTTCAGTCTTGAGAAAAAAGTCATTGACAAGAGCATGTTCAATTCTGTCGTAGCATTTTCATGTGTAACACGCTGTAAGGTTTCACTGCGAATGTAATGGCTTCTCTGTAATGTTCCACTGCTGAGGTAATGGTTTCTCTGTAGCAGCAATGTCTGGATTATGACTAGAGGTAACGGGGCATGCTAGCCAATGAGCAGGAAGTTGTTCTTTCTTGTGTGTCTGGGAGCCAGGAGTTCATGTTTTTTTTGGCGGGGAGAGATGAGGAGAAAAGATGTGAATGGAAATAATTGGTAGACCGCTGGACGGAGTGGACCTGGAGCGAGGGTCCGAAGATCAGCAACGATCAGAGGAGGTCGATGGTGGACAAACGGCCTTATCAGTGAGCTCCAACCTTGCGCAATAAACTGTTTTGTGAGAATGGGCCCATTTTCTTTTTCGTTTTCTTTACTAACCCTATAGTCAAATTAAGAATTATAAAGCTCAATCCTTTAAGCGCATATTGTGTACTGTTTGTTATTTCGTGGTACTGATTTGTAACAGGGGACATATCGCGCAGCATCCACACAAACGAGCTAAGTTTAGCCGGGCCGGGGGCTATCATCCCCTATATTAAGCCGCTAACCGAAGCGAGAGTTACACATGCATCTGGCTGGAAGGTTCAGCAGTCTTCAGCAAACACCAAGCTCAGCTAATGCATGACTGATGTTTAGCGGTGAATTCCTGATTTCAAGCTTCTCCTGTTGTTTTTAAGTAACAGTGCATCTCTGCATTAAATTCTCCTGCTTCATCCTGTTGACTATATACTATCCTGTACAGCAGCGGTCCCCAACCACCGGGCCGCGGACCGGTTTCGGGCCGCAAAGCATGTGCTACCGGGCCATGAGGAAATGATATGTGTCAACTGCACCTTTCCTCATTCCCTGTCACGCACTGTTGAACTTGAACATCGGGTTACCAACTGTCCCGTATTGCTGGGACATCCCGTATATTGGGCTAAATTGGTTTGTCCCGTATTTCCCCCACTAAGGTAGAGCGTTCCTATGAAACCTTTCGTGTCAAAATGGCATAAAGCGAAGAAGCAATTACCATTAATTTATATGGGAAAATTTTTGAGCATTCCCAGACCCAAAAAATAACCTACCAAATCATATCGAATAACACATAAAACCAAAAATAAATAACATTAACATATAGTAAAAGCAGGAATGATATGATAAATACACAGCTTATATAAAGTAGAAATAATGTAAGTACAGTATAGTTGGGAAGATAAAGGCAAAACCGATTAGTGGGAGAGAAAATCGGCACGTACGTGCATGCGCACATCACTCATGCACACACATATGCCTGCGCAAGGCTTCGTGGTCATGGTAGTCTTTTTGGAGTAAAGTGTCCCGGGATTTGACTGCTACTTTTGTCCCTTATATGGGAGTGAGAAAGTTGGCAACCCTAACTGTAAAAGACATGTTGAGGTGAGCTTAACCCTACTTGAACACCACCCGGTCAGCCGGTCCGCTATGCAAAAAAGGTTGGGGATCCCTGCTGTACAGAAAAGACTGCTGTCTTTTAATTCCATTGTAGGAGGAAACCCAACTGCCCATTTTGGGCAGCTGAGTTACACAATAGTTAAATGAAAACTTATCAATTGTTTCAAGGATAGGGAATGATGGAGTGGTGTCCATTTATCTTGGGTGATGGCCATTCCCATAAAGGAATCTAAAAGTTGTGAGTTCAAGGCATGGGCTCAAGCTGAAGGAAAATGTGATGCATAAAACACACAGAGAAATGAATAGTTTGCCCATATTAGAAAAAGAGTGTATATTGTAAATAAAGAAATGCACAGAAATGCAAACGAGGACATACAAGCATATATTAATTACCTCCACACGTGTTGACAGACTATAATTATTGAGGGTGCTAGAAAGGGTTAATGCTCCTGCTTGCACCTTGCACCACCTCAGGTAGTTGCAGCACCATGCTGGAGGATTGTACATTTCAAAGTCACATCAGTAACCTGCTACTTTGTGAAGAATAAACTTTTAACTGCTTTATACCAGTTGACTATCATACTTGGGTACTTTAATATGTTATCAATTGTACCTGTCAAATGACTTTGAAATGTCCAGATTCTCCTCATGAGAAGACCCACGACCATAAGACCACAAGACATAGGAGCAGAATTAGACCATTCAGCCTATCGAGTCTGCTCTGCCATTCTATTATGGTTGATCCCGGATCCCACTTAATCCCATACACCCACCTTCTCACTATATTTTTGATGCACTGACCCATCAGGAACAATCAACTTCTGCCTTAAATATACCCACAGACTCGGCCTCCAATGCAGTCTGTGGCAGAGCATTCCACAGATTCACTACTCTCCGGCTGAAAAAAAAATTCTTACCTCTGTTCTAAAAGGTTGCCCTTCAATTTTGAGGCTATGACCTCTAGTTCGGGATATCCCCACCATAGGAAACATACTCGCTACATCCACCCTATATGCCTTTCAACATTTGGTAGGTTTCATTGAGATACCCCCTGCATCCTAAATTCCAGTGAGTAATTGCCCAAAACTGCCAAATACTCCTCCTATTTTAACCTCTTCATTCCCAAAATCATCCTCATGAACTTCCTCTGGACCCTCTCCAATGACAACACAGCCTTTCTGAGATATGGGGCACAAAACTGTTGATAATACTCCAAGTGTGGCCTGACTATTTGTCTCTTAAATGATCAGTATTATCTCCTTGCTTTAATGTTCTATTCCCCTTGAAATAAATGTCAACATTGCATTTACCTTCTTTACCACAGACTCAACCTGTAAATTAACCTTCTGAGAGTCTTGCATGAGGACTCCTAAGTCCCTCTGCAGCTCTGATGTTTGAACATTCTCTCCATTTAGATAATAGTCCACACTATTGTTACTTTTACCAAAATTCATTATCATACATTCCCCAACACTGTATTGCATCTGCCAGTTTTTTGCCCATTCTTCCAATTTGTCCAAGTCCTGCTGCAATCACATTGCTTCCTCAACACTACCTGCCCTTCCACCTATCTTTGTATCACCTGCAAACATTGCCACAAAGCCGTCAATTCCATTATCCAAATCATTAACAAACAATGTGAAAAGTAGCGGTCCCAATACACCTACTGACCCCCGAGGAACACTACTAGTCAGCCAGCCAGAAAAAGCCCCTTTTATTCCCACTTGCTGCCTCCTGCCTGTCAGTCATTCCTCTATCTATTCCCGTATCTTTCTTGTAACGCCATAGGATTTTATCTTGTTAAGCAGCCTCATGTGTGGCACCTTATCAAATGCCTTCTGAAAATCCAAGTAAATTACATCTTCTGCCTCTCTTTTGTCCACCCTGCTTGATACTTCCTCAAGAAACTCTCAACGGATTTGTCAGTCAAGATTTCCCTCTACAGAAACCATGTTGACTTTGACTTATTTATCATTAGTCTCCAAGTACCCCGAAACCTCATCCCTAGTAATAGATTCCCAACATTTTCCCAACCACTGACGTTAAGCTAAGGCTAACTTACCTATAATTTCCTTTCTTTTGCCTACCTCCCTTCTTAAAGAATGGAGTGACATTTGCAATCTTCCAGTCCTCTGGAACCATGCCAGAATCAAGTAATCCTTGAAAGATCATAACCGTTATCTCTTCAGCAACCTCTCTCAGTCTCTGGCATGTAATGAATCTGGCCCAGATGAAATAACCACCTTAAGACCTTTGAGTGTTCAGACCTTATGACCTGAGACATCTGATCCTTGAGTCATCGTATTTTCTAGATCTCTCTCTTTCCATAAGACCATAAGACATGGGAGCAGAACTAGGCCACCCAGCCCATCAAGTCTGTTCCACTATTCCTTCGTGGATAATTTATTATTCCTCTCAACCCTGTTCTTCTGCCTTCTTCCCATAATCTTTGATGCCCTGACTAACTAAGAATCTATCAAGATCCACTTTAAAATATTCAATGATTCACCAGCCTGGCTAAAGAGATTTCTTCTCATCGCTTGTTCTAAATGGACGTCTCTCTTTTCTGAGGCTGTGCCCTCTGGTCTGAGATTCACCCACTTTTAACACATCCTCTCCACATTCACTCTATCTAGGCCTTTCAGTATTCAATAGGATTCAATGAGATCCCCCTCAGTCTTCTAAACTCCAGCAAGCACAGGCCCAGAGCCATCAAATACTCCTCATACGTTAAGCTTTTCTTTCTGAGGATTAGTCTCGTGAACCTCCTCTGGACCCTTTCCAGTGCCAGATCATCCTTTACTAAATAAGGAGCCCCAAATTGCTCTCAGTACTCCAAGTGTGGTCTGCCCAATGCCTTACAAAGTCTCAGCATTCCACCCATGCTTTTATATTCTAGTCCTCAAAGTAACTCCTTCCAATAAAAATGCACACATTTAGTTTCATTGTGTGAGGGCAGGATGGATGTGTCCAGTGCAGTTGTTATTCATACAAGGTTTAAAATATGTTGGGTAATGTGAGGTAAATAATAATATTATTCAAGAGGCAACGGTCAGTTTGGTTGCTGTTGTTGTTTCATATGGCTAGTGTTTTTCTCTTCATTTTCTAATTGTTTTTTGACAAGCCACTCCTCCAGCATGCGGCCACATGGATAGACTGTGGCAAAGCTGTCTCAGATCTTGGTGAGAGGACGTCCTGCGTTGGGGAACCACAGGGGCCAGCTGGGATTTGCCAGGTGCTCCATCGGTGTAGTCTTGGTGCTGTTTTGGCATGTCGACTTTTGAATCTGTTTGCGGCTGTCCAGTTTTTTCTGGCAGCTGTAATAATGGCCAGGAGGAGCGAGGTGGGGTTGTCGATCAGATCTCCGTTGAGGGTGGGGGGTGGGTACATGTTGGTGTGCCAGTATTGGCACCATTCAGTGTGTTCATCATTGGAGTCGAGGTTTTTCAAGTTGTAGAAAGGTTCTTGGGATTTGAGACGGGAAGCTAGAGGAGCATTTTCAATGAACTGGAATGCTGTTGGGCATGTTTTGGATATCCTTATAAAACTTTGCTGAAATGATATTCTACAGATCTCTAGGGGTGCCATTCCGCTCCTTGTTGGGAGCCATTGGACAGGTGTGGATTTTAGGGCTCCTGAGATTATTCTTATAGTATTGAGCTGTGTATTGATGATGTTTGTGTGAGCACTTTTCTCCCAGGTGGGTGCGCAATATTCGGCAACTGAGAAACATTGTGTTATGTTGGATGTTCGAAGGACCCTATTTGGTTCCTGCTATCTTCCTGATCATGGCCATTCTGAATTTTAGTTTCTTTACAACATTTTGAAGGTGGATCTTGTAAGAGTGTGTTTGATCTAGTGTGACTCCTGAATACTTTGGGTATGAATCATTGGTAGCTGTTTGTCATTTAGTTTGATATTAATTTTAAATTTGGTTAGTTGGCTGTCCAGATAAAATATGGAAGTTACTGTTTTGTTGACATTCATAGATAGGTACTACTTTGAGCAGTTGGATAGGGAGTTTCAATGGATTTGACATCGTTCAATTGGAAGGCTATGGCCCGGTCCTAAGTGTATTCATATTTAGCAGATTTGGTTTCAGGAAGGCCACTGAAGAACAGATTGAACTAGGTTGGAGTTAGAACTTGCCCTTGGGGGACGCCATTGCAAAATTTCATAATGCAACTGGTCTGTAGGCGGAATGAACTGACAGAAAAGTTTGAAGTGAAGCACTGCATTTGGAAGAATGCACAAGACAACAGATGTTAGCAGGTTCAATTCTGAAGGGAATGTGGGGATGTCGAACTGGTAAAACTTGTAAATAAAGACTTGGAGAAGTCAACGTCCTGTTACAGGAGAGGTAATCATGGGATCCTGGGCTTTAGAACTTTGCAAACTAGAAGGTTATCCTGAACTTGTATCAGATACCTGTTGACAGTATTATCTTCAATTCTAGCCATCACATTTTATGAAGTTAAGGAAAATGCTGGAGAAGATATACAGGAGATATTACAGAATATTTCCTAAAAAGGAGAGTTTCATAGGGAATACAAGCCCAGTGCCATCAAACATTCCTGGAATCATTCTTGTGCACTTCCTCTGAACCGTCTCAAATGCCAGTGCATCTTTTCATAGATGAGGGGCCCAAAACTGCTTGCAATATTCTAATTGCAGTCTGACCAATGCCTTATAATGGCTTAGCATCACATCCTTGCTCTTAGATAAATTCTAACATTGCACTTCACTTCCTTACCAGCAACTCAACCTGAAAGTTAACCTTTAGGGAATCCTGTACAAGGAGTCCCAAGTCTCTTTTCACCTCTGATTTATGAGTTTTCTCCCTATTTAGAAAATAGTCTACTTCTTTATTCCTTCCAACAAAATTCATGACCACAGACCACCCTACACTATTTTCCATCTGTCACTTCTTTACCCATTCTCCCAATCTGTCCAAGTCCTTCTGCAGACTCCTTGCTTCTTCAATGCTACCTGCCCCTCCACTTAACTTTGTATCATCTGCAAACTTGGTCACAAAGCCATCAATTCCATCATCCGAATCGTTAACATACAATGTGAAAGGAAGCGGTCCCAATACTAACCCCTGCGCAACTCCACTGGTCAGTGGCAGCCAAACGGAATAGATCCCCTTTATTGTGACTCTTTGCCACTTGCCAGTCAGCCAGTCTTCTGTCCATGCTAGTATCTTTCCCGTAATACCATGAGCTCTTAAGTTATTAAGCAGTCTCATGTGCAGCACATTGTTAAAGATCTTCTGAAATCTAAGTAAACAACATCCACTGATTCTCTTTTGCCTATCCTGCTTGTTATTTCCTCAAAGAATTCCAGCAGATTTGTCAAGCAGGATTTTCCCCGCTGACTTTGTCCTACTTTATCATGAGCCTGCAAGTACTCCAAAACCTCTTCCCACATGAAGAAGAAATGTTTTGTTTCCACCACAGTTTATTTCAAATTCATAATTTTAAACATGCAAATCAAAAAAAAATCTCAAATAATTTGCAGCATGAAGCTGGATAGGCTCTCCTGCTTTCATTTTAAACAGTAAAATAAAACTTTAAATACTGCTGATGAATAGTCCTGATGAAGATTCTTGGCCCAAATGCTACCTGTTTATGCTCCTCCATAGAAGCTGGCTGATGTGCCGAGCGCTTCAGCATTTTGTGTGTGTTAAATACTGCCAATTGGTTAATTACAATGAAATTATAATTATATACATCTTAATTGCACTGCTTGATTTTAAACCCCAATCACTCAGAGGGAAATGGACAGAGATGACAGGGAACTGCACCAACTCTAAATGAAAAATTTAAAAACCTGTAAATGCTGCAAATTTGAAACAAGGAATAGAAGATGCTGGAAATGCTCAACAGGTCAGGCAGAATCAGTGGAAGGAGACACAGTTAGCATTTTTGGATCCAACACCCTTAATAATGCAGGGCTCAACTACAAGTCCCTAGACACTAGACACTAGAATACTCCAGCACAGTACAGGCCCTTCAGCCCTCAATGTTGTGCCAACCCTTTAAAAAAGTACTAAACCCACACTACCCCGTAACCCTCTATTTTTCTTTCATTCATGTACCTGTCCAAGAGGCTCTTAAATGCCCCTAATGTTTTAGCCTCCAGCACCATCTCTGGCAAGTCATTCCAGGCACCCACAACCCTCAGTGTAAAAAACTTACCCCTGATGTCTCCCCTCAACTTCCCTCCCTTAACTTTGTACATATGCCCTCTGGCGTTTGCTATTCATGCCCTGGGAAACAGGTACTGGTTATCCACCCTAGCTATGCCTCTCATAATCTTGTAGACCTCTATCAAGTCCCCTCTCATCGTTCTATGCTCCAAAGAGAAAAGTTCCAGCTCTGCTAACCTTGCCTCATAAGACTTGTTTTCCAATCCAGGCAACATCCTGGTAAATCTCCTCTGCACCCTCTCCATAACTTCCTATAAAGAGGTGACCAGAACTGAACACAATACAAGTGTGGGCTCACCAGAGATTTGTAGAGTTGCAACATGACTTCTCTACTCTTGAACTCAATCCCACTATTAATGAAGCCCGGCATCCCATAGACCTTCTTAACTATCCTATCAACCTGTTCAGCGACCTTGAGGGATGTATGGATTTGAACCCCAAGGTCCCTCTGTTCACCCACACTCTTAATTAACCAACCATTAACCTTGTACTCAGCCTTCTGGTTTGTTCTTCCAAAATATATCACCTCACACTTATCCGGATTGAACTCCATCTGCCACTTTTCTGCCCAACTCTGCATCCGATCTATATCCTCTTGTAACCTTCGACAACCTACAGCTCCATCCATAACTCCTCCAATCTTCGTGTCATCCGCAAATTTACTCACCCGTCCTTCTGCCTCTTCATCCAGGTCATTTATAAAAAAAAAATCGCAAAGAGCAGGGGTCCCAGGACAAATCCTTGTGGCACTCCACTAGTCACCGACCTCCAGGCAGAATACTTTCCTTCCACTACTACCCTCTGCTTTCTTCCTGTAAGCCAATTTTTTTTTTATCCAAACAGCCAAGGTTCCCCAGCTCTTTCTTTTCAGGTCTGCCCAGGTCTTATTGCCTCATTGTTATTTTTTGTCATCCCAGCTGAGATTGTCGCACAGTTTCATCACTTACAAGACATTGAACAAAGAACCTAAAATGCTGACAAATGTGTCCTTTAAGCCATTTAGAACCATCTCATTTGTCTGCATATTCTTTCCTCAACTTCTCTCTTACTGAAAACTATACAGTGTGTCCCTGGTAACAGAAAGGTTCAGTTTCGAAATGCCCCTGTAAGTGAATTCAGAATCAGATCAGAATCAGGTTTATTATCACAAGCATGTGACATGAAATTTGTTAACTTAGTAGCAGCAGTTCAATGCAATACATAATCTAGCAGAGAAGAAAAGTAATAATAAAAATAATAAATAAAACAATAATAAATAAACAAATAAATTACATATATTGAATAGATTTTTAAAAATGTGAAAATACAGAAATACTATATATTAAAAAAGTGAGGTAGTGTCCAAAGCTTAGAAGTCCATTCAGGAATCGGATGGCAGAGGGGAAGAAGCTGTTCCTGAATCGCTGAGTGTGTGCCTTCAGGCTTCTGTATCTCCTACCTGATGGTAACGGTGAGAAAAGGGCATGCCCTGGGTGCTGGAGGTCTTTAATGATGGACACTGCCTTTCTGAGACACCGCTTCCTAAAGATGTCCTGGATACTTTGTAGCCTAGTATCCAAGATGGAGCTGACTAGACTTACAACCTTCTTCAGCTTCTTTCGGTCCTGTGCAGTAGTCCCTCCATACCAGACAGTGATGCAGCCTGTCAGAATGCTCTCCACGGTACAACTATACAAGTTTGCCAAATCTCTTCAAATTCCTAATGAAGTATAGCCGCTGTCTTGCCTTCTTTATAACTACATCAATATGTTGGGACCAGGTTAGATCCTCAGAGATTTTGACACCCGGAAACTTGAAACTGCTCACTCTCTCCACTTCTGATCCCTCTATGAGGATTGGTATATGTCCCTTCGTCTTACCCTTCCAGAAGTCTAGAATCAGCTCTTTCGTTTTACTGACGTTGAGTGCCAGGTTGTTGCTGCGGCACCACTCCACTAGTTGGCATATCTCACTCCTGTACACCCTCTCATCACCACCTGAGATTCTACCAACAATGGTTGTATGGTCAGCAAATTTATAGATGGTATTTGAGCTATGCCTAGCCACACAGTCATGGGTATGTAGAGAGCAGAGCAGTGGGCTAAGCACACACCCCTGAGGTGCTTGTCAGCGAGGAGGGGATGTTATCACCAATCCGCACAGATTGTGGTCTTCCGGTTAAGAAATCGAGGACTCAATTGCAGAGGGAGGTACAGAGGCCCAGGTTCTGCAACTTCTCAATCAGGATTGTGGGAATGATGGCATTAAATGCTGAGCTATAGTCGATGAACAACATCCTGACATAGGTGTTTGTGTTGTCCAGGTGGTCTAAAGCCGTGTGGAGAGCCATTGAGATTGATTCTGCTGTTGACCTATTGTGGTGATAGGCAAATTGCAATGGGTCCAGATCCTTGCTGAGGCAGGAGGTCAGTCTGGTCGTGACCAATTTCTCAAAGTATTTCATCACTGTCGACGTGAGTGCTACCAGGCGATAGTCTTTAAGGCAGCCCACGTTATTCTTCTTAGGCACTGGTATAATTGTTGCCGTTTTGAAGCAAGTGTGAACTTTTCTGCCTGTAGCAATGAGAGGTTGAAAATGAAAATTTTGACAAATTTGACAATTTTTCTGTATTAAGAGACAGTAACTTGGAAACAAAAGTAATTCTACAGATGCTGGAAACCTTGCACAACACACACAAAATGCTGCAATAACTCAGCAGGTTAGGCAGCACCTATGGAGGAAAATGAATATGTCACATTTTGGGCCAATGAAGGGTCTTGGTCAAAAATGTCATCTATTAATATTCCTCTAAAGATGCTGACCTGCTTGTTGAGTTCCTCAGCACTTTGTGTGTATTCAATATTGTAACTATACCTGCACAGAATTGTAATGAGTGGCATCAAAAGCATGTAATGCTGACAGATTAGAACAATTGCTAGAAATGGAGACAGGAAACGAGGTCTGAACATACGTAAGCAGGAGAAATTCTGTAGATGCCGGAAATCTAGAGGAATGCAGACAGAATGCTGGAGGAACTTAACAGGTCAGGCAATGTCTATGGAAGTGAATAAACAGTCAACATTTTGGGCTGATACCCTCTTTGAGGACTGGAAAGGAAGGGGAAGATTCCAGAATAAACAGGTGGGGAGAGGGGAAGGAGGATAGCAAAATGGTGATTGGTAAAGCCATGTGGGAAGGAAAAGTAAAGAGCTGGAGAGGAAGGAATCTGATAGGAGAGGAGAGTGGACCATAGGAAGAAAGGAAGGAGGAGAGGACCCAGGGCGAGGTGATACATAAGTGTGAAGAGATAAGAGGCCTGGGGAATAGAGATGAAGGGAAGGAGAGGGTTTTTTTTAGTGGAAGGAGAAATCGATATTCATACCATCAGGCTAGAGGCTGGCCAGACAGAATATAAGGTGTTGCTCCTCCACCCTGTCGGTGGCCACATCACAGCACAAGAGGAGACCATGGAATGGCATGTCAGAATGGGAATCGGAATCGGAATTAAAATATTTGGTCACCGGAAAGTTCCGCTTTCGGCAGATAGAGCAGAAGTGCTCAACAAAGCGGACCCCCAATTTACGACAGTTCTCACCAGTGTAGAAGAGGACGCATCAGGAGTGGCAGATTTGATAGACGACCCCAGCAGATTTGCAGGTGAAGTGTTGCCTCACCTGGAAGGACTGTTTGGGAGCCCCGAATGGAGGTGAGGGAGGAGGTGAATGGACAGGTGTAGCACTTAGGCCTCGTGCAGAGTTAAGTGCCAGGAAGGAGGATAGTGAGCAGGGACAAATAAATGAGGGAATCATGGAGGGAGTGATCCCTGTGGAAAGTGGAGAGAGAGAGAGGAGGCAAAGGTATTGTGGCGAGCATTGGTCCATAATGACAGACAAGGAAGCTCATTGAACTCTACAACCGTTTTATTGTAATAGACACAAAACAGACCAGGCGCTATGACCCAGAGAGTGAACCCAAACAGTTAGGGTGAATGCACAAACACACATGCAAATAACTGTATAATTCAAGCTAAACTGTAACAATAAATGAATTGGAACTTCCCATCATAATCCCACAAAAGCATTTTAACACAAGAACAATAAACAGTACTGGTCATTAGAAATGCAGGGGCGGGCTATCGACCATGCACTCCCCCAGAGCATCACACTGCCCCCAGTTGAGAGGTCAGCTGTCCCTGGCAACCTCAGAGTCTGTAACAAAGTCCAAAAGTGCCGGTGGGCGCCGACAATGCGCCTGTTTGCGTGAGGCAAGAGGCAGGGCACCCGGAGTGTCACTTCCTTCCTTCAGCCTCGCTGGGTTAGTGGTGGCCCAGGACTGGCACAGTGCCAGCCAATCCCAGTGCAGCATGGCTGCCTTCCACTACTCAGGCAACCACACCCGATATCCCACATTGGAGAGGCGGTTGAGCACCTCTCCTGGCCCCTTCCAGTGGCTTCCAAACTTGGGAGATGGTCCCTGCGCATGCGCCGGTCGTGCATGCAGCCAGGTACAGCCGCTCCGATTTATTCTTACTTTCTTCTTCTTACTTTTTAAATTTACATTACTTTTTGGTATTTTTTTTCTCAAGATAACACGTCGAAGCTACACCCTCTCTAACATGCTGGTAAAGAGAGTTTTATTTGGGTTTTCTTTAGTGCTGGGGGGATAGTGTAACGGCCTGGGAAAGTTTCACTGCTGACGTAATGGTCTTTCTCTAGCAGCCGTGTTTGGGTTAATGTGAGAGACAACGGGTGTTTTGGAATGTGGGCCTTCCAATGAGGGGCAAACAACAGGAATTCTGCAGATACTGGAATTTCAAGCAACACACATCAAAGCTGCTGGTGAACGCAGCAGGCCAGGAGCATCTCTAGGAAGAGGTACAGTCGACGTTTCAGGCCGAGACCCTTCGTCAGTCCTGATTTGATTCGAAGAAGGAAGTCTGAGAATCGGAGCGGGAGTGCGGAGGAAGACATTTTTGAATTTTTCGTTTTCTTTCCATCGGCGTTCAGAGAGGTGGGACTGCGCAGGTGTGTGACGTCGGGCAGTGAAGCGCAGAAGATTTAAAAGGAACAGAGCCTCATACAGCGGGCAGCGGAATGAGCCGGGAGCAGAGTGAAGGCTTAAGGGCTTCGGCTCACCGGGCTTAGGCGGAAACGGGCGAGGCGAGGAAGGTTTGGTATTCATTTTTTTTTGGTTGTTATTTGAGGAGTGGGGCAGTATGAGTGTGAGGGCAGTTTGTTGTTCTCGGTGCCGGATGTGGGAGGCCCTGGAGTCTCCAAGCCTCCTGGACGTCCACATCTGCGCCAGGTGCGCTGAGATGCAGCTCCTAAGGGACCGCGTTAGGGAACTGGAGCTGCAGCTCGATGACCTTCGTCTGGTCAGGGAGAGTGAGGGGTTGATAGAGAGGAGTTACAGGCAGGTGGTCACACCGGGGCCATGGGAGGCGGACCAGTTAGTTAGGAGAGGGAAGGGGAAGAGTCAGGTAATAGAGAATACCCCGGTGGCTGTGCCCCTTGACAATAGGTACTCCTGTTTGAGTACTGTTGGGGGGGACAGCTCACCTGGGGGAAGCGACTGTGGCTGTGCCTCCAGCACAGAGTCTAGCCCTGTAGCTCAGAAGAGTAGGGAAAGAAAGAGGAGGGCAGTTATAATAGGGGACTCGATAGTAAGTGGGTCAGATAGGCGATTCTGTGGACGCAGTCCAGAGACCCGGGTGGTAGTTTGCCTGCCAGGTGCCAGGGTCCGGGATATTTCTGATTGTGTCCAAGATATCCTGAAGTGGGAGGGTGAGGAGCCAGAGGTCGTGGTACATATAGGTACCAATGACATAGGTAGGAAAAGGGAAGAGGTCCTGAAAGGAGAATATAGGGAGCTAGGAAGGGAGTTGAGAAAAAGGACTGCAAAGGTAGTAATCTCGGGATTACTGCCTGTGCCACGCGACAGTGAGAGTAGGAATGCAATGAGGTGGAGGATAAATGTGTGGCTGAGGGATTGCAGCAGGGGGCAGGGATACAAGTTTTTGGATCATTGGGACCTCTTTTGGCGCAGGCGTGACCTGTACAAAAAGGACGGGTTACACTTGAATCCCAGGGGGACCAATATCCTGGCAAGGAGATTAGCGAGGGCTACTGAGGTGACTTTAAACTAGAATGGTTGCGGGGTGGGAATTAAATTAAAGAGGCTAGGCGAGAGGAGGTTAGTTCACAACAGGGGGTTGGGAACCAGTGCAGAGAGACAGAGGAGTGTAAAATGAGGGTAGAAGCAAAAAGTAGTAAGGTGAAAAGTAAAAGTGGCAGGCCGACAAATCCAGGGCAAGCATCAAAAAGGGCCACTTTTCAACATAATTGTATCAGGGCTAAGAGAGGTGTAAAAACGCACCTGAAGGCTTTGTGTGTCAATGCAAGGAGCATTCGTAACAAGGTGGATGAATTAAAAGTGCAGATTGTTATCAATGAATATGATATAGTTGGGATCACAGAGACATGGCTCCAGGGTGACCAAGGATGGGAGCTCAACATTCAGGGATATTCAATATTCAGGAGGGATAGACATGAAAGAAAAGGAGGTGGGGTGGCGTTGCTGGTTAGAGAGGAGAGTAACGCAATAGAAAGGAAGGACATAAGCCGGGAGGATGTGGAATCGATATGGTTAGAGCTGCATAACACTAAGGGGCAGAAAACACTAGTGGGAGTTGTGTACAGGCCACCTAACAGTAGTAGTGAGGTTGGGGATGGTAGTAAACAGGAAATTAGAAATGTGTGCAATAAAGGAACAGCAGTTATAATGGGTGACTTCAATCTACATGTAGATTGGGTGAACCAAATTGGTAAGGGTGCTGAGGAAGAGGATTTCTTGGAATGTATGCGGGATGGTTTTTTGAACCAACATGTCGAGGAACCAACTGGAGAGCAGGCTATTCTAGAGTGGGTATTGAGCAATGAGGAAGGGTTAATTAGGAATCTTGTTGTGAGAGGCCCCTTGGGTAAGAGTGACCATAATATGGTGGAATTCTTCATTAAGATGGAGGGTGACATAATTAATTGAGAAACAAAGGTTCTGAATTTAAAGAAGGGTAACTTTAAAGGTATGAGATGTGAATTAGCTAAGATAGACTGGCAAATGACACTTAAAGGGTTGACGGTGGATATGCAATGGCAAGCACTTAAAGATCGCATGGATGAACTACAACAATTGTTCATCCCAGTTTGGCAAAAGAATAAATCAAGGAAGGTAGTGCACCCGTGGCTGACAAGGGAAATTAGGGATAGTATCAATTCCAAAGAAGAAGCATACAAATTAGCCAGAAAAAGTGGCTCACCTGAGGACTGGGAGAAATTCAGAGTTCAGCAGAGGAGGACAAAGGGCTTAATTAGAAAGGGGAAAAAAGATTATGAGAGAAAACTGGCAGGGAACATAAAAGCTGACTGTAAAAGCTTTTATAGATATGTGAAAAGAAAAAGATTGGTTAAGACAAATGTAGGTCCCCTACAGACAGAACCAGGTGAATTGATTATGGGGAGCAAGGACATGGCAGACCAATTGAATAGTTACTTTGGTTCTGTCTTCACTAAGGAGGACATAAATAATCTTCCAGAAATAGTAGGGGACAGAGGGTCCAGTGAGATGGAGGAACTGAGGGAAATACATGTTAGTAGGGAAGAGGTGTTAGGTAAATTGAAGGGATTAAAGGCAGATAAATCCCCAGGGCCAGATGGTCTGCATCCTAGAGTGCTTAAGGAAGTAGCCCAAGAAATAGTGGATGCATTAGTGATAATTTTTCAAAACTTTAGATTCTGGACTAGTTCCTAAGGATTGGAGGGTGGCTAATGTAACCCCACTTTTTAAAAAAGGAGGGAGAGAGAAACCAGGGAATTATAGACCGGTTAGCCTAACATCGGTGGTGGGGAAACTGCTAGAGTCAGTTATCAAAGATGTGATAACAGCACATTTGGAAAGCGGTGAAATCATCGGACAAAGTCAGCATGGATTTGTGAAAGGAAAATCATGTCTGACGAATCTCATAGAATTTTTTGAGGATGTAACTAGTGGAGTGGATAGGGGAGAACCAGTGGATGTGGTATATTTGGATTTTCAAAAGGCTTTTGACAAGGTCCCACACAGGAGATTAGTGTGCAAACTTAAAGCACACGGTATTGGGGGTAAGGTATTGATGTGGATAGAGAATTGGTTGGCAGACAGGAAGCAAAGAGTGGGAATAAACGGGACCTTTTCAGAGTGGCAGGCAGTGACTAGTAGGGTATCGCAAGGCTCAGTGCTGGGACCCCAGTTGTTTACAATATATATTAATTTCTTGGATGAGGGAATTAAATGCAGCGTCTCCAAGTTTGCAGATGACACGAAGCTGGGCGGCAGTGTTCGCTGTGAGGAGGATGCTAAGAGGATGCAAGGTGACTTGGATAGGTTACGTGAGTGGGCAAATTCATGGCAGATGCAAATTAATGTGGATAAATTTGAAGTTATCCACTTTGGTGGCAAAAACAGGAAAACAGGTTATCTGAATGGTGGCCGATTAGGAAAAGGGGAGGTGCAACGAGACCTGGGTGTCATTATACACCAGTGATTGAAAGTGGGCATGCAGGTACAGCAGGCGGTGAAAAAGGCGAATGGTATGCTGGCATTTATAGCGAGAGGATTTGAGTACAGGAGCAGGGAGGTACTACTGCAGTTGTACAAGGCCTTGGTGAGACCACACCTGGAGTATTGTGTGCAGTTTTGGTCCCCTAATCTGAGGAAAGACATCCTTGCCATAGAGGGAGTACGAAGAAGGTTCACCGGATTGATTCCTGGGATGGCAGGACTTTCATCTGATGAAAGACTGGATCAACTAGGCTTACACTCGTTGGAATTTAGAAGATTGAGGTGGGATCTGATTGAAATGTATAAAATCCTAAAAGGATTGGACAGTCTAGATGCAGGAAGATTGTTCCCGATGTTGGGGAAGTCCAGAACGAGGGGTCACAGTTTGAGGATAAAGCGGAAGCCTTTTAGGACCGAGATTAAGAAAAACTTCTTCACATAGAGAGTGGTGAATCTGTGGAATTCTCTGCCACATGAAACAGTTGAGGCCAGTTCATTGGCTATATTTAAGAGGGAGTTAGATATGGCTCTTGTGGCTAAAGGGATCGGGGGTATGGAGGGAAGGCTGGTACAGGGTTCTGAGTTGGATGATCAGCCATGATCATACTGAATGGCGGTGCAGGCTCGAAGGGCCGAATGGCCTACTCCTGCACCTATTTTCTATGTTTCTATGTTTCTTTTTGTTTATCTTTATTAAACCTTCAGTCAAATTAAGAGTTATAAAGCTAAATTGTTTAATTGCATATGGTGTATTGTCTGTTATTTCGTGGTACTGATTTGTTACAGGGGAACAAATCATGCAGCATCCACACCAACAGAAGGTTTTGCACCTCAAAATTTCACACATTTGTCAGGGCCGAGACTGTCTTCCCGAGACTAACATCGCTGACTGAACCGGAGGGTCACACAATAACTTAGGAAAGTAAAAATTAAATCTACAAATGAATCATGCACAGATAAACAAAGTAAAGTGCATAAATTAAATATTGTAGGGTACAGTACAAATTATCTGGTGACAGACACTTTAGATGCGATGCAGCAGGGAGTTCAGAAGCATAAGAAGAGGGAAGAAGCTGTTTAACATCCTGACCGTTCTTGACTTTATGCAGAAAGTCAAAGAGGATGCTGGATGAATGGGTGGGATCCTTGAGAATACCAAGGACCCCGTGTACACAGCACTTCTGATAAATGGTAGGGAGACCCTTTTGATTCTCTAGGTCAATCTCACAGTCCCTTGTAGGGACTTCTGGTCTGATGCTCTGCTCTCATACTAGATGAAGATGTAACTTCCTCACCTCAGTGCTGTCTGTGTGGAGTTTGTCCTTCTCCCTGTGACAGTGTGGGCTTGCTCAACTGTTTGGTTTCTTCCTACATCCCCAAGAAATAGTAGGTGAACTGGCAGCAGTAAATCCTTCCGAATATGGACAGGTCACAGACGCATAGAGAAATACACAACTGAAATAGGCCCGTTGGCCCAACTCATCTACATCAAACAAAATGCCCATCTAAGCAAGTCCCCTTTGTTTGTCTCTGGCCCATATCCCTTTAAATCTCCCTCTGCAATTGGATACTGGACTTCTTAACAGAAACACCACAGTTAGTCCGTGTGGGCAGCAATATCTCAAGCTTCATTACGCTGAACACTGGTGCTCCCCAAGGCTGCGTGCTCAGCCCATTGCTGTTCACACTATTGACACATGAAGGATCTGGCTCAAACCATTTCATCAAGTTTGCGGATGACACAACAGTGGTTGGCTTTGTCAGGAATGATATGAGACGGAGTATGGAGTGGAAATGGAGCGATGGGTGGATTGGTGTGAGAAGAACAACCTAAGCCTGAATGTGGAGAATATAAAGGAAATCATTGTGGAGTTCAGAAAGGTGCAGACGAACCTTCCCCCACTGCAAATACATGGCTCCTCCGTTGTAAGAGTTAAGTGCACCAAGTTCCTGGGTGTTCTCATCATAGATGACCTCACCTGGTCCCCTAATATCACCTCGCTGAATAAGAAGGCACAGCAGTGCATCCACTTCCTAAGAAGATTGAGGCAAACAAGCCTCCCACCCCCATCTTAATTGCATTTTACAGGAGCACCATTGAAAGCATTTTGACAAGTTGCATTTCCATCTGGTATGGGAACAGTCGAGCATCAGACCAGAAGTCCCAATAAAGGACTGTGAGAAGAGCTGAGAAGATCATGGGGGTTTCCCTACCATCTATCAGAGATATATATTAGTAGCGTTGCATACCCAGAGCCCTTAGTAATACTATTAAGGATCCCACCCACCCATCCATCCAGCATCCTCTTTGACTTTCTACCATCAGGCAGGAGACTCCGATGCATAAAAACAAGAACAGTCAGAATGAGAATCAGGCCATCAGGCTTCTGAACTCCTGGCCACATCGTATTCGAAGGGTCATTGGTTAATCTGTACTGTACAATATTTAATATTAATGCACTTTACTTTGTTGTTTATGTGTGATTCATCTGTAGATTTTATCCGTACCTTCATAAGTTAAGAGTTACATGTACTACCGTGCTTTGCACCCTGGTCTGGAGAAACATTGTCTCGTTTTTATATACATTATATGGTTATATGTGTTACATACATGTATATAGTCAAATGACAATAAACTTGATTTGACTTGAACTTTTCTTTTCCTTGTAGGTAGCAGAAGTGTGGTGGGTGGGAGCTGAAGCGGATGAGAGGAGAAAATTGGGATTGGTATAGATGGCTAGCCTGATCAGAGTGGGCTGAATTGTCTATTTCTGGACTTTATGATTATAACAGATTGCTGTCACCTCATATTCACCTATTTAACACCGTCAAAATTTATCTCTAGGAGTTTCAAGTAAACTACAGTTCAGCATCTTTGGTGAAACAGGGATAAACGCTTAAATAACAAGACTATAGAATATAAAATTGCATGTTTTCATTAAGATATTGAATGAAAACCCCAAGTATTTCCCACGTTATGATTTGCAGTGTTTTATTCCTGTTCTCTAAGTGTCTTTGCAATGTGGAACAAGTGAATTTTTTCATTGCTTCACTGGGGAATTTTCTAAAAATAAATAGAATGACGCAGGAAGTCTTAAAGCTGCGCTCAATAATTACTCTCATTTTGATTGACGCTCTGAAATCTGACAGCAGGAAGTATTTATGAGCCGTTCAAGAAAATAGTTTCACCTGTGCTTTACCATGACAACGCAAATGAAATCAGAAGGAGCTTTCGAGATGAACTGATGGCAATCTAAACTCGGTAGTCAGATTTTGCAGCTAAGACACACATTTGGCAAAGTGTCAGCAGATTTTTGATAGTTCCACTCTCTGAAGTTGAGCTCATTGTAAGATAAGGATAAATCCTCTATTTTATTGACAAAGAGATGTACTTATCCCAAATGTGTATGATGAAGTTTCACTTTTCAATTTTGATCTAGTGCACGTGAAACCTGAACTTAAGGTTAGACCCTGATGGCACAATCAAATATTAAAAAATTTCCTGAGAAAGGACACTTTAGCCTAGTCTTCTGCTCTTTACACCTGAATTACATTGGGGTTAGTATAAGAACTGCACAAAAAACTCTAAAATTACAATGATAATGTACTTTTAAAATATTCTTTTTAGGCAGTCCCTTAGCATCAAGGTTGACTTACTTCCATTCTGATTGCTCTGTTTCTGAAGTGACTGGTGACACTAATGTGTGGACCAAACCCATCTGCAGGTGGCAGGCAAGTCTCTAACAGGGAGAACAGGGTGGACAGGGTGGGTAGTTTGTGTAGTAATATACTGGGATAAAATTTTTGACATGGTCTAATCATAACCAACAATCTGTTTCTTCACAGAGACCAGCACATAAGCTCGTGCCAGTGCAAGCAATCATGACACTGATGCCTGTTATAGACTATTACGTCATCTGTGTGAGGAACTGCGAAAGTGACCGCATTGCCCATATCATGACAACGACTACTGGACTGAACTCTACCTAATTTGTTCTTTTACCTTCATCATCTTAGCCCCGAAGTATCAGCACCAGCAGAAGCATTTCTGCAGAGAGATCAGTGCTGAAATTGTTAAGGGTCCCACAAAGCTAATTCTTCTCTGACAGAACCCCACAAACATCTCAGCCAAGAGGAGCCACAGGGTCCGCAGTGTGTTGCTTTCTTGAAATCCACTATAATTTGCAGGAGGCTCTTGGCTTTTCTCCCAAGAAGAACCAGGTCGGTTTGATGACAGTAACCTACAGATAGGGGAGCTAATTATCTACAAGCATAAGCTTCACCATACCTCAAGAGAAATTAAACAGCCCTTAATCTACATGTCAAGATGATACACAGATCAGTTAATACAGGAAAGTATTGCTTCATATCTGCCACTTGTTATAAGGCAGGGCCAGTACAGTACAGCTGATGCCATTACTGAAGCATGAAGGATGATGTTCTTTGTGCTCTGTCACAGAGGTGCAGATATTAATTACACTTGTGAATTGGTTTCGGAAAGCTTTTTGTCCCAAAAGTGTTACCGGTGAATTAGTGATGACACAGTGCTGATTTGTTATTGTGTTTCTCAATGCTGGAGTTGGTGTCTGGAGTTTAGCCTTAATTCTTAGTAAAACTTTAAGTCTCTTGTTCAGATACTCCCTATCTAAGAAATGGTCTAATAAGGCAACTTGGAGATTATTGGTTGAGAGTGGGGATTTCAGTAAGTTTCATTTTATAATACAATCGTTAGAGAAAGAAAGAAGAGCATTCTCTTGGATTATATGATCATCTGACCACAAAAATTCACTTGGTGTAATGGTGTGGAGCAGGCAACGGTGGTTGTCCATCACGTTCAGGAAAACTGTGCATGAGAGTTTTTAAAGTGGAAAAGCTATTGCACTGGGCCAGTTCCACTCTCTTGACCTCAGAAGTCCAGGTCCAGTTGTTGGCCATGATGAATTTAGAATGTGGAAGAAAATGTCAAACTTGAATGGGTCAAGGACAGTGGAAACAGACGATCTTCTGCTGTCAAAGACAGGAACACTGTCTTTGTTCCTGTCATGTGCTTGGAGATGGAAGCTGCCATTTTGTGGAACTGTTTTACATCCTCCATTTTGTGTGTTAGTTGCTTGACTTGATCAGTGTTTTAAAGTAGACACAGTGATGCTCCAGGTAATCTGCTGCACTAGAGATCATTTGCAAATAAGTTACTTGTGAGATGTTTCTGATATAATATAACATGCAAGTTTGTGAATGTTGGGATCTGCCTGGAATGATTCGAGCTGGTTACTGAAATTACCGATTGTCATTTGATGGGAAGAGGACGATAAATGAATGCTGGCTTGGAGCAGAGCCAATAAAAATGTACTAAAGGTCAGACACATGACCTACAGCCAATGACACTGGAATGCTATATTTGAATTGGTAAGGAATGAATATAAAAGTGGATATTTTGAGTGTGCTATCAGCGATAACTCTCCCAAGAGGTCCACCATCACAAGAAAGAACCCCCATAACAGGAGCTGGGCAAAGAAAGGATTGATCATCTGGCCTATGGAGACCCCTGTTTTGGTGTTATAAATTGGAAAAGCAGTCTGCGTGTATTGGTACGGAGGGAACAGTAGAATTCATGTCCTAAGTTGTTGGCTTGGGGTCAACATAGTTATGTTGTTGTTTGTGCAGAGACAATAAAGAGCGAGCTTCAATTAATGACAAGTAATGTAATGAGTTTCCTAACCTAGTTCCTCTAATGAACGGTCAACACATAAGTACGAGTAGTTGTCACAGCTGGGGTCTTCCTTGGTTTCAGTGGATGACCATGACTTCTTCTCTGCCTCACCATGCCCGTTGCTGTCCACAGGAAGGCAGAGCTGCCTTCCTGGCCGTTGAATCTGACTATTAATCTCATCCACTCAGTACACCAGAAATGACTTTGCATGCAAAGACAGGCATGTCCCTATCTCACTGGGGTATAAGGCCCTCCAGCTACCTTCACCTGGTTCAGTCTGCTTGTCGAAGCAGTGTACCTGGGTGTGGCCGCTGTCACATGCAAGCAGATGTTGTGCACCTCTCTGGACACCCCATAAACCCCATTATTCTTCATCATCATTCCTTACTTCTGCTGTCATCAGTCAGAAAAAAATGTTTGGACACAGAACCCAATAATTACCTTTTTATATTGTCAGCCAAAGTGACAAAAAAACCCAGCCAGGAACAAAATGCAAGAGTGTAGAATGAATGGAATTTTGTATTGTATTGGTTTATGATCATTACATGTACCAAGATACAGTGAAAAACTTGTCTTACATACCATTTACACAATCAAATCATTTCACAGTGTATTGTGCTAAAATAAGGTTAAACAATAACCATCAGAATAAAGTGTAAAAGCTGCAAAAAGAGTGCAGTAAAGGTAAATGATAAAATTGAAGGTCATAATGAAGTGAATTGTGAGGTCAAGAATCCATCTTATCATACAACTGGTCTATTAACAATGAGATAGAAGCCGTCCTTGACCTTAGTTGTATGTGTTTTCAGGTTTTTGTATCTTCTGCCCAATGGGGGGGGGGCGGGGGGGGGTTGGGTGGAGAGGGAATGAATGGAGTGGGTGGGTTTTTTAATTACACTGTCAGCTTCATTGAGGCAGTGAGTAGTATAGACAGGTTCCTATCCTATCCAGAGGAGAGGTTGGTCCTTGTGATGTGCTGAACTATGTCTTCAACCCTCTACAGTAATATGCAGAGCAGTTGCCATACCAAGCAGTTATGCATCCAGACAGAATTCTTTCTATCGGGCATGAATTAAAAATTGCCATTCTATTGATTTTTAGCAGAGAACTGGACATATAATTGAAAACAAAAAAAAAAGTCAGGGAAATAGAGAAAGCACTGAAGTCCAGGAGTGTACAGATAACTGTTTCAAAAGGCATACTTGTCCAAATGGTCCCTTCTTCTTCAATGTATCAGTGTCACATGCTTGCGAGGGTAAGTTTAGTAATATATGGTAAATGATTGTGTGGCAGAAACATCGGTGTAGGGAGCAGGGATTTAGAATTTTAGGCCATTGGGATCTCTTCGGGAGCAGAGGTGACCTTTACAAGAGGGACAGGTTACACCAAAACTGGAGGGGAACCAACATCCTGACAAACAGATTTGCTGGTGCTACCAGAGTTTATTTAAACAAGATTGACAGGAAGTTGAGATCCCAAGCATCATGGAGGAAAATGAGAGGCCGGAAAGTGATGCAAAAGTCAGTGATAGCAAGTTGAATAGACATGACAAACAGGAGAATGCTCAGGAGTGAGGAAAGTCGATTTACTTTGGCTTTGATATATTTTACTTTGCCTTTGACCATTGGATTAAATTGCACTTACAGTATTTCAGCACAAGATATCTGACAGGTAAGATGGATGAATTTAAGGTTGAGACATTTTCAGAATCAGAATCAGGTTTATTATCAACGGCATGTGATATGAAATTTGTTAACTTAGCAGCAGCAGTTCAATGCAATACATAATATAGAAGAAAATAATAATAATAAAAAATAAGAAAAATCTTATTCAGTATACATATATTCAATATATAAAGAATCATGAGAAAAACAGAAATACTATATATTTAAAAAAGTAAGGTAGTGTCCAAGGGTTCAATGTCCATTTAGGAATCGGATGGCAGAGGGGAAGAAGCTGTTCCTGAAATGCTGAGTGTGTATCTTCAGGCTTCTGTACCTCCTACCTGATGGTAACAGTGAGAAAAGGGCATGCTGGAGGTCCTTCATAATGGACACTGCCTTTCTGAGACACCGCTCCCAAAAGATGTGCTGGGTACTTTGTAGTCTAGTCCCCAATTTGGAGCTGACTAAATTTACAATCCTCTGCAGCTTCTTTCGGTCCTATGCTGTAGCCTCTCCCCATACCAGACAGTGATGAAGCCTGTCAGAATGCTCTCCACAGTACCTTTATAGAAGTTTTTGAGTGTGTTTGTTGACATGCCAAATCTCTTCAAACTCCTAATGAAGTATAGCCACTGTCTTGCTTTCTTTATAACTGCATCAATATGTTGGGACCAGGTTAGATCTTCAGAGATCTTGACACCCGGGAACTTGAAACTGTTCACTCTCTCCACTTCTGATCCCTCTATGAGGATTGGTATGTGTTCCATCGTCTTACCCTTCCTGAAGTTCAGAATCAGCTCTTACGCCTTACTGACATTGAGTGCCAGGTTGATGCTGTGGTACCACTCTACTAGTTGGCATATCTCACTCCTGTACGCCCTCTCGTCACCACCTGAGATTCTACCAACAATGGTTGTATTGCCAGCAAATTTATAGATTGTATATGAGCTATGTCTAGCCACACAATCAGTGATTTTAGCCATTATGGAAACATGGCAAAGGGAGGGGCAGGACTGGTCAGCGTACAGGTTCCTTACATGGGTCAGAGGTAGAGGAGTATTTCAGTGTATAGGTGCCTTACGTGGGTCAGAGGTAGAGGAGTATTTCAGTGTGTAGGTGCCTTACGTGGGTCAGAGGTAGAGGAGTATTTCAGTGTGTAGGTGCCTTACGTGGGTCAGAGGTAGAGGAGTATTTCAGTGTATAGGTGCCTTACATGAGTAGAGGTAGAGGAGTATTTCAGTGTATAGGTGCCTTACATGAGTAGAGGTAGAGGAGTCTTTTGGATCGGGACTACAGAGCGTCGTGGGAGCTGAATTCTGAAGGAAGGCAGTTTTTTTAAAAAAACTTCTTTGAGTGCAAGAAGAACGAGACTGCACAGGCGCGTGACGTCAACAGGACAGTGCGGAGAGTTTAAAAAGGAGACCACCCTATACAGCGGGCAGCTGAGTGAGTGGTAGCAGAGTGTAGGGCTTTGGCTTCAATGGGCTTCGGTGGTAAACGGGAAGAGGCGAGAGTGAAGCACCAACTCTTCTTTTCTGCCCCCCGCCCTTTTGACAGGAACAGCAGGGCTCTCACAGCTAACGGTATGAGCTAACAGTTTAATAAGTTCGTGTTTGGCGAGGTAAGTGGGTGAGTAGACTTATTTTTCCTGTTCCATTCTTCTAGAATTAGATTAGCATGACTGCAGGGTTAGTGCTTTGTTCAGGATGTCAGATGTGGGAATCCTGGGAGACCTCCAGCCTCCCTGATGGCCACATCTGTGCCAGGTGCACCGAGATGCAGCTCCTCAGAGACTGTGTTAGGGATCTGGAGCTGTAGCTTGATGACCTACTGCTTATCAGGGAAAGTGAAGAGGTGATAGACAGGAGCTACAGGGAGGTAGTCATCCCGAGGCTACAGGGGTCAGAAAACTGGGTCACTGTCAAGAGAGGGAAGGGAAATGCCCGGATAGTGGAGAGCACACCTGTGGCTATTCCCCTCAGCAACAAATATCTTGTTCTGGATGCTGTTGAGGGGGATGACCTGACAAGGGACGCCCACGGTGACTGGGTCTCTGACACTGATCCTGGCGCTTTGTGCAGGAGAGAAGGAGGGAGAAGAGGAATGTGGTAGTCATAGGGGATTCCATAGTCAGGGGAACGGACAGGAGATTCTGTGAGCCTGATAGAGATACCCGCATGGTGTGTTGCCTCCCAGGTGCCAGGGTACAGGATGTCTTGGATCGGGTCCTGAATATTCTGAAGGGGGAGGGTGAGCAGCCAGTTGTCTTGGTACATGTTGGTACCAATGTCATAGATAGGACAAAGGAGGAGGTCCTGAAGAGTGATTTCTGGGAGTTAGGAAGGAAGCTGAGAAGCAGGACCTCCAGGGTAGTAATCTCGGGATTGCTACCTGTGCCACGTGCTAGCGAGGGCAAGAATAGTAGGATCAGGCAGATGAATGAGTGGCTGAGAGACCAGTGCAGGAGGGCAGGGCTTCAGATTCTTGGATCATTGGGATCTCTTCTGGGGGAAGTATGACCTGTTCAAAAAGGACAGGTTACACCTGAACCCGAAGGGGACCAATATCCTGGCAGGAAAGTTTAATAGAGCTGTTAGGGAGGGTTTAAACTAATTTGGCAGGGGGATGGGAACCGGAATGACAGAGCGGAGGAAGGGGAGAACAGAAATAAATCTGAGATAGTGAGCAGTAAAGATGTCAGGAAAGACAGGCAGGTGATGGGGCAAATTTATAGCCACTGGGATGAGTTGCAGTGCAATAAAGTTGCAGTGAAATCAAAGCGATAAGTACCAAATACTGGTCTTAAGGTGTTATACTTAAATGCACGCAGCATAAGGAATAAGGTGGATGATCTTGTACAGCTACAGATTGGCAGGTATGATATTGTGGCCATCACTGAGACATGACTAAAGGATACATGTCTCTGGGAGCTGAACGTCCAAGGATACACGGTGTATCGGAAGGATAGGCAGGTAGGCAGAGGGGGTGGCATGGCTTTATTGGTAAGAAGTGATATCAAGTCATTAGAAAGAGGTGACATAGGATCAGAAGTTGCAGAATCTTTATGGGTTGAGCTAAGAAATCGCAGGGGTAAAAGGACCCTGATGGCAGTTATCTACAGGCCTCCAAACAGCTGCAGTGATGTGAACTACAAATTACAACAGGAAATAGAAAAGGCTTGTCAGAAGGGCAGTGTTATGATAATTGTTGGGGATTTTAACATGTGAGTGGATTGGGAAAATCAGGTCGGCAATGGATCTCAAGAGGGAGAATTTGTAGACTGTCTGCGAGATGGCTTTTTAGAACAGCTTGTTGTTGAGTCCACCAGGGGATCGGCTGTACCGGATTGGGTATTGTGTAATGAACTGGAGGTGACTAGAGAGATTGAGGTGAAGGAACCCTTAGGAGGCAGTGATCATAACATGATTGAGTTCACTGTGAAATTTGAAAAAGAGAAGCCGAAATCTGATGTGTTGGTATTTCAGTGGAGTAAAGGAAATTGCAGTGGCATGAGAGAGGAACTGGCCAAAGTTGACTGGAAAGGGACACTGGCGGGAAAGACGGCAGAGCAGCAGTGGCTGGAGTTTATGTGAGAAGTGAGGAAGGTGCAAGACAGGTATATTCCAAAAAAGAAGAAATTTTCAAATGGAAAAAGGATGCAACCGTGGTTGACAAGAGAAGTTAAAGCAAAGGAGAGGGCATACAAGGAAGCAAAAATTAGTGGGAAGACAGAGGATTGGGAAGTTTTTAAAAGCTTACAAAAGGAAACTAAGAAGGTCATTAAGAGGGAAAAGATTAACTATGAAAGGAGGCTAGCAAATAATATCGAAGAGGATACTAAAAGCTTTTTCAAGTATATAAAGAGTAAAAGACAGGTGAGAGTAGATATAGGACCGATAGAAAATGACGCTGGAGAAATCGTAATGGGAGATAAGGAGATGGCAGAGGAACTGAACGAGTATTTTGCATCAGTCTTCACTGAGGAAGACTTCAGCAGTATACCGGACACTCAAGGGTGTCAGGGAAGAGAAGTGTGCGCAGTCACAATTACTACAGAGAAAGTACTCAGGAAGCTGAATAGTCTAAAGATAGATAAATCTCCCAGACCAGATGGAATGCACCCGCATGTTCTGAAGGAAGTAGCTGTGGAGATTGCGGAGGCATTAGCGATGATCTTTCAAAAGTCGATAGATTCTGGCATGGTTCCGGAGGACTGGAAGATTGCAAATGTCACTCTGCTAGGAAGCAAAAAGGAAATTATAGACCTGTTAGCTTGACATCGGTGGTTGGGTATTTGTTGGAGTCGATTGTCAAGGATGGGGTTACAGAGTACCTGGAGGCATATGACAAGATAGGCAGAACTCATCATGGATTCCTTAAAGGAAAATCCTGCCTGACAAACTTATTACAATTTTTTGAGGAAATTACCAGTAGGCTAGAAAAGGGAGATGCAGTGGATGTTGTATATTTGAATTTTCAGAAGGCCTTTGACAAGGTGCCACACATGAGGCTACTTAACAAGATAAGAGCCCATGGAATTATGGGAAAGTTACATACGTGGATAGAGCGTTGGCGGATTGGCAGGAAACAGAGAGTGGGAATAAAGGGATCCTATTCTGATTGGCTGCCGGTTACCAGTGGTGTTCCACAGGGATCCGTGTTGGGGCCGCTTCTTTTTACATTGTACATCAACGATTTGGATTATGGAATAGATGGCTTTGTGGCTAAGTTTGCTGATGATGTGAAGGTAGGTGGAGGGGCTGGTAGTGCTGAGGAAACGGAGTGTCTGCAGAGAGACTTGGATAAATTGGGAGAATGGGCAAAGAAGTGGCAAATGAAATACAATGTTGGAAAGTGTATGGTTATGCACTTCGGCAGAAGAAATAAACAGGCAGACTATTATTTAAATGGGGGAAAGAATTCAAAGTTCTAAGATGCAACAGGACTTGGGAGTCCTCATACAGGATACCCTTAAGGTTAACCTCCAGGTTGAGTCGGTAGTGAAGAAGGCAAATGCAATGTTGGCATTCGTTTCTAGAGGAATAGAGTATAGGAGCAGGGATGTGATGTTGAGGCTCTAAATAAGGCGCTGGTGAGACCTCACTTGGAGTACTGTGGGCAGTTTTGGTCTCCATATTTAAGAAAGGATGTGCTGACATTGGAGAGGGTACAGAGAAGATTCACTAGAATGATTCCGGGAATGAGAGGGTTAACATATGGGGAACATTTATCAGCTCTTGGACTGTATTCCTTGAAGTTTAGAAGAATGAGGGGAGACCTCATGGAAACATTTCGAATGTTGAAAGGCATGGACAGAGTGGATGTGGCAAAGTAGTTTCCCATGATGGGGGAGTCTAGTACAAGAGGGCATGACTTAAGGATTGAAGGGCGCCCATTCAGAACAGAAATGCAAGAAATTTTTTTAGTCAGAGGGTGATGAATCTATGAATTTGTTGCCACGGGCAGCAGTGGAGACCAAGTCATTGGGTGTATTTAAGGCAGAGATTGATAGGTATCTGAGTGGCCAGGGCATCAAAGGTTATGGTGAGAAGGCGGGGGAGTGGGACTAAATGGGAGAATGGATCAGCTCATGATAAAATGGCGGAGCAGACTCGATGGACCGAATGGCTGACTTCTGCTCCTTTGTCTTATGGTCTTATTTCAGCGTACAGGCGGTGGAAAGAAAGGGAAGTTAGTTGAATTTTAGATAAAGTTTATGTTACAGCAGGAAGTCAAAGACAGAGTTACTGAAGGATCATCCAGTGAAGCTGTCTGGGTGGAACTGAGAAATAAGAAGGGATTGATGACACTGTTACAATTGTACTGCTGGCTCCCAATAGGAATTAGAGGAACAAATATGCTGGGAGGAATGGTTGTCATAGGAAGGGAACGTCTTAACATGGACTGGGACTACATTAGTGATAAGGCTTAGATGGTGTGGAAATCGTTAAGTACACTCAGTAAACTTTCCTTGAGCACTATATAAAGAGTTCTACTAGGGAGAGGACATATCTCAACCTACCCTGAGGTAATAGGGTCGGGCAAGTGACTAAAGTGACATTAGGAGAGCACTTTGGGACCAGTGACCATAGTTCTATTAGTTTTAGAATAGTTATGGAAATGTACAGAACTGGGCCATAGGTTCAAGTTCTAAACTGGGCAAGGCAGATTTTGCTGGTACGTGACTGGAACTTGCTGAAGTTGATTGGAGTGGACTGTTTGCAGACAAAGGGACCTCAGGCAATTAGAAGGATTTTAAGGGTGAGATAGTGAGAGATCAAGTTCTGCATGTTCCTTTAGCGTGCATGACAAGACTGGAAGGATAAGGGAGCCTTGGATGTTAAGGAGTATTGGGACCCTGGCCAGGAAACAGAAGGAGGCATGTGTCAGATACCTACAACTGGTATAAAGTGAATCCCCAGATGAGTTTAAGGGATGCAGGAGTGTACTCAAGAAAGAAATCCAGACGGCAAAATTGGCAGAGAAGATTAAGGATATTTTGTATGTATATTAAAGGGAAAAGATTAGCTCGAGAGAGACTTGGGTCCCTCAAAGACCAAAGGGTATGCCTTTGTGTGGAGACTCAGGAGATGGGAAATGCTCTTAAAGAATATTTCTCCTCTGTATTACCATGGCGAAGACATAAGGACTTCAGAACAAGGGAAAGTAAATGGGTCGTGGGGATAGTTATATTTACAATTGGCAAGGTGCTGGATTTTTTAAAAGGTATGAGGTAGGCAAATCTCCAGGACATGATTAGCTTTATCCAAGAACAGTATGGGAGGTAAGGGAAGAAATTGCTTAGCGCTCCCTGAAGTATTCACCTCATCATTAGCCATTGGTAAGGTTCCAGTAGACCGGAGAGTGGCAAACATCTGCCTTTATTGAAAAAGGGCAACAAAGAAAAGCATGGAAACTATACACCAGTATATCTTATATCTGTGGTTGGTAAGTTATCATAAAGCATTCTAGGGGATAGCCAGAGGGTGGCAAATCTCTAGAAGTCATTACTACGAATGGCTGTAGAGACCAAGTCATTAAGTACATTTTAAGTGGAGGTTGATACATTCCAGATTAGTCAGGTCATCAAAGGTTATGGGGAGAAGTCAGGAGAATGGAGTTGAGACCGATAATAAATCAGTCACAATGGAATGGCAAAGAAGGCTCGATGGACCAAATGGACTAACTCTGTTCTTATGGATAGGACATACATGTTGATTAGGAGTAATCAGCAAACCTTTGTCCATGAGGGATCACTTCTTTAGAACTTAGTTGAGTTTTTTGATGAGGTGGCTAAGAAAGTAGATGAGGACAGGGCAGGAGATGTGGTTTATATGGACTTGAGTAAATCCTTTGATAAGGTTCCATATGATAGAAGGCTCTAGAAGATTAGTCACATTGGAATCCAGGGAGAACCTGGTTAATTGCGTTTCATTCGGAAAAGTATGGGATGTTGCATTTTGGAAAGTCCTATCCAGGTTGGACTTCCACAGTAAATGGCAGTGTTCGAGAACACAGGGACTTTGGAGTACAAGTTCATAGTTCACTGAAAGGAGAGTCACAGGTAGAGAAGGGGTGAAGAAGGCTTTTGGCATGCTGGCCTTCATAAGTCAGGGCATTGAATATAGAAGTGGGGAGATCATACACACCATTTGGCAATTAAACTCATCATATTAAATGAAACTTAATTTCTCGTTTTATCCAAATTCTTATGTGATACAAGTAGTTTGAAATTATATTTGTGCTAAGCTTGCAGTGGTCTGTAAAGCAATACTTTACCAACACTGATCAATTGGAATGAACCTAGGGGTTACACGGATGCACTGCAATTCTCAAATGAGTATCAACATGTCAAGCATGACTAGACTGTGGTATTTAGCTCCTGAGTACACAATACGAAGTATCTGTAGCTCTGATCCAGGTTTTCCCCAGCATCTGACTGGAAGCTCTTGGTACAGGTTGAGCCGTGTCTTTGCAGCTAATATCTGTAGAACATAGAACAGAATAGTACAGCACAGTACAGGCCCTTTGGCCCACAATGTTGTGCCGACCCTCAAACCCTGCCACCCATATAAGCCCCCAAATTAAATTCCTCCATATACCTGTCTAGTAGTCTTTTAAACTTCACTAGTGTATCTGCCTCCACCACTGACTCAGGCAGTGCATTCCACGCACCAACCACTCTCTGAGTAAAAAAACCTTCCACTAATATCCCCCTTGAACTTTCCACCCCTTACCTTAAAGCCATGTCCTCTTGTATTGAGCAGTGGTGCCCTGGGGAAGAGGCACTGGCTATCCACTCTATCTATTCCTCGTATTATCTTGTACACCTCTATCATGTCTCCTCTCATCCTCCTTCTCTCCAAAGAGTAAAGCCCTAGCTCCCTTAATCTCTGATCATAATGCGTACTCTCTAAACCAGGCAGCATCCTGGTAAATCTCCTCTGTACCCTTTGCAATGCTTCCACGTCCTTCCTATAGTGAGGCGACCAGAACTGGACACAGTACTCCAAGTGTGGCTTAACCAGAGTTTTATAGAGCTGCATCATTAGATCGCAACTCATAAACACTATTCCTAAACTTATGAAAGCTAACTCCCCATAAGCTTTCTTAACTACCCTATCCACCTGTGAGGCAACTTTCAGGGATCTGTGGACATGTACCCCGAGATCCCTCTGCTCCTCCACACTACCAAGTATTCTGCCATTTACTTTGTACTCTGCCTTGGAGTTTGTTCTGCCAAAGTGTACCACCTCACACTTCTCCGGGTTGAACTCCATCTGCCACTTCTCAGCCCACTTCTGCATCCTATCAGTGTCTCTCTGCAATCTTCGTCAATCCTCTACACTATCTACAACACCACCAACCTTTGTGACGTCTGCAAACTTGCCAATCCACCCTTCTACCCCCACATCCAGGTCGTTAATAAAAATCACGAAAAGTAGTGGTCTCAGAACAGATCCTTGTGGGACACCACTAGTCACAATCCTCCAGTCTGAATGTACTCCCTCCACCACGACCGTCTGCCTTCTGCAGGCAAGCCAATTCTGAATCCACCTGACCAAACTTCCCTGGATCCCATGCCTTCTGACTTTCTGAATAAGCCTACCGTGTGGAACCTTGTCAAATGCCTTACATATAGATATGCCTTATCCATATAGATCACATCCACTGCACTATCCTCATCTATATGCCTGGTCACCTCCTCAAAGAACTCTATCAGGCTTGTTAGGCACGATCTGCCCTTCACAAAGCCATGCTGACTGTCCCTGATCAGACCATGATTCTCTAAATGCCCAGAGATCCTATCTCTAAGAATCTTTTCCAACAGCTTTCCCACCACAGACGTAAGGCTCACTGGTCTATAATTAGCCGGACTATCCCTACTACCTTTTTTGAACAAGGGGGCAACATTCACCTCCCTTCGTTCCTCCGGTATCATTCCCGTTGACAATGAGGACATAAAGATCCTAGCCAGAGGCTCAGCAATCTCTTCCCTCGCCTCGTGGAGCAGCCTGGGGAATATTCCATCAGGCACCGGGGACTTATCTGTCTGGCACTGGGGACTTATCCGTCCTAATGTATTTTAACAACCCCAACACCTCCTCTCCCTTAATATCAACATGCTCCAGAACAACAACCTCACTCATATTGTCCTCACCATCATCAAGTTCCCTCTCATTGGTGAATACTGAAGAGAAGTATTCATTGAGGACCTTGCTCACTTCCACAGCCTCCAGGCACATCTTCACACCTTTATCTCTAATCGGTCCTACCTTCACTCCTATCATCCTTTTTTTCTTCACATAATTGAAGAATGCCTTGGGGTTTTCCTCTACCCTACTCACCAAGACCTTCTCATGCCCCCTTCTTGCTCTTCTCAGCCCCTTCTTAAGCTCCTTTCTTGCTTCCATGTATTCCTCAATAGACCCATCTGATCCTTGCTTCCTAAACCTCATGTATGCTGCCTTCTTCCACCTGACTGGATTTTCCACCTCACTTGTCACCCATGGTCCCTTCAGCCTACCATTCTTTATCTTCCTCACCAGGACAAATTTATCCCTAACATCCTGCAAGAGATCTCTAAACATTGACCACATGTCCATAGTACATTTCCCTGCAAAAACATCATCCCAATTCACACCCACAAGTTCTAGCCTTATAGCCTCATAATTTGCCCTTCCCCAATTAAAAACTTTCCTGTCATCTCTGATTCTATCCTTTTCCATGATAATGCTAAAGGCCAGGGAGCAGTGGTCACTGTCCCCCAGATGCTCACCCACTGAGAGATCTGTGACCTGACCCAGTTCATTACCTAATACTACATCTAGTATGGCATTCCCCCTAGTTGGCCTGTCCACATAATGTGACAGGAATCCGTCCTGGACACACTTAGAAACTGCCCCATCTAAACCCTTGGAACTAATCAGGTGCCAATCAATATTTGAGAAGTTAAAGTCACCCATGATAACAAACCTGTTATTTTTGCACCTTTCCAAAATCTGCCTCCCAGTCTGCTCCTCTGTATTTCTGCTGCTACCAGGGGGCCTATAGAATACCCCCAATAGAGTAACTGTTCCCTTCCTGTTCCTGACTTCCACCCATATCAACTCAAAAGAGGATCCTGCTACATTACCCACCTTTTCTGTAGCTGTAATAGTATCCCTGACCAGTAATGCCACCCCTCCTCCACTTTTTCCACCCTATCTATCCCTTTTTAAACACTGAAATCCAGGAATATTGAGAATCCATTCCAGCCCTGGTGCCAGCCAAGTCTCTGTAATGGCCACTACATCCAGATTCCATGTATGTATCCAAGCTCTCAGTTCATCACCTTTGTTCCTGATGCTTCTTGCATTGAGGTACACACATTTTAGCCCTTCTACCTTACTGTCTTTACACCGTTTATTCTGCTTCTCTTTCCTCAAAGCCTCTCTATATTTTAGATCTGGCTTTAC
This sequence comes from Mobula hypostoma, assembly GCF_963921235.1. Lineage (NCBI taxonomy): Eukaryota > Metazoa > Chordata > Chondrichthyes > Myliobatiformes > Myliobatidae > Mobula > Mobula hypostoma. The sequence goes on from NC_086118.1 coordinate 8,915,103, forward strand.
TCCATGCACTTCTTTCACTGCTCTATCGCTCTGGGTCCCATCCCCCTTGCAAATTAGTTTAAACCCTCCCAAACCATGCTAGCAAGCCTACCTGCAAGGATATTGCTCCCCCTCGAGTTCAGGTGAAACCCATCCAATCTGTACAGGTCCCACCTTCCCCAGAAGAGATCCCAATGATCTAAAAATCTAAAACCCTACTCCCTGCACCAACTCCTCAGCCATGCATTCAACTGCCATCTCCTCCAATTTTTAACATCATTGTCACGTAGCACTGGCAGCAATCCTGAGAACGCCACCCTTGAGGTCCTGTTCTTCAGCCATCTGTCTAGTTCCCGAAACTCACACTTCAGGACCTCATCCCTCTTCCTGCCTATGTCGTTGGTCCCAACATGTATCACGATTTCTGGTTGCTTTCCCTCTCGTACCAGGATGTTGTGCACCCGGTCAGAGACATCCTGGACCCTGGCACCTGGGAGGCAACAAACCATGCGGGTGTCCTTCTCACGTCCACAAAATCTCCTGTCTGCTCCCCTGACTATTTTCAATAGCTAACTTCTGTCATGGGATGACTCCAGGTGAGTAGGTGGGGATGCATACTACATTGTTGCTGTGGAAAGTTGGTTTCAGCGTGCGTTGACCCCCTGAATACGATGGAGAACAGTGAGTGAATTCTGAGACTCCACTTCTCAAGGTATTCCTCCGTGGTATTCAAAGCAGTGGTGTAGACATTAAAGAGAGTTAATCTGAATCTTGAGCCTTGGACTGTCCACTGAAACTTTCACTTAGATGGACTCCCAGGAGCCTGTTGTGTGGCATCATCTACATTGGAAGTAATGTCTTGGAGAGAAGATGATCCTTACAAGTGTTAACAAGTGTCAGATCTTTGATCAAAACTGTTTTGTAGCTTGATAAAAAATTCCAAAAACCTTAATTTTATAAACATCAAAGCTTAATCACAGCTTTGTTGTTTGGGCAGGTTGGTTCAATGGAAGATTCAGCTCCCCAGGGGATGAAGAACTCAGGGAGATTAAAGGTTATGCACATGAGTAATATTGACCTATCCTGGATCAGAAGTTAATTTATTATGGTTGAGAACAGCAATGACCTTTGCTTCTTAACATATATTCATCAGTTCTGAAAACTAAGTAACCCAAATTGCTAACTGTTTTTCTCTCCACAGGTACTGACTGCCTTGATGAGAAAGTTTAGCACTCTCTGTTTTATATCATGGCAAGGCATAGATAAGATAAAAATAAAGAACTTTTTACTTGTGCTTTCAATAGATTGTGCATTCGGAGATGCTCTTATGCAGAGCATTGTTGTAACTCATGGTTATATAAGTTACAGTTGACATCTGGTCGGCTTGAACCTGACTGGCCATTCTCCTCTAACCTCTCATTAACAAGGTGTTTTCACCCACAGAACTGCTGCTCACTGGATGTTTTATTTTTGCTGTTTGCACCATTCTCTACAAATTCTCAAGATTGTTATATGTGAAAATCCAAGGAGATCAGTGGTTTCTGAGATACTCAAAACACCCCATCTGGCACCAACAATCATTCCACAGTCAAAGTCACTTAGATCACATTTCTTCCCCATTCTGCTGTTTGTTCTGTACTACAACGGAAGCTTCTGACCATGTCTGCATGCTTTCATGCATTGAGTTGCTGCTGATTATTTATTTGCATTAATGACGTGAATTAGCTAAGATAGACTGGCAAATGACACTTAAAGGATTGACGGTGGATATGCAATGGCAAGCATTTAAAGGTTGCATGGATGAACTACAACAATTGTTCATCCCAGTTTGGCAAAAGAATAAATCAAGGAAGGTAGTGCACCCGTGGCTGACAAGAGAAATTAGGGATAGTATCAATTCCAAAGAAGAAGCATACAAATTAGCCAGAGAAAGTGGCTCACCTGAGGACTGGGAGAAATTCAGAGTTCAGCAGAGGAGGACAAAGGGCTTAATTAAGAAGGGGAAAAAAGATTATGAGAGAAAACTGGCAGGGAACATAAAAATGGACTGTAAAAGCTTTTATAGATATGTAAAAAGGGAAAGACTGGTAAAGACAAATGTAGGTCCCCTACAGACAGAAACAGGTGAATTGATTATGGGGAACAAGGACATGGCAGACCAATTGAATAGTTACTTTGGTTCTGTCTTCACTAAGGAGGACATAAATAATCTTCCAGAAATAGTAAGGGACAGAAGGTCCAGTGAGATGGAGGAACTGAGTGAAATACATGTTAGTAGGGAAGTGGTGTTAGGTAAATTGAAGGGATTGAAGGCAGATAAATCCCCAGGGCCAGATGGTCTGCATCCTAGAGTGCTTAAAGAAGTAGCCCAAGAAATAGTGGATGCATTAGTGATAATTTTTCAAAACTCGTTAGATTCTGGACTAGTTCCTGAGGATTGGAGGGTGGCTAATGTAACCCCACTTTTTAAAAAAGGAGGGAGAGAGAAACCGGGGAATTATAGACCTGTTAGCCTAACGTCGGTGGTGGGGAAACTGCTGGAGTCAGTTATCAAGGATGTGATAACAGCACATTTGGAAAGCGGTGAAATGATTGGACAAAGTCAGCATGGATTTGTGAAAGGAAAATCATGTCTGACGAATCTCATAGAATTTTTTGAGGATGTAACTAGTAGAGTGGATAGGGGAGAACCAGTGGATGTGGTATATTTGGAATTTCAAAAGGCTTTTGACAAGGTCCCACACAGGAGATTAGTGTGCAAACTTAAAGGACACAGTATTGGGGGTAAGGTATTGGTGTGGGTGGAGAATTGGTTAGCAGACAGGAAGCAAAGGGTGGGAATAAACGGGACCTTTTCAGAATGGCAGGCAGTGACTAGTGGGGTACCGCAAGGCTCAGTGCTGGGACCCCAGTTGTTTACAATATATATTAATGACTTGGATGAGGGAATTAAATGCAGCATCTCCAAGTTTGCGGATGACACGAAGCTGGGTGGCAGTGTTAGCAGTGAGGAGGATGCTAAGAGGATGCAGGGTGACTTGGATAGGTTGGGTGAGTGGGAAAATTCATGGCAGATGCAATTTAATGTGGATAAATGTGAAGTTATCCACTTTGGTGGCAAAAATAGGAAAACAGATTATTATCTGAATGGTGGCCGATTAGGAAAAGGGGAGGTGCAACGAGACCTGGGTGTCATTATACACCAGTCATTGAAAGTGGGCATGCAGGTACAGCAGGCGGTGAAAAAGGCGAATGGTATGCTGGCATTTATAGCGAGAGGATTCGAGTACAGGAGCAGGGAGGTACTACTGCAGTTGTACAAGGCCTTGGTGAGACCACACCTGGAGTATTGTGTGCAGTTTTGGTCCCCTAATCTGAGGAAAGACATCTTTGCCATAGAGGGAGTACAAAGAAGGTTCACCAGATTGATTCCTGGGATGGCGGGACTTTCATATGAAGAAAGACTGGATGAATTGGGCTTGTACTCGTTGGAATTTAGAAGATTGAGGGAGGATCTGATTGAAACGTATAAGATCCTAAAGGGATTGGATAGTCTAGATGCAGGAAGATTGTTCCTGATGTTAGGGAAGTCCAGAACGAGGGGCCACAGTTTGAGGATAGAGGGGAATCCTTTTAGGACCGAGATTAGGAAAAACTTCTTCACACAGAGAGTGGTGAATCTGTGGAATTCTCTGCCACAGGAAACTGTTGAGGCCAGTTCATTGGCTATATTTAAGAGGGAGTTAGATACGGCCCTTGTGGCTACGGGGGTCAGGGGGTATGGAGGGAAGGCTGGGGCGGGGTTCTGAGTTGGATGATCAGCCATGATCATAATAAATGGCGGTGCAGGCTTGAAGGGCCGAATGGCCTACTCCTGCACCTATTTTCTATGTTTCTATGTTTCTATGAGCAGGTGTGACCTCTAAGTGTATTGCAATTTTTATGTCTGGCACTGTACTACTGCCACAAAACAAGTATCATGACATTTGTCAGCGATACTAAACCTGATTCTAATTCTGATTCTGAATAAGGATTAGTTTAATTCATCATCATGAGCCAAAGTGTATTGTACTGTTATATGCTCTATCAGACAGATCAGCCTGTTCAGTGTGAAAACCTAAATCAATCTTGTTTTCATTAAGATGGAGGCACACCCATACAGACCCTACTTTATCATGTGTCTCAGAAAAACCTCAAAACACTTCACACAATGAACTATTCTTCACTGATTGTTGCCAACCCTGGATAGTTGGCAGAACCTGAAGGTTAATTCCTCTCGATTGGTGCAATGAAAGTTATGGATCAGTTTGCCAGGAAAATTCCCAGAACTTCCTCATGCTTCCCTCTAAGCTGGTTACAACTTTGCCACTACACTAATGCATTACATTTAACTAAATTTTGTACCTACTACAAATCTTTAGTTATGGCTGAATATTCCCTCAGGTGCTGAGCTAGCCACTGGTATCAGAAAGCTGACATTCTTGTTGCTAATCTAGCAATAACAGTACCCTTAGATTTGAACCAGTTCAGATGCAGAATGAATGACATTAAAACAGGGGACCAGCATTATACCAGGCTTTCAAGAACATTGGAAAGATAGGGAAGGTGTGAAATGAGGAAGCAGAGGCCTAGGTGATTAAAAATAAAGACACTTTGATGATTGAAAAATTGGGAGGTAAATATGCAGTGGAAGAAAGATTTAAGATTTGAATGAAGATTGATCGCCTTAATGAAATGATAGAATACATCTCCAGAGAATAAAACAACTTATTGAAAGGCAGTTTATTTCCAGATTTATGTATTCTATCATTTCAGCAGACTGCTCTATGTACAAGTAGCAAGTTTCTCATTTGTTTTTACAAGTATGGCCAGTTAGTGAAATATGAGATGTGTCTAAAAAGCATTGAATGCCTTGGATTCGGGATAGAGGCAGGCAACAATAAAGTCTGCCCGCACTACCGCAATCAATGGCAGTTGGATCAAAGTGAATGTGGTTTAGTAATAATCAGTGAGCCAGAATTATTTGGCAGTCAAATGGTATCTGATGTGTTGCTTAATTGTATTCATCATACATACCCCAGCCCAATGTTATGTTTTAAAAAGAGAAACACGAAGCTGTTCCAAAGGTTCAGGATTTAACAAAGGCTGGTTTCAATGCAATGATGCTTCCCAGAGTAAAATGGAAAATTTAATGTTAACTGGGTAAAACAACAGCAGTCCAGGGGTGATGCTCAAAAATAGTCTGTAAAACCTGCTTATTGCCCTTGAGGGCAAGAACTTTACTTCTCAAGCTAATGATGTATTGTTAATTGGCCCGTGATTATGTTAGGGTTAGTGGGGTTTGTCGGTGGATGTTTGGGGGAGGGGTGTGGCTCAAGGGCTGCAAGGGCCTACTCTGCGCTGTATTGTGAAATAAATAAGCAAGTAAGTCTATGGTTGGCTGCAAAGTTATGGGTCAAAATAAAAGCAAAGTGCAAAACTCACTGAAGAAGCAAGAAAAACATAAACACAAGGAGGTCTGTAGATGCTGGAAATCCAATGTTTTGGACCGAGACCCTTCTTCAGAAATAAAAGAGCACCAAACCTAGCTAATGGGGGAGAAACAATGAAGAACAAAAGGCGACAAGTCAAACAGTGAAAATGTAGACGGCATGGAATAATGTTAAGTGGATATCTCAATCAACACATGGAATTTTAAACATTTTATCGAGATACTGGAGGACATCCATTTAGGGTGAGTGGAGATAAGTTTAGGAGAGAAGTCAGGAGTAGGTTTTTTTTTACAAAGAGAGTGGTGGGTGCCTAGAACGCACTGCTGAGGGTGGTGGTGGAGGCTGATAGAATATTGACATTAAAAAGTTTCTTAGATAGGTGCATGGCTGTAAGAAAACCGGAGGGTAATGGGGTGCATAGCAGGGTTGGATTGATCATGGAATAGGTTTATATACAGCATCATGGGCTGAAGGGCTGGTACTGTGCTGTACTGTTGTACGTTGTTAAGAAGATCATAAATCTCTCAGTGTGCTTGAATCCATTTGCTGCATATGAGTGTCACAGGCTAAGGTAATTATCAAGCTTTTTGAATTAATGCAGTCCTTCTAGTAAAATGATTTCCAAATTCTGACTGAGTAGATCACTTCAAGATTTTGGTGAATGATTGACAACATATGAAATACACTGTCATCACTTCATCATCGTTGGGTCTAAGTCCTGTTACAGGAAGGGATCTGCAAGTGATGGTGTTCCCACGCACCTGCTGCCTCGGCAGATTACTGTAGAAATGGAACGATTTGAATTGGCAGCCTAAAGACCATGTAAACATCACTCTGAGTGCTTCAATCAGGATGTCAAAGAGTTGGCAGAATCTACAAATTCAGCAGTGACACTAGGAAAAACTTTTCCCTGCAGGGAAGAGAAGAAATATAGAATGCCTTCTGCAAATGAATGGGTTTAGTCAACTGTTGATTATAAATCAGAGAATAATGGTCCTCTCAGCAAAAGATGTTAAGGAATATGATCTCAGGTCAAATTGCGTGGCAATTTCAGTTTATCTGTAAAGTTAGAACATTTCTGTTTGGTAGCTCTCTGCCTCTTCTGCTCTGTTAATACAAATAGAAAGTGTATAGATCCTGGGAGAAGACTTGTGTTTAGCCAGGGAATGTAACACCAGGGCTGGGAATGAAGGAGAAAGACATGGGGCAAAAAACAATGTCTGGCATGCCTAGATCAGGGACACTGACAATAGGAACTCTAAATAACGCAGCAGACCACAGAGTGGGGCAGCAGAAATGGAGTGTGTTGGTCAAAGGAATAGATTGTGATGAGGAGCAAAGCAAGTTGATCTTCCACCAAAGATTTTTGAGGGATTTGATGCCACAGCTGAGGCAGATCCATGGGGGAAGTAGTAGTTGGACAGATAACCTGTGAGTGGCCAAAGGAACAGATAGAAGGCTGTGCAGGCTCCGTGTTCAACACAGAGGTTAAGGAAAACAAGGAGTTAATAAAACAGTGAAGAATAATGGTGCAGAGATAAAATATCAGCCCATGTTTTATTGAATTTATTACATAAAGGGCTGAATTGCCTACTCTGCTGTTACACAAGAGATTCTGCAGATCAGGAAACATCTATAGGGAGAAATCAACAGCCGACATTTTGGGTGAGGAAGGTTTTGGTCTGAAACGTTGTTTGTTTACTTCCTCCCATAAAGGTTACCTGACCTGCTGAGTTCCTCCAGTATTTTGTGTCCCCTTTGTTTATGTGAGAGGAACCAATTCAATAGTTGGGTGAATACGGTGGAAGAACATGCTGCATTAATCTGGGTGACTCAGTGAAAAAACAGAAATTAGATCACAGCGTTTGTGCAGTGATGACATATTGCAAGAGGAAAAGAAGAGGTCCAAATTCTGCTGGTGTGAAGGAATTTCAGCTCTATTGGGAAACACATTGAACAGACTACATATAAAAGCCTTGCACCATTGCCAAAACTTATGGACCAACTGCCTTATGGTACTGTGACGAAGGCCCATCACTGATTACAGACAGCACATGGCGCACTCAGTAAAACACTCATCCCCAGCTGTAATAATCACTGGGTCTGAAACAGAGCTGCTGCATGGAACTGTCTCATATAGAGGCAGCAGCAACCTGCACAGGTGTGCTGATAGTGAAATAAGTTTTTGAGGTGGGAAGTGACGCTGCTAAGCCCGGATGGCAGGGAACATACCGGGAGCGGACGAGAAGTAGGACCGGCAGTACTCTATTTCCTGCAACAGGAATATATATATACATACATATATATAAATGGAACCCCTTCACAGATGGACAAAAGTATCTGATGACAGTAGGGATGTTGGAGAATTTACCAGTGGAGATGTTTTTGGGGTGGGATTTGCCTGTTCTGTATGATCTCCTAAACAGGGGTAAAAGTCTCTGTAACGCTCGTGAACCTGTGTCAGAACCGAAAATGCATGTCTCTTGTTTTGTCATGACACAGTCCCAGGCAAAAACCCAGGCTCAGTCTGGGATACAACCTTTGCCAGACTTATTTGGTAGTCTGTGCAATGCTGGAACCAAAGGTCCTAGAAAGACACGTCGGCAACAGTGGTTAGAGAAACATGTTGGTACACCTTTATCTTGTGAAATGCCAGGGTGACTAGGTGGTACCTGGAACTTCAACCTTTGAGGTCTGTGTGCGGCACAAAGCAAGCAAGGAGAACATCACAGCGGACTTCCTGTCAAGACCGCCAAACATTGCCACTGCAGGAGAGGAGGGTGGTAATGTGACGAAGGCCCGTCACTGACTACGGATGGCACATGGCGCACTCAGTAAAACACTCATCCCCAGCTGTAATAATCACTGGGTCTGAAACAGAGCTGCTGCATGGAGCTGTCTCATATAGAGGCCGCAGCAACCTACACAGGTGCAGCTGGTTGACTCACAGTTTTTTGTGATAGGTACCAACGCCCCAAGTTTGAGAACTGACCTCTGTTTTCAGTGCAGAGTTTACACGCTATCCATGTGATACAGGTGTATCCTCCAGATGCCCTGATATCCTCCCACATCTCAAAGATGTGAGCATTGGTGGGCTTCCTGGCCTCTGTAAATTGTCCTTATTCTTTCAATGACTTTCTGGTTTTGTGTTTTATATTCTGTGTTTTTTGCTCAGTTTTTGCTGTGTCTACGATTTGCTGTTTTTGGTGTGTAGGGGGTTTGATGGTTTTCTTTGAACAGGTTCCACAGTTTTCTTTGTTTCGTGGCTGTCTGTGGGAAGATCTCCCTCTCTCACATTATCTCCCTCTCTCACATTATCTCCCGGCCCACCTATGGCCTCTCTCCGGTGCTCCTCTTTTTTTTCTTCCATGACCTTCTGTCCTCTTCTATCAGACTCCTCCTTCTCCTGACCTGTATCTCTTTCAGCAATCAACTTCCCAGCTCTTTATTTCATCCTGACCCCCTTCAGATTTCACCTATCACCTTACATTTATCTCTCCCCTCCCCCCACCTTTTAACTCTACTCCTCAGCGTTTTTCTCCAGTCCTGCCAAAAGGTCTGGGCCCGAAGCGTCAACTGTACTCTTTTCTGTAGATGATGCCTGGCCTGCTGAGTTCCTCCAGCATTTTGTGTGTGTTGCTTGGTATCCTTCCATGTTATATGGAAATATGGAAAAAGATGAAAATATCATTTTCTACACTGGATTCCTGCCCAAAGCAGAGTGTTGTGGGAAAATTCTTTTCTTTCAGTTAATTTCCTCAGATATCATCACAATTCCTTTCCTCTGCTCCAGTGAATTAACAATCTATAGTGCATGAACAGTTAAATGTCTGTTTTGTTATTTTTTGTGCAATGATTTAAACCTGGTATTAAAAGAAACAGGAATGTGTATGGCATGTAGCTCACGATCATTACAGGACAATTCTTTCTGCTCAGCTTGAGACACAAGGAAGGTTTTTGTTGTTCCTGGATCCTGCTCAACATGTTTCACATTTGTGCCGAATTTTCCCTCACAACGGCAGAATTTGGACCTTTGCTTTTCTTGCAGGGTTTAATCGTCTCACAAATGTTGTGAACTAATTGCTGAAGTGCTGCACAAATGCAAAGAACATGGCAGGCTGTATGTACTGTACTCCTTGTAAGTGATTCTTGCTTTTACCTGTTCACACAGTGAAACTCCAGCTTCTAATCTCCCACATTAAATTCAGGCAGCCAGAGACACCCAGCCACTGAATGTGCTTGACTTGTTTTTCTGATCAGATTGTCACTGTCAAGAGTGATTATCTATATCCATCTGTCCTTTGGAAAACGGTGGTAAGCATTCTTGAGTCCCTGAATTCTGTAGGGTGAAGATCCTCCCACACAGCTATTAGAAACAAAATTTCAGGTTTTTGATCAAAGAAATTTGAAATGGCATCATTGTCTGGAAATACATCCCCAGGCATTTGTACTCAACATGCTGTAAATCTGTGACCTGTCCCTGGGCAAAAACAATATGACTCTATTGTTTTATTATTTTGTTAACCATTTTTAGTTTGTCATTTCTCTTCCATTACTTAGACCTAGTGGTGTAATTTTGGTTCTGTGCAGCAGTTGACTGGATTTTCGAAGTTGGGCAACATGAAGCTTGTTGAGTAATTTGAGTGTTACCTGATCTCACCTGGCTGGTGTGTTCACCAGTATCTTTAGCTGTCTGAGGTACTCACCTGCTTGAAACAGACTTCAATTATATCAGTGTCTAAGAAGAATGTGGCAACTTGCCTCAAAGACTATGGTCCTGCAGCACTTACATCCTCTGTGATGAAGTGCTATGAGAGGTTGGTGATGAAATGTTTCAATTCCTGTTTGAGAAGTGACTTGGATTCACTCCTATTTGCCTACTGGCACAACAGGTCCACAGCAGATGCCAGATGCCATTTTGTTGGCTCTTCACTCCACCCTGCAACATCTGGTTACACCACTGGCATTTAGGGCAGCAATGAAGGTCCTCCATCTCTGGTGGTGTTCAGGACTTCCTTCATCATGTCCGTAGCTCCTTCTCAGTTTCCTTCATACAAGTCCTGGGTGGAGATTCAGAAATACAGTCGCACTCAGACGTAGAAGGGTTCTATATTTCTGTTTACATAACACGTTTGTTTTACCAGTCAGGATGGTTAACCCTGAGCTGAACCCCCAAACCTGGAAGATTAGTGGACCACTTTAGTCTGGCCTCTATCCTTTGACCTGTTTGGCATGGGTGACCCTACCAAGAGCCAAAACATAAAACCCTGACTCCAGCCAAAGTAGCTCTCCAGGTCGTTGAAGCATCCAAGCTGTGACAAGCTGTAGTTCTCTTGGAGGATGCATACATCAAGAAGCTCTTTATTAACTGCAGCTTGGCATTCAATACTATCATCCCTCAAAACTAACCAATAAGCTTCAAGACCTTTGCCTTAATGTCTCCTTGTGCAATTGGATCTTCAGTTTCCTCACTTGCAGACACCAGTCAGTTTGGATTGGCAACCACATCTCCTCCACAATCACCATCAACACAGGTGTACCACAGGGATGTGTACTTAGCCCCCTGCTGTACTCACTTTACACTTATGACTGTGCAGCTAAGCATAGCTCCAATGCCATATTTAAGTTTGCTGATGACACCACTGTTGTTGCCGAATCAAAGTAGGTGACAAATCAGCACGTAGGAGGGTGCCACAACAACCTCTCGCTGAGTATCAGCAAGACCAAGGAGCTGATTGTTGATTTCAGGAGAAACACTGAGGTCCATGAGCCAGTCTTCATTGGAGGATCAGAAGTGAAGAGGATCAGCAATTTTGGCATGACATCTAAATTTTGACAAACAACTATAGATGTATGGTGAAGAGTATATTGACTGGCTGCATCATGGCTATGTATGGAATCATCAATGCCCTTGATGGAAAATCCTACAAAAAGTAGTGGATATGGCCCAGTCCATCACAGGTAAAGCAACTCCCCACACCTTTGAGCACATCTACAAGGAACACTGTCATAGAAAAGCAGCATCCATCATGAAGAATCCCAGCACCCTGGCATGTGCTCATCTCGCTGTTGCCATTAGAAGGAATGTACAGGAGCCTCAGGATCCACACCACCTGGTTCAGGAGTAGTTATTACCCCTCAACCATCAGGCTCTTGAACCACTGGCATAACTTCACTCAACTTATGGACTCACTTTCAAGGATTCTTCAACTCATGTTCTCGATTATTTATTGCTTATTTATTTATTATTATTATTTCTTTTTTTTTTCTTTTGTATTAGCACAGTTCGTTGCCTTTTGCATATGGATCCTGTTATGTCTCTTGGATTTCCTGAGTATGTCTGCAAGATCAAGAATCTCAGGATTGAATATGGTAACATAAATGTACTTCGTTAATAAATTTACTTTGAACTTTAAACTTCATACCAGAAGACCACATTTAGTACACATTCTAGGGTGACCAACTTTAGGACATACATTTGCTGGCAATTTTATTAGGTATCTCCTGCATGGTTGTGTTCTTCTGTTACTGTAGCCCATCCTCTTCAAGGTTTGACATGCTGTGTGTTCAGAGATTCTTTTCTGCACACCACTGTTGTAACACAATGCTTATTTGAGTTGCTGTTGTCTTCTTCTCAGCTTCAACCAGTCTGGCCATTATCCTACGATATCTCTTTTTAACAAAGTGTCTTCACTCACAGAACTCCACTCACTGGATGTTTTATTTTTGTTTTTCACAGCATTCCCTGTAAACTCCAGAGTCTGCTGGGCATCAAATCCCAAGAGATCAGCAATTTCTGAGATACTCAAACCACCCTGTATGGCACCAACAATCATTCCACAGTTAAAGTCACTTTTTCTCCATACTGCTGTTCAGTCTGAACAACTACTGAACCTCTTGACCATGTCTGCATGCTTTTATGCAGTGAATTGCTGCCACATTATTAGCTGATTAGATACTTGCATCAACGAGCAGGTTTACAGATGACCATTGAATGGCAGAACAGTATAGAATGGAAAAAGGCCCTTCAGCCCACGATGTTCTGCCACCTTCTGCCTATACATGGTCTGTATCCCTCTGTTCTCCGCATATTTTATACCTACCTAAATGCCTCTATCATGTTTGCTTTCACCACCAACTTTGCTATCTATTCCAAGCATCCATCATTCTCTGTAGAAGAAATTTACCCACGTATCTCCTTTAAACTTACCCTTCTCACCTTAAATGAATGCTCTTTGGTATTAAACATTTTGACTCTGGTCTCCCTCAACCTCTCTTACACCAGGGAAAACAACTTTACTAAAGGGAGAGGCATATATTGGAAGTGACGATTTCACAATGATAGTCAATGCAGAGGGGCTGGTTGATGTATTAGATCTGTTCTTCACTGATGTGGATTACATTGGAATATATGAACTGTACACCGATGGTGAGACATTTTCCTCAGCAGTATGTAATAATAATAGGGTGTTACCTACTTCCAGTAGGGATCACTCTCTATGTAATTCCCTTGTCAACTCACTCCTTGCCACCGATGTCCTTCCCGCCACTTATCCCTGCAAACGGGACATCTACTATACATCCCAATGCACCTCTTCCTTCACCACTCTTCAGGGCCCCAAACAGTCCTTCCACGTGAGGCGACACTTCTGTCAGGGCCATCTACTGTATCTGATGCTGCCAGTACTGCCTCCTCTGCATCAGTGAGACCCGATGTAGATTGGTGGACTGCTTTGTTGAGCACCTTCACTCCATTCGCCACATAAAACAGGATTTCCAGGTGGTCACCCATTTCACCCACAATGGTTTCCCTTTCCCACTCTGACATGTCAGTCCATGGCCTTCTCTACTGTGACAGTGAGGCTGAACTCAAGTTGGAGGAGCAACACCTCATATTCCATCTGTGTAACCTCCAGCCTGATGGCACGAACATCAACTTCTCTAACTGCCAGTAATCATCCCCGCTTCCACTTCTCTCTTTTTCCATTCCCCATTCTGGTTCCCCTCTAACCTCTTCTCTTCTCATCTGCCCATCATCTCCCTCTGGTGCCCCTTCTCCTTCCCTTTCTTCCATGGTCCACAGTCCTCTCCTATCATACTCCTTTTTCACCCCTTTACCTCTGCCACCTATTACCTTGCAACATCAAACTTCATTTAGTCATACTTTATTGATCCCGAGGGAAATTTCCCACCCCTCCCTCACTCTCCTACCATCCCCCTCACCTGGTCTCACTTATCACCTCCCAACTTGTAACTCTTCCCCATCAACCTTCTTATTATGGCTTATGCCCTTTTTCTTTCCAGTCCTGCTGAAGGTTACGGACACTGCCTGCTCTGTGGAGTGCCTCCAGCATTTTGTTTGTGTTGCAATGGTACCAGCCACTTAGCTGGATGAAAATGGTTGGATGTGGAATTTATTACTGGAAAACCTAGATATTTACTTTTCTTCCCTTTAGATTGAGCTTCCTTGAATAAGTTCTTTAACTTAACCATTTTATAATATAAAAATTATCTTGGGAGACCCTGCTCCAAAGATTCCATCCTGAGAATGGATTTTTCAGTTTTGTGCTTTTGACATTTAGATTTCTCTGCTGTTTATTGCTCCTCTCTGTGTAACATCACAGAGTTATGGAATAAAGATCACACAACTACTTGTTTCTGCATCAAAGGGGAGGGGGAGAGGGAAAAGGACTATTGTTGTTAGAAGCGTAGTTCAGGCTTAAGATTCCTGAGAACTTCTTAAATAATATTGAGTAATGCTGACCACTCTGGCCATGGAGCAGATGCCTGCTTGTAATTCCTGCCTATGCATGTCTTCCCACTTTGTTCCCAAGTGATTTACTGTTAAGCTTGTAAGTGTAGAGCAATCAGTAGGAGGGACTGCTCTCGAATTAAATTGAAGCCTAGGCCTCTGATGCTTGCAAGCTATGAAGAAGCTGCAGAACTGAAAGCTTCAAATAAAGAGGGAACAATTCAAATGAAAATGCATTGAAACCTTTGCCAGCATGGAACAGATCCAGTTCATTTTGTACAGTGCTATTGATGGCAATAGGCACTATATGACAGGACTTGCAGTTAGGCTGTTATCTTCTATAAAGGTAATATGACTGAAAATTAATACTGGCTGGACAAAAGTGGAATTTAGAAGAAATGTTTTCACACAGAAGATTAATAGAATGTGGAATATTTTATCACAAAAGGATATTAAAGTGCAGGCTATAAATCTATCTCAAGGGGATAGGATAAGTACTTCACTACAAGAAGTAATGGAATACAGAGAACATGGAATGCCGGTCTAACAGATGGCTGTGGTTGAAGAGTTGTTGTCATTCCTTTTTGAGATGTCTATAGCAAGACTGACATTTATTGCTCATCTTGAGTGTGCCTTGAGATGATGGCGATGAGCTGTCTTCCTCTGGTGAAGCATGCTCCAGTAGTGCTTCTATGTGCTTCCAGGATATGGAGCAGGTGGTCATTGAGGAAGAAGAAGATAATTGCAAAAAGGGGGTCACAATAGTGCTGCAGGTAGAAATGCTGTTCCACAGCTCCAGAGATATGGTTTCAATTCCAGCTTCTGGTGCTATCTGCATGGAGTTTGCATGTTCTCCCTGTGATGGAATGGGCTTCCCCCAGTGCACTGGTTTCCTCTCAAAGACATGTTAGATTGTTGTATGTTATCACCCTGATATGGCTGATGGGAGAATCATGGGGCAGGGTGCTATATGGAAAGAATAATTTGCAGGAAAATGTGAGGGAATGGAATTAAAGGGATTCTTCTCATTTTTAATATGACTGTGATGATTCAAATGGCCTCCAATTTTCAGAAGGAAATATGACATATGAGAAGCTCGAATGGCGTGTGGCCTGCAGAGGGATTTCCAAGTGGTAAAGTTCCCATGTAGCTGCTTTTCTTGCCCTTCTGGGTACTAGAGTTTGTGGGTTTGTCAGAGAAGCCTAAATGAGTGACTTCAGTGCATTTTGAACACGATGAGCACTATTTGCAAAAATGCACTAGTGGTGGAGGGTGTCATGTTCAGGGAAATGGATGCAGTGGAAATAAAGCAGGCTACTTTGTCATGAATGGAGTTGAATTACACACTTGTTAAGACCCTTGAAGATCTTGTTACAGTCGAATCATGTCTCATTCATCTAAACACCAGATAGTACAAGCCAAGGACAACTGACCTTTTCACAACAAACATTTCTCCAGTTTCTGATGCTAGTCTATTAAACCTTCTCTGAACTTTTTCTAAAATGTTTACATGCTTCCTTGGATAAGGGAACCAGTATTCTACACAGTACTACAGATGTATTCTCACTTATCCTGATATAACCGAAGAATCATCTCCCTACTTTATATTTGACCACCCTTATAAACTGAAGGGCAGATTTCCCGCATTGAATGGTACCTAGCATAGACTTGCTACTGCACCCTTCAGCTCCATACAGCCCTGCCAATAATTTGCTGATTGTATGAAATTATTGTGATCTTTGTTGGAAACAGAGTCTCTGGTGATTGAGTAACCAGGACAACTGGCAACATATCATCGTAGCCAAAGGTACTTAAGGACTGAGAGATAACTACAACTAAGATGAAAGTGAGTGAGGGCAAATTCAACGTCAAATCAATATGGGAAGAGAAATAAAGAGAGGTAAATAACACTTACGAGATGGAGAGAGAGTGAAGGGGCTGAAAGAAAAAATATAAAAGCCATCTCTTTTTAATCTTCCTCTGCCTGGCCATTTCTAATAGTTGACATGAGCAGAGTTATACTATCTCCATTATCACCACTTGATCTGATTAGCTTATCTGGCAGCTGTTTTTTTTTACAATTGTTGTGCTTCTTTGTTGTTTTTTGTTCTTACTGTCTTCGTTCCAGAGCTTTTCTTCATTTCATCTTTCTCAAACTGCCACATTACCCATTGACCAGAAGACCTGCACCTCTTATCTCTATGGCAACCCTGACCTCACCCTATCAGTGATATTTGCTTTGCCCTGTCCATGTAAACCCAGCCTAACTCTGCAGAAAAAAAATGATTCCCTTTCCCAACTGATGAAAGGTCTTCAGAAGTGTTCTTTTTCTGCTGCTCTTGCTTGACCTGGTGAGTGTTTCCAGCATTTTTTGGTTTTAAAACTATTTTAAATATTTCCTAAACTTTTAAAAACAGAAATAATGATATTTCACACTATAGTAGTTAATTTCCAGTGGCAAAGTGCCTGATAAATAATAATTGCACTGATTACCTAATTAGGAAGGTAGTTATGCTGCTAATTATCAGCCTTAATATCTGCGGTTGGTTTAGTTTATTTCTACCAATATGGTAGGTTCTTGATATACACTGAAAGGTAACCATGAGGTAGACAGCAAGATCACATTTTTTTCTAAAGAAAACCAGCAGGCTGAGACAGCAGCTTCTGAATATTTGTAGTTCACCACCGCATTATTATCTGGTGATGAATTTTGCCTTAATATATGAAAAATAAATCTGGTGGGTTTCAGTTGATTTCATCACACCAAAATATTTTTTTGTTGAGTGTTGTTGTCTTAGGTTGAGATGCTATAAGATAGCCATATATCCTAAGTCATATATTCAGTGACTCAATGATGGGAAACACAAATATCTGATTAATACTGTTAGCAAATAAATTATTTAACAGCTCCTTACCTACAGCACCCAAGAGACTGGCACCAATTATCACTTACAAGCAGAGAACTCATCATGCAAGCATAAGTTGTTGTCTTGACTGCTTACACAATCCTCACCAAGCCCAGGCCATAATCTCGAAGGAGCACTGGTGAGTTATGTTGTTTTAGGGTTAATTATGACCTGAAACATGACGCATTTAGTTCAATATGTCCTTCTTGCCAAGGCAACATGCAGCATAGAATAGCATATGTTGAAGTGTTCCGGTGCAAATTTTTTTTATGATGAAGGTATAGTGTTAATATGTGTATCTACACTCTAACAATGGAAGGAACGTTCAATTTGATGTCTGTTTAGTCCCTGGTAATTGTTTCACTTTCTCACATTACGCTGGACAACACATTTTGTTTTGGAAGTGTTGCTTCCCCAGAATTTTTTTTTGTTTATGATAGATAAGCTTGAAAAAGAACACAAATATAATTTCAGACTACGTGTATCATGTAGGAATTTGGAGAAACAAGAGATTAACTTTTATTGAACACAATGCATTGAGTAACAGTGCTGACGCTTTGCAATAGTTTAACTAAGCTCAAAATGTTTTGTTGATAATTTTCATTTGTACTCAGTGTCTGAGGCTTAAGTGTCCAATAATAGTCAGCAGCATTGATGGATTCCTGTTGCCATGATACTGCTTCTCCCTGACCACAATATCCTGATGAAACCTTTCACCATGCTCGTCATTCACAGCACCAGGATTTGCTGGGAAGAAGTATAAAATGGGAATGCAGAAAATAAATCTTCAGTGATGTGTTGCACTTCGTGGTTTTGCATGCTTGAAGCATGTTGTCAACCAGCTGCATGTAGCTTGGTGCTCTGTACTTGCCAAGAAAATTTTCAACAACATCCTTGAATGGCTTCCATGCAATTTTCTCCAGTCTCACCAGGGGTTCTTCATTGATGACCTATTTGTGGATTAACAAAAATTCCTTCCTTAATCTTGGCATCAGGTATTCTGACTTGAATTCTGAATTGAAATAACAAATACAGACAATTTTTAAAAACTGGTACATGATAGGGAAATTTCATGGTGATTTTAATGATCCACAGCCCAAAATCCATGATATACCCAAAAGTATTCAAGAAGCAAGATTTTTGTTGTCCAGAGTGGAACATTGCAGTTTCACAACAATGCCAAGTGTAAAGAGGAAGCGAATATTCTGTTTGTTTATTATAGTTATGATTACTAAAATTATAGCCCAGTAATACTGAGCTTAACCATTTGTTTATCCAAAGTACAATTACTGTAACTATTTTATGCTCATGGCTCTTTTTACTTCCTTCCTTTGTTGTGAAGCTTCATGCTTCTTCTACCAGCAGAGAGTTGGTAATGACCTGTTACTGCTCAAGGCCTTAGAAAGCAGATAGTCCCTATCCATCGTGCTTCTTTATCAATTGGTTCTCAAAGAAGGAAGAGAGAACTGTGCAAAGCAAATGTGTTAGCGTGCGTGCAACAACCTGTCCAAGAACTAGGATCTTCAATTTTACAGCTCCTAACTTGTGGATCTTTTCACACCTTTACCTGTCTCATTAACTTGAAGACTACATTTTGATTTGGCAAAATCAAATCTTTTATCAAATATTTATGCACAAATTTAGTGTGTCCTGAACGTCAACAACATTCCTTTCAATTATAGTTACTAATACAATGTTGAGAACATTGCAGCCAATCTTAATGCTCCAAGTTATAAAAAAAAACTATTCTAGTAATGCGGACACGAGGAAATCTGCAGATGCTGGAAATTCAAGCAATACACACAAAAAGTGCTGGTGAACGCAGCAGGCCAGGCAGCATCTATAGGAAGAAGTACTGTCGACGTTTCGGGCCGGGACCCTTCGATAGGACTAACTGAAAGGAAGATAGTAAGAGATTTGAAAGTGGGAGGGGGAAGGAAAACCCAAAATGATAGGAGAAGACAGGAGGGGAGGGGTGGATCTAAGAGCTGGAAAGTTGATTGGCAAAAGGGATACCAGGCTGGAGAAGGGAGAGGATCTGGGACGGGAAGCCTGGGGAGAAAGAAAAGGGGGGAGGGGGGAGCTTGGAGGGTGGAGAGGCAAGGAGTTATAGTGAGAGGGACGGGGGAGGAATAAGAGAGAGAGAAAAAAAGGGGAAAAAATTTAAAAGATAAAAAATATATAAAAAATATATAACTAGATAATGGATGGTGTGGGAAGGGGAGGAGGGGCATTAACAGAAGTTAGAGAAGTCAATATTCATGTCATCAGGTCGGAGGCTACCCAGACGGAATATAAGGTGTTCTTCCTCCAACCTGAGTGTGGCTTCATCTTGACAGTAGAGGAGGCCATGGATAGACATATCAGAATGGGAATGGAACGTGGAATTAAAAAGTGTGGCCACTGGGAGATCCTGCTTTCTCTGGCGGACAGAGCATAGGTGTTCAGCGAAACGGTCTCCCAGCCTGCGTTGGGTCTTGCCAATATATAGAAGGCCACATCGGGAGCACCGGACGCAGTATATCACCCCAGCCGACTCACAGGTGAAGTGTCGCCTCACCTGGAAGTTCTGTCTGGGGCCCTGAATGGTGGTGAGGGAGGAAGTGTAAGGGCATGTGTAGCACTTGTTCCGCTTCCAAGGATAAGTGCTGGGAGGGTGACCGGTGGTAAGGGATGGGGGGGATGAATGGAAAGGGGGTGAGAGAAAGATGTGCTTGGTGGTGGGAACACGTTGGAGGTCGTGCCTACCTCGACACTGCTCAATCATTTCCTACCTATGTTCGTGACACTTCTCATGCTCTGAATCTTTTCAATAATTTTAAGTTCCCCGGCCCCCACCGCTTTATTTTCACCATGGATGTCCAGTCCCTATATACCTCCATTCCCCACCAGGAAGGTCTCAAATCTCTCCACTTTTTTTTGGATTCCAGACCTAATCAGTTCCCCTCTACCACCACTCTCCTCTGTCTAGCGGAATTAATCCTTACTCTTAACAATTTCTCCTTTGGCTCCTTCCACTTCCTCCAAACTAAAGGTGTAGCCATGGGCACCCGTATGGGTCCCAGCTATGCCTGCCTTTTTGTTGGCTTTGTGGAACAATCCATGTTCTAAACCTATACCGGTATCTGTCCCCCTCTTTCCCTTTGCCACATCGACGACTACATTGGCACTGCTTCCTGCACGCATGCTGAGCTCGTTGACTTCATTAACTTTGCCTCCAACTTTCACCCTGCCCTCAAGTTTACCTGGTCCATTTCCGACACCTCCCTCCCCTTTCTAGATCTTTCTGTCTCTATCTCTGGAGACAGCTTATCTACTGATGTCTACTATAAGCCTACGGACTCTCACAGCTACCTGGACTATTCCTCTTCCCACCCTGTCTCTTGCAAAAATGCCATCCCCTTCTCGCAATTCCTCCGTCTCCACCGCATCTGCTCTCAGGATGAGGCTTTTCATTCCAGGACGAAGGAGGTGTCTTCCATTTTTAAAGGAAGAGGCTTCCCTTCCTCCACCATCAACTCTGCTGTCAAACACATCCTTCCCATTTCACACACATCCGCTCTCACCCCATCCTCCCGCCACCCCACTAGGAATAGGGTTCCCCTTGTCCTAACCTACCACCCCACCAGCCTCCGGGTCCAACATATAATTCTCTGTAACTTCTGCCACCTCCAACGTGATCTCACCACCAAACACATCCTCCCCCAACCCTTTTCTGCTTCCTGCAGGGATCGCTTCCTACATGACTCCCTTGTCCATTCATCCTCCCGCATCCCTTCCCACAGATCTCCCTCCCAGCACTTATCCTTGTAAGCAGAACAAGTGCTACACATGCCCTTACACTTCCTCCCTCACTACCATTCAGGGTCCCGGACAGTCCTTCCAGGTGAGGCAACACTTCACCTGTGAGTCGGCTGGGGTGATATACTGCGTCCGGTGCTCCCGGTGCGGCCTTCTATATATTGGCGAGACCCTACGCAGGCTGGGAGACCGTTTTAATGAACACCTACGCTCTGTCCACCAGAGAAAGCAGGGTCTCCTAGTGGCCACACACTTTAATTTCAAGTCCCAATCCCATTCTGATACGTCTATCCACAGCCTCCAGTACTGTCAAGTTGAAGCCACACTCAGGTAGGAGGAAGAACACCTTATATTCCGTCTGGGTAGCCTCCAACCTGATGGCATGAATATTGACTTCTCTAACTTCCATTAATGCCCCTCCTCCCCTTCCCACCCCATCCCTTATCTAGTTATATATTCTTATATATTTTTTATTTTTTAATCTTTCCCCCTTTTTTTCTCTCTCTCTCTTTTTCCTCCCTCTGTCCCTCTCACTATAATTCCTTGCCTTTCCACCCTCCGGGCTCCCCACTCCCCCCTTTTCTTTCTCTCCAGGTTTCCCGTCCCATGATCTTCTCCCTTCTCCAGCCTGGTATCCCTTTTGCCAATCAACTTTCCAGCTTTAGGATCCACTCCTCCCCCTCCTGTCTTTTCCGTTCATTTTGGATCTCCCCCTCCCCCTCCTACTTTCAAATTTTTTACTATCTCTTCTTTCAGTTAGTCCTGACGAAGGGTCCCGGCCCAAAATGTCGACTGTGCTTCTTCCTATAGATGCTGCCTGGCCTCTGAGGTGGGACTTGAATTCCAAACTTTTAACTTTGAGGTAGGAGGGTTGCCAACTAGGTGACAACTGACTCCTGAAACTTTTTCAGCATTAGCTTTTACTTTTTGTAGAAGGTGGCACATAAACTATATGTTTGTAAAATAGCACAAAAAAATATATCTCTTTGTGGTAGTACTAAACACTACAGGTATTCTTTGATTTATGAACATAACCTTTTGCATGTTGTTGCCTTAATGCCAGTGCCTCTTTAGGGTGCATGTTCTCAATTTGGGAATTTTTTTTTAATATGATGAACTGGTTGCTATAATCTGCTCACAGGAATACTACGTACCATAATACTCCTAATGAACTCCACCCAGCTTTCCCAATCTGCAAAGATGTTTTAAATTTTGTTTTGTGATTAGTACAGATGGCTGAGTATTTGATGGTCAGACCATGTGTGCTGTATGACTCGGACTCAATGAATCATTTTCTAGTATCACAATCCTTTCATAAAGTCAAGACATTATTGTATACTTTTTTCACTCGGCTTCTGAAATTTATTCTGCTGATTTCAATGGACTATATTTTGGAAACAGAAGACCATGTTCCTGCACCATCACTTCATGACATCCTATTGACTGGGTTGAATTTCAAGGCAGAATCACTCTTGTCAAGCCCTGTCAAGTTTGAACAAGTCCGATACTGCCTGTAGGTGTAGATACAGGTGTAGGCCATATCAATTTGGTACAATGCTGTGGGGCTAGATTTTTAGGATGTTTTTAATCTTGGTCTGTCTGCATGACAAAGACTTGATTGTTTTGTTGTTTATTCTGCCAAGCAAGATAATAGTGAAAACTGTCAAATCTGCTAAACAGTAAATCTGAACCTTCCAACATTGCTTATCTTGTCCTAGTTGTCTAATCTTTCCAAAGTGGCCACATTATTCATGTCTCGCAAGTGATTGATGAAAATGTAAGACACTGTAGAGCTGTTGGGTGATATCCAAGGATAAATGCACGAATACCTGCCGATTTCTAGGTCATGTCGGTAGAAACTTCCTGAGTAAATGAGGCTATATTTCAAGACTGTATGGAAAATAGTGCAGGCCAGGCATGCAAACGACCAATGATCTGTAACTGCTAAAATTCCTTCAGTCTACACAACCATGGGATTCACATCTGATAAATTTGGATTTATTCATTCTTACGGCACTAAACCCATAACTGAGAAAATATTATAATGGAATTTTGAGATTAGCAAATCTATTCAATAGCTTCAGAAGGTGTTGATGCACCATGTTAGTTCCTCTTGTGTAAATATATTATCAATAGTGGTCAGACATGTAACAACGAGATTACACTTCACCAGATTCATAGCAGGGCATCTCTTCCATTTTGAGTTGGAGATCAAATGTTGTCTGACAGTGATTAAGCACAATCCATTGCCTCCCACACAGGACAGATGTAGATCGTTCCTATAAAATTGGCTGCTCTACCACGGGCTTTTCAATGAAACTGGTTATGAAACTGTGAACCCACTGACAGCTAAGAAGTGAAAACAGAAGGCAGAAAATTAGCAGGAGAGTTTGAAAGGCAAGGGAAATAAAAGTTGAGCAGTAGGCAAAAACGGGTTTGCCTGTGCTAAATTAAATATCTCAGAGTATAAGAATAATGTATGAGGCTGGAGAGCAGAAAGCATTGACAGAAGTTTGTAAATACAATATTTTGATGGTGATGGTATTCGGCTACCTGGAAGGACAGTGGAGTAATGCGGCACTGGAGTGTCCTCTCCAAGGCACAAGCCTGGGCGGAAGATATAGAGATCCCAGTCATCAACAGCCACCTTGGCCTCACCAGTGTAGTCCAAAGGAAAGCCAAGCAATACGTTAGGCACCAGTTTGGCGGCAGGAGCTGCAGGAAGGATGTTCAGTGACGACTGGCCTCTTTAAAGGCTCCACTCTAGATTTTCTGTCTGGGTTTACTCGTGAAGCCTTCGTCTCTCCTGAGGCTGCCCACAAGGCAGTGGGGCTATTTACCCATCGCTGGAGAGCTAGTTCATGAGCACCAGGGCGTGTCCACATGCTGGTGGGCCTGTGTGCTATGTGCGGGGGCCAGACCTCCTCCCCGTCCTCTGTAGTTCACCTGAGGCCAAAAAGGGTTTTGTTTCCATATGTTGCTATTGAATAATATACAATATTATAACCACTGTATAAATGTGGCTTTAGATATAGCACAGCAAGAAAAAGCAACAAAGATAAAATATAGGCATAGTGTAGTTTTTAGGGTAAGGCCAATTTTTCCAGACCAAACGATTAAGCAAATATGGACTAAAACAGCTACTTGATGACGAATCAGTTACAGAACAGTGGGGAACTTCCACAAAGGATATCTGATGAATGAATTTTTGCCAAAAAAATGAGGCATGTTTATCAGATCCAGATGAGAGGCTATGTAGAAGCTGGGATAAGGCAAAAAAAAGTGAAGTCATTTCAGGTACTGAACCCCTAATACTGCAGATTGATCTCAGGGGCATGAAAAGTATGCAGTGAAATCCAAAGTGGAAGTAGCGAAGCAAAGAAAGTGACTGGAAATATATTGGGATATAGAATCAAATGGAATCTAAAATATTTGGTCAGCACATAGGATAACTAAAGGCGTGTAGGAATTATTAGGAACTAAATAGTTAACATTAATGCAGAGATAGAGGTAAGGTTAGTGAGTATTTTGCACCTGTCTTTACAATAAGGGGTCATCATTGATGCTCTGGATAAGGAGGAAATAATGGACAGGCTAATTTAGTAAAAGAGGAAGTAATAAAAGGGTTTAATATCTGCAAAAATAGTTAATTCATAGCCTTGGATGAAAAATATCCCAGGATAATAACAGAAACTACGAAGAAAATTGCAGAGGCTGTGACCATTTTCAGTGATCCTTGGCTACAGGACACACAATCCAGGACTTTTCATGCTTCCTTACAACATGGAATGATATAATTGAGCCCAACAAGCCTATGCTGTTCCCCTTCTAATCCTATCAAACCCATTCCCTCATTTATTTCTCGCACATGTCCACAATTTCCTCACTGATTGTCCCATCATCCATCTACACCAGAGGTACATGGGAGAATGACAAGCTGGATTGAGTGCATGTGTTTGTCTGCTGACTGCCAGGAACTGCACCATCAATTCGGGGGACATGTCACTCAGGAACTTGGGCTATATATATGAGGGGTGATTGACAAGTTTGTGGCCTCAGGTAAAAGGAGTCAATTTTAGAAAACCAAGCACACTTATTTTTCCTACATTTACACACTTAATCCAGCGGTCGTGGACCATACAGATCCCTTCTTTGTAGAAGTGGTCCACAGCAGGGGTGATTGATAAGTTTGTGGCCTAAGGTAGAAGGAGATGAGTTATTAACTTCAAACTTTCTGCATTTTCTCTCAGAGTTGAACTGCAGGTGCATATAATGAGAGTTGTATAACTCATCTCCTTCTACCTTAGGCTACGAACTTATCAATCACCCCTGCTGTGGACCGCTTCTACAAAGAAGGGATCCGTATGCTCCACAGCTGCTGGACTAAGTGTGTAGATGTAGGAGGGGACTATGTTGAAAAATAAATGTGCTAGGTTTTCTTAAATTGACTCCTTCTACCTTAGGCCACTGAATGTGTGCTCGCTATCTTGAATGCGCTGTTTACGTCTTACACCTTGGCCCCAGAGGAGCGCTGTTTCATTTGGCTGTGTTCATGTATGAAAATTAAACTTGAATTTGATTTCTGAATTTTTATATTTTGGCAGCAAATTGATCTAGCAATACACACACCTTTGGGAGGTGGGAGGAAATTGGAGCATCTGGGGAAAACACATAGTGGAACTTGCAAACTCCACACAGACAGCACCCAAGGTCAGGATTGAACATAGATCCACGCTGTGCTACTGTATTGGATTGGAGAACTACTGTTGTACTGTTGCTGGAAAAGGGAGAACGGGATAAAGAAATAATTACCCAGCTATTTAGTTTAACTGGGCAGATTATTGGAATCAATTCTTCGAGATGGTATAAACATTTATATAGAAGATGACAGATTAATTAAATTGGGTCGGGATGGATTTGTTACAGGATGATAATATTTTGTTAATTTGTCTGAACTTTTTGAGGAACTAACTAGGAGGGTGAACGAAGGCAGCATCTTATGTGGATTTCAGCAATGCTTTTGACAGGCTATGCATAAACAGAGCAGACAGCGTGATCCCAAGAGGAGTAGCAAACTGACCCATGATTGGCTCAGTGGCAAGAAGTGAAGATCAATGACTGATGAATGTTTGTGGAACTGAAAGGATGTTATCAATGAGTTTCCACGCGGCTCAGAACCCAGTCCCTCGTTTTGTTAGGGACGTTAATGATTTAGATTTTAATACCGGGGACATGATGAAGAAATTTATGAGTGGAACATAAGGTAGAAGGAGGGAATTTCAACATCCAGCAGGGAAGGAGGAAATTTTTCAACCACATGAGGATATAGGTGGTCATGATAGCGAAACACAGAATTGATGACTAGAATTTAATCCAAAGGAACATAAAGTTGTGCTCTTTGGGAATGCCACAAGGTGAGTGAATGCACAGTAATTTGGAGGATATTGTGGCATTTATTTATTTAGTGATACGGCATGGAGTCATCACTTCCGGCCCTTTGAGCCACGCTGCCCCAGCAACCCCACAAACCCGATTAACGCTAACCTAATAACAGGACGATTTACAATGACCTGGTTTATCTTTGAATTGTGGGAGGAAACTGGAGCACCCAGAGAAAACCCACCCAATCCACAGGAATACAGGAACTCCGTTACAGAACAGCACCAAAACTGATCTCCAAACTCCAGAACGCCTTGAGCTGTGATAGTGTTGGGCTTAGCACGATGCTACTGTGACACCTGTAACTGAATACAGACACCTGGAGTATATCCCCACAGATCCTTGAAAGGTAGAAAAACAGGTGGATAAGATATTTCATAAAATATGCTTTCCTTATTTTCCTCACTTAGCCCAGGGCTATAATATAAGAGCATGAAGGTTATATGAGAATTATAAAGAGTGCTGAAGAGACTGCAAGTTATAGAGTTGGTCACTACAATGCAAGGGAGCTGTGGCCACACTGGAGAAAGTGCAAAGGAGATTTATGAAGATGTTTTCAAGATTGGAACATCGTAGCTTCAAGGAACGCTTCGATAACTAGGGTTGTTCCTCTGAAAGATGAATGGAAGACCTAGTTGAGGAGTGTAGAACTGTGAGGGGCATAGATACAGTGAATAGGAAGAGGTATTGTGCTTTGTAGAGAGGTCAAAGATTGGTGATATAGAATTAGGCATTAGTGAGGTGATGAAGAAAAGGTTCTTTTCATGCGGGGGGAGGAAGGTATCTGGAACTCAATTGTTTGAATGGGTGGTGGAAGCAGAACAGCCATAAATACAATAATGAAGAGATTCCATGTGTACTCAAAGAGCTGTGATCTGCACGTGAAGGAAGATAGGATTAGGTTGACAAGCATGCACACGATGGACTGAATAGCCTTCTGTGCTTCCACAACTCCAATACTTTATTGCCAAAATGAAGTGTGTCTCTTCTATTTTCTTAGCAAGTGAAACTGCTTGGGGCTTCTCATTAGGAGCACAAACTAAGGTGGTTGGAAGAGAGGTGACAGTGTTTTTGTTTTGTCCAGGATAACATTCCCTCCTGCCTGAAATCACAAATATCATGGACTTTCAGTATTAGTTTCCTGTTCAATATGTAACTTGATTGGAGAATAGGCAGAAGTGACAGCCAAAGGTTTTTACAAAATGAATGGCAACTCCTACCATTCTCTCATTGATGCCCACACTCTCGGTATGCCCAGGGATGGATCTGGAACATACATTCATCTTCATGGTGGAGACCAAAATAGAAGATGGAACTTGTGTTTCACAATATCCTGGATGGACCTTGCCTTCTCTGATGAGTTACTGCAGCACATATCTGCAGATCATGAACATTTGAACTTTGTAACCTTAGTAAAATTTCAAAAATTTCAAACTAAAGCATGAAATATTTATTCAGAACCAGTAAGCTGCTAGGTGTTTGGGTCATCAAGGTAGATTTGGTTGGAAAGTAGCTGAAGTATACTTAAATAATTTATTCTGTTTCAGAATTTCTTTATTTTGTATGCCGAGAGAGTTGTGTACTTATATTTAGAATTACATACATTTAAATTTTGTTGGTGTTTACTTAATATATAAATCAACACAGTTATTGTTTCCACTAGACTATAATTTGCTTTATTATATCTTTCAAGGTATTAAGACATCATGTGTGGTCATAATGCAGTTAGCAAAAGTCTCATAAAGATGATGATCTTCAATTGTGAAATCACAGAGCAGCGTTGTTGACTATCCTTGTGTAACAGCTGGTCCTTGTGTCAGTTCCATTGTCCATTACTTTATTCAAATACCTCAGGGTTGTCCACATCCAGCAGTCTTCATATTACAATTTCTGCAGCCATCCTTTAACGGAACGAACATGCATTATAAGCAGCATTCTACCAGCCCACTGGAGAATGATGCTGCTTAAAAAAAGGCATGGAAGCGAGTGAGGGGGAGTGCTCACAAGACTCAGGAAGATGTGGGCAGGGTGGTGGAAAATACTTCTTTGGAGAACAGGACTTTTCCAGGGCTGATAGAATATTTCTGGGGGTGGAGTTGGTGAGTGTGGGTTCCTGTAAAAAAGAAATTATGAATTAGAGTAAGTCTGCGATATAGCATATCCTCTTGCCCTGTATCCCTGCTCAGGTAAGCTCGAGGAAAAGTAGTTGAGACAGTCTCCCCAAGCCTGGTGCTTGAGTAACTTCCGTAATGCCGCAGTGAGCAGCAACATATGAGATGTGACAGGGAGCATTAGGAGTGATTCTGAGCCTGAAAGCTGAACAAGATCAAGGCCTTGTCCTCTGTGGGCAAAGCATCCCAAACACATGGTTGAAATTGCAATTACAGTTAGTTCATAGGAGATCATTGATTTCAGTAGGAACAAAGCATGCTGTTTTAGTGGCCTTTTGGGGAAAACTGAAGCCTAGCAATTGGATTCATTACCAGCTGTTCTTCAAATTACACACATACAGTAAGTGATTTCGCATTGGATAAAGTGTGCCAGTGTTCATTTCCAGATTGATCACAAAATTAATCTAGGCATTGCCATAACCAGGTTATTCAGTGCCTGACATTTCCCCAGCAGCCATCATGTACTTAACAATATCATAAGTGGCACCATACATGCTTTCTTCCATTACCAACATAAATTGGAACATTTGGCCTTTGATGATCACCAAATGTAAAGATTGATGTCTATCATGCTAATCTGTTGCATTTGTCTCCATTTTAAAGAGACACTTTGTTGTCATCAGGAGACCTGACTAAGCACCTTCAGAACTTCGTACACATCTCCCAAAGTTCACAGAGTGTGATAAAACTGACGAGTGGTGCCTTGACTCAACATCTAACTGCTGAGATGCTCTTTCAATAGACAATAGGTGCAGGAGTAGGCTATTCGGCCCTTCGAGCCAGCGCTGCCATTCACTGTGATCATGGCTGATCATCCACAATTATACCTCATTCCTGCCTTCTCCCCATATCCCTTGACTCTGCTAGCATTAAGAGCTCTATCTAACTCTTTCTTGAAAGCATCCAGAGAATTGGCCTCCACTGCCTTCTGAGGCAGAGCATTCCACAGATCTATAACTCTCCTCAACTCTGTTCTAAATGGCCTACCCCTTATTCTCAAACTATGGCCTCTGGTTCTGGACTCCCCCAGCATCGGGAACACGTTTCCTGCCTCTAGCGTGTCCAATCCCTTAATAATCTTATATGTTTCAATCAGATTCCCTCTTATCCTTCTAAGTACTAGTGTTTTCAAGCCCAGTCGCTCCAATCCTTCAATATATAACAGTCCCGTCATCCCGGGAATTAACCCTGTGAACGTCCGCTGCACTCCCTCAATAACAAGAATGTCCTTCCTCAAATTTGGAGACCAAAACTGTACGCAATACTCCAGGTGTGGTCTCACCAGGGCCCTGTACAACTGCAGAAGGACCTCTTTGCTCCTACACTCAACTCCCCTTGTTATGAAGGCCAACATGCTATTAGCTTTCTTCACTGCCTGCTGTACCTGCATGCTTACTTTCAGTGATAGACGAACAAGGACACAAAGATCTTGTTGTACTTCCCTTTTCCTAACTTGACACCATTCAAATAGTAATCTGCCTTCCTGTTCTTGTCACCAAAGTGGATAACCTCACATTTATCTACATTAAACTGCATCTGCCATGCATCTGCCCATTCACCCAACCTGTCCAAGTCATCCTGCATTATCTTAACAGCTTTCGCACATTTCACACTGCCACCCAGCTTTGTGTCATCTGCAAATTTGCTAATGTTACTTTCAATCCCTTCATCTAAATCATTAATGTATATTGTAAATAGCTGCGGTCCCAGCACCGAGCCTTGCGGTACCCCACTAGTCACCGCCTGACATTCTGAAAGGGACCCGTTAATCCCTACTCTTTGTTTCCTGTCCGCCAACCAATTTATGATCCATGTCAGTACCCTACCCCCAATACCATGTGCTCTAATTTTGCCCGCTAATCTCCTATGTGGGACCTTATCAAAGGCTTTCTGAAAGTCCAGCTACACTACAGCCAATGGCGCTCCCTCATCCATTTTCATAGTTACAACCTCAAAAAATTCCAGAAGATTAGTCAAGCAGGATTTCCCTTTCGTAAATCCATGCTGACTCGGACCGATCTTGTTACTGTTATCCAAATGTGCCGCTATTTCATCTTTTATAATTGACTCCAGCATCTTTCCCACCACTGACGTCAGGCTAACTGGTCTATAATTCCCTGTTTTCTCTCTCCCTCCTACCTTAAAAAGTGGGATTACATTAGCTACCCTCCAGTCGTCAGGAACTGATCCTGAATCTATAGAACACTGGAAAATAATTACCAATGCATCCACGATTTCCAGAGCCACTGCCTTAAGTACCCTGGGGTGCAGACCATCAGGCCCTGGGGATTTATCAGCCTTCAGTCCCATCAGTCTATCAAACACCATTTTCGGCCTAATGTGAATCTCCTTTAGTTCCTCCGTTACCCAAGGTCCTCCGGCCACTATTACGTCCGGGAGATTGTTTGCATCTTTCCTAGTGATCCAAAGTACCTGTTCAACTCATCTGCCATTTCCTCGTTCCCCATAATAAATTCACCCGTTTCTGTCGTCAAGGGCCAGACTTTGGTCTTAACTAATTTTTTCCTCTTCACATACCTAAAGAAGCTTTTACTATCCTCCTTTATATTCTTGACTAGCTTGCCTTCGTATCTCATCTTTTCTCCCCGTATTGCCTTTTTAGTTATCCTTTGTTGCTCTTTAAAAGTTTCCCAATCCTCTGGCTTCCTGCTCATCTTTGCTATGTTATTTCTGTCACAGTATGTGGACAGGCTGACTAGGGGGAATGCCATACTACATTTGTAGATCTAGTACTAGGTAATGAACCGGGTCAGGTCACAGATCTCTCAGTGGGTGAGCATCTTGGGGACAGTGACCACCACTCCCTGGCCTTTAGCATTATCATGGAAAAGGATAGAATCAGAGAGGACAAGAAAATCTTTAATTGGAGAAGGGCAAATTATGAGGCTATAAGGCTAGAACTTGCGGGTGTGAATTGGAATGATGTTTTTGCAGGGAAATGTACTAAGGACATATGGTTGATGTTTAGAGATCTCTTGCAGGATGTTAGGGATAAATTTGTCCCGGTGAGGAGGATAAAGAATGGTAGGGTGAAGGAACCATGGGTGACAAGTGAGGTGGAAAATCTAGTCAGGTGGAAGAAGGCAGCATACATGAGGTTTAGGAAGCAAGGATCAGATGGGTCTATTGAGGAATATAGGGAAGCAAAAAAGGAGCTTAAGAAGGGGCTGAGATTAGCAAGAAGGGGGCATGAGAAGGCCTTGGTGAGTAGGGTAAAGGAAAACCCCAAGGCATTCTTCAATTATGTGAAGAAGAAAAGGATGATAGGTGTGAAGGTAGGACCGATTAGAGATAAAGGTGGGAAGATGTGCCTGGAGGCTGTGGAAGTGAGCGAGGTCCTCAATGAATACTTCTCTTCGGTATTCACCAATGAGAGGGAACTTGATGATGGTGAGGACAATATGAGTGAAGTTGATGCTCTGGAACATGTTGATATTAACGGAGAGGAGGTGTTGGAGTTGTTAAAATACATTAGGACGGATAAGTCCCCGGGGCCTAACGGAATATTCCCCAGGCTGCTCCATGAGGCGACGGAAGAGATTGCTGCGCCTCTGGCTAGGATCTTTATGTCCTCGTTGTCCACGGGAATGGTACTGGAGGATTGGAGGGAGGTGAATGTTGTTCCCTTGTTCAAAAAAGGTAGTAGGGATAGTCCGGCTAATTATAGACCAGTAAACCTTGCGTCTATGGTGGGAAAGCTGTTGGAAAAGATTCTTAGAGATAGGATCTATGGGCATTTAGAGAATCATGGTCTGATCAGGGACAGTCAGC
Source organism: Mobula hypostoma (assembly GCF_963921235.1). Lineage (NCBI taxonomy): Eukaryota > Metazoa > Chordata > Chondrichthyes > Myliobatiformes > Myliobatidae > Mobula > Mobula hypostoma. Next base: position 8,947,435 of record NC_086118.1, read on the forward strand.
ATGGCTTTGTGAAGGGCAGATCGTGTCCAACAAGCCTGATAGAGTTCTTTGAGGAGGTGACCAGGCATATAGATGAGGGTAGTGCAGTGGATGTGATCTATATGGATTTTAGTAAGGCATTTGACAAGGTTCCACACAGTAGGCTTATTCAGAAAGTCAGAAGGCATGGGATCCAGGGAAGTTTAGCCAGGTGGATTCAGAATTGGCTTGCCTACAGAAGGCAGAGGGTTGTAGTGGAGAGAGTACATTCAGATTGGAGGATTATGACTAGTGGTGTCCCACAAGGAACTGGTCTGGGACCTCTACTTTTCGTGATTTTTATTAACAATCTCGATGTGGGGGTAGAAGGGTGGGTTGGCAAGTTTGCAGATGACACAAAGGTTGGTGGTGTTGTAGATAGTGTAGAGGATTGTCAAAGATTGCAGAGAGACATTGATAGGATGCAGAAGTGCAGAAATTTGAAATCTCTTATTTCTTATCTCTTATTATCTCTTTCAAATCTCTTACTAACTCTTCCTTCAGTTAGTCCTGACGAAGGGTTTCGGCCTGAAACGTCAACTGTACCTCTTCCTAGAGATGCTGCCTGGCCTGCTGCGTTCACCAGCAACTTTGATGTGTGTTGCTTGAATTTCCAGCATCTGCAGAGTTCCTCTTGTTTGCAGCTCTATAAAACTCTGGTTAGGCCGCACTTGGAGTGCTGTGTCCAGTTCTGGTCGCCTCACTACAGGAAGGACGTGGAAGTATTGGAAAGGGTACAGAGGAGATTTACCAGGATGCTGCCTGGTTTAGAGAGTATGCATTATGATCAGAGATTAAGCGAGCTAAGGCTTTACTCTTTGGAGAGAAGGAGGATGAGAGGAGACATGATAGAGGTGTACAAGATAATAAGAGGAATAGATAGAGTGGAAAGCCAGCACCTCTTCCCCAGGGCACCACTGCTCAATACAAGAGGACATGGCTTTAAGGTAAGGGGTGGGAAGTTCAAGGGGGATATTAGAGGAAGGTTTTTTACTCAGAGAGTGGTTGGTGCATGGAATGCACTGCCTGAGTCAGTGGTGGAGGCAGATACACTAGTGAAGTTTAAGAGACTACTAGACAGGTATATGGAGGAATTTAAGGTGGGGGCTTATATGGGAGGCAGGGTTTGAGGGTCGGCACAACATTGTGGGCCGAAGGGCCTGTACTGTGCTGTACTATTCTATGTTCTATGCTATACTATTTCTCTTTTATTTTTATACTATCCTTGACTTCCCTTGTCAGCCACGGTCGCCCCTTAGAATCTTTCTTCCTCTTTGGAATGAACTGACCCTGCACCTTCTGTATTATTCCCAGAAATACCTGCCATTGTTTTTCCACTGTCATCCCTGCTAGGATATCTTGCCAGTCAACTTTGGCCAGCTCCTCCCTCATGGCTCCATAGCCCCCTTTGTTCAACTGCAATACTGACACTTCCGATTTTCCCTTCTCCCTCTCAAATTAACCATATAACAATTACAGCACGGAAACAGGCCATCTCGGTCCTTCTAGTCCATGCCGAACTCTTACTCTCACCTAGTCCCACTGACCAGCACTCAGCCCATAACCCTCCATTCCTTTCCTGTCTATATAGCTGTGCAGTTTTAGTTTAAATGACAACATCGAACCTGCCTCAACCACTTCTGCTGGAAGCTCGTTCCACACAGCCGCCACTCTTTGAGTAAAGATGTTCCCCCTCATGTTACCCCTAAACTTTTGCCCTTTAACTCTCAACTCATGTCCTCTTGTTTGAATCTCCCCCACTCTCAATGGAAAAAGCCTATCCATGTCAACTCTATCTATCCCTCTCATAATTTTAAATACCTCTATCACGTCCCCCCTCGACCTTCTACGTTCCAAAGAATAAAGACCCAACTTGTTCAACCTTTCTCTGTAACTCAGGTGATGAAACCCAGGTAACTTCCTAGTAAACCTTCTCTGTACTCTCTCTATTTTGTTGACATCTTTCCTATAATTCGGTGACCAAAACTGTACACAATGCTCCAAATTTGGTCTCACCAATGCCTTGTACAATTTCAACATTACATTCCAACTCCTATACTCAATGTTCTGATTTATAAAGGCCAGCATACCAAAAGCTTTCTTCACCACCCTATCCACATGAGATTCCACCTTCAGGGAACTATGCACGATTATTCTGAGATCCCTCTGTTCTACTGCATTCTTCAATGCCCTACCATTTACCATGTATGTCCTATTTTGATTAGTCCTACCAAAGTGTAGCACCTCACATTTATCAGCATTAAACTCCATCTGCCATCTTTCAACTCATTCTTCTAACTGGCCTAAATCTCTCTGCAAGCTTTGAAAACCTACTTCATTATCCACAACCTCACCCATCTTAGTATTATCTGCATGCTTACTCATCCAATATACCACCCCATCATCCAGATCATTAATGTATATGACAAATAACATTGGACCCAGTACAGATCCCTGAGGCGCACCTCTAGTCACCGGCCTCCAATCTGACAAACAGTTTTCCACCACCACTCTCTGGCATCTCCCATCCAGCCACTGCTGAATCCATTTTACTACTTCAATATTAATACCTAACGATTGAACCTTCCTAACCAACCTTCCATGTGGGACCTTGTCAAAGGCCTTACTGAAGTTCATATAGACAACATCCGCGGCTTTACCCTCATCAACATTCCTGGTAACCTCTTCAAAAAATTCAGTAAGATTTGTCAAACATGACCTTCCATGCACAAATCCATGTTGACTGTTCCTAACCAGACCCTGTCTATCCAGATAATTATATATACCATCTCTAAGAATACTTTCCATCAATTTACCCATCACACAGGCCGATAATTGCTAGATTTACTCTTAGAACCCTTTTTAAGCAATGGAACAACATGAGCAATACGCCAATCCTCTGGCACCATCCCTGTTTCTAATGACATTTGAAATATTTCTGTCTATTACTTGCTATTTCCATATTAACTTCCCTCATTGTCCTAGGGAATATCCTGTCAGGACCTGGAGACTTATCCATTTTCATATTCCTTAAGAGCTCCAGTACTACTACTTCTTTAATCATCATAGTTTCCATAACTTCCCTACCCATTTCCCTTATCTTACACAATTCAATATCCTTCTCCTTAGTGAATACCAAAGAAAAGAAATTGCTAAGAATCTCCCCCATCTCTTTTGGCTCCACTCATAGCCGTCCACTCTGATTATCTGGAAGGGATCAATTTTATCCCTCACTATCCTTTTGCTATTTATATAACGGTAGAAACCCTTGGGATTTATTTTCACCTTACTTGCCAAAGCAACCTCACATCTTCTTTTAGCATTTCTAACTTCTTTCTTAAGATTCTTTTTACATTCTTTATATTCCTCGAGCACCTCATTTACTCCATGCTGTCTATATTTATTGTAGATCTCTCTTTTTTTCCGAACCAAGTTTCCAATATCCCTTGAAAACAATGGCTCTCTCAAACTTTTAACCTTTCCTTTCAACTTAACAGGAACATGAGGATTCTGTACTCTCAAAATTTCACCTTTAAATGACCTCCATTTCTCTATTACATCCTTCCCATAAAACAAATTGTCCCAATCCACTCCTTCAAAATCCTTTTGCATTTCCTCAAAGTTAGCCTTTCTCCAATCAAAACTCTTAACCCTGGGTCCAGATCTATCCTTCTCCATAATTATATTGAAACTAATAGCATTGTGATCACTGGACCCGAAGTGCTCCCCAACACAAACCTCCGTCACCTGACCTATCTCATTCCCTAAAAAGAAATCCAACACTACCCCTTCTCTTGTTGGTACTTCTATATATTGCTGCAAAAAACTATCTTGCACATATTTTACAAACTCCAAACCATCCAGCCCTTTTACAATATGGGCTTCCCAGTCAATGTGTGGAAAATTAAAATCTCCCATAATCACAACCTTGTCCCTGTTACTAATATCTGCTATCTCCTTACAAATTTGCTCCTCCAATTCTCGCTCCGCATTTGGTGGTCTATAACACACCCTCATAAGAGTTACTGCACCTTTCCTATTCCTGAATTCCACCCAAATAGCCTCCCTGGACGAGCCCTCTAATCTATCCTGCCAGAGCAATGCTGTAATATTTTCTCTGACAAGCAATGCAACCCCTCCCCCTTTTGTCCCTCCGACTCTATCACACCTGAAGCAATTAAATCCGGGAATATTTAGTTGCCAATCACACCCCTCCTGTAACCATGTTTCACTAATAGCTACCACATCATACTTCCAGGTATCAATCCATGCTTTAAGCTCATCCACCTTTCTTACAATGCTCCTAGCATTAAAATAAATGCATTTAAGAAATTTTCCACCTCTTACTCTCTGTTTATCACTAACTGTACAAATAATTTTACTATTTTCTTTTACTTCTTTCCTCCCTACATCTGTTCCTACACTCTGGTTCCCCTCCCCCCTTGTATCTAGTTTAAATCCACTGGAGCCTCTCTAGCAAACCTACCCACAAGAATATTTGTCCCCCTCATGTTCAGATGTAGACCGTCCCACTGGAACAGGTCCCACCTTCCCTGGAAAACTGCCCAATTATCTATAAATCTGAAGCCCTCCCTCCTGCACCATACCTTCAGCCACATGTCGATCTGCTCTATCTTATTATTTCCGTTAATCTGCTCTCTTTTAAATACTCCCACTGCCTCACGGTCCGACTTACACGCGCTTGCGCAGTCGTGCCCCATTCAACTGCCGAAGAAAATGACCCAAATTGTAGTTTAAAACTTATCATATTATGGGCACTACCTCCTAATGGCTCCTTTACCTGGAGTTCCCTTATCAAATCCGGTTCATTACACAACGCTAAATCCAGAATTGCCTTCTCCCTGGTAGGTTCCAGTACAAGCTGCTCTAAGAATCCATCTTGGAGGCACTCCACAAACTACCTTTCTTGGGGTCCAGTACAAACCTGATTTTTCCAGTCTACCTGCATGTTAAAATACCCCATAACAACTGTAGCATTACCTTTGCGACATGCCAATTTTAACTCTTGATTCAACTTGCAACCTATATCCAGGCTACTGTTTGGGGGCCTGTAGATAACTCCCATTGGGGTCTTTTTGCCCCTACAATTTCTCAGTTCTATCCATACTGACTCTACATCTCCTGATTCTATGTCGCCCCTCGCAAAGGACTGAATTTCATTCCTCACCAACAGAGCCACCCCTCCCCCTCGGCCCACCTGTTTGTCCTTTCGATAGTACGTATACCCTTGAATATTTATTTCCCAGCTCTGGTCCTCTTGCAGCCATGTCTCTGTTACTCCCAATACATCATACTTACAATTTCCAGCTGAGCCTCAAGCTCATCCATTTTATTTCTTGTATTCCGCGCATTCATATATAATACTTGAATCCATTACTCACCTCACCTTTCACATCGGCCATACTCTCTGATCCCTTCCTGAGCTTTCTGCCCCATTAATTCTGTTGTCTTTCTTAACTTTCTTTATTTTCTCTTTCCCTTTAACTCCATCCTTATATTTCCTCTCCTCCTCCCCACTACTTAGTTTAAACACACCCATGTAGCAGTGGCAAACCTGCCTGCCAGAATGCTGGTCCCCCACCTGTTAAGGTGCAACCTGTCCCCTTTGTACAATTCATCCTTACCCCAAAACAGATCCCAGTGGTCCAAGAATCTAAATCCCTGCTTCCCACATCAACTCCTCAGCCACACATTCAGCTCCCCTCTCTCCCTGTTCCTGCCCTCACCAGCACGAGGAACTGGGAGCAAACTGGAGATAACCACCCTGGAGGTCCTGCTTTTCAGCCTTCTTCCGAGTTCTCTGAAGTCACGCTTCAAAATTTCTTTCCTCCTCTTCCTGACGTCATTTGTGTCGACATGCACTACCACCTCTGGCTGTTCACCTTCACCCTTGAGGATGCCCTGCATGACGTCCTTGATCCTGGCACCAGGGAGGCAACACACCATCCTTAAATCCCACCTGTTGCCGCAGAAACCCCTTTCTGTACCTCTCACTATGGAGTCCCCTACTACCACGGCTCTGCCTGATGTCTGTCTCCTCAGCTTTGCTTCAGCGCCAATTTTTGACTCACAGACCTGCCCACCTCTCAGACTGGCAGTGTCTTCTGTCCCGACAGCTTCCAAGAGGGTGAACCTGTTTTCAAGAGGTATATCCCCTGGGGTCTCCTGTACTCCAAGCCTCCATCCCTTCCTCATCGTTGCCCCCTTCTCTCTTCCGGTGTCTTCCGTGTAACAATCTCGCTGCAGATCCTGTCCAGAAAACTCTCGTTTTCCCGGATGAACCTGAGGCCATCCAGTTGCTTCTCCAGTGCCCCAACACGGTCCTTCAGAAGCTGAACCTGGACACACTTTTCACAGTTGTAGCAGCCAGAAACACCATCTGTGTCCCTGACCTCCCCCATCATGCAAGCATCACACTGAATCAGTTGACCTGTCAATTCTTCACCACCTCTCACCCTCTCCAACTGTGGCGTAGTCTCCTCCCTCAGCCTTCTCGCTGAAGACTCTCGAGCAAAAGACTCGCACTTTCCTCGACACGGCCACTCCCCTAGAGCAAACCTGGATTAACTAATTCGCTGCACCTGCCGCACCTTTGCCGACCTTGAAGGTATGTGTTGCAGGCTGGTCCCGACCGGTTTTTAAATCACCCGCTCCTGAAAACAACAGAGAAAAGACTCCCAAGAGCTTAACTTCTCAGCCAATGCCCACACTCACTCCTTCACTTGCCGCATCTTTGCCGACCTAGAAGGTATGTCTCAGGAATGAGACAAGTAACAGCGTTTCACCAGCAACCTTTGCAGCTGATCTTTTCAAGGAAGAGAGCAAACTCCCCCCGCCGACACCACCTCCCCGATGTTATATCATGGCTGAAGCAGATACCATTGGTGAAGACTAGCCCAGCATGAGGATGCCTGGATGCAAAAGGTTGTGCAACTTCTATCTGTACCTCCGGAGCAACTGTGCTCTGAGTTAATACATTCGTTGGGAGAGAGTTGACTTGAGGAAGTGTAAATGGTTTCCAGAAAGGAGAGCATGGTTTCCTGCCTCAGCACAACCTATGTGGGAGCTTAGAGACCGTAGGGTTAAATCATCAGGTTTCGTTTATTTCAACTTTCCTTATGCTGGCTTATATGCTTGCTTATATGCTTGTATAATCACCGATTTGTCTGTAAATGTTCAATTTTTTGTCATTTATAATATAGCTGGTTCAGTATTTTGCATAGTTTCTTTGCCTGCAACCTGTGTCATGCCAGCATAAATCAAACTGTCTCATAGGCTGAGAGGCAGTGAGATGGTTACTGTTATGAACATCTAATAAAATGGATGTCATCACAAGATTTGCACTTCTTTCTTGACTTCCAAATCTTCTGGATAGTATCATCTCCAGATCTAACATGGATCTGAACTCCACACTTCAGTCAGAGAGGCTTGATTTTGTCAAGTCAAGTCACTTTTTATTGTCATTTTGACCATGACTGCTGGTACAATACACAGTAAAAACGAGACAATGTTTTTCAGGACCATGGTGCTACATGAAACAATACAAAAACTACACTGAACTACGTAAAACAACAAAAAAACTACACAAGTCTACAGACCTACTCAGGACTGCATAAAGTGCACAAAACAATGTAGGCATTACAATAAATAATAAACAAGACAATAGGCACAGTAGAGGGCGGTAGGTTGGTGTCAGTCCAGGCTCTGGGTATTGAGGAGTCTGATGGCTTGGGGGAGGAAACTGTTACATAGTCTATTCGTGAGAGCCCGAATGCTTCGGTGCCTTTGGCCAGATGGCAGGAGGGAGAAGAGTTTGTATGAGGGGTGCGTGGGGTCCTTCATAATGCTGTTTGTTTTGCAGATGCATCGTGTGGTGTAAATGTCTGTAATGGCAGGAAGAGAGACCCTGATGATCTTCTCAGCTGACCTCACTATCCGCTGCAGGGTCTTGCGATCCAAGATGGTGCAATTTCCGAACCAGGAGGTGAAGTTTTGTTGAGATACCAATGGGTATTTGGTGTTTTTGTGTGCCAGAAGGTATATGAAATTGAACTTCTTGACAATGGTTGGTAAAAACCAATTGTACTCTTTGCAAATAATACTAGATCTGTGTGGTTAAAAACCTGAATTCAGGTATGAAATCTATTAACAACCAGGATCTAACAGCGGCCATGCATTTCAATTCCACCTTCCATTCCCACAACAGCATGTCTATCCATGGCTGCCTCATCTGCCACAATGAGGTAAGACATAGGTTGCAGCAGAAAACTTCATATTCTGTCTTAATAGTGCCCAATTTAAGACACTGAAATTGATTTCGCTAACTTCTGGTAACCACTCCACTTGGTTTCCACGCGCTCCCCGCCTTTTGTTTTTCCCTTATGCTGGTGGTCCTCTCACCCATTCTCCTGCCCTCTTCTGCTCTCATGAGCTGCCCATCACCTCCCTCTGGTTTCACAGCTCTTTCACTTAATTCCATGGTCTACTATCCTCTCCTGTCAGATTCCTTCTTCTTTAACCCTTTACCCCTTCCACTTACCTACACTACGTTCAATTATCTATCATCGCTTAGTTTCTCACATCATTCCCTTTTATCACCTCCACCCCACCCATCCATCTTCCCTTTCACCAGCCTCACCTATTACCTGCCAGCTTGTGCTACTCCTCCCCTACCTTTTCATCCTGGCTTCTGCCCCCTTCCTTTTCAGTCCCGATGAAGGGTTTGGCCCAAAACATTGACTGTTCACTTTCCTCCATAGATGCTGCCTGAACTGCTGAATTCTTCCAGCATTTTGTGTGTCTGTTGCTCAAGATTTCCAACATCTGCAGAATCTCTTGTGTTCCTGGTAGTAAGCAAGAAGCTCGGTAGCAACTTTACTGTATAGATCTCAGGGAGAGAGAAAGGTTTAAAAAAGTAAGGAAGGAAAAGTTTGGAATCATGCAAAATTTTTGATCACCTAGCACATTCAACTTTTAGAACTGTTGTTACTATTTCAATATGTGAAATGTGGCAGTCGGACTATGCACAGCGGAATCCACTAATGACATAATGACAGACCGTTGTCTTGCAGTCACAGGCTGAGAGGTAGGAAGAGGCAGGTACAATAAAAAATACCCTGCAAAACAGGATCCTTTGCAGAGACTCCATTTAATGTCTCATCCAGTGGCAGTTTCCACAATGCAACACTATAGTGTCATATTTGTGTGATGAGCTCACATTTCTGAATATGAGTCTGACCCCAAAATTGTCAGAGTGAGAAGCAAGAATGCTACAATTGAGGCAAACCTGAATAATAATTGAAAAAACGTGAGGGTAGAAGGGAATTGTGAATCAGCAGTGAGCTCTATGAGGAAAATTGACCAATAAACATTCACACTGAAGTCACCCAAATACCACAATTAAATTATACAGCATTCTGAGGTAACTCTATTTTGCTGAGGAGCTGAAAATTAAATAACTCCAAAATTTGTCATAAAATCTATGTGGGAGGTAACATTTCTAAATTTAGGCCCCAAACTGTAGTTTTCGGATATTCAAACACGTAAGCATTTCAAAGATTTCTCTTTGTTCAGAGAGGTTATTTTATGGTCAGTATGAATGAGAATTTTGCTTTGCATTTCCCCATCTCTATAATGAATCCCAATCCAATTTTGCATTGCCAAGACAGCTTAAGGTTAATGTTGCATGCTGTTCTGCACAGGCAATGAAACACATGTCTTGATTCCAAACACTTTTAACCTATAGAGAATTGCACGTAGCCTCTGAGCATTTCTGCTTTAAATTTGGACTTACTCTTTGTTACATTACAAAAGGGTTGTTGTGTTTATGTGGTGCCATATTCAGTCTCACAATTGTCACATACTACTATAAAATGAGTTACTTTGAAAGTCAGCACCTACTATCTAAGCAATTAATTCAAAGACAATAATTAAATGATTTCTACAGTGTCTCTTCAAAGTTTCCTCATAAATTTATTGCACAAGCTGATCTAACTATACTGCAGTTAGTGTCTGAGTTTGCAATATCACTGAATGAATCTTTATGCATTGATCCATGTTAATATATTACAAGCACTGGAGTGGGCAGCATCCACTAGAGGGCACCTTCTGATTAAGGTGAGAAAGAGATGAGGGGGGCAAGTTTGTCAGTGGAAGAGCGAAGTATTTGTTGTTACTCCAGAAGTCAACATATTTCAAAACTTGACCAAGAAGCTGGGCTAATTATAAGCTCCTTGGAGCTGTGGTCCAGCTGTGAATGTGCCAAGCACGCTAAAAATCCTTTCCTGTTCAATACCATTTGCCAATGAAGGCAATTATATTGCAATCATCTGGTTTTGCACTTTTGTCTTGTCCTATCCCAATCTTTGGAGCAATACAATTAAGAATATATTTCTCCAAAATATGTCCTTGCATTAGCAAGAAAAACCTCCACTTTCTCAGTATCTAAGCCTTTGATTAAGAGCCATTTCCCACCTTTATGGTAACTGGGTGGGAAGACAATGTTCTCCTAATTCCTTTGTTCTTTACATACCCTGAATTCATCCCACTCCAACAGCTTTCTTCTTTCTTGCTCTCATTTGGCTGAGATTTACATTCATCAGATTTTGTCAAATCTTTTATCAGAGTGACACCTCATATTCATCAATATCGTTTCCCCTGAAGGTTATCTTCTCAAAGTCAGTGGCTGTGGGAGTGAATTTTGATCAGTCCTGCAACGATCAAAATTCCATAGAATGCATTTGTTCTTTGGTGCTAGGGCCAGAGAAAATATTGCTTGTGATGCGTAGGACCGGAGAGTCAGAATGTGACCTTTGCATGAATATTTTGGAATTCTGCATAGGATAATATAGGATTTTTCATGGATGCCTTTTAATCAAGCAACAATGTGGGTGTAGGCCAGGTTCTGGTGTACAATGGGACTTGCTGAGAATGTCACTGGCTTGAAAGATAAACTCTTTCTCACTGTGGATACTTCCCGACTCACTGAGTACATTCAGTAAATTCTGCTTTTGTTTATCTGCCAACTGCCCTCCTGCAATAATGGTGCTGGTACCGATCTCACGCAGAGTCTTGCACCATGTTGCTAGATACACTGCGAAAGGCCACACACCAGGTGGGCATTGACAGAGTGGATTTTTTCCAGTGACATCACATGCCAGGGTTGGCACATGACTGGTGTGAAGCTGTGGGTAAGAAGTGAGTATATTCTACACCACAGGGCACTTTGCAAAACCAGTGAAGCCATGTGCTCACTCCCAGTGCTGCTTTCTGCTGTGTCAGAATATGGTGCTATCGGCTGTTGTTAACCTCCCTGTGGAACAGTGGAAACAAACTCTGAGAAATTGCAAATGCCTGGAAGGCTCCCAGTACACAAAAAAACAGTCATGATCATCATCTTGAAGCTACTGAAAATGCATGCCTCATCTTCTTCTGAGATTCTTAGATTCAAGCAGTAGCGGGAGCACCTTTCAGTACAAGTCCTCTCCATTCTATACACTTTTTCACTGAGGTTCAAGCAGGCCAAATGTTTCCTGAATGAATTTGCTCTCTTTCTCCAAGTCTTATTGCTTACTGCTTACTTCAAGCCTTCAGTGCTTACTGCTGTTTCACCTGAGGGGTGTATCTACTAATCCACATAGGCCACAACTAGTTTCTGAATTAGCCTCAAAGTCAAAACCTACAGGATCTTCAAAAACCTTGCACACCTCTCTCCCTCTGTTCTGTTTAATAAATTTAAGGAATGTCTGCTCACATCAAAAGCCATAAAATGTATCAAATGAACCATCAGGCAGGAGAAGTCATCCTGCAGCTCACCTGAGAGTAATTACTGGTCTCTTTAAATACTGGAGAGGAGAAAGACTTGGCAGATCCTTCCCAAAGCTGCACGCAGCTTCAAACCTGAAGGATTAGAAAGCCTTAGCTGAAGTATTGAGCTTGACTTTGGAGGTGTTGATGCTAAATCAGCTTCATATGTTAATAGATATCACCGGCTGCCTGTTCACCATGCCTCTGGTGACTGCTGGATAAATGTGTCCTATTGTTTTTTTTCTGAAGTTGGAATTTAGAATAACCAAACTCCTAATGTAAGCAAGCATCGGGCACTGTGTTCAAATTGACTCACCTTCCTTAGAGCAAAATAAAAATGCACCACTGAGTCCAGTTTTGGGTATTATGTTAATTACTTTTACAACCAGGAAATAGGTTATTCAACCCATCAGCTCCATGTCAGCTCCCAGCAGATCGATCCTAACTGTGATACTCTTCTCCTTATTTTCTCCCATAACCCAGCAACATTCTCACTCTGACTTGCTCATTAACTCCCTTTAGATTGTTGCACTGACTTACCTGTAGTAAAGAGGTAATTGACTGCAGCAACTAAAGTACCACCACGTTTTTGGGATGTGAGCGGAATCCAGACTATCTGGGGGATAACTCATCAGGTCATGAGAGGAATGTACAAACTCCACACCGGCAGTGACTGAGATAAGGATCAAAGCCAGATTCCTCAAAATGTGAGGCAGGTACACGAACTGCAATGCCATCAGGCCTCTGCTTCCAGGTTTTCACACCTTTTCTACAACAGTGTCTAAAATATACACTGTGTACGACTGTAACCTATTTTTGTACATATTTATCATCACTGCTCTACTCCTGAGTTTTATATTCCTCTTTCTAAGACCCACAAAAACTGTTTGCCCTTATGTCTTTATCCAAATCAACATATATTATGTATCTCAAAGTTGCTGGTGAACGCAGCAGGCCAGGCAGCATCTCTAGGAAGAGGTACAGTCGACGTTTCAGGCCGAGACCCTTCGTCAGGACTAACTGAAGGAAGAGTTAGTAAGAGATTTGAAAGTGGGAGGGGGAGGGGGAGATCCAAAATGATAGGAGAAGACAGGAGGGGGAGGGATGGAGCCAAGAGCTGGACAGGTAATTGGCAAAGGGGATATGAGAGGATCATGGGACAGGAGGCCCAGGGAGAAAGACAAAGGGGTGGGGGAACCCAGAGGATGGGCAAGGGGTATAGTCAGAGGGACAGAGGGAAAAAAAGGAGAGTGAGAGAAAGAATGTTTGTATAAACATAAATAACGAATGGTGTACGAGGGGGAGGTGGGGCATTAGCGGAAGTTAGGGAAGTCGATGTTCATGCCATCAGGTTGGAGGCTACTCAGACAGAATATAAGGTGTTGTTCCTCCAACCTGAGTGTGGCTTCATCTTTACAGTAGAGGAGGCCGTGGATAGACATGTCAGAATGGGAATGGGATGTGGAATTAAAATGTGTGGCCACTGGGAAATCCTGCTTTCTCTGGCGGACAGAGCATAGTTGTTCAGCAAAGCGGTCTCCCAGTCTGCGTCGGGTCTCACCAATATATAGAAGGCCACATTGAGAGCACCGGACACAGTATATCACCCCAGCCGACTCACAGGTGAAGTGTCGCCTCACTTGGAAGGACTGTCTGGGGCCCTGAATGGTGGTAAGGGAGGAAGTGTAAGGGCATGTGTAGCACTTGCTCCGCTTACAAGGATAAGTGCCAGGAGGGAGATCAGTGGGGAGGGATGGGGGGGACGAATGGACAAGGGAGTCGCGTAGGGAGCGATCCCTGCGGAAAGCAGGGGGGGGGAGGGAAAGATGTGCTTAGTGGTGGGATCCCACCACTAAGCACATCTTTCCCTCCCCCCCTCTCCCTGCTTTCCGCAGGGATCGCTCCCTACGCGACTCCCTTGTCCATTCGTCCCCCCCATCCCTCCCCACTGACCTCCAACCTGATGGCATGAACATCGACTTCTCTAACTTCCGCTAATGCCCCACCTCTCCCTCGTACCCCATCCGTTATTTGTTTTTATACACACATTCTTTCTCTCACTCTCCTTTTTCTCCCTCTGTCCCTCTGACTATACCCCTTGCCCATCCTCTGGGTTCCCCCCCCCCTTTGTCTTTCTCCCTGGGCCTCCTGTCCCATGATCCTCTCATATCCCCTTTGCCAATCACCTGTCCAGCTTTTGGCTCCATCCCTCCCCCTCCTGTCTTCTCCTATCATTTTGGATCTCCCCCTCCCCCTCCCACTTTCAAATCTCTTACTAACTCTTCCTTCAGTTAGTCCTGATGAAGGGTCTCGGCCTGAAACGTCGACTGTACCTCTTCCTAGAGATGCTGCCTGGCCTGCTGCGTTCACCAGCAACTTTGATGTGTGTTGCTTGAATTTCCAGCATCTGCAGAATTCCTGTTGTTTGTATATTATGTATCTGATATTTCCGTTGTTTCTGCTACCCATTCGGTTTGCCCTCTCTGATGAGTGATGGAAAATGAGATTCATTTTGGAAAGAACAGTCGGAAAGTAGAACATTATTTAAATTATGTGAAACTATTAAAAGTTGGTGTTCAGTGAGATCTCGGTATCATTGTTCAAGGTCACAGACAATTGAGCGGATAGCTAATGAAAGTAATTAGGAAGGCAAATGAAATTACAATAGGAATAGAAAGGAGATGTGTGGAGATGTCCTCCTCACTGATCTCCCTCCTTGCAAGCAGTACAAGAGCGCACCATCCTATTCACTTCCTCCCCAAGCATAACTTCCAGATGAGCAACATTGCAACTGCAAGCCTACTGGGGCCATCCGCTGCATGCCCTGTTCCCAGTGCAAGCTCAACCTAGATTGAAGGACTGCTTTGTTGGGAGGCTTCATTCTGTCCGCGTTGGGGAGAACTTCCTGGTGGCTAACCATTTTAATTTCACCCCTCGTTCCCATGCTGACATGTTGGTCCATGGCTTCTTCTACTGCCACAACGAGGCCACTCCCAGATTGGAGAAGTAACACCTCATATTCCATCTGGATAGTTTCCAACCTGATGGCATAAACATCAATTTCTTCAGTATCTGGTAATTTCTCCCTTCTCCCCCTTCTCCCTTACCATTCCCCATTCTGCCTCATCTATTACCCCTTCTCTACTCTTCATCTGCCTATCGTCTCCCTCTGGTGCCCACCTCTTTCCTTTTCTCCCGTGATCCATTCACCTCTCTTACGATTCCTTATTCTTCAGCCCTTTACCTTTTCCACCTATCACCTCTCAGTCTTTCAGTTCATACCTCCTCCCCACCTACCTACATTCCCGCTTATCTGGTTTCACCAATTACCTGCAAGATTGTATGCCTTCCCTGTCCTCACCTTCTTCCCCCTTCCTTTCCAGTCCTGATGGAAGGTCTTGGCCCAAATCATCAACAATTCATTGATCTTCATAAACATTGACTATTCATTCAGAAGGTTGCCCCCGGCTGCTGTGCTTTGTGTCTACAGACTTTGTTGCGATTTGCCCTGCAAATATGATGAAATGAACACTGAGGCTTTGGGTCTGCTCTGGGGATTTTGATCCAAGGACTCAATTTGGCTCGGAATGCTGTCGCTGTTGCTCGCTTCTATTGTTTGCATGATTTGTTTTGTGTTTTTTTTTTCTTTTTCTCTGTGGGCACTGGGGGATGGTCCTATTTTTTTTAATTGGGTTCCTTCGGGTTCCTTGCTTTGTGGCTGCCTCTAAGCAAACAAATCCCAAAGTTGGATAATTTATACATTCTTTGATAATAAATGAACTTTGAAGCTTTGAATCTGCATTGATGCTGCCTGATGTGCTGAGTTCTTCCAGCATTAAGTGTATGTTTGTCTCATTGCTTGGAAGGCTTTTCTATGACTGTGCAGGGTTTTGATGAGTCCACGTATGGAAACTTTGTCCTCAGAAATGAAGTTGGGGTATATCTGCCTTGAAGGCAGTCCAGTGAAGATGCACGTGACATCACAGAAAAAGTACTAGCATAAATAGATTAGTTGACTGGCAGAAGGAAAAGAGTGAGAATAAAGGAGGCTTTTTCTGGTTTGCTGCTGGTGACTGGTGGTGTTCTGCAGAGGTCATGGTATATGTTAATTATCTGGATGATGGAATTAATAGCTATGTAGTCCATTTTGAAGGTGGAGGGGAAGCTGGTGCTGAGGAAGCAGGGAGTCTGCAGAAGGACAGACAAATTAGGACAATGAGCAGAGAAGTGACAGAAGGAATACAGTGAAAGGAGGTAAATGGCAACGCACTTCAGTGAAAGGAATAAAGGCATAGACTACTTTCTAAACAGGGAATGAATTCAGAAATTGGAGGTGCAAAGAAATTTGGGAATCTTAGTGAAGGATTCCCTAAAGTTTAACTTACAAGTTGAGTCAGTAGTAAGGAAGACAAATGCAATGTTAACATTCATTTTGAGAAAACTAGAAAGTAAAAGCATGATTCTTTTATATTCTGATAATGAGGCTTTCTGAGGTATTGGTCAGAACATATTTGGAGTATTGTGAGCAACTTTGGACTCCATATCTAAGGAAGGGTGTGCTGGTGTTGGAGAGTATCAAGAGGAGGATTTTAAGAATGATCCTGGGAATGAAAGGTTTAATATAGATGAGAAAAGATTGATGGCTCTGAGCTTCTGAGTTCAGAAGAATGAGGGAGGGATCTCATTGTAGTCTACCAAATATTTGAAAGGCCTGGATAGAGTGGACATACAGAGGATGTTTTCCATAGTGGGAGAGTCCAGCACCAGAGGGCAAAGACTCAGAATAAAAAGACTTCTCTTCAGAAAAGAGGTGAAGAGAAATTTCTTTAGCAAGGAGGTGGGGATTCTATAGAATTAATTGTCACAGATGGTTGTGGAGGTTAGGTCCTTGGATATATTTAAAGAAGAAGTTGATAGGCTCAGTATTAGAAAAGGTGTCAAAAGTTTCAGGAAAAAAGGCAGGAGAGTGGGGCTGAGAGGGAAAGTAAATCAGCCATTATTGGATGACGGAGCAGACTCAACGAGCCTAATAGCCTAATTCTGATTCTATGTCTTGTGGTCTTATGACTGATTCTGGCAATGAAAAGTGATTGACAAGAATGGGCTTGTATTCTTTGTTATTTAGACAACAATCTCATTGAATCAGTTAAGATGCTGGGGGAGCCTGAGAAGCTAGATTTTTCTATAAGTGCACAGTGGGTAGTATCCTAACAGGTTGCATCATGGCTTGGTCTGGAAACACCAATGCCCAGGAATGGAAAAGGCTACAGATAATTGTGTATGCAGCCCAGTCTATCCACAAGCAAAGCCCTCTCTACCACTGAGTACACTCACATGAAGTGCAGCCATAAGAAAGCAGTATCCATCATCAAAAGACCCACCATCCAGGCCATGCCCTTCTCTCACTACTACAATCGGGAAGTGGTTCAGAAGCCTTAGGTCCCACACCACCAGGTTCAGGTGCAAACATCAACTCCTGAACGGGCATGGATAACTTCATTCACCATTATTCTGAACTGATTTTTTGACCTTCATGTTCAAGGACTCTTTACAGCTCATGTTCTCAGTGTTATTTTTATTTGTTCAGTCTGTGTTATATATGGTGACATATACGAACTTTGATAATAAGTTAACTCTGAAGAACATTTCTTCTGCTTAGAACTGAGACTGCAGTCTCAAGTTAAGAGGCTGGCTGATTCACTAGGTGAGAAGTAATTTCTACTTTCTGCAGTTTGTAAACCCTTGGAATTCTCTATCCCAGAAGATTATGGGTATTCAATCATTTAGTATACAGTATTCAAATCTTAGAAAGATAGGATCTTTGAATCAAGTGTTCTGAGAATCAGGTAAGGATATAATAATGTACCAAACAGAAGCAGTAGTGCGCATGACTCCTCAAATGTACAAC
Source organism: Mobula hypostoma (assembly GCF_963921235.1). Taxonomy (NCBI): domain Eukaryota; kingdom Metazoa; phylum Chordata; class Chondrichthyes; order Myliobatiformes; family Myliobatidae; genus Mobula; species Mobula hypostoma. Next base: position 8,965,187 of record NC_086118.1, read on the forward strand.
ACTGTTTAAGAATCAATCACAATTGATTCAGCCTTAGCCTCAACTCCACTCTACTGTCTAATTCCCAATGACCCAAGATTCCCTGATAGTCAAGGAATCCATCCATTTCAGTTCTGGCCAATGATCAGAATAGCCATGTTCTTATCGAATGACGGAACCACTCGCAGAAATGTACATTGACACAATCCCTGATGTTCAGATGGTTTTATTTCCATACCTTGTTTCCATCTGAAACTCAGTGGGGTGGGGCAGACTCAGTCTGGCCACTCCTTACCCTTGCCCCCTCTCTGCTCATGAGGCTACACTTACTGTTTGCATGTGTAATGGCCTGGTTCATATTTTTACTGTTATGCTGTATGTATTCATTTTAGTGTGTTGGCGCGTAGTCAAGTGGTTAAGGCGTTGGTCTAGTGATTTGAAGGTTGCTAGTTCGAGCCTTGGCTGAGGCAGCATGTGTGTCCTTGAGCAAGGCACTTAATCACATGTTGCTCTGCGATGACACCTGTGCCAAGCTGTATGGGTCCGAATGCCCTTCCCTTGGACAACATTGGTGTCGTGGAGAGGGGAGACTTGCAGCATGGGCAACTGCTGGTCTTCCATACAACCTTGCCCAGGCCTGTGCCCTGGAAACCTTCCAAGGCACAAATCCATGGTCTCATGAGGCTAACGGATGCCCATAAAAAAAATTTCGTTTTAGCAGTTCTGTAAGAACAGCTTGTTTGAGTTATTGTTGAAGGTAAGAGATGAGGAGAAATGTCCATCCAATTAGGAGGGTCAAATTTAGGGGAGCTTTCTCTGATGAGGGACACTAAGGTTGGGTTTGGGACTTTTGTTCGGTGGGAGATGAAGAGAGAAGACGCTGGGAAGAACTGGTCATAGCATACGATTCAGTGGGAGGCCTATTTGTTTGAGATGGATTGCAAGCAGCATTCAGAAGGTGGTATGGGTGTTCACGCTGAACGAGGGTCCAGTGCGTGAGTGACAGAGACGTTCAAGGTGAGCTCCAACTTGTGCACATTTGACTGTTTAATTAGATTAGGATCTTTTCTTTTTGTTATTCTTTACTAACCCTTTAGTTAAGTTAAGATGAATAAATATAATTCCTTTAATTGTATGCAATATGCTGTCTGTTATTTCGTGGCAATAATTTGTAACAAATTTGTAGCAAATTACACAGCATCTACACAAACCGGAGTTTGGGGTGGGATTAAGCCATCTCAGTCTCAAGAGTTTGGCAGGACTTGAGAGCGTCTTCCCTGGATTTACGCAGCCAAGGAAACCAGGGTGTTTCACATGTTTAACTTTTCTGGACATCAGCACCACGTCCGTACTGTGTGGTTATTCAGTCTGCATGCAGTGAGATAGTCAGACACTCAAGCTCCACTCCAGGACCCCTGATGGCCTTACAGCAACTGTTGTCAAAGGCCTTTGGACTTCAAAAAACAATTCAAATAGATGTAAATAACATACGTTAAAACTAACAAGTTTACTAAAAATGACAAATATAGTAATTTTTAAGATACCCTGTAATTGTGTTAAGCTGGAGGCCAGATGCAAAATGCATATGGGTTTCTCAGCTCTAGATGTTCGTGGTTCACTCCTGGGTTCAGGAGGAAGTGTAACCATGGGGAAGGAGCAGGGATGTATCAGTCTCTGATCCCCATAAAATACTGTCAGCAAGAATTACGCATGTTACAGACTCACTCACAGTATTTGGCACCTGCCAATATGCTAAGCTCAGTTAGCCCTTCTGATATGCTTCACTGGTAACTTTGCCAAGTCTCCAATCTTCAGACAGAAAACAAAAGCAATCACCGGACAGGTACCACTACTAATATATATTTAGTCCAAGTATCGTCTTTCCTTTTCTGCTTCAAATCCACATTGCAACATAATTTTTTTTGGTGCTTGCCATTTTTGAGTTATCCAGTATGTCCCAAGAATTCATGAACTCTGTATCTCCTTACATAGCCAATCTTCACCTCACCAAAAAAAAAACTCCATTAACTTTGGCAAGCATAATGCGATTTAAGAACATACAGGCTGGCTGTCCCTGACTAACTTGCGTGTTTTTAGATGCCTATTAATTTTATCTCTAAACAGAGATGTGTTTGAATTCAATGATAACAAATTTTGGAAGTGGCATACAAGGGCAGCACAGTAGCATAGTGGTTAGCACAGCATTTTACAGTATGACTAGGGTTCAATTCCCACTGCTGCCTGTAAGAAGTTTGAACATTCTCTCCATGACCGCATGGGTTTGCTCCAGGTGCACCTGTTTCCTCCCATAATCCAAAGACATACTAGTTGATTGGTTAATTTGTCATTGTAAATTGTCCCATGATTAGGCTAGGGTTAAATCGGGGGTAGCTGGGCAGCACTGCTCTCTGGCTGAAAGGTTCTATTCAGTGCTGTATCTCAATAAAAATATACGTTTAGTGTTAAGGATGAATTTCTACTATTTGAACCAGCTCTATAATTTTACAGCATATCATAGAAACTGAAGGCACAGCAAGAGGTCATTCTGCCACTTCTGCCTCTTTGAATGGGCACCCATGCTCAGGTCTATATCCTGAAATTCCACCCATGATCCTGTAAACTTCTCCTCATCAGATACCTGTGAAAGTTCCTTTCATAGCATTGGTTCCACATTTTCCAATGGTGTTCCAGATCTGTTCAGATCACTGAGTGAAAAATGTTTCTCCTTATTGTTCTTTCAGATCTTGCAGCAGCAATTGTAATCTATGGCCTTCACCTACTGAGCCACTCTTATTTTTTTTTGAACAAATCTGCCACATTGGTAGCTCTGCACACCCATTGCAATGTTTGCATACAAGTATTGTGGCTGGAACCTCTGGTGCCTCTGTTTGACTTTCAAAGGATGCATGCACTAGAGCACCGTGACTTTTATATCTCAAACCATTTTAGATTGCTTCTCCATGGGTACTCGTATGTTGCTTGTGTTTTTAAAGGAACCAGTACTTCATCTCATCAGGGCTTGTTGGGAGTATGTCACAAGAAATAAACAGCTGGACCAGAACAAAATTTGAAATTCTTATGGCAATTGTTCATTGTGGTTACTTTGTTAGAAGACTGCTTGTTAAGTAACATTTTTTGCTCATGAAAGATTCCATCCAAAAACTATTTCTGAGTCATTGAGATGGAGAGCATGTAGTATCATTAAATTCGAAGGACTGCCATTCTACAGACCTGGGACCTGTTCTGTCAGTTTTCCTGTGCCGATGTACATTGAAGAGGAATTGACTTCCTGTTATTCAATAGGGGATTATGGATATGGGGAGGGGGCAGAAAATAAGTGGCAACTGGAGATTGACTGATAATCAGTCCAGACATTGTAAAAACAAAAAGGCTTACATAAGCATCAATGTTGAATAAAACCAATCAATTTCAAGTGGCCTCTAGCTGGTAGTAATCACTTAAAGGAAAATTGAGTCCATATGTTCAAAACCCCAGAGTCAACCACAAAAGGTCATGAGTTTTGGAGTTTCTAATAGAAAATACAGCCAGCCATGGATGGATTGGGAAAGGAATCAATAAGCATCAATATGATCAGATAGAATTCTTGGCCCTTGGCTCCTGAAAGTGAGCTGGAATTTACAAACCAGTTGAAAGGTAAATCCTATTAGTGAGGTCTAACAACTGTGATGAAAGTACACATAGACTAAGATATTGACTGTCCTGCGCTATCATCAGTGGGATCAACAGTTGATCTGCCACCTGTCTTCAGGAGAGAGAGATAAGTAAAGACAATGGAGCAGCATTTGGAAATGTTAATGAAGAGACGGGAGAGCTTAACAGAAGGAGACAGCGGTCTGGGAAGTGTCAAGATCGGCTCCTCTTTGAACCCTGAACTGTTTGAAGTGATGGACAGGCGATACCCCAGCAGGGGGATAAAAAGGGACAGGTTCGCTAAGGCAACACACACACGACACCCTGAGGTAACGAGACCCTGGAAGCGGTGCGTCTCCCACAAGTCGGTGGGAGTTTTTGGAGGGCTGGTCGCGGGACCAAGCCATAGATGCACAGGGTGGAAAGGAACGATCGGCGGGAACCTGGTGTGTGTCTGCCCTTGCCTGGGTGCCAGGTTCACTGTACAGGAATGGAGGGGTCACAGTCAGTGACCTCAGAAGACATGACAAAGGGCTCGCCCGAAAGCTGACTGCGAGGAATATCGAAGGTCTGTGTGGAAGCCGTTTTTGAATATTCATTCGCTTTCTCTCTCTCTCTCCCATGGCAGTGATTACTGTGAACTGAACTGAACTCAATTGAACTGAACTTTGCGTCACTTTGAAACTGGTCATTTACCCCTAGACGACGATAGAGCTTGATTGATCCTATTATCCTAGTTTCTGTGTACATGTGTATTTATCATTGCTGAACTGTTGTATTCATTATCCTTTTGATTAGAGTACTGTGTTGCTTATTTCTTTAATAAAACTTTCTTAGTTCCAGTAATCCAGACTCCAACTGAGTGATCCATTTCTGCTGGTTTGGCAAACCAGTTACGGGGTACGTAACACAACTCAGTTGTTAGTTGCATTACTGAGCTGAGCTGATCAACATCTATCATAATGTAGCTTGGTCAGTTATCAGGATTGTTAAATTTGACTTCAGTCCTAGATGAGGACTGAAAAGTAATCAATCTCTTTGGTCCAGGGATGATGGATAATTCATTGATTGCAGAAAACAAGGAGCTAACTGAGTCAGGCTTTTACAAAACAAATGATGCTGCTTTGAAGCTGAAGTTAATACACAGCAATCACATGCTTCTTTGGACACCGAATGCAAGTTAGCTCAGATAGGTTGGAGGAGTACAAGGACTTAGCTGTGCTGCACATCACCCATTCTAAAAATGCAAAGGAATAGTTTTCTGCAATTGGCTGGTCAAGGCTCTTGTCAGCAATCTCATCAAGGTTGTAACTGCAATGCCCAGTATCTAGGTTGAGGCCTCAGCATAGTAATGAGGGAATTCACTGTCCATTGTTCAGTGAAGGCCTCCTGCTTTTGGCTGAGCAAAAAAATCTCATGATCCTAAGATCGAAGACACTCTTCCCTTTCCTATTGACAAAGTTGAAAACTGGAAGGATATCCAGAACAACTTACCTATTTATTATTATATCCGCAAAGTTCAAAGGACGAGAAGAAGAAGGCGGCACGACGCAGCGCGTGTGGCCGCCCCGGTGATGATATCTGTTATCTGTCAAGTAGGATGCCATGCACAATTCTGATTTGATGGAGACAGATGTGAGAGCATGGAGGAACATCTGGTGAAACTTCTGAAATGCCTGTTTTGCTGCTGCCACTACTGTGTGATCCGAAATCTCCAGAGGGGAAGGCCCCGAATCCTTGGCTTTGCCTGTTGCTTGGCGGCTGGGGTGGGGTCGAAGCGCTCTGCAGAGATGGTGTTCGGTGCTCAGTGTTGGAGGGCTGGTCGGAGGCTCAAAGTTTTCGGACGGACTCAGAGTCGGACTGTGGTAGGGTGCTTCCAGGATGCTGCATCGGCAAGTTTGCGGCGCTGGAAACTCATGGTAGGGAGAGTTTCTCCCTTCTACAGTCTGGGTGAGATGTTGCGGCTATTGGGACTTTGTGACTTTTTTTTACTGTGCCCATGGTCTGCTCTTATCAAATTACGGTATTGCTTTGTACTGTTGTAACTATATGTTATAATTATGTGGTTTTTGTCAGTTTTAGTCTTGGTCTGTCTTGTGTTTCTGTGATATCATACTGGAGGAACATTGTATCACTTTTAATGCATGCATTTCTAAATGACAATAAACGAGGACTGAGTGTCCTCATAATCTAATCTAGTCTAAAATTTTATTGTCAAAGTGCATTTATATCGCCATATATGACCCTGAGATTCAATTTTCTATGAGCATACTCAGCAAATCTATAGAATAGTAACTATAACAGGATCAATGAAAGATCAACCAGAGTACAGAAGACAACAAACTGCGCAAATGCAAATACAAATAAATAGCTATAAATACTAAGGAAATGAAGTAATGAAATAACATGTCCTTAAAGTAAGATCATTGGTTGTGGGAACATCTGAATGGACAGGCAAATGAGTGTAGTTATTCCTTTTGCTCAAGAGCACAATATTTGAGGGCAATAGCTGTCCTTGAGCCTGAGGCTCTTGTACCTTCTAGCTAATGGCAGCAGCGAGAAAAGAGCATGGCCTGGGTGGCAGGAGTTTCTGATGATGGATGCTGCTTTCCTACAACAGCATTTCACGTAGAAGGGTGGAAGGGCTTTACCTGTGATGTACTAGGCCCAATCTGCTTCCTTTTGTAAGATATTTGTATGCTATTCCTCATCATTACCTTGTCCCACACATCCAAGACTTCTTGACACGTTTAGCCAGAAAGTTAATTTTTCCCAAAGTCGATCTAGTTAGGGGCTACCATCAGATGCCTGTATGCTCGAAGGACATTCTGTAAACAGCTGTGATAACGCTGCTTGGCTTCATGAGTTTCTGTGTATGCGGTTACAGCTGAAAAATGTAGCACAGACTTTCCAACGGCTAATGGACTCTGTATTAAAACCCTTAGATTTTCTTTTTGATTATCTGGATGACATACTTGTCGCCAATCCATCCAAATCTGAGTACATATCTCATTGCCGCATACTTTTTCAGCACTTAAGCCAACATGGGTTGATTATTTTCTGCTGAATGCCAATTGTTAACCATTGACTTTCTTGGCCATCGCATCTCCGCAGAAGGTGCGAAACCCTTTCTATCAAAAGTAACCGCTATTAGAGAGACTTGTTCTGGAGCTGCTCCGGCCTATGGTCAGGCCACACTTAGATCCCCTCCAGTTCGCCTACCAGCCCTGACCAGGAGTTAAGGATGCCATCGTCTACCTGCTGAACCGTGTCTATGCCCACCTGGACAAGCCAGTGAGCACTGTGAGGGTCATGTTTTTTGACTTCTCCAGTGCGTTCAACACCATCCGCCCTGCTCTGCTGGGGAGAAGCTGACAGCAATGCAGGTGGATGCTTTCCTGGTGTCATGGATTCTTGACTGGCAGACCACAGTACGTGTGCTTGCAACACTGTGTGTCCAACAGAGTGATCAGCAGCACTGGGGCTCCACAGAGGACTGTCTTGTCTCCCTTTTTCTTCACCATTTATACCTCGACCCCTTCAACTACTGCACAGAGTCTTGCCATCTTCAGAAGTTTTCTGATGACTCTGCCATAGTTGGATGCATCAGCAAGGGAGATGAGGCTGAGTACAGGGCTACGGTAGGAAACTTTGTCACATGGTGTGAGCAGAATTATCTGCAGCTTAAGACTAAGGAGCTGGTGGTAGATCTGAGGAGAACTAAGGTACTGGTGACCCCTGTTTCCATCCAGGGGGTCAGTGTGGACATGGTGGAGGATTACAAATACCTGGGGATATGAATTGACAATAAACTGGACTGGTCAAAGAACACTGAAGCTGTCTACAAGAAGGGTCAGAGCCGTCTCTATTTCCTGAGGAGACTGAGGTCCTTTAACATCTGCCGGACGATGCTGAGGATGTTCTACGAGTCTGTGGTGGCCAGTGCGATCATGTTTGCTGTTGTGTGCTGGGGCAGCAGGCTGAGGGTAGCAGACACCAACAGAATCAACAAACTCATTCGTAAGGCCAGTGATGTTGTGGGGATGGAACTGGACTCTCTGACGGTGGTGTCTGAAAAGAGGATGCTGTCTACATTGCACGCCATCTTGGACAATGTCTCCCATCCACTACATAATGTACTGGGTGGGTACAGGGTTACATTCAGCCAAAGATTCATTCCACCGAGATGCAACACAGAGTGTCATAGGAAGTCATTCCTGCCTGTGGCCATCAAACTTTACAATTCCTTCCTTGGAGGGTCAGACACCCTGAGCCAATAAGCTGGTCCTGGACTTATTTCCTGGCATAATTTACATATTACTGTTTGACTATTTATGGTTTTATTACTTTTTAATTATTTGTGGAGCAACTGTAACAAAAACCAATTTCCCCTGGGATCAATAAAGTATGACTATGACTATGACTATTATGGATTTCCCAGCTCCCCGTGCTACCAAAAAACTACGGAAGTTTTTAGGAATGGTGAATTTCTATCACCACTTCATTCCATAAGCTATTGAACTTGTGCTTCCCTTGTATCGCATGATTAAAGGCAATACCCCTAATCAAGTTTAAACGCAAACAACAGGAATTCTGCAGATGCTGGAAATTCAAGCAACATACATCAAAGTTGCTGGTGAACGCAGCAGGCCAGGCAGCATCTATAGGAAGAGGCGCAGTCGACGTTTCAGGCCGAGACCCTTCGTCAGGGCTATAGTCCTGACGAAGGGTCTCGGCCTGAAACGTCGACTGCGCCTCTTCCTATAGATGCTGCCTGGCCTGCTGCATTCACCAGCAACTTTGATGTATGTTACCCCTAATCAAGTGCTGGACTGGTCAGCGGCCATGACCAAGGCATTTGATGATACCATATAAGCTCTTTCCCACGCCACCCTACTGACACATCTGCTCCCCAATGCACCTATAGCCATTACTACTGACGCTTCAGACTATGCTTGTCGGTGTTGTGCATGAACAGTTCGTGTGGCAGCCGCTTGCCTTCTTCAGTCAGCAGCTCCATATCCACCCCCTCCCACCCCCGAAAGCAAGTACAGCACATTTGACCATGAGCTTCTCAGTCTCTATCTGGCTGTCTGAAATTTACATTTTCTTCTAGAGGGTTGCCATTTCACAGCATTCATTGACCTCAAACCCCTCGTGCATGGCAGTACTGATTCTGGCCTACGTGTCCCGAGTACACAACTGATATACAACATTTCAAGGGCAAAAATAATGCGTGGTTGATTGCCTGTCATGGCCAGCCACTGGGGCCATACACGTAGGGACTGACTATACCAGCATGGCAGCCAACCAAGCTACTGACCCAGAGGTCCAGATTTACTGAACAGCAATCACGGGACTGTGGTTGGCTGACATTAAGTTCAGGGAAGCTGGGGTGTCTCATCTGTGTGATGTTTCAGCCCTTGTCCCATCATACCTGAAAACTGGAGGTGGACTTTTCTCGATTCCATACATGGACTCTTCCATCTGGGCCTCACTGAAACCGGTTGCACTAAAGTTTGTGTGACACAGTCTTAGAAAGGATGTGTGTGATTGGACTGCAGCCTGTGCAGAGTTCAGTGTCAGCAGGCAAAAATTAACTGTTATGTTCCTGCACCATTGGCACCTTTTGAGTCCCTGAGTGACAATTCGTGGACCTTGTTAGTCCTCTTTTCCCTCCTGCAGTTTCATAACCTCCTTATCATGGTGGATCGTACCGCCAGATGGCACAAGGTCGTCACTCCAGCATCAATGATGGCCATAGATATGGCCCAGGCATTCGTCAGCATCTCAGTTGCTTGGGCTGGTATTTCCTCTGACTGTAGTCTCTAATTCATATCAGACCTCTGGGCTGCGATGGCCCTGAACCTCAGCATTAGGCTACATCACAGTGTATCACCCACAGTCTAATAGTCTATGTGAGTGGTTTCACTGCTCCTTAAAGGCTGCTCTGAAGGCTTCCCTAATGGATGAGTTTGGGCATGATCGTCTCCCGTGGATCCAGATCGGCTCAGGGCAGATCCAAGACAGGAGCTGCAGTCATCCACAGCTGAATTTGTATATGGGCATTCATTACAAGTGTAATGTGATTTTATTCCGAACACCACAACTGTCTGGTTGGCCTTCCACCCTCCTCAGTAAATTCATTTCCTTTGCACCTGTTCCTACCTCCCATCATGGCATACAGCACTCTCGGGTTCCTGATGACCTACATTCTGCCCCGTTTGTTTTCATCCACCATGATGCACACCATAATCCCTCTTGGCCCCCTTATGATGGCCCATTCCGCACTTTGGAACAGAGAGAAAGAGGAGTAAACCCGAATGTGTTTTTGTAGACTGCCTTAAACTGGCCCGCCAAGATCTGGAAGATTCTGCTACATGCCCCTGCCGATAAGACATGACCATGGGCATATCAACACACCTCTGGACGAGCCAGAGGCTCCTGCTGTTCCTCTACTGATGGAACACAGGACCTGAGCTCTGGAGAGGCTGACAATGCTGGTTTTAGTAAATTCTGGGGCGGCTTGTGAAGGGGAATGTAATTGGTGGGAACATACAGAATTCACAGCCACTGGCATTGAGTTGGGGGTCACTTTAAGAGGCTGGTCTGACATGATGTCATAACTACGTAAAGGACTTTTACCACACTTTGTGTTCAGTATTTGGAGTATTATAAATGAGTCGTTACATAAAACTCCTCCGTGGTTTGTATTTGCAAAAACTTGCAAGAGCAACTGAGAAAAAAGTAAGTCTCCTTAGGGCCCAAAGGAGTCATCTATGTAAAGAGACAGATGATATGAGCAATGTGCTAAGGGAATACTTCTCATTGGTATTCACCAGGGAGAGTGATATGGAGGGTAGAAAGTTAAGGGAGGGGTACACTGATATTCTGGAGCACGTCTATGTAAGGAAGGAGGAAGTATTAGAAGTATTGGCAAACATTAGAATGGGTAAAACCCAGCATCTGGTGGGAACTATCTCAGAATGCTAAGGGAAACAATGAAGGAGATTTCTGAGGATCTGATCGAGATTTTTGCATCTTTGTTAGCCATGCGACTGGTACTAGAAGAAATATTGGATAATTAATGTTCTCCCTTTGTTCAAAGATTCTACTGCCTTTGGGGTGTGTATATATAAAGCTATGCAGTCAGTTAAACACTTTCTCAAAAATCACTCACGCTGGAAACTTTCATCAGGGTTTTTGACAAGATCTTATTTGTGAAACTGCAGAAAGTTATGTAAGATGTGTATTAAATTTCATACCGAATCAACGCACACCTGAATATACTAATACTGTCGATTGTTCTCGCAATTGGTGTTAACCAAGGTAAAACACACCTGCAAATTTCCATAATTTTGGCATGTGGACAAATGTACATTTTCAGTGCAATGATATCTTTACAACATTAAGTGATAAGGATAATACTTCCTCCAAAATATATCTGCTAAATGTTTACAAATATGAACAAATTTTAAGACTCACAGATATTACTGTTACAAGGGCAAATAAAGAGAGGATGGAGACAGATGTCTTTCTACCACGTGCTTCAAGTTGAAATCCAAATTAATCCAGGCAGGAAATGATATAAAAACAGCTTACATACAGGAAGTGATATCATACAAAAAAAAAATGCACCTCTAAAGGCAAGAACACTCCCTTCTTGCACCCATAAGATGTCAAACTTAACTATAGAAACAAAAGTCAGATGATCATTTCATTAAGTCTTTGGCAAAAGAAGGATAGTGTCAGAGACTGGCATTCAAAACAATCTTACTACACAGTCTTTAACCATTCTCACTTTGAAAATGTCATTCTTAATGACATACTTGCTTGTTGTTGTGTCTATTGAGAAGAGAGGTGACATATGGTTAAGGAGTAAGCTTTGTCTTGACCAGGATGAATCCAGCTTCACTATATCCAACAGCATCTGTGACCTTCAGGTATACAACAGCACCAAAAGCTTTAGTTGATGCATCACTGAAGATGCAGATTTCTTTCTTTTGGGCTGCAGATAGTGGAATCATGTTGTTTCTTGGAATTTTCAAACTTTTACAATCCTGTAGTGAAGAACAGAACTGCTGCACTGCACAAGTTTCTTTTTTGGGAGTAAGACATTCCATCCACAAGTCAACTCTCTTAATTTGAAGCATCCTTGGATACTGACTGGAAAAGTAAGTCCAAGAGGCTCAAATAGGCTGTTTATAATTGATAGGACACCACAACACGTAAAGGGTCTTTCAGTATTTGTGACCTGGAAAGTAAAACTATTGGTAATGAAGTCCTATCCAAGGCCCAGACTCTACTGCATTGGAAGGAGGTCCTTATCCAAGATCAATAATTTGTTGATCTTTGGCCAGGTCTTCAGATGGGAAATGTTGCATGACCTCACTGCTGTTGGATGCGTTCTTATGTAGTCTAACAAATGACTTAAGATCATCATCAACATAGAAATGGTTCTCTATGTACTGTACCCCTGTGCTCCAGTCCTGAATTCCTTCTCTTCCTCGATAGCTTTCCTCTTAAGGCCATATACTGCCACAGCTGGCAAGGGGCAGATACCAAATACATGAACTTCATTGCAGTACTCCAGAATCTCATTATCCAATTGTGGTTGTGAAACCACAAGAATCTGAGGTAGTCCCAATGATCCCCTCTCACTAGGAAGCTGTGCAACATTTGTTCAATGTTTGACATGAGGACGGTTACTGAGGTCTGGATCCCGCAAGAGCACATTGTTCAGTGATATGCCTTTGAACTGTGCACGTGAATCAAAGTCAATTCATATTTATGCAGATTTCTGCAGTTGGTTAACACCAAAGTTGAGCAAAATACTACTTTTCTTTATTGGGATCTGGTGGAGGCACTGTCTCAGCATGATTGTTCCTGAAGAGTCTCTCCAAGAACACTATGTAATAATATTTCATTTCTGGTTTCCTTCTCAATGTGTGACTGAGGGACATGAGTCAACTAAGGGCTTGTCACTTGTTGTTTGGTAGGTCTTGTCATAGTGAGTGGAAAGGAATGGGAGCTACCCAACTGGTTGATCCGTCTTTGCAAAACTCTTCGTTCATGACTGAGAAACATAGAAACATAGAAACATAGAAAATAGGTGCAAGAGTAGGCCATTCGGGCCTTCGAGCCTGCACCACCATTTATTATGATCATGGCTGATCATCCAACTCAGAACCCCGCCCCAGCCTTCCCTCCATACCCCCGACCCCTGTAGCCACAAGGGCCATATCTAACTCCCTCTTAAACATAGCCAATGAACTGGCCTCAACAGTTTCCTGTGGCAGAGAATTCCACGGATTCACCACTCTCTGTGTGAAGAAGTTTTTCCTAATCTCGGTCCTAAAAGGCTTCCCCTCTATCCTCAAACTGTGACCCCTCGTTCTGGACTTCCCCAACATTGGGAACAATCTTCCTGCATCTAGCCTGTCCAATCCCTTTAGGATTTTATACGTTTCAATCAGATCCCCCCTCAATCTTCTAAATTCCAACGAGTACAAGCTCAGTTCATCCAGTCTTTCTTCATATGAAAGTCCTGCCATCCCAGGAATCAATCTGGTGAACCTTCTTTGTACTCCCTCTATGGCAAGGATGTCTTTCCTCAGATTAGGGGACCAAAACTGCACACAATACTCCAGGTGTGGTCTCACCAAGGCCTTGTACAACTGCAGTAGTACCTCCCTGCTCCTGTACTCGAATCCACTCGCTATAAATGCCAGCATATCATTCAGCTTTTTCACCGCCTGCTGTACCTGCATGCCCACTTTCAATGACTGGTGTATAATGACACCCAGGTCTCGTTGCACCTCCCCTTTTCCTAATCGGCCACCATTCAGATAATAATCTGTTTTCCTATTTTTGCCACCAAAGTGGATAACTTCACATTTATCCACATTAAATTGCATCTGCCATGAGTTTGCCCACTCACCCAACCTATCTAAGTCACCCTGCATCCTCTTAGCATCCTCCTCACTGCTAACACTGCCACCCAGCTTCGTGTCATCCGCAAACTTGGAGATGCTGCATTTAATTCCCTCATCCAAGTCATTAATATATATTGTAAACAACTGGGGTCCCAGCACTGAGCCTGGCGGTACCCCACTAGTCACCGCCTGCCATTCTGAAAAGGTCCCGTTTATCCCCACTCTTTGCTTTCTGTCTGCTAACCAATTCTCCACCCACACCAATACCTTACCCCCAGTACCGTGTGCTTTAAGTTTGCACACTAATCTCCTGTGTGGGACCTTGTCAAAAGCCTTTTGAAAATCCAAATATACCACATCCACTGCTTCTCCCCTATCCACTCTACTAGTTACATCCTCAAAAAATTCTATGAGATTCGTCAGACATGATTTTCCTTTCACAAATCCATGCTGACTTTGTCCGATCATTTCACCGCTTTCCAAATGTGCTGTTATCACATCCTTGATAACTGACTCCAGCAGTTTCCCCACCACCGACGTTAGGTTAACTGGTCTATAATTCCCTGGTTTCTCTCTCCCTCCTTTTTTAAAAAGTGGGGTTACATTAGCCACCCTCCAATCCTCAGGAACTAGTCCAGAATCTAACGAGTTTTGAAAAATTATCACTAATGCATCCACTATTTCTTGGGCTACTTCCTTAAGCACTCTGGGATGCAGACCATCTGGCCCTGGGGATTTATCTGCCTTCAATCCCTTCAATTTACCTAACACCACTTCCCTACTAACATGTATTTCACTCAGTTCCTCCATCTCACTGGACCTTCTGTCCCTTACTATTTCTGGAAGATTATTTATGTCCTCCTTAGTGAAGACAGAACCAAAGTAATTATTCAATTGGTCTGCCATGTCCTTGCTCCCCATAATCAATTCACCTGTTTCTGTCTGCAGGGGACCTACATTTGTCTTTACCAGTCTTTTCCTTTTTACATATCTATAAAAGCTTTTACAGTCTGTTTTTATGTTCCCCGCCAGTTTTCTCTCATAATCTTTTTTCCCCTTCCTAATTAAGCCCTTTGTCCTCCTCTGCTGAACTCTGAATTTCTCCCAGTCCTCAGGTGAGCCACTTTCACTGGCTAATTTGTATGCTACTTCTTTGGAATTGATACTATCCCTAATTTCTCTTGTCAGCCACGGGTGCACTACCTTCCTTGATTTATTCTTTTGCCAAACTGGGATGAACAATTGTTGTAGTTCATCCATGCAACCTTTAAATGCTTGCCATTGCATATCCACCGTCAATCCTTTAAGTGTCATTTGCCAGTCTATCTTAGCTAATTCACGTCTCATACCTTCAAAGTTACCCCTCTTTAAGTTCAGAACCTTTGTTTCTGAATTAACTATCTCACTCTCCATATTAATGAAGAATTCCACCATATTATGGTCACTCTTACCCAAGGGGCCTCTCACGACAAGATTGCTAATTAACCCTTCCTCATTGCTCAAAACCCAGTCCAGAATAGCCTGCTCTCTAGTTGGTTCCTCGACATGTTGGTTCAAAAAACCATCCCGCATACATTCCAAGAAATCCTCTTCCTCAGCACCTTTACCAATTTGGTTCACCCAGTCTACATGTAGATTGAAGTCACCCATTATAACTGCTGTTCCTTTATTGCACACATTTCTAATTTCCTGTTTAATACCATCTCCGACTTCACTACTACTGTTAGGTGGCCTGTACACAACTCCCACCAGCGTCTTCTGCCCCTTAGTGTTACGCAGCTCTACCCATATCGATTCCACTTCTTCCCGGCTTATGTCCTTCCTTTCTATTGCGTTAATCTCTTCTTTAACCAGCAACGCCACCCCACCTCCCCTTCCTTCATGTCTATCCCTCCTGAATATTGAATATCCCTGAACGTTGAGCTCCCATCCCTGGTCACCCTGGAGCCATGTCTCTGTGATCCCAACTATATCATAATCATTAATAACAATCTGCACTTTCAATTCATCCACCTTATTACGAATGCTCCTTGCATTGACACATAAAGCCTTCAGGCACTCTTTTACAACTCTCTTAGCCCTTATACAATTATGTTGAAAAGTGGCCCTTTTTAATGCTTGCCCTGGATTTGTCGGCCTGCCACTTTTACTTTTCTCCTTTGTACTTTTTGCTTCTACGCTCACTTCACACCCCTCTGTCTCTCTGCACTGGTTCCCATCCCTCTGTTGTGAACTAACCTCCTCACGCCTAGCCTCTTTAATTTGATTCCCACCCCCAAACCATTCTAGTTTAAAGTCACCTCAGTAGCCCCCGCTAATCTCCCTGCCAGGATATTGGTCCCCCTGGGATTCAAGTGTAACCCGTCCTTTTTGTACAGGTCACGCCTGCCCCAGAAGAGGTCCCAATGATCCAAAAACTTGAATCCCTGCCCCCGCTCCAATCCCTCAGCCACGCATTTATCCTCCACCTCATCGCATTCCTACTCTCACTGTCGCGTGGCACAGGCAGTAATCCCGAGATTACTCCCTTTGCGATCCTTTTTCTCAACTCCCTTTCTAGCTCCCTATATTCTCCTTTCAGGACCTCATCCCTTTTCCTACCTATGTCATTGGTACCTATATGTACCACGACGTCTGGCTCCTCACCCTCCCACTTCAGGATATCTTGGACACGATCAGAAATATCCCGGACCCTGGCACCAGGGAGGCAAACTACCATCCGGGTCTCTGGACTGCGCCCACAGAATCGTCTATCTGACCCCCTTACTTTCGAGTCCCCTATCACAACTGCCCTCCTCTTCTTTGCCCTACCCTTCTGAGCTACAGGGCTAGACTCTGTGCCGGAGGCATGGCCACTGTCGCTTCCCCTGGGTAAGCTGTCCCCCCCAACAGTACTCAAACAGGAGTACCTGTTGTTAAGGGGCACAGCCACCGGGGTACTCCCCATCACCTGACTTTTCCCCTTCCCCCTCCTAACCGTGACCCACTTGTCTGCCTCCCGTGGCCCCGGCGTGACCACCTGCCTTCCACTCCTCTCTATCACCTCCTCGCTCTCCCTGACCAGACGAAGGTCATCGAGCTGCAGCTCCAGTTCCGTAACGCGGTCCCTTAGGAGCTGCATCTCGATGCACTTGGCGCAGATGTAGACGTCCGGGAGGCTTGGAGACTCCAGGGCCTCCCACATCCGACACCGAGAACAGCAAACTGCCCTCACAGTCATAATGCCCCTCTCCTCAAATAGCAACAGAAAATGAATGTCAAACCTTCCTCGCCTCGCCCGCTTCCGCCTAAGCCCGGTGAGCCGAAGCCCTTAAGTCTTCACTCTGCTCCCGGCTCACTCCGCAGCCCGGAAACTACGCTGCCCGCTCTATGAGGCTTTGTTCCTTTTAAATCTGCCGCGCTGCACTGCCCGACATCACACGCCTGCGCAGTCCCACCTCTCAGAAAGCCGTTGGAGAAAAAAAATAATGAAAATTTCAAAAATCTCTTTCTCGGCACTCCCACTCAGACTCTCAGACTCCTTCTTCGACTTGGAGGAAGACCTCATTCACAATGGAAGGTGCCACCTTATAATCATCTTCCAAGTAACAGAAGAGCACCTTGTTGAGACAAGTTTGTCAGGGTGCTTGTTTTGCTTACTTACCACCTTCTTTTTCATCTGGTCTACACTGACACGGTCTGAATTGATTTGGACACCTGTTCTCCTTAAATGTGCTGACAGTAGGCTGATGTGCACCATCGAGGCAGACTTCATCCATTATGACCTAACCCAAGTCCAGTGGTTGGGTATAAGGTGTGTCATGCTGATCATTGCACTGTTCACATATCTTAAGTACACAGTTGGTGTCTCTGCCAAGCAACAGTGGAACTTCAGCAGAAGAGTCAAGTGGGGGAATTTTGTCAGCTATGGCCTGAAGATGTGAGTGACCATGTGCAGCTTCAGGAGCTGAGATTTCATCCCTGTTATTGGGAATATGGTTGCACTCTATGAGGGTTGACAAGGGTAAGCAATTTGGACATATTCTTTAATAGGCTGTATTGGCTGTTGTGATGGCAAAGCATGATTGATTCTGGTTATAGAATCACCACTGTCTAAGTCAGCTGCTGCTTTATACACCTTTGTCTCTGTTGAGGCAGCCTCAGCTTCATTTTCTTCCTTGTGCGCACTTAATGTAGCCTCTGCATGTGCTCTCTTCCTGTCGATATGTGCTTTCTCCATGTCCTCCGTTTGCAGCTCTATTTCATGATTAGCATAAACCGTTCCCATTCTTGCCTCTTTGGCTCTGGCGCAGGCTTGTGCTGCAGCAATGCTAATCATGGATTCCTTTGAGGGCTGCGATGATGCAATGGATGTGCCACATTCTGACCTGACCTCCAGGTTCTGGCAATTGACGTGGGTCAGAAGCTGACATTGTTGCATTCAGATGTGTCTCCCACTTGCGGGCAATGCCTTTGAAGACAAGTTATCTTTTCACTCTACTGCCCTTGAAGTGCCTATATAAAAAGTATGCACCTTCTCAAAAATCACCCAAACCAGAAGCTTTCTTCAGCGTTTTTAATGAGATCTTACTTGTGGATCAGCAGGCAGTTAAGTAAAATAATATATACTAATATACTAATACTGTTGATTATTCTTGCAGTCGGCGTTAACCAAGATAGTACACACATGAACACTCCATAACTTGCTGTGTAGAGAAGAGCAAACTCGTGGTGCAATGCTATCTTAATAACGATAATGCTATCTTAATAAGTGGTAAGATAATACTTCCTTCAAAATATATCACTAGACATTTGACAATATTAACAAAACTCACAGAGTCCGTAGGATGCTCAAAGCAGCTGTTCAGGTCGACTCTGTGGTTAAGAAGGCATAAGGTGTATTGGCCTTCATCAATAGTGGAATTAAATTTAGGAGCCGAGAGGTAATGTTGCAGCTATATAGGACCCTGGTCAGACCCCACTTGGAGTATTGTGTTCATTTCTGGTCGCCTCACTACAGGAAGGATGTGGAAACCATAGAGAGGTGCAGAGAAGATTACAAGGATGTTGCTTGGATTGGGGAGCTTGCCTTATGAAAACAGGTTGAGTGAACTCAACCTTTTCTCCTTGGAGCGACGGAGGATGAGAGGTGACCTGATAGAGGTGTAGAAGATGTTGAGAGGCATTGATTGTGTGGATAGTCAGAGGCTTTTTCCCAGGGCTGAAACGGTTGCCACAGGAGGACACAGGTTTAAGGTGCTGGGGAATAGGTACAGAGGAGATGTCAGGGGTAAGATTTTCACTCAGAGTGGTGAGTGTGCGGAATGGGCTGCCGGCAATGGTGGTGGAGGCGGATATCATAGGGACTTTTAAGGGACTTTTGGATAGGTACATGGAGCTTAGCAAATTAAAGGGTTATAAGTAAGCCTAGTAATTGCTAAGGTAGGGACATGTTCGGCACAACTTTGTGGGCTAAAGGGCCCGTATTTTGCTGTAGGTTTTCTACGTTTCTATGTTTCTAAGTTATGATTAGAAATGCATTGCCTGAAATAGAGTGGCTATATATTCAACTGCGGCTATCAAAAGAGAATGGGATAATTATATAAATATAAGTTTGCAGGATGATGGGAAACAAGCGGAAAGAATAGAATCAATTAGATTATTCTGCAAATTGGTAGGCTTGATATATTCCGCCTCCTGTGATATGACGATTCTGTGAAATCCAAAGGAATTCAGAAGATATACATCAAATTCTATAACTATATCACTATGTTCTTTCCCTCCACTTTATGTTCTGATTCCATCATCCACGAATCTTCTTCACCTCCCCCATGCTCTCCATCTGCCAATTGCCCACACATTTCTTGCACTGGTTCCCTTCCTCATCTCCTTCTCTTTATTCCATGGTCCACTGCCCTCTCCTATCAGATTCCATCTCCT
This sequence comes from Mobula hypostoma, assembly GCF_963921235.1. Taxonomy (NCBI): domain Eukaryota; kingdom Metazoa; phylum Chordata; class Chondrichthyes; order Myliobatiformes; family Myliobatidae; genus Mobula; species Mobula hypostoma. Next base: position 8,984,671 of record NC_086118.1, read on the forward strand.
TCAACCCTTTGTCACATCTAAATATCACTTCCCAGCATTTTAAATCTTTCCTATTCTCCTTCCTTCCTCATCTGCCTATCACCACACCCACTCACCTGGTTCAACCTATCACCTGCCAGCTGTTGCTCCACCTCTTCCCCTCAACTTTTTATATTGGCTTTCTCCACTCTTTATCTCCAGTCCTGATGAAGAGTCTTGATCTGAAACTGCGTCCGTCTATTCCCCTCCGCAGATGCCTCCTGATCCACTGAGTTCCTCCAATAGTTTGTGTGTTACTCCAGATTTCCATCATCTGCAGCCTCTGTATGTCTCAAAGGAAGCTATTTTACCTGGAGAATGGTTATCACACTAAAAAAGAGTGGTACAGGAAATAAGAGAAAATCTGCAGATGCTGGAAATCCAAGCGACACACACAAAATGCTGGAGGAACACAGCAGGCCAGGCAGCATCTATGGAAAAGAGTAAACAGTTGACATTTTGGGCCGAGACCCTCATCAGTAGTGGGAGAAAAAAGATAAGAAGTCAGAGTATGAAGGTGGGGGGGAGGGAAGGAAGAAATTCAAGGTAGCAGGTGATAAGTGAAACCGGGAGGGTGAGTTCCCTTTCTTCCATGGTCTTCTATCCTCTCCTATCAGATTCCCCTTTCTCCAGAAGAGGGACGAAAGTGTGTTGGCTGGGTGGATCGTATCCTTGATTATCTTGGCAGTACTGCTCCAACAGCGTGCGGTGTAAAGTGAGTCCAAGGACGGAAGATTGGTTTGTGTGATGTGCTGCGCCATGTTCACAATCTTCTGCAGCTTCTTTCGGCCTTGGACAGGACAACTTCCATACCAGGTTGTGATGAACCCTAGAAGAATGCTTTCTACGGTGCATCTATAAAGTTTAGTGAGGGTTGTAGTGGACAGGCTAAATTTCTTTAGTTTTCTCAGGAAGTAAGAGCACTGGTGGGCCTTCTTGGCAGTGAACTCTGCTTGGTTGGACCAAGTCAGGTCATTAGTGATATTGACCCCGAAGAACTTAAAGCTTTTGACCTGTTCCACTTGCGCACCACCGATGTAATTTGGGTCGTGCGGTCCGTTACTCCGTCTGAAGTCAACAACCAATTCCTTTGTCTTGCTGACATTGAGGGATAGGTTATTGTTTTCGCACCATGCCACCAGGTTCTTAACTTCCTCTCTGTACTCAAACTCATATTACCCGAGATACGGCCTACAATTGTTGTGTCATCAGCAAACTTATATATTGAGTTTGATGGAAACTTGGCTACACAATCATGGGTGTACAGTGAGTACAGCAGGGAGCTGAGTACATAGCCTTGTGGGGCACTGGTGCTCAGAGTGATTGTAGAGGAGAGCTTGTCCCCTATTTTTACAGCCTGGGTCCTGTCTATGAGGAAGTTGAAGATCCAGCTGCAGATCTGAGTGCTAAGGCCCAGGTTCTGGAGCTTAGGAATCAATTTATTTGGAATGATGGTATTAAAGGCAGAGCTGTAGTCAATGAAAAGGAGCCTTACATGTGTGTCTTTATTCTCCAGGCGTCTAAGGAGGAATGTAGGGCCAGAGAGATGGCATCTGCCGTTGACCTGTTGCTCTGGTAGGTGAATTGCAAAGCATCGAGGTTGGCCGGTAGGCTGTGGTTGATATGTGCCAAAACCAATCTCTCGAAGCAATTCATAGCAATTGATGTCAGAGCCACAGGTCGATAGTCATTCAGGCATGCCACTTTGCTCTTCTTTGGCAGTGAGATTATCGTTGCCTTCTTAAAACACGAGTGGATCTTAGACTGAAACAAGGAGCAGTTGAAGATATCAGCAAACACTCCGGCTAGCTCGCTTGCACAGGCCCGGAGAACCGTCCTGGGATGCCATCTGGGCCTGTCGCCTTCCTTGGATTTATCTTCAGGAAGGCCCTTCTAACGTTCTCCTCGGTGATGATGAATCTCGATGCCACCAGGTCCGGTTCATCCAGAGGGAACGGGATTCTCCTATTCTGTTCGAATCTTGTGTAGAATACGTTAAGTTCGTCAGGAAGAGAAGCGCCACAGTTATTGATATTCACAGCCTTTTCTTTGCACGCAGTGATCTCATTTAGACCCTGCCATAGTCTACTGGCATCCCTCTGGTTAGCCTGGGCTTCCAACTTGGCTCGATATTGCCTCTTGGCGCCCTTAATGGCTTTCCGGAGTTCACGCCTGGATTCCGTGTAGCAACTGGTATCCCCGGACCTAAAAGCTGCAGCTCTAGCCTTTAAAAGACCCAGAGATGATGAAAGACTGACAATATGTTTTAAAGTTGGGATCATGCGTGAGTTCAAGGGGAACTGTGATGGATATTCACTTTCCGAGATATGAGACTCATATTACTAATTTCAGCTTTCTAAAGGGTCAGTATGATTTTTTTCAAAACTAAACACCTAACCAACATTCCTTGCTCAGCTTCTTGTTATAAACAAGTATACAGTGAGGTCTTACAGGCTCATGTTTAATCAATGTAAGACAATGGGGTTATGTTAATTGGCCTGTATCAAACCAGACAACATTGGCTAAATTATTTGCACTATTGTTACTGAGTTCAAGAAGCTTGTAGATCAGATTGATTTTGTCGCTTAGCAAATCAAACATGGTCACAGGTATAGTTGCTCAATCAATAGTTGGAATATTTGTGTACCTAGAGAGTTAGCCCACACAGCTTTAACTTTGTGTGTCTGGGATTTCTGTCCCCAGAAACTTTTAGACCCTCTGTGTGAGCAACTTTGTCCCAGCAAAGATATCTGAAAAAAAAAATCACACTCAAATAATGTCAACCGGCAGCAAAACAGTATAAATATTAGAAAACATTGGAAATTGGTAGGAATGACGAGGAGAACCATGGAAAGGCAGAGTGCCAGAAAGCAGAAGGGATGTTGGCATGTTCTTCTAGTTCATAAGAATTGTATCTGTGTTCGGAAATCCTTTGCATTTATTTATTTTTTAATTATTTTTCTTTTACTCCTTTTTATTTCAGATATGGTTCTGCTGTTGTTTTCACAATCTGACGCTTTGCTGTCTCCGAGAGCGTTCCGTGAGGCTTAAAAGCTAGGGAGCCAGGAGACAGGACATGAACCAATAATCAGCTGCATCTCACACCAATTAAAACACTGAGGGATCCAGGAGACAGGACATGAGCCAATGATCAGCTGCATCTCTCACCAATTAAAACACTGAGGGATCCAGGAGACAGGACATGAACCAATGATCAGCTGCATCTCTCACCAATTAAAACACTGAGGGATCCAGGAGACAGGACATGAACCAATGATCAGCTGCATCTCTCACCAATTAAAACACTGAGGGATCCAGGAGACAGGACATGAACCAATGATCAGCTGCATCTCACACCAATTAAAACACTGAGGGATCCAGGAGACAGGACATGAACCAATGATCAGCTGCATCTCTCACCAATTAAAACACTGAAGGATCCAGGAGACAGGACATGAACCAATGATCAGCTGCATCTCTCACCAATTAAAACACTGAGGGATCCAGGAGACAGGACATGAACCAATGATCAGCTGCATCTCTCACCAATTAAAACACTGAGGGATCCAGGAGACAGGACATGAACCAATGATCAGCTGCATCTCTCACCAATTAAAACACTGAGGGATCCAGGAGACAGGACATGAACCAATGATCAGCTGCATCTCTCACCAATTAAAACACTGAAGGATCCAGGAGACAGGACATGAACCAATGATCAGCTGCATCTCTCACCAATTAAAACACTGAGGGATCCAGGAGACAGGACATGAACCAATGATCAGCTGCATCTCTCACCAATTAAAACACTGAGGAAGATTGAAAGCATCGAGACCGAGGCAGGTGGAGGGCGAGTGAGTGTTCAGCGCTGTCTACAGCTTCTCACTCGCTGCTGGCAGAGGAGGTGTCCACACGTGGCGGTCTCTCCCTCGCTGCTCCTGAGTGAAGCCCTTGCGAACAAGTAAATCTCTCTTCCCCTCAATTCTGTCAGTTGATAGTGCCAGAGCAAGCTTTAATCACCACACTTTATAGATTTGGACTCTTAATTCAGGTTTATGATGTGTTCGAGTTCAGATTGCTCTTTTTGGTTTCAACGTTTGGGCAATTTCTGAATCAAGGTAGCCTGTAGATAATGAACACAGAGCTGAACAGTACTGAAATATGCCTTTTGATTTTGAGACTTATATTCTGATTTTGATCATTTTTTGTTGCCGTTTGCCCATTTTTTTGCCCGTGGGGAAGGGGATTTTCATATTTGATATTTTTCTTTGAACGGGTTGGTTCTATGTTTTTTTTTGTTTTACGACTCTCTGTGGGGAAGACAAATTTCAGGGTTGTACACTGCATACGTACTTTGATAATAAATGTACTTTGAATCTTTGAGATACAACATGATAATATGCCCTTTTAGCCCAATGGGTCCCAGCAGCCCAATCACACCATGTGACCAATTACCCTACTAACTCATAAGTCTGTGGGAGGGAACTACAGCACCCAAAGGAAACCCACTAAAGGAGAATGCACAAACTCCCTAAAGGCAGCGGTAGGAATTGATCACAGGTCACTGTCACTGTAAAATGATTGCGCTAAACACTACACTCCCATGCTGCCCTGATTTGGAGTTCGTAAATACTTTGAAATTCAGAAATCTTTTATATATCAGAAATCCTCTGTGAGTCTTAAAGCATGTTAAGAATATTTGTCTAAATTTGAATGTGTATCAGTAAAAATAAAATAAGGCAGTGTTTAAACTATTTCTTAGCTGTAAGTATCTCCTCCTCAGTAGGGAGGCAGAAACCGGGTACTAGCAGCTAGATCTTTCTGCAGAGACTATACAGGGAAATAAACTAGTCTTTGAAGAGTAGGCCGATACATTATAATTTCCCCAAAGTAAGAGTACCCATAGAGCTTAAAGTCTCCTTTTGCATTTAGGGTTTTGCGTACAGTGAAACCCAATAGCATCACACAACATCCACATGATGGTATTCCCATGACCCTGTTGGTAGTTTCCTTCTTGATGATAGAAGTCATGAATTTGGAGATTCTGTCAAAAGTATACCAGGCAAATCACCATAGTCATTTTGTAAATGATATCCACTGCAGCCACTGTGCACCGCTGATGGTAGGAGTGACTATTTAAGGCGCTGGGCAGGTACCATCAAGAACTCAACATACAGAGGGTTAGGAGAAACTCAGTGAATCAGGCATCATCTATGAAGAGAAATAGACAGTCGAGACACTTCATATCAGCATGATGTAGCTCTACTGTATATTGGGCTATAAGCACTTTAGCATCAAGACAAGCGTAGTTTATCTCATCTCACCTCTGGAATTCAGCACCTTGGTCCATATATAGATCAAGGCTATGTTGACATGTAAAGCCAAACCCAGACTGAAGATCAGTTTGCAGATTATTGGAGAGTCAGTCTCTCGTAACAATACCTTCTATTCTTTCATAATGATTGGAAGTAGATGAATATGGTAGTACATTGATAAAGGAGATAAGTTTTTTTTGGGGAATAAGATATATCTGGGCAATTTTCCTCATTACTAGTTTTTTAACTCTTCTTGACCTGAGGTGTGTCTAGTTTGCAACTGCAGATCAAATGTACTCATACCCAGAATGTTGCCCACTGCCATTGACATTGCTGTCTCCAGTGCTTTCAACAATTTCTTGATATCAAATGGCGTGAATGGAATTGGCTGAAGATCAGCTTCTCTGATGGTGGGGATGTCAGGAGGTTGCTGAGATAGGTCATGTACTTTTCACCTCTATCTGAACATAATTGTGTTTTAGCATTGTTATTGCCACTAACAGCTGGGTCTCCAACATTATTTAAGTTGAGTGATCTTGGAGCCTCCTCCTCCTCCCATTAGCACTTTATGTGATGGTATGCTACAGCTTCCTGGTACCTCATTGTTAGATTTACCTGATAGCATGTGTTACTGCATTGTTGGTTCATAGACATACGAGTTGAGTATGTGTATGGATGTGTTAACTATTGTTGTTACTTTTCTGACCAGAGAATACAAGCTGGAAAGCAAGTCAGGAAAGCCCTTAAGTGGTTAAGTGTAGAGTTCAGGGGTTCCCAACATGGGACTTACAAACCCCTCAGTTAATGGTAAGGCTCCATGGCATAAAAAGGTTGGGAACCATTGATGTAAATGGAGTCTTCAGCAGCAGATAAGTTGAGGGAGAGACAAAGATAGTGTGAGAAATAAGTTTTTCGTTGAACTTGGACTTACATGCACTTGTGCATATGACAATGAGCTTGACTTTGACTTGGATGTTTTGGAGGTGGAAATTTAGTTGTCTTGGTCAATGGAATAGATTCTCAACGTATCTCATGATTAGAATTATGATAGGGTAAGTAGTTGGGATGGGATTAAACATCCCGAAAGGTACTTGGAGCAATGTTGCTTTGGTTAACTTTGGCAACCTTTTTCAGTTTCTTGTAAACCCTGGCTCCATTCCTGCACTAAGCTTGGATAGAGGAAAAGGCAGTGACATGGTTAAGAGTAAATCTGATGGAAAAGTGATTAACTTTAGAGGGAAGCAAGAAGCCAGAATTGTGAAAGCTCTGAGACTTCAGAGGGCTGCTGAGAGGGAGGTGCTGTAATTATCAGGAAATGGAGAGAAAAAGTCATGGAAGTTAGTCATTGCAACCCTGAATACATTGTCCAACAGGGCAAGTAGTGGAAGGGGGGAATAGGCAGGCATATTCAAAAAGAAAATGGATAAATATTTGAGCAAAGGAAAAACATCGTTTTTACAGGAAATTAAAACAATAATGGGTTAGATAAGTCTTACAAATACCCAGTGCTGACATCCTGGGCCAATCCCCTCTCAACTGCATACATTTCTTTAATTCTATGAATTCTGCATATATGTGCCCCATAGGAATGCTTGAAAACAAGCTGAGTCCAAGCCTTCAATAGCCAGCTGATTGAGTTCAAGCCTGGAACAAAACAGATGTAAAGAACTATAATTCCCCAGCAGTTGGCATTCAACTCATCGGCAAACTGCTATCTGCAGCGACCTGAGGGGAGGGAGGGCCAGGTCTCCCCTGACTCATGCACTGAGCCAAAACCAAAGTGAGTAAACAATCCCTTCTTTTGTTGACCTTATAGGCTTTGTTTCAAACCAGTAAAAATAGAATGTAACCCACCCTACCATTAACTTCAAAGTTGTAAGCAGAGAGCAATAAAGGAAAAGTTAGTTTTGGAGCAGAGTATCTATCATTTATGTTTACAGGTCTGTAAAAAGTTACAGCACAGGCATTTACAAAAACTTCCAGAGTAATTAACTTGAATTTTTACTAAGAATTCTTTATGTTTTAAACCATGCCATGTGGAATAGATGTTTAGTACTTTGTGAATTCTAGCCTTTCATAGACTACCAAATCATGTTGACTGGTAGGGGCACAGCAGGGGCCCAAGGGGAACTTTGGACAGTAATGAGTTGGTATCTGATTATTTTGTGGTTCATGGTGTCTGATAGTTGGCTCTTGGATTTTGAACAGAGCCTCGGGGCCCTGGTGTGCTGGTGACTAAGGAAGTGATGATGCTAAAGCACTTTGAGCACATGGTGCAATTACAGATTCAAAGCAACTCACAACAGGAAAGAAGAGCAGAGAAATGTTGATAGCTGGCTCAGTTAGAGCAGTCATATTCAGTCCTTCACCTTGTGTTTCTCATCCTCCAAAGCCTGTCTAAATGTTCCTCAAAGTATTTATGGAATCTGCTATCAACATTTTTCATTCAAGTATTCTGAATATTTTCCTCCCCATATCTCTAATCATAAACTTAAAAAAAACACATGTTTACAATACACACAAAATCCTGGAGGAACTCAGCAGGCCAGGCAGCATCTATGGAAGAGTCCAGTCAAAGTTTTGGGCCAAGACCCTTCAGCAGGATGGTCAATTTGCAGATTTTCTCTTGTTGTGATTGAAACACAAATGTTTATTTACTTGTGTCATTTTGAGGCTTTATATAAAATTCAACAAGTCCTTGCTGATCATCTGCACATAGCCATACCTACTAGCGCTTACTATCTTTTCATATTAATTTTGCCTAGTTGAACCAACTCACAGTTCCTCACAATGAAATAAACATTCCATGAATCAGATCCTTCACCATCCAGACTGTGTCATCTTGAAGTATCTCTTTCATTATTAGCTACATTCATGCTAATTAATACTATCATCCCCTCAGAACTGATCAATAAGCTTCAAGACCTTGGTCTCAATAACTCCTGTTTTAATTGCATCCTTGATTTCCTCACTCGCAGACCTCAGTCAGTTTGGATTGGCAACAACATCTCCTCCACAATCTTTATCAGCACAGGCGTACCACAAGACTGTGTGCTTAGCCCCCTGCTCTACTCGCTTTACACTTATAACTGTGAGGCTAAGCACCAGTCCAATGCCATATTCAAGTTTGCTGACAACACCACTGTTGTAGGCCAAATGAAAGGGAATGATGAATCAGTAGAAATGAGGGAGATTGAAAATCTGGCTGAGTGGTGTCACAACAACAACCTCTTACTCAATGTCAGCAATACCAAGGAGCTGATTACTGACTTCAGGAGGAGGAACATAGAAGTCCATGAGCCAGTCCTCATCCAGGGGATCAGAAGTGGAGAGGGTTATCAAAGTTAAATTCCTTGGTATTATCAGAGAACCTGTTCTGGGCCCAGCACGTCCATGCAATTATGAAGAAAGCACGGCAGCATCTCTACTTCCTAAGGAGTTTGTGAAGATTTGGCATGCCATCTGAAACTTTGACCAATTTTTATAGCTGTGTGGTGGAGAGTATATTAACTGTCTGCATCACAGCCTGGTATGGAAACACCGATGCCCTTGACAGGAAAATCCTACAGAAAGCAGTGGATACAGACCAGTCCGTCACAGGTAAAGTGCTCCCTACCATCGAGTACATCTAAATAGTGTTGCAGAAAAGTAGCATTAGGGACCCCCACCACCCAAGTGATGCTCTCTTCTCTCTGCTGCCATTAGGAAGAAGGTACAGGACCCACTGAATTCACATCACCTGGAACAGTTATTACCATGAACCATCAGGCTCTTGAAGCAAAGGGGATAACTTCTCTCAACTTCACTTACCCTATCACTGAACTGGTCCCACAAACAACGGACTCACTTTCAAGGACTCTTCACCTCATGTTCTCAATACTTATTGCTTATTTATTATTATTACTAAATTTATAACAAAAGCATTACAACATTAGACAGAACTGCCATAGTTATCAGTTCCTCCCAAGATTATGCTAACATTCTGTAGATTGGTACATTCTCAGCTAGTGTCAGAAATTGTGGCAATTTGTCGCAAACTAGATCATACATGGCTAACAACGGATGGTGCAATCCGGGTCATATTACGATCGAGGAATGTGTTTGCAGACCGGATATTGAACTTTTTACTGTTGGACTTCGGCCACATTCCACCGTGATACAACACTTGGCGGCACGGGAGGTCGTTCCTGCCTGTGGCCATCGAACGTGCAGCTCTTCCCATGGAGGGTCAGACACCCTGAGCCAATAGACTGGTCCTGGACTTATTTTCCATCTGGCATAGTTTGCATTTTGTTGTTTGATTGTTGGGGTTTTTTGTATTGCTATATTTACACTCTATTCTTGGTTGGTGCGGCTGTAACGAAACCAAATTTCCCTCGGGATTAATAAAGTAAATCTATCTATCTATCTACATACAACGTTGTCAGATGGCTATATCTGTGGTTACAATCAGCATACCCCTACCCCCACTCCCCATTTTCTCAAGATGCTTTTTGAAGTCAAGCAGTGTCAACATTCATCAGGAAATGATTTAACAGCCATTGATCTACTAATTATGAGATGTTTCAGCCACAGAAACACTGCTTTGGTGCTGACTTAAGGAGTCAATAAACTTCAAAAGGGAACTTATTCCGCAAAGCATTTGAAGGGTTTTTTTACTTTATATAAAATGCTGGAAATAGTTAATGGGTCACGCAGCATCAATGGAGAGACAAGCAAAATGGGATCAGATAATTGACATGCTGTGTTAATTCTGTTTCATTGTCCATGGATACAACCTGATTTGCTGAATAATCTTTGCTGTTTCTGCTTTTATATCAGATATAGAATAGAAAGGTTGACAGAAAGGTTGTGAGTGGTGGTAAAAATCTTCTGAGGTGTATATATTTCAATGCTAGGAGAATTGCGGGGAAGGCGGATGAGTTGAGGGCGTGGATTGACACGTGGAATTATAAGCTACGGGTGAAGTGCCGGAGGATTGGAGAGTGGCTCATGTTGTTCCGTTGTTTAAAAAAGGATCGAAACATAATCCGGGAAATTATAGGCCGGTAAGTTTAACGTCGGTAGTAGGTAAGTTATTGGAGGGAGTACTAAGAGACAGAATCTACAAGCATTTGGATAGACAGGGACTTATTAGGGAGAGTCAACATGGCTTTGTGCGTGGTAGGTCATGTTTGACCAATCTACTGGAGTTTTTCGAGGAAGTTACCAGGAAAGTGGATGAAGGGAAGGCAGTGGATATTGTCTACATGGATTTCAGTAAGGCCTTTGACAAGGTCCCGCATGGGAGGTTAGTTAGGAAAATTCAGTCGCTAGGTATACATGGAGAGGTGGTAAATTGGATTAGACATTGGCTCAATGGAAGAAGCCAAAGAGCGGTAGTAGAGAATTGCTTCTCCGAGTGAAAGCCTGTGACTAGTGGTGTGCCACAGGGATCAGTGCTGGGTCCATTGTTATTTGTCATCTATATCAATGATCTGGATGATAATGTGGTAAATTGGACCAGCAAATTTGCTGATGATACAAAGATTGGAGGTATAGTAGACAGTGAGGAAGGTTTTAAGAGCCTGCAGAGGGACTTGGGCCTGCTGGAAAAATGGGCTGAAAAATGGCAGATGGAGTTTAACACAGACAAGTGTGAGGTATTGCACGTTGGAAGGACAAACCAACGTAGAACATACAAGGTTAATGGTAAGGCACTGAGGAGTGCAGTAGAACAGAGGGATCTGGGAATACAGATACAAAATTCCCTAAAAGTCGCGTCATAGGGTCGTAAAGAGAGCTTTTGGTACATTGGCCTTTATTAATCAAAGTATTGAGTATAAGAGCTGGAATGTTATGATGTGGTTGTATAAGGCATTGGTGAGGCCGAATCTGGAGTATTGTGTTCAGTTTTGGTCACCAAATTACAGGAAGCATATAAATAAGGTTGAAAGAGTGCAGAGAAGGTTTACAAGGATGTTGCCGAGACTTGAGAAACTCAGTTACAGAGAAAGGTCGAATAGGTTAGGACTTTATTCCCTGCAGCGTAGAAGAATAAGGGGAGATTTGATAGAGGTATATAAAATTATGATGGGTATAGATAGAGTGAATGCTAGCAGGCTTTTTCCACTGAGGCAAGGGGAGAAAAAAACCAGAGGACATGGGTTAAGGGTGTGGGGGGAAAAGTTTAAAGTGGGACCAATATCCTTTTACAGGGGGACCAATATCCTTTCAGGGAGGTTTGTTAGTGCTATTGGGGAGGCTTTAAACTAGATTTGCAGGGGGATGGGAACCAGAGTGCCAGAGCTGACAGTGTGGCTGGGGTGAAAACAAATGATGTTGAAAGTTTAAGCAAATCCGCTGATAGAAAGGTTGTGAGTGGTGGTAAAAATCTTCTGAGGTGTATATATTTCAATGCTAGGAGTATTGTGGGGAAGGTGGATGAGTTGAGGGCGTGGATTGACACGTGGAATTATAATGTTATAGCAATTAGTGAAACTTAGCTACAGGAGGGGCAGGACTGTCAGCTTAATATTCCAGGGTTCCAATGTTTCAGATGTGATCGAGGCAGAGGAATGAAAGGTGGGGGAGTAGCATTGCTTGTTAGGGAAAATATTACAGCAGTGCTCAGGCAGGACAGATTAGAGGGCTTGTCTACTGAGTCCTTATGGGTGGAGCTGAGAAACAGGAAAGGTACGGCCACATTAGTGGGATTGTATTACAGACCACCCAATAGTCAGCGAGACTTGGAAGAGCAAATCTGCAGAGAGATAGCAGGCAACTGCAGGAAACATAAAGTTGTGGTGGTAGGGGATTTTAATTTTCCATACATTGATTGGGAATCCCATACTGTTAGGGGTCTAGATGGTTCAGAGTTTGTAAAATGTGTTCAGGAAAGTTTTCTAAATCAATATATAGAGGGACCAACTAGAGGGGATGCAATATTGGATCTCCTGTTAGGAAACGAATTAGGGCAAGTGACAGAAGTCTGTGTCGGGGAGCACTTTGGATCCAGTGATCATAACACCATTAGTTTCAATTTGATCATGGACAAGGATAGATCTGGTCCGAGGGTTGAGGTTCTGAACTGGAAGAAGGCCAAATTTGAAGAAATGAGAAAGGATCTAAAAAGCGTGGATTGGGACAGGTTGTTCTCTGGCAAAGATGTGATTGGTAGGTGGGAAGCCTGCAAACGGGAAATTTTGAGAGTGCAGAGTTTGTATGTTCCTGTCAGGATTAAAGGTAAATTGAATAGGAATAAGGAACCTTGGTTATCAAGGGACATTGCAACTCTGATAAAGAAGAGGGAGTTGTGTGAAATGTATAGGAAACAGGGAGTAAATCAGGTGCTTGAGGAGTATAAGAAGTGCAAGAAAATACTTAAGAAAGAAATCAGGAGGGCTAAAAGAAGACATGAGGTTGCCTTGGCAGTCAAAGTGAAGGATAATCCAAAGAGCTTTTACAGGTATATTAAGAGCAAAAGGATTGTAAGGGATAAAATTGGTCCTCTTGAAGATCAGATTGGTCGGCTATGTGCGGAACCAAAGGAAATGGGGGAGATCTTAAATAGGTTTTCTGCGTCTGTATTTACTAAGGAAACTGGCATGAAGTCTATGGAATTAAGAGAAACAAGTAGTGAGATCATGGAAACTGTACAGATCGATAAAGAGGAGGTCCTTGCTGTCTTGAGGAAAATTAAAGTGGATAAATCCCCGGGACCTGACAGGGTGTTCCCTCGGACCTTGAAGGAGACTAGTGTTGAAATTGCAGGGGCCCTGGCAGAAATATTTAAAATGTCGCTGTCTACAGGTGAGGTGCTGGAGGATTGGAGAGTGGCCCATGTTGACCGTTGTTTAAAAAAGGATCGAAAAGTAATCCGGGAAATTATATGCCAGTAAGTTTAACGTCGGTAGTAGGTAAATTATTGGAGGGAGTACTAAGAGACAGAATCTACAAGCATTTGGATAGACAGGGACTTATTAGGGAGAGTCAACATGGCTTTGTGCGTGGTAGGTCATGTTTGACCAATCTATTGGACTTTTTCGAGGAGGTTACCAGGAAAGTGGATGAAGGGAAGGCAGTGGGTATTGTCCACATGGATTTCAGTAAGGCCTTTGACAAGGCCCCGCATGGGAGGTTAGTTAGGAAAATTCAGTCGCTAGGTATACATGGAGAGGTGGTAAATTGGATTAGACATTGGGTCGATGGAAGAAGCCAGAGAGTGGTGGTAGAGAATTGCTTCTCTGAGTGGAGGCCTGTGACTAGTGGTGTGCCACAGGGATCAGTGCTGGGTCCATTGTTATTTGTCATCTATATCAATGATCTGGATGATAATGTGGTAAATTGGATCAGCAAGTTTGCTGATGATACAAAGATTGGAGGTGTAGTAGACAGTGAGGAAGGTTTTCAGAGCCTGCAGAGGGACTTGTACCAGCTGGAAAAATGGGCTGAAAAATGGCAGATGGAGTTTAACACAGACAAGTGTGAGGTATTGCATGTTGGAAGGACAAACCAAGGTAGAACATACAGGGTTAATGGTAAGGCACTGAGGAGTGCAGTGGAACAGAGGGATCTGGGAATACAGATACAAAATTCCCTAAAAGTCGCGTCACAGGTAGATAGGGTTGTAAAGAGAGCTTTTGGTACATTGGCCTTTATAAATCAAAGTATTGAATATAAGAGCTGGAATGTTATGATGAGGTTGTATAAGGCATTGGTGAGGCCGAATCTGGAGTATTGTGTTCAGTTTTGGTCACCAAATTACAGGAAGGATATAAATAAGGTTGAAAGAGTGCAGAAAAGGTTTACAAGGATGTTGCCGGGACTTGAGAAACTCAGTTACAGAGAAAGGTTGAATAGGTTAGGAGCGTAGAAGAATGAGGGGAGATTTGATAGAGGTATATAAAATTATGATGGGTATAGATAGAGTGAGTGCAAGCAGGCTTTTTCCACTGAGGCAAGGGGAGAAAAAAACCAGAGGACATGGGTTAAGGGTGAGGGGGGAAAAGTTTAAGGGGAACATTAGTGGGGGCTTCTTCACACAGAGAGTGGTGGGAGTATGGAATGAGCTGCCAGACGAGGTGGTAAATGCGGGTTCTTTTTTAACATTTAAGAATAAACTGGACAGATACATGGATGGGAGGTGTATGGAGGGATATGGTCCGTGTGCAGGTCAGTGGGACTAGGCAGAAAAAGGTTCAGCACAGCCAAGAAGGGCCAAAAGGCCTGTTTCTGTGCTGTAGTTTCTATGGTTTCTATATCCGGAAGCCTCAGTCCGAATCATCAGTTCGTTATTTCCTTCCATAGATGCTGCTTGACTTTCTGAGTTATTCCAGTATTTTGTGTGTATTCCTCCACATTTCAAAGTTCAAAGTCCAAAGTACATTTATTATCAAATTATGTATACTATATACAGTCTTGAGATTTGTCTCCTTACAGGCAGCCATGGAACCAAGAACCCCAATAGAACCATTAAAAACAGAAGAAGACTATCAGATACCCAATGTGCAGAGAGAAAAAAAAGCAGATCATGCAAACATTAAAGCCAACAAACAACATTCAGAACTGATGTTCACAACGTCAGGCGTCACTGCAGCCCATTCAGAAGCCAATTCAAATTTACTAGGCGTGGTGTATTTGCACAGGTAAATTACTATTTTGCACATTTATGCAGATCTCCAAGTGCAACTGCTCTGAAGCACAGTTAGTGGTGTTGAATTCTTAACCTGAGGCTCTTTCATATCACTTTATCAAAACCTTCAGGGAGAATTTAGATAAGTGAAATGGGGTTTTGCTGGAATTGTACTACTAAGAGCACATTACCTGGATATTTTTGGCCTATATTTAGGATACATACAGTGTATGAATATTAAAGCTGTAGAGGGATAAGGAGGGCCAACTGAGGGCAATATAACTGGATGAAGTAGGCACCTGGGTTAGCATGGATAAGTTGGCCAGAATGGCCTGTTTTCTGTGTTGTGTTACTTCTGTGACTCAGCTGAAGGGTTGTTTATTTATTTAGAAATACAGCACTGAGTAGCCTTTCTTTTCCACCTTACAATATTTCAGAATCAGAATCAGAATCTGGGTTAATATCACCGACATATGTCATGAAACGTACTGTCTTTGCGGCAGCAGTACAATGCAATACATAATAATAGAAAAAAATAGAAATCAAGATGTTGCAACCAATTTTGGGATGAGAAACATAATCCATTGTCAGAGCAGGAGGTATACAATGTTGTTTATGTCTGGCAGAAGAGGAAAGACTGTTGTGGCCTTTGTAGAACAAAAGAGGAGGACAATAACATATGATAGAAAGTGAGAGAGATAAACTCTTTTACTGTTGAAGAGAGCGAGAGGTAAATACAGCTGTGAAGGCTGGCAAACCAACCATACACTAGGATCATTTACAATCATATTTTTAGGTCATTCAAAAACATGGGAAAGTCTGCTGGAAATCTAAAGCAACACACACAGAACACTGGAGAAACTCAGCAGGTCAGGTAGCATGTATGGAAAGTAACAAACAGCCCACATTTTGGGCCGAGACCCTTCTTCAGGAATGAAATGGAAGCAGGAAGATGCCAGAATAAAAAGGAGAGGGAGGGGAAGGTGGCCAGCTGGAAGGCGACAGAGGGAGGGGAAGGTGGCCAGCTGGAAGGCGACAGGAGGTGGTTTTCGGGCAAGTGGATGGTTTTCCAGCTGTATGCATACTTGTGGATGTAACAGAGATGTGTGGCCTGGCGGAGGAGTATGCAGTGAGGGTCCACAGAAAGCACGCATTTCCACAGAAAGTTGTCATTAATCAGTATGCAGTTTTGTGGAGGAAGAAGGATACCTCCTTCCACCTGGACCTAGCAGTCATCTAATTCCTTTTCTTGTTGTTAATCCAGAATGTAAACATTTAAAAAACACAATAAACTTCTCACTTTTATAATGAAGTTATGACTTATTTCATTAAACTTCATCTATTTTGTCTGTGCATTCTCATAATGATTCTGACAAGTCTTACCCCAGTAGCTGCGGCACAGCTGAGGGAACACCACTACTCTCAGGAAAAGCGATGGGAAGGAGACTGCAGATGGACCTGAGTAACTCTATCACTACAAGGTTCACTTCTGGGTTGTCCCATCTTAGCTGAGACCGGTTTCATCATGGTGCAGTCTGAGACTGCAGTACTCGGAGAGTTGTGGGGGGGTGGTGTGGTGGAGGGGCGGGGGTTGCTATTTCTACTACAATGATCCAGTCAAGGGAGGTGGAGGAGCATTATAGAACTGCTTTGAATTGGTGGGCTGGACCATCGACAGGGATTCACCTTCGGATCTGAATGAATATGCCAGGGCCATCACCAGCTTTATCAAGACTTGTGTGGAAGAGTGTGTGCCTTCAAGATCATACTGAGTCTTCCCAAACCAAAGGCTTATCATCAGTCGGGAGATACAGTGGCCCAAAGATCCACACTCAACAATTTAGTTTTCTTCCCTCCTCCGTCATATCTTTGAACAGTCCATGAACCACAAACTCTTGTTATTCGTTTTATTTGCGCTATGTAATTATTTTATAACTTATATGATTTGTGCTGTACCCCTGCCACTGAATTGATATAATTTTAGACAGTGATGATAGAACTGATTCTGACCCTGGTGGAAGCCGCTCTGTTTTCTCTTTGATCGGAGGTCTGGTCCTACCTCCCTGAGTACAGTGTAACAGTGACTGAGTGATCACTGGATGTGAAAAAGTCCTAAGAATTTTGGTAAATGACCAAAAGATTTCCTTATTTTGTGGTGAAGTACTTGAGATTGAATTATCACAGTAGTACCAATGTAACAGGCTACTCTTCCTTTTCTCTCCACCCCTTTTGTATGAGCTGAATTCTATATATCCTAGGGGTAAATCCATCAATGACACACCACATTAGCTGAATAACTAGTTTACTGTTTCTGACTGCAGTAGCTGAGATGTCCCAATTCTGAGGTCAAACCACACTGCCAGAGCCTGCTGTTTTCCCTTTGTGCCTGGGCTCCCCTTTCCCCCCAATCTGAGCAAATAGTGTTTCACCTCTCTCCCCCTCGCCCACTTCCCCAATCTGGTATCCTGCATTCCGATGTTCATACCTCTGTACATCTATCTTCTGTAGGACAGCGCTAGCGTTATTCATCCCGTCAGTCTATCCCCATCTCCCACTTAACTCCCTGTAACCCATACTCATGAGCCCATAACTAGCTCCTCGCACCTCCCGCCACCCCATTGCAAAGCAATTAATAGTAGGAAATTAATCAAAACCAACACATCTTTGAGTAGTGGGAGGAAACCCATATGTTCATGAGAAGAATGTGTAAACTGCACACAGGTAGCACCAAAAGTCATGGTTCCCCCAGTAATAACTGTTATGAAATGATATTTGTTTGATTTTACTCCATATTACTGAATGCAATTTCAGTGATTGCAACAGGTTACTTTAGGTGTGAAAATGGTTCACTAGGAGTGCTTTCACACTATAGATGAGGAAATAATAAGCTGTAAATACTTCCTCGCGCCTGCTTTCTGCTGTTGAATTCTGTGTGCAAACAAACTACTCCTGCATGTCAGCATTTCTGAAAGTTTTTAGAATAAAACTCAGACATAATCAGCCACTATTTTATTACAATAATACTGGTGTTATAGGTCAGATCATGATCATCCCTATCACTCTCACAATTTCACAGTTTATGAAACTGATTCTTCTGAGCTCAGTGGAAACTACATTTTGAACATTGCTGGTATTGCAAGCAAACTCAGGCCCCCTCTTGCTTTTCCTTCTAACCCAAATGGTTTCTAGTCCACGCCCTTCAGGTTCCTTTGGTCCTCCCACGCCAAGAGGTGTCTCATGGGTAAGGATCAGAAGCTGCTTGGATGAAGAGGCAGTGAGTAATTTGGGACATTCTTCAATGTTGTGGTCCATGGATCAGCCAAAACTCTTTGTCCCAATCCTAAACCTCAGGGTCTCTGAGTCTCACTCTGCTCCTAAATCTATGACATTTTTGTCTTCTGCTGTCCCTTGACGTCTGAATCCTGTGCTTAGAGTCATCACAAGGTCTTCACCATTCTGTGTCCCTTTATAAAGGTTGGTGTCTGCTACTCTGTCCCTACTAACGCGGCACCCTTCTACCACTACTGCTGGAGACACTGTGCCTCGGTGTCTTGTGACCTTTTTAGCTTCCTGCCATTCCTGTCCCACGACCTCCCCTTAAACCCTGGTAACATTATACCTGTCCCGCCACCCCTGATATCTCTGTCTCCTACTCAATCCCAACTGGCCACAACTCTTTAAACCTGGGGGATTTCTGTGATGCCCTTAAGTCCTGAAGCCTACTTTGTATGTGTACCTTAGTATGCCCCACTTCTCCCAGGAGGTCCACTCTATAGTGTTGGACACATCATGTTCCCTAAACTCAGAGTTCTCTATCTCCTGCTGCCTATAAATCCAAGGAGCCTCTTTCCTGTTGTTCCTACATCCATAAGATCTCTCCCCACTATCCTTCAATGCACTGTCTGCTCTATCTCATCCCTTGTGGCCACTGCCTCTAATCCTCAGAGCTTCAGTCTCTCTCCAGCTCCAAAACCCAAGCCACCCCAATCCCCCCCCCACCCTGCCCCCAGAATTATCATTGACATACGAAGTGAGATTTGTTTTGCTGGAACAGTGCTGTGGCATGGTATGAAAATCTATAAATTAGAATTTAAAAACAGTGTAAAACAAAAGGGATAATGAGGTCGTGTTCATGGGTTCATGCAAAGTTCTACAATTCCTCCCCTATAACCTGTGCATGTCATTCCCTCAGTACTGGCTTCACTTTGCTGGAGTGTCAGCTCAAGGGAATGATATTTCTCATTAGTACAACTAGTCCAAAATAGTACCTGTGGGTGTCCAGCCCCATTAAAGTGTGCTCTGCTGCAGCATCCACACTCATTAAAATATCCTTATTATTTACATTCAAGGTAGTTGTGAACTTTCTGCTCTCTTTTGTGCCACAAAATACCAGTCAACTTGCATTCGTTGATGTCGTTGTTGGCTTTCGTGTCATTCAGAGCTCTCTAAGGTAATTCTAGGGATCTGAGTCAACCATGGGCTGCAATTCTCTGTCTCAGCCTTATTCTATTTGCTTCTGTAAATTGGTTCCAGAATTCCAATTGTACCACAGTTTTAACTGTGGGATATTTAAAATGATGAGTTGGAACTTGGGATCAGTGACATGGTCTATGACTGTTACAAGCATATACCAGGAGGACCTCTTAGCCATATACTAGGAGGTCCTGTAGTAGCTGGTTTTCTCTCATTATTCTTAATGCTGTGGTGACTTAAGTCTTGATGCCAAGGTTAGACCATTACTGCTTCTGTGGTTCTGTTCCATAAACTCACATCTGCAAATTGAGGTGAGTAAAACTCCATCAACGTTTTCTGCACCAGCCCCAGAGTTCCTGAAATTGTGAAGGTTTTGTTTGCAGAATCAAACTCTGATTCCACATTTGAGGTGCAAATGACTACATCAAAACAATTGTTGACCGATTGTGACGTTAAAGAATGCTTGTAAAACTGGCAAAGGGCATCAAATGAAAGCACTCCATTTTGTGGAATCATTCCTCCCACAAAGAAAGATAGTTGTAATCACTGAAAGTCAGACATCCTACCCCCAGGACATCACTTACAAAATTCTTCAAGGTTCTACCATTTTCCACTGTTTCATCATGACCTTGTTTTCACCATAAAGTTAGAAGTGATGCTGTTCAGTGAGTGACCATGCCTCAGTTCCATTTACAGCTCCTCAAAAAACCCTACGCTTGCAAGGGTGAACATCCTAGACAACACTCATGCATGAATTGATAAGTAGCAAGTAACATTTGCTCCACAGATGTTTTAGATCATGACTAATAAGAGAGACCCCATCCAATTACTTTGTAATTCAATGACATTATCATTATCAACACCTAGTGGGGTCACCAGTCAAAAGGTCAACTGGACCAGTGGCTACAATGGCAGGTGTGACAAATGACTCACCTACTGACTCTGCAAACCCTTTCTACTGTCTGCAGGGTATTAGTGAGGTGGGTGATTGAAGGCAGAGCTTTAGGGGATTGATAGCGCCAAACAGTGACTCCTTTGCTTGCATCTTTGGAAACAGCTCTATTTCCATCTTTAATATCTCTATTTTTCCCTTTCAGGGTTCTTCTGAAGACCCTGACCTGGAGTTACATGTTGACTACGGTTCTTTGCAGGAATGGGACCCGCTCTCGGGGTTTCACAACTGCCCATTGTTTGGCACGCCAAGGGCTTGGCTTAAGAGCTCCGCTCGCCTTCGGCAGACTGAGTTTCCAAGGATCTGGAAATGGGGGCATCGGAGGTCAGTGTCCGAGCAGAAGACCAGTGTGTCACTGGAGATGGAAGATCTAAGGCTGTGGGCCCAGAGTCCCAAGATCTTTGGGCACAGAGCTCAGAAAAAACGATACATCGGATTTTTTACATTGCAAACCAGCGAGCTATTTGCTATGTCTCCCCTCTCGCCGTAAAACGGAGACATAACAAATGACTACATCTCCCCTTTTGCTGTAAAGTGAAGGTTCTCCACTTGCCTGCTGCAACAACTTACAAAGATCAGAACGAAGTTGGCATCCCACCCATCAGCATAAACATTAATTAGGGAGAGAGAGAGAGAGAGAGAGAGCGTGCCTGTGGTATGTCGAATACCGGGTGAACAACGTAGTCTTTGGAGTGCTGCAAGTCTGTGTCTTTGCTGTTGCCTTCCTCACGCTTGAGTGCTCAATGGTGGGTGCCGATGTTTTTTTGCTGGAGGGGGGAGGAGGGATTGTTGCTTGCTGCCACTTACATGCGGGAGGGAGGGGAGCTGGGGGAGACTTCGGAGTTCTAACATTTTACTGTCATTCATTCTTTGGGGCAGTCTTCTGATTTCATGGATGGTTGCAAAGATAAAGCATTTCGGGATGCATATTGTAGACATTTCTCTGATATTAAATGTACCTTAGAAACCATAGAAACTTTTGAAAGTTCTCCACTTGCCTGCTGCAACAACTCACAAAGATCATACCATCCAGAACGAAGTTGGCGTCCCACCCATCAGCATAAACATTAATTCTCATCATCAGTGACTCACAATAGCTGAAATAAAGATGTAGTTCTGCTTCTCATCATATTATTCTGGTAGAACCTCAAACCTGCCAACTCTACCACAACAAAGGACAACAGTAGCTAACCCTAACCCTCAGCAGTTTTTTTCTATGCCACACATAATGCTGAATTGAAAATATATTACTGAACCTTCATGATTAATGCGTATAAATCTTAATATCTCCCTACACAACTGCACTGTGGGAGCTCCATCACCAAAAGAAACACAGAGGTCAAGAAGGCAGGTCACCGCTACTTCCTCAAGCTGTAATGGACTGGATTGATCAGACCCAAAAGATCTAAACCAATTTGAGTGTCCAGGAGATGTGGTAGTAAGCACAAAATACTCTGCAGATGCTGAGGTCAAAGCAACACTCACAACACGCTGGAGGAACTCAGCAGGCCGGGCAGCATCTGTGGAAACGATCAGTCAACGTTTCAGGCTGGAACCCTTCATCAGGACTGAAGAGGGAAGGGGCAGAGGCCCTATAAAGAAGGTAGGGGGAGGGTGGGAAGGAGAAGGCTGGTAGGTTCCAGGTGAAAAACCAGTAAGGGGAAAGATAAAGAGATGGGGCGGGGAAGCAGGGAGGTGATAGGCAGGAAAGGTGAAGAAGGAATAGGGGAAAACACAATGGGTAGTAGAAGGAAGGCAAACGTAAAAGAGGCGGCCAACAGAAGAGATTCAAAGACATCTTAAAAACCAACATGAAGAAATGTAAACACATAATAATCTGTAGATGCTGGGGTCAAAGCAACACTCACAACACGCTGGAGGAACTCAGTAGGTCGGGCAGCATCTGTGGAAACGATCAGTCAACGTTTCAGGCCAGAACCCTTCATCAGGACTGAAGAGGGAAGGGGCAGAGGCCCTTTAAAGAAGGTGGGGAGAGAGTAGGAAGGAGAAGGCTGGTAAACGTTGACTGATCATTTCGACGGATGCTGCCCGACCTGCTGAGTTCCTCCAGCGTGTTGTGAGTGGTAGTAAGCATACAAGCATAAGAAAGTAACTTAAGCCAAATTTATTACCATAAAATAGAAAGCACAAATAAACCACATTATATACTATGCAGTAAGTTACAAAAATTCCATGGCTCATGATTCTCAGCTGCCACTTCATTGTCGCCATATTTGGGGTAACTCAAATTCCGACTCATGACATCACCCTGGGTCCATCCTAGGCACCTATTGATCATGATCTTTGGTCTAGGTGAAGTCCCAAGAAACAAACAAAAGGTACCTCAATAAATGAGGGTTCAGTCCACAAGCGTTGAGGAACATACAGAGGCAGATAAATGCTTTGGTCTTTTGTTCTCATGCCATTAGTGCCTGAGGCTAAGAAAGAATCTAGAGGCTATTAGCAAACATTTAACAAACCTCACACATCAAAGTTGCTGGTGAACACAGCAGGCCAGGCAGCATCTCTAGGAAGAGGTACAGTCGATGTTTCAGGCCGAGACCCTTCGTCAGGACTAATGCAACAGGCCTGTAATGTAAGAACTTGCAGATTACCAGCATCAGCAGATTTTCTCTTGTTAGTGTAAGAATACAACTGCGATTAAACATTTAACAAATCGACAGTGTTTAACTTGTACAGACACCTTACCTGCTGGAAGGTCACAAACAATTAAAGTGTATTGTTCAGACTTTCATTCAGTATTTTTACAAAATTTGATACACCACAACACACAGGCACAATAACGAATAGACAATAAATGCTGTGACACCCATATCCTTAAAATGAACCAAATCAAAAAGCATCTTATCATTAGGTTCTTGATTAGCCAGGGCATCAAAAGGTATGGGGTGAAGGCAGGAGAGTGGGGATGACAGGAAGAATTGGATCAGTCCACAACTGAATGATGGAGTAGACTCGATGGGCCGAATGGCCTACTTCTGCTGCTATATCTTATGGTCTTGTGGTCTTATTATTTCGAACTCATTACTTACATTGCTTATGAACTTCAATAACTTGCATTTGAAGACAGTAAAATTCTGGATGCTACAATAAAGAATTTAGAGTGAAAGATTATAAAGTACAGGTTCCAGTATAACTTACCACAAGAAAATTGCCAACAGCAACACAATCAAAGAAACAAAAAGGTGATTGCATTTATGCTGAACTTTGGATAACCTCAGGGAATTCCAAGCACTTTATGAACAATGAAGTGCTTTTAAATTGAAGCCACTGCTGTAACTTTGGAACTGCTAATGGAAATCAGTTAAAACAACGTCCTGCAGACACGAATGAGACAAATGACGAAATCAACCGTTGTTTTAACTGTTCATGATTAAGGGGTAAAAATTAGTCTTGATTCTTTACCTCCATTTGAGAAGGCAATATTAGTCAGTATCTCCACCTGAGAGGACCTTGGTTTAATGTCTCACCTGAAAAGAGACTGCTTTAAATGCTTTCTTTTCAGCGTGAAAATAACTGACAATAAAGAGCAACCTCATGTTGTGTAGACAGAACTAAGAACAGAAAGCTCCTGAAATGCTCAGTAAGTCAAGCAGCATCTGAAAATGCGCAATTCAAGATTCAAGATTCAAGTGTATTTGCCACATGCACATCAAATCACGACAGTGAATTGCGTTATTTCTATTAATAACCCACATATCCGAGGGTGTGCTGGGGTCAGCTCACAAGTGTCACCACATATTCCAGTACCAACATAGCATGCCTACAATTCTCAGCAGAACAACACAGAACACAGCTAGCAATAAAACTGAAACAGCAAAAACTAGCCCTGTCCTCCCTTCCAACGATGCATATACACAGTCCTTATCTCCAGGACAGGCCTCCTGATATGGACTTGGGCCTGCAAACATTAAGCTTCGACCTCCCCAACAGACTCATAGAAATTTGCAGACTCTGCTCCAGCCAGTAGGCCTCACCTTCCCAACTTCCGATTCATTGTCAGGCCTTGATCTATAACATTGGTTCCAGAGCACACCAATCACTGAATACCAGGCCTTGAACTCCAGACTTGGTGATGGTAGGACCTCAAACTGTTGGCCTGGAACTCCAGCTTCATCAATTTGTGAACCCAGGGGTCATCGTAGCCCGTTCCTCTTGCCTGCATCAAACTCTGACTCACTGATCTGGGGGGCTTTCATCCACTCTCTGGAGGTCCAACGTCCAATACCCAACATCTGACCATGAATGTCCCATGTCTACACTGCTGGTCTTCAAAACTGGAGTGGAGACATAGACTCTAACTTGAACTCTAATTCCCCCACATCCTCTTCTTAAACCCTATGCTGACCCTGAACTCCCCTGTCCCCAAAACTATCCTTAAGAGCCTAAAAATCAATTAAAACTGAAACAATTAAATGATTTTAAAAGCAACTAAATATGATCTTCTACTCAGTGGAGGTCGTATCTTGATGCCACCTTGGCAAGTTCTCTGGGAGAAAGTAAAGGTTTTTTGGGTTGATAATATTTATCTCAGTAAATCATAGAGTAATAGAGTCAGAGAGACATGTAGTATGAAAGCTGGCCTCTTGACTCAGCAAGTCCATGCTGACCATGAATCACCCATTCACACAAACCTCCTCCAATACCATCTTAACCTTCCCATTTACCTGTCAACTACTTCAAGTTTCACCAACACTCCAGGGGCAACTTAGTGAGCCAATGAGCTTACTAGTCTGCAAGTCTTTGCCCAGGGGATAAAAATAGAGCATTCAGATGAAAACCCATGGGTCGCAGGGAGACCCAAAACTCAACATGTGTAAAGTCCAAATGACAGGTAGCTTCAGAGATCTGGACTGAACCCAGGTAGCTGGAGCTGTGAATTAGCAAGACCATCAGCTGACCACTGTTAAACTTGCTCTGGTGTAATACTGTCACCCCCATGGGCACACCAGTCTTTGCAGCACTTTTTGCTTTCATTCAAAATGCATGCTTCCATGGTATTGTCCTTTAACTGAAGATGAACTACTTGAAAGTAAGTTTAACAATTACACATGAGCAAAGCTTTATTTCTTTGTGTGGTTGTATTTTACTGCTATTTTATATGTGCTTGCTATCTTGTAGGTACAAGGACTAGTCCTCAAGCCGTGTAGTCGTCTGTTTACAGCCATCGAGAGAGAGGCGTTAGAGCTGGTGTGCTCCAATGGGGGCCAGGCTGGAGTCAGAGCTGCCCCCCAGTGTTCGATCGGCAGAAGACAAACTGTATTGTGGTTGACTCCAGATTTCTGTGACATTTGTGGCTCAGGTCTGGACTATTTTATTTGTGTGGTTGTATCTTCCTGCTATCTTTATGTGCTTGCTATCTTGTATGTGCTGTGTGTGCTTTGTGCTGTGTGTGACTGTTGGTACTGTGTTCTGCACTTTGGCTGGAGCAATGCGGTCTTGTTTGGCTGTATTCATGGGTATTCATGTATGGTTGAATGACTATTGAACTTGAATTGAATTCAACTTCCTTCAAGGCACAGGTATGAACAAGAAGAGCTTGACTGCTGTTCAAAGGTGGTGACATAAGCTAAAAAGGGACATCTTTTTAATTTCAAACAGGAAAATATCTGTAGGTGTTGGAAATCTGAGCAACACACACAAAATGCTGGAGGAACTCTGCAGGCCAGGTAGCATCTAGGAAAAAGAGTACAGTTGACATTTCAGGCTGAAACCCTTAAACATTTTATAAAATTCCCTGTCCTCAGTTTAAAGACTACTGTTTATGTCCATTACTCAGAATGTGAGGAGCTAGACTGAGAAACTCAGTGAGCAATGACAGTGGAGTCAGTTAAGGAGGAGCAGAGAGACCTATGTATTGGTTTTCCAAAGCAGAACATCCAGTTGATCATAAGTTTAAAAACTTAGCATAAATCTAGATTTTATTTATGAATCAAAATGAGTGATGGGGATAGTTCATAGTTTTGACTAGAAGGGGAGAAGACACTAAATATTTGGCTCAAAGTATATCACATACATAAACCCTTTTGATCTCCTCAATCAGAGGATGCTTCTCATCTGGAGTTGCAGCTGTTGGAATGCAGCTTGCTGCGTGCCTTGGCATTAGTGCTGTACTGACTGTGTGATGACTCTGGGGTGAATACATTTAGCCTGCTCATGAGCAAGAAGTCAGGCCAATTTATAGTTCTGCCCCAAGTTTGAGGGGATAGGGGAATGCCTAATTCACAGGTACTGCAGTAGTTAGCATTGGACATATGGCACACAGATTGTGCAGTTGGCCCTTGGCTAGCTCTTGTACCTGAATCTAATTGATTGCATTTCTGATTAAGTGTCATGTTTGGCAAGGAAGTACAATACTCTCACATTTCAGTGTAAAGAGCATAATTAATTATTAGCAAAGGGGCACAACCACAAAAATAAAAGATAATATAACATATATTAGATGAATAACTCAATGAAATTTGCATGTATCTTACCATATATTTTGGCTTCTCTCCATATTTATGGTAATAAATAAATTTTACTACAGAAAATGGGAAGAACAGCATGTTATTATATCCTGTTCTGCAAAAGTTTGCTTTAGTTCCCTGTGACTTTTACAAGGGTGTACAATATATGTGTGCCTGTTATCTCTTCCCCCTTGAGCTAAGCAGCTTGGAGACAGAATACGGATAAAAATCTTTTTAACCTGTAAGGTCTGGGTGGAAATCCAGCAAATGAGTATATATTCTGACCAGAGCATATTGCCTTTTTGTTTGTTTGTTACTGCTAGTTTGTTTAACTACTCATGCTCACCCATGGATTAAAAATTTACTGATTCATAGACACATAGAATACCAGCCTAATCCTACCTTTGAGCACTCGATCAGCAGCCTTGTAGAACACTGTTCTTTAAGTACAAGTACTTAAGTTCCAAGTACTGTTTAAATATGAAATGGGTTTTGACTCATCTATCCTTTGAGACAGTGATTTCCAGACCCCTACAAACATTGTATGGAAAGCTTTTTGCTCCCTTTAATCCTCCTACCAATTACTTTTTGACTCCTCTGTTCTTAAAATAGCAACATAGATCCCTGAAAGTTGCTGTGGAAGTTGGTAGGGTGGTTAAGAAGGCATGTGGTGAGCTGGTCTTCATTTCCATGACTCAATTCAAGAGCTGTGAGGTAATGTTGCAATTCTATAGAACTCTAAGTTGGATTATTGTGTTCAGTTCTGGTTGCCTCATTATGACATGGAAGCTGTAGAGAGAAAGCCAAGAAAATTTATCAGGATGCTGCCAGGATTAGAGCGCATATTTAATGAGGAAAGGATGAACAAGCTATGACTTTACTCTTTGGAACAAAGGAGGATGAGAGGCATCTTGATAGAAGTGTATAAGATGATAAGAGGTATAGACGGTGTGGACAGCCAAAATTTTTTTTCCAAGGGTACCAATGGCTAATATGAGAGCACATACTTTTAAGATGATTGGAGGAAAATATAGGGGAGAGTTCAGAGGTAGGTTTTTACAGAGAGTGGTCAGTGCAAAGCACGCATTGCCAAGGGTACTGGTAGAGGCAGATAATTATCCTTCCCCTCCCCTACCTTTTTATTCTGGTGTCTTTCCCCTTCCTTTCCAGTCCCAAAGAAGGGTCTCGGTATGAAACATCAACTGCTTATTCATTTCCATAAATGCTACCTGATTAGCTGAGTTCCTCCAGAATTTTATGTGTGTTGCTTTGGATTTCTAGAAATCTGCAGAATTCCTCGTGTTTTTATTTTACCAAAATCTTAGATAGCCACATGGATGAAAGAAAAATGAGGGACTATGTGGGAGGGAAGGTTAGATTGATCTTGGCGTAGGTCAAAAGCTCAACAAAACATGGGCCAAAGGGCCTTTACTGAGCTGTGTGGTTCTATGTTCTATGTTCTGTGCTTTATAAATGCCAGCTAGATCCCTCATCATTTTATTCACTTCAATCAGGTCTCACCTTGGTTTCTTCTGTTCCAAGGAAAACATCCTTAGCTCACTATTACATCTTCATAATCACCGGAACATTCTAGTAACTCCTGTGTGCTCAGAACTTTCTGTAATATAAACCTGTTGTGCAACTAGCACATTGTACAGTCCCAGCATAACTGCTTTATGTACCCTGCCTCAGTTAATAAAGCAAACCATTCAATAGACCTTTTAATTGTCTTATTGATCTTTATGAACAGGGTAACCCCTGTTTCCATCCAGGGGGTCAGTGTGGACATGGTGGATGATTACAAATACCTGGGGATATGAATTGACAATAAACTGGACTGGTCAAAGAACACTGAGGCTGTCTACAAGAAGGGTCAGAGTCGTCTCTATTTCCTGAGGAGACTGAGGTCCTTTAACATCTGCCGGATGATGTTGAGGATGTTCTAGGAGTCTGCGGTGGCCAGTGCGATCATGTTTGCTGTTGTGTGCTGGGGCAGCAGGCTGAGGGTAGCAGACACCAACAGAATCAACAAACAACAGGAATTCTGCAGATGCTGGAAATTCAAGCAACATACATAAAAGTTGCTGGTGAACGCAGCAGGCCAAGCAGCATCTATAGGAAGAGGCGCAGTCGACGTTTCAGGCCGAGACCCTTCGTCAGGACTAACTGAAGGAAGAGTGAGTAAGGGATTTGAAAGCTGGAGGGGGAGGGGGAGATGCAAAATGATAGGAGAAGACAGGAGGAGAAGGGATAGAGCCGAGAGCTGGACAGGTGATAGGCAAAAGGGGATACGAGAGGATCATGGGACAGGAGGCCTAGGGAGAAAGACGGGGGGGGGTGACCCAGAGGATGGGCAAGAGGTATATTCAGAGGGACAGAGGGAGAAAAAGGAGAGTGAGAGAAAGAATGTGTGCATAAAAATGAGTAACAGCTGGGGTACGAGGGGGAGGTGGGGCCTAGCAGAAGTTAGAGAAGTCAATGTTCATGCCATCAGGTTGGAGGCTACCCAGACGGAATATAAGGTGTTGTTCCTCCAACCTGAGTGTGGCTTCATCTTTACAGTAGAGGAGGCCGTGGATAGACATGTCAGAATGGGAATGGGATGTGGAATTAAAATGTGTGGCCACTGGGAGATCCTGCTTTCTCTGGCGGACAGAGCGTAGATGTTCAGCAAAGCAGTCTCCCAGTCTGCGTCGGGTCTCACCAATATATAAAAGGCCACATCGGGAGCACCGGACGCAGTATATCACCCCAGTCGACTCACAGGTGAAGTGATGCCTCACCTGGAAGGACTGTTTGGGGCCCTGAATGGTGGTAAGGGAGGAAGTGTAAGGGCATGTGTAGCACTTGTTCCGCTTACACGGATAAGTGCCAGGAGGGAGATCAGTGGGGAGGGATGGGGGGGACGAATGGACAAGGGAGTTGTGTAGGGAGCGATCCCTGCAGAATGCAGAGAGCGGGGGGAGGGAAAGATGTGCTTAGTGGTGGGATCCCGTTGGAGGTGGCGGAAGTTACGGAGAATAATATGTTGGACCCGGAGGCTGGTGGGGTGGTAGGTGAGGACCAGGGGAACCCTATTCCTAGTGGGGTGGTGGGAGGATGGAGTGAGAGCAGATGTACGTGAAATGGAGGAGATGCGTTTAAGAGCAGAGTTGATAGTGGAGGAAGGGAAGCCCCTTTCTTTAAAAAATGAAGACATCTCCCTCGTCCTAGAATGAAAAGCCTTATCCTGAGAGCAGATGCGGCGGAGACGGAGGAATTGTGAGAAGGGGATGGCGTTTTTGCAAGAGACAGGGTGAGAAAAGGAATAGTCCAGATAGCTGTGAGAGTCAGTAGGCTTATAATAGATATCAGTGGATAAGCTGTCTCCAGAGACAGAGACAGAAAGATCTAGAAAGGGGAGGGAGGTGTCGGAAATAGACCAGGTAAACTTGAGGGCAGGGTGAAAGTTGGAGGCAAAGTTAATAAAGTCAACGAGTTCTGCATGCGTGCAGGAAGCAGCGCCAATGCAGTCGTCGATATAGCGAAGGAAAAGTGGGGGACAGATACCAGAATAGGCACGGAACATAGATTGTTCCACAAACCCAACAAAAAGGCAGGCATAGCTAGGACCCATACGGGTGCCCATAGCTACACCTTTAGTTTGGAGGAAATGGGAGGAGCAAAAGGAGAAATTATTAAGAGTAAGGACTAATTCCGCTAGACGGAGCAGAGTGGTGGTAGAGGGGAACTGATTAGGTCTGGAATCCAAAAAGAAGCGTAGAGCTTTGAGACAGAATCAACAAACCCATTTGTAAGGCCAGTGATGTTGTGGGGATGGAACTGGACTCTATTTATGGTGCAACTGTAACGAAAACCAATTTCCCCCGGGATCAATAAAGTATGACTATGACTAAATAGTCAAAGTACACTCCAAGATCTGTTTGTTCCTCCACTCCACTCAATATTCTTTTATTTGTTGTATAATCTTTCAATTTACCTTCTAAAATGTATTATCTGACATGTCTCAGGATTAAATTCCTTTGACTGTTTTTCTACCAAATTGATCTACTCTATTGACATTTAGTACTCTTCTCGGTATTTTTGTATTTGCACAATTTGTCTTCTTTTGCACATTGGTTGTTTGTCAGTCTTTTTATGTACAGATTTTTATGAAATTCTATTGTATTTCTTTTCTTCCTTTAAATGCCTGCAAGAAAATGAATCTCAAGGTAATATATGTATTTTGGTAATACATTTATTTTGAACTTTGTACTTTGAGATCTTTCTTCATTGTAAAGTCTTTCTCCATGAAATCATTTATGCATTACCGGTCGTACATGCCTCTTCACAGGTCTACACAACTTTAATAAGAGAGAAAGCGAAGAAAAGGTACTGAGCCTCTGGTCCCTGGTAACAGCCTTCCAGATGCAAAAGCATTGATCAACCATTATCTTTTGGATAAATTTAAGAGTCTTATTGGAACAAATTACTGGAACTCAACTTCCACATAACCCTGTATTATTTCTATTAGGTGATATTGAAGGGATAAAGCCGAAACTTAAATTGAATAAATATCAGAAAGAATTTATAAAGATTGCATTGGCAGTAGCTAAGAAGACTATAGCAGTTACTTGGAAATCTGATTCGTGTTTAAGTATGAATCGTTGGAATAATGAAATGGCTAGTTCTATTCCACTCGAAAAAATTACTTATAATTTAAGAGATAAATATGTAACATTTTTGAATATTTGGCGCCCTTATTTACAAAAGATAGGATGGCATATTTAAGTGCTTCGATAAAGATCTTGGTCCCTTGGGGAAAGTAACGCATAAGTATACCAAATTTATTTTGAATTCCATGGAGCATGTGGAAACCTTCCAACCCCCAGGCAGTTCTTTTTTTTTCTTCTTTCTTTTTTAGGTAGGACTATATATGGGGGGGGGGGGTTAAGGGGAGGGGGGAGGGTAGATACTATCTTTTCATGTATTCATTTTGAAAATTCAATAAAAATTATATTAAAAAAAACATTATCTTTCCATCAGAACTAGGGCTGTTATAGCCACCCGGCAATATGACTGTCTTGTTTCTTATTGTTTAGCTCACCAATATGGCTCTTCTGATGATCCTTCTAAAAAAGTTGTCCATTCTCAAAAATGAGGAAACAATCCTTCAGCCTTCTCCCAATCTCATTCAATGACCATGCAAGGAGGAACATCAAGCTAACAACACGTCTCTATTTCACCCTCACAGTCAGATATGTGCCGATTATTACTTTCAGTTTATTTGTCCCAATCACTAAACTTTTTGCATTAGTTTCTGTATTTCTGCTCAGTTGACCATCCTCTTCTCACACCAGGTCAAAGCCTCCCCAAAGGTACTAACTAAAATCTGTCCAGTTGGGGTACCACTTGCCTGATCTGAATGGGTCTCAACTTGTTCTGAACCTTTCCCAGTGGACCAGGAATCTAAAGTTCTCCATCCTGTACCACTTCTCCAGCTATGTATCCATTTGCACTCTCTTATTTCTGTACTCCCTGGTGTGTGGCTCCAAAAATAACTAAATTAAATATTTTGTTTGAGAATTTCTTTCCAAACTTCTTAAAAATCTGCCAGAAGGGCACTATACCTTCTTTTGTTGATGGTTTTCTTTGTTTCATGGCTACCTGAATCTCAGGATTGTACACTGATACATACTTTGACAATGAATGTACTTTGAATCATTGTTACAGATATGAATCCTAACCCAATACTGTTCACTGATTCCCCACTCAGAATGTCTGAAGCTGTTCATTACTATCCTTCTTCTTAGCACTTAGTATCATTTGTATGAGCAGGAATATCCATTTGCTTCCCTAGCGACAGGAATCCCCCATTAACATACTGTGCTGTAATGTTCTACGTTCTATACTCCATGAATTACTTTTGCTCCCTTGGCTTGTTTCCTTCCTCTTGGTACAACAGAGCTTACTCTGCTCCACAGATTCATAAGGAGTTATATAGCACAGAATACTGTTCCTTCTAAGCTACATTGGTGCACGGCTGCACAGTAACTGAAATGCTCCCACGCACATAGCCTTTGTTGCCATACAGCTGGAATCAGATGCAGCTAGAAAAAATTTATGAAAAGTGAAAGGTTTTCTTTGTTGAACTGTATTTCATTAAACCCTTCAATTATTAAATAAAATCAAAAGTATGTGATACTTCATTTTTCATTCTAAATATTCATAGTATGCATATTACAAAAAAAAACCTTTAAAGTGCCGCGCAGTTTTCAGGCCATGTAAACATTTTCCGCTCAGAGCAATGGTTGGCCTATGCAGCTGTAAAAACATCAGAGGGACTGTTAGCACAGAAACAGGCCATTCAGCCCATAATATTCATGCTGCCTGTTGTACTTACCCTCATTAATCCCATTTACTCATGTTAGGTCTGTATCCTTTTATGCCTTAATACTTGTTGAGAAGCTTCTTAGCTGTCAAGAGCATATCAGTCATCTGTCTCCACAACCTCTTCAGGCAACCTGTTTCAGACTCCGCACCATCTTTATGTGAAAAGAAATCCCTTCAGATCCCTGTTAAGCCTCCTATCTCTCACTTTAAACCGTGTCCTCTTGTCTTAGATTCACCCACCAAGGGAAAGAAGAAGTTTACTATCCACTCTATCTCTCCCAATCCCCTTCATAATTTTATACCCCTCTGTCAGGGTACCACTCAGCGTCCTTTTCTTGGCAAAACAGACCCAGCTGATACAGCCTCTCCTTATATTCGAAATTGTCTAATCTTGGTAAATCCCCTCACCAGTTCAGTCACTTCCTTCCTATAGTGTGACCGTAGTCTTATTTACCTGTGATCTGACTGCATTCCCCAGGGGAATCCTCTCCCCCATAGACAGTCAGCATTGAAAACTGATTAGTGTCCTCCCATCTCACGAACCATCTGTCTACCTGTCACCTCTTCCATCTCTTCAGAATCAGGGTGGACTGCTCCTGAAACAGGTTATTAATAAAACACTGTGTTGAGTGTGTGTTGTTGTGACATCAGAGCTCATGCTTCTTCAGCTGCAGGCAGTGCACTGTCTCGCAGCTCTGGGACCTGGGTTCAATCCTCACCTTGGACCTAGTCTCAGACCCTCAGCCATCTGACTTTTGAATAAAAAGGGATAACTGTACTTACTTGCCCATTCATTGAGATGTTCCCACAACCAATGATCTCACTTTGAGGATTCTTTATCTCATTATTTCATATTCTCCTTATTTATTGCTATTTATTTATATTTGCATTTGCACAGTCTGTTGTCTTCTGCATTCTGGTTGATCTTTGATTGATCCTGTTATAGTTACTATTCCATACATTTTCTGAGTATGCCCAGAGGAAAATGAATCTCGGGGTTGTATAAGGTGACATAGATGTACTTTGAGTATAACATTTACCTTGAACTTTGAACTTCTGAACTTCAGTCTGCCTGGAATTTGAGTATTCTTCCTGTGACCGTGTGGGTTCCTCCCGGGTGCTCCAGTTTCCACCCACATGCAAAGATATGGTGACTACTTGGTTAATTACTTCTAGTGTAGGTGGAAGGGAGGAGAATTCAAGGTATTAGTGGGTTTGCTAAAAAGAATAGGTAACAGGGAAATAAGATGGGCAAATGGGAATGATGAAAATAGCATGGACTCATAGGGTAGAATGTTCTCCTAGGCAGTACAAATATAAAACTGATGGCACTTTCTGTGTCTGTTCTTGTCCGACATATGAGAAGTATCTTGGAAGTCCTGCAATGTACTGGGGTCACATTCCACAGGTTGGGGGTGCCCTATTAGATTAGAATCATAGAAACATAGAAAACCTACAGCACAATACAGGTCCTTTGGCCCACAAAGTTGTGCCGAACATGTCCCTACCTTAGAAATTACTAGACTTACCTATAGCCGTCTATTTTTCTAAGCTCCATGTACCTATTCAAAAGTCTCTTAAAAGACCGTATTGTATCCACCTCCACCACCATTGCCGGCAGCCCATTCCACGCACTCACCACTCTCTGAGTAAAAAACTTACCCTGATGTCTCCTCTGTACCTACTCCCCAGCACCTTAAACCTGTGTCCTCTTGTGGCAACCATTTCAGCCCTGGAAAAAAGTCTCTGACTATCCACACGATCAATGCCTCTCATCATCTTATACACCTCTGTCAGGTCACCTCTCATCCTCCATCGCTCCAAGGAGAAAAGGCCAAGTTCACTCAACCTGTTTTCATAAGGTATGCTCCCCAATCCAGGCAATATCCCTGTAAATTTCCTCTACACCCTTTCTATGGCTTCCACATTCTTCCTGTAGTGAGGCAACCAGAACTGAGCACAGTACTCCAAGTAGAGTCTGACCAGGGTCCTATATAGCTGCAACATTACCTCTCGGCTCCTAAATTCAATTCCATGATTAATGAAGGCCAACACACTGTATGCCTTCTTAACCACAGAGTCAACCTGCGCAGCTGTTTTGAGCGTCCTATGGACTCGAACCCCAAGTTCCCTCTGATCCTCCACACTGCCAAGAGTCTTACCATTAATACTAAATTCTGCCATCATATTTGACCTATCAAAATGAACCACTTCACACCTTTCTGGGTTGAACTCCGTCTGCCACTTCTCAGCCCAGTTTTGCATTCTATCGATGTCCTGCTGTAACCTCTGACAGCCCTTCACACTATCCACAACACACCCAACCTTTGTGTCATCAGCAAACTTACTAACCCATCCCTCCACTTCCTCACCCAGGTCATTTATAAAAATCACAAAGAGTAAGGGTCCCAAAACAGATCCCTGAGGCACTCCACTGGTCACCGACCTCCATGCAGAAAATGGCCCATCTACAACCACTCTTTGCCTTCTGTCAACCACTCTTTGTCTTCTCTTTATTTCGACACAGAAGTAAAGTATCATAAATAGTGCCCTTAATTCTCTTGCCCACCAAATCTAAAACAGAATCCATGCTATTTACATTTTGTTGAATTTCATGGAAATAGTGAATGCACACAGTCTTTTCCCTGTGGTTGAGGAATCAGGAACTAGAGACCTTAGGTTTAGGGTGAGAGGGGAAAAATTTGATAAGAAAATCAGGGGAGACTTTTCATCCAGAGGATGGTATGTTTATAAGAATGAGCTGCCAGAGGAAGTGGTTGAGGCAGGTATATTAACAATGCCATTTTAAAAGGCATTTGAACAGCGACATAGATAGGTAAGGTTTAGAGGCCAAAGGCAGGTAGATAGGATTAGCTTAGACTGGCCTTGACCATTTGGGCGAAGGGTCTGTTTGCGTGTTATATGACCCGAACTCTGTGATTGAAATCTTTATCTATCGGTATTACTTTAATTCTTTTGCAAATTGGAATCCAGATTACATGAAATGAAAGTACAACATTTAAGATTCAGACCAACTAGCATTTATACAGTTTTAATGCAATAAATTAATATCTCCCCCAAAGCTCAGTGGTATTCTCAAAGAAAATCTGGTGAAACTGAAAACCACCAATTTAAATTTATTTAGATCTTACATCCATCCTACAATGTGAGCGAGTAAGAATCTTTGCATGATTGTAGAAAGAAGCTGTTGCGTAGCCTGTTTGTCCTGGCTTTAGTGCTGTGGTACCATTTGCCAGATGAAAGCAGCATTACGATTGGGGTGACTGGTGTCCCCGATGACCTTCCAGGCCTTCTTTATGCACCTGCTGCTGTAAGTGTCCTCAGCAGAGGGACAGTCACATCCACAGGTGCGCTGGGCTGACCATACCACTCTCAGCAGTGCCCAGTGATCAAGATTGGTGCAGTTCCCATACCAGGCAGTGATATAGCCAGTCAGGAAGCTCTCAAATGTGCCCCTGTAGGTCTTGAGAATTTGGGGGCTCATGCTGAATTTCTTCAGTTGCCTGAGGTGGAAGAGACGCTGTTGTGCTTTTTTTGTCACACAGAGAGTGTGTACAGTCCAGTTGAGATCTTTGGTGATGTGTATACCGAGGAACTTGAAACTACCCACCCTCTCAACTGCAGACCCATTGATGTTGATCGGGGTAAGCTTGTCTCCATTTCTTCTGTAATCTACAATCAGCTCTTTTGATTTTTGGACATTGAGAGAGAGGTTGTTATCTTGGCACCACTGTGTCAGAGTGTCAACCTCTCCTCTGTAGGCTGTCTCATCAACACTAAAAATAAGGCTAATCAGAGTCATGTCATCTGTGAATTTGGTCAGCAGATTGGAGCTGTGTGTGACAGCATAGTCATGGGTGCAGGGGGAGTAGAGGAGGGAACTCAGGACACAACCCTGGGGAGCACCTGTGTTGAGGGTCAGAGGGTCAGATGTGAACAAGCCCATCCTTATGACCTGTCAGCGATCCAGTAGAAGTCCATGATAATAATTCATGTTGTGCTGCACCCTAATGATGTGATCAGAGAGCTTTCTAGTTCTCTTTCCTCAGTCAAAATCACAGCTGACATCAAAGGTCACCCATGACTGTACAAAGTGAACACAAGAGCCGAATGAACACTTCTAAGCCTGTGCCCTTATGCAGCAGTGTTATTGAGATAAGGGCAAAAGTCTGTGTGTTTACAATTATACAAACTTGTAACAAACATCATTCAAGCCATACGCATTGGTTTAACATAACTGCAAGCGTGCTTCAAAGTGTTAATACTCAAATGTATATGCATAGCAGATTTTTGGAAATGGCTATAAGCCAGCTGGCTCATACTCAGGAGTCTGGCTAACACCCTTGGATCATCTTTTGAGGACACAAGTGCTTCCAGTGTAATTGCATTTCCTTAGTCTGTGTGATCTACTCCTACAGCCAAAATTTTGCACTCTTGACCTGCTGGGTTTCCTGCATCTGACTCGACTTATATCTTACTGTATCTTACGTACCCTACCTTGTTTGTGTTGTCTACTTTCCCCTATTGAACCTTTGCTGTCCAGTCCTTCTCTTCTTCTTCAGCTTCTTCTTTATGGAAAGTGGTTTTGGTCTTCACTCCAACCTGTACCATATTTCATCTCCCTCTCCCCACTTCATTTGAAGCAACTACTATTTCAACTAGAGAGTCGAGACGCTAGAGTCCAGAGTAATAAACAAACTGCTGAATGAATGCAGTGGGTCAAGCGGCACTGTGGGGTAAGGAATTATCATAGTGTTGGCTCAAGCCCTGTATCTGACCTGATATTGGGCCCCAAATCAAAGTGTCAGCAGTTCCTTCTCCCCACAGATGCTGCTCATTCTCCCCATAGAGTTTCTACAGCAGTTTTTTGTGTGTCTGTTAAACTGCGTTTGTTCTATATCTTCACCTGGTTTGAAATTAGTAATTGTCCCCAGAATGTTATACATTCTTCCACAGTGCTTTAGCTATAATTACATTTGGTGCATTTCTCTCAAGAGTTTCATAAATAAAAGGGCACCATTCTCAACAAGCATTTATTTAGAGCTAGAGCAGGTCTGGAGCCTGCTGCTCTAGTTCTGCTGTCAGCCACTGGAACTTTGACCGGTCAAGTTTTATCTGATACAAATCTTTGCGAGGTTGCTTCTGCTGCATTTGAGCTACAACATCTCGACAGCAGCTGTGATCCACCAGTTTCCCAGAGCCAGTAAGTAAAACCATTTGGACTATCGTTCTTTGTCACTCCTTCCCTGGAATGATTGTTTCCTGTGTGAGAGTGATTGTATATACTGTCTATGATTCATGCGTGAGTCACAGTCCACATTCTCCTTTGACATCCCTCAGTTCTTTGTTGCTTTCTTTTGGTTTTACTCTGCTTTACCACAAGCCTTCTTTATGCTGTGAAGTTTCAAATTCATTGGTGTGAATATTTCTGAAGATCTGTCCTGGGCCCAACATATTGGTGCTACTGCAAAGAAGGCACAATAGCAGCTATATTTCATTGTAAGTTTAAGGAGATGTGGTATGTCACCAAAGAGTCTCACAAATTTCTGCAAATGTACTGCGAAAAGCATTCTGACTGGTTGCATCACTGTCTGGTACGGAGAGGCCACTGCGCAGAATTGGAAAAAGCTACAGAAAGTTGCAAACTCAGCCAGATCCATCATGGGCACTGACCTCCTCAGCAACAAGGACTTCAGAAAGGCCGTATCCATCATAAAGGACCCCCATCACCTAGGACATACCCTCTTCTCATCACTACCATCAAGAAGGCACACATTCAATGTTTTAGAAATAACTTCTACCTCTCCACCATCAGATTTCTGAATGGGCAATGAACCCATGAATGCTACCTCAATATTTTCTTCATTTTTTCTTTTTTGCTCCCTTTTTTGCGTTAGTTGTTTAATTTAATTTATATATGTGTTTTTATTGTACACTAGATTTTTTATGTGTTCTGCTGCCACAAAGCAACATATTTCACAAGCAAGCCCAAGTTTCAGTGTATGGGCTTTTCCAGTTCTAATCCTGTGTTACTGTTTCCAGTTCTGCCTTACACCAGTCTAAGCTGTCATCTGTGGTTTCTACCTACTCTTCTCTCTCAGCCAGAGCTATTCGTTCTCAGCCAAGCCTTCTTTTGGTTTCATTGCTCTTCATTGTATCATCATCCATACATCCACACTGGGAATCACATTAGCCCTGACCTACAGCTTCAGGATATTAGTGGTTGTGTCTTGGATTTTTCAATCTGTACTGCTCAAGCTTCCTGTATATTCCCAGTCTTATGCCTTAATTGATGGTGATCTATCATAACTACTTTCAAATGTTAACATTCAGATCAGAATTTTTCACCGTGCATGCAATAGGTGTCTTCAAATCTTAACACATTTTCCGGCCTGTCACCTTTAATATAGCTTTGCATCCTGCAAAGTGGGCCATTTTTATCCTGGATTCATAGTCAATTCTGTAATGCTATTGTTCTCATATTCAGCCAACTTTTCACCTTGAGATCCTATGGTAACTCAAAGCAAGAATCCTAATGCCTAAAGTGCCAGCAAGGAGTCTGTAAAGCTGGTCGACATCACATTTTATGGATGTTTCCTGATGGTGTTTTGCATTCCTTCCTGTGTAGTCTTCTCTCTGCCTGCCTCCATATTTTTCCCTCTTGTTAGTCATGCAGCTAGACGCATCTGGAGCAGGCCCGTGATCATCATTGGGAATTAATTTCTGCTTAATTTCCCATTTCCAGTCATTGACACCAGGCCATGAGCTTGGTCACTCGCATCTAAAGCATTTGGTCATAGAATCACTTAGCAAGGAAACAGACCCTTCAGCCAATGACTCGCTGCCTGCCATCAAACACCTACAATATTTACACTAAACCTGGTTGCTTCCCAGAATATGGAGGCATGCGGAGTGAAAACAGCAAGAGTGCAAAACAGCATTGGGGATCTTCTATCACTCAGTTACGCACTAGGGGCAACTTTCAGTGGCCCTACTAAGCTGAATAACTCTGGGATGTTGGAGAAATCTGGAGCACCTGGAAGCAGCCCATGCCTCCAGAGCAACCCTATACAGTGAGAGGGAGAAAGTGCAATGAAGATTAGGATCATGTTCTCTGGAACTGAGAGGCAGCAGCTCCATTAGCTGTGCCACAGTGCAGCCCACTCTACCTTCCTGTTGATTCATCTGCCGATTGCTCCATCATTTCCCAAATAGCAGCTAATTGTTTTGTAGAATTTCCATCTTCAGCTAATAACTGTTTTAAATTCACCTGGGCTGCTTATAAATCCCAGCAGAACTACTTTTTTTTTAGCTGTACAATAGAAACATAGAAACATAGAAAATAGGTGCAGGAGTAGGCCATTTGGCCCTTTGAGCCTGCACTGCCATTTATTATGATCATGGCTGATCATCCAACTCAGAACCCCACCCCAGCCTTCCCTCCATACCCCCTGATCCCCATAGCCACAAGGGCCATATCTAACTCCCTCTTAAATATAGCCAACGAACTGGCCTCAACTGCTACCTGTGGCAGAGAATCCCACTTTTCATAACTTTGGAAGTGCACTTTTCATTCACCGACGTGATGCCCCTGTTCCTTTCTCAGGTAGCTTGCTTAAATTCACTGATGACATACCCTCAGCTTACAAACAAGTGCATTCATTTGAGTCCACTTTCTTGATGTTTAAAGTTTGAAGCCAGGGCTGATTCACATTTGTTTGCAATTGTGTTGGCTGCTCAGTCAGTTTTCCCTGCCCCTCATGTAGCGCTCTTTGTAAGTGATCTATTTTAACATCCTTCAATTCTCCTTGATTTTCCAAAGGGTTTATTTATCAGATCAAAAGGCAAGTTTCTTTCCCAATTCTTTCATTCCTAATGTAACTAGGTACTTTCTGATTTCTTCAGAGACTGTTCAAATTTTTGGACATCTGCTTTCAGTTTCACTTTGATTATAAAAGTGTTCATTTTTGTCCTTGAAGTATCATGTGACATCACGCTTTCTCCTGACCTTGCATTCTTGTTACATATTCTTCCTTAAGCATCTGCACTCTTTCTGATTCCTTGCTCATGAGAGGGAGCACGCCCTTCCTCATCCTCCTAACCTTGTTTTCCTGCATGCCTGTAACCTTTTCACTTCTGTCTTTTCTTCTGTCTCACTTAGCTGTCCTTCTCCTACCTGCATACAGGCAGAAGCTAAAGAGCAAGGCTCCAGAGCTTAAAACAACAAAGAGATGATCACAGGAGGCAGAGGAGCAAATACAGGATTGCTTTGTGTCAGTGGACTAAGCCATCTGAATGAATGTGCCACTGTTGTCATGGACTTCATATAAACAGTCGTAGATGAGTGTGTCCCCACAAAAATCATTCAGTCTTCACCAACCAGATGTCCTGGATGAACCATGAGATCTGCAGTCTAACTAGCAGCATCACAGCCTGGTATGGAAACATTAATGCCATTGAATGGAAAATCGCAAAAAAAATTGTGGATATGCCCTCCGCACCATTGAACACATCCACATGGAGTGTTGTCGCAGGAAAGCAGCATCCATCATCAGGGATCCCCACCACCCAGGACATGGTCTCTTCTCACTGCTGCCATCAGAAAGAAGGTGCAGGAGCCTCAGGACTCACACAACCAGGTTCAGGAACAGTTATTACCTCTCAACCATCAGGCTCTTGAACCAGAGGGGATAACTTCAATCAACTTCACTTATCCTTTCATTGAACTGTTCCCACAACCTATGGACTCATTTTCAAAGACTTTTCATCTCATGTCCTTGATATTTATTCTTGCTGTGCATGCCTTTTCCTCATCTGTTTTCTCCTCTGGGTTACAGCTTTGGCCTTTGCATCAGCTCAGACATTCTCTGCCCAGTCTCATCTTGCTCTGACCATATTACATAAATCGGGTACAACTGAAACTATATCTGCTTCTTCATCTCCAGATGGATTTGATACCGGTTTGAGATCTGAGGTTGCCTGTATATTCTTTCCACCAATACATCAAACTCAAATTGAATTTGATTCATTCCATGGACTGACAATAACACACTCAACTCTGCCTATGTTTCTTGTCTTTAACCATTTCACCCTTAATGTGTTTTGTGAAGGGGATAACCATACCCTATGCAGTGTTATCAAATTAACCATTGCACAATATATACCCAGCCCAATTGTTCAAGGAAGGTTATTGCTGTGATCTGTTCTTTAAAAATCTTTAATACCATCTCCTCTTGGACAGAGGAAGAACAGTGTTCTCCAGGCTTTCGTATTCCACACCAGCAGCATCAGCGTTGGACAGAGTATCCTTCACATTGTCTAAAGAATGGTTTCAGCCTGAAATGTCGACCATTGATTCATTTCCACTGATGATGCCTGACCTGCTGAGTTCCTTCTATAATTTACCTTTCACTGTCTCCCAGCTTTACTCTACCTGCTGCAACCAGCCTGTCATCTCACACCCCTCCTCAGTACACCAATCACTTTGGACTCCTGTGTCAGCACTCTCATTCTCCACTTTACACTGCTGATCTCTCCTCTCCGCTCTCCTGCTGAATCAGGATTTTGACACAAAACATCATTAGTTCCTTTCCATCCACAGATGCTGCTCGACCCATTGAGTTCATCCAGCAGGTTGTTTGTTGTTCCCTTAACAAATGTATGATCTGCCCATGTATCCTCATCAACCATTTCCTATCTTAAAGCATTTTTCATAAGCAACCTCAGGAGATCCAGAGGATCCTTTCACCTATTCCCTTTCAACCATCCAGGGACAAGGCACTCTTTCCAGGAAAAGTAGCAATCACTTACACTTCCTCTAACCCAATTCCAAATATTTGGTGCTCACAATGTGGTCTTTGCAGTACTGGAGAAGCCAAATGCTGACTGGGTGATCTCTTTGAGATTGAAAATTTAGAGCCTTATGTTGCTTGTCACTTTAATTCTCCATCTAAGTCCTAATCTGATTTGTCCCTTTGAGGTCTCCTGCACTATTACAGTGATGTCCAATGCAAGCTTGAGGAACAGCAATTTATCTTCCATCTGGACACAATGCTGAATTCTACAACTTGATGCAACTCACTCTTTATTTCTGTCTCTATAAGAATTGGTCATTTCTGACAGTTATCAATCTGTGATTTCTGACTTAGATTTTCTCTTTCTTCTGATTCA
This sequence comes from Mobula hypostoma, assembly GCF_963921235.1. Lineage (NCBI taxonomy): Eukaryota > Metazoa > Chordata > Chondrichthyes > Myliobatiformes > Myliobatidae > Mobula > Mobula hypostoma. The sequence goes on from NC_086118.1 coordinate 9,028,075, forward strand.
GCCTGTTCTGCTGGGCATGTTCCTTAGCTTTGCTTCGAGTCACAGACAAGGAGACAGAACCTGAATCTAGTTGCCCATTAACTCCTTTGGTCTCACCCAATCAGAGATACTCCCTTTGTTCTACCCATTATTCCCCTACACACTCACAACTGAAAACTATATATTTTTTTTCCCTTTCTTTTACTTAGTTTCACCTTGGATCTGAAATATCAGCATTATTTACACAGCTGTCATTGAACTGCTTGCTTCTTTCCTGATTTTATTTCTTTTTATTTCTCCAGTTACTACAGTGATAGTAACCTGTAAGACAAGTTGTACTATGCCCTATGCTGGTGCTAAGAAGTCTTCTGTTTTGTCTAAGAGTTAAGGAATCCACGATGCTATTAATTAATCTTATCTATTTCAACATGGCCTTTTATCTTCCCTTTTAGTAAACACTAATCTTAACATAGTTTTATTTCACCATTGCTTTTGGAAATTAGTAAACTCCATTTTCTACAGCCCAATGGTCAACAGTGGTGTCACATATTTTGATGCTTAGAGCAGAGTATCACTGCCAACTGTTCATAAAAAATATCAAGAAAGTACACCTGATTATTGTGACAATCTATTTTTAATGGAAATGTACATAGGTACAACAATGGTGCAAGAGCAAAATTTGTGACCAGGTGTCCTAAGCCATCAAAACTTCATGATAACTTTTCCTTCAGCACCAACAAACACTTCCTATAGAAGAGGATATACTTGTGAGTGAGGCCTTTGTCAGTCAGAGTCGACCGTGGATGTTAAATCCTAGCTGTCAAGAAATACAAGCCTAGACAGTACGATATGGAGAATAAGCTGTTGCCCATGTAGCAAGTTCCCCATTTCTATGCAGTTGATGAACTCAAAAGAATGGCAGAGGCTGATATAGTTTGGTACCAGCAGCATCGCAGTAGTTGCCATTCAGTGTTGAACTCAACATAAAACTACCTTAGGGATTCCAGCTCCAGATTTTTTCCTTGGGGTTTACTCCCAAAGCCTTCCCCATGAGTGGATATAGCCGCAAGGCAGTGGAGGCTTGAGATCAGCGTCTCCCTTCTCCTACAAGAGCTGCAACCACAGCTAACGAACTCCATCTGCCTGAAGCGACTGGTTTTAAGACACCAGTAATCAGCCTTTGCCCCTTTTTCTATCAGTAGAAACGGTTCTGCCTGGTTTAGTAGCTAAGTCACATGTGAAGGGCAGGAGCTGGACTTGGTTATCAGAGGCTATTTGAGGTGCACGCCATTGGGAGCATTTAATAGGTAGTGGGAGCTTGTCCCCATTACCACTCCAGGCTAGAACAACCTTAAGGAACCATATATACTTGTAACCTACAGCAAAAAGTGTAGGTTATATTCATTTAAAATATTTTTGCAGCCATTAACTAAAGATTTTCTTTGCTTTTTAGAAGTGGTCCTACACTGTGATATACAGACTGGCACAGCGTGTCCAGTGAGACTCATGTTATGTAAATGGTATGTACTTCTGTGATGAAAGAAGAAGATGTGCTGATGGTTGGATATATGGTCTCAATTAGTAGTAATGATCCTACTGCTACAACTGCAATGCCAGCAAGAACTGGCATCAACAAAATTAGGTGTCAGAGAAGACTGTGGTCAGCAGCAGCTCTAGAAATAGTTAGAAGTGATTCCTTTTATTTTCCCTTTTATTTGCAGCCCACAGAAATGTTTTGCTGAGAAGGGGAAGAAATTAAATTTAATTCTATATTTCAAGGCATTATTCTCAAATGCCAGGGGTGAGAGAGATCTTGGAAACAGTAGTCAGTGTTAAGCATGAAAATTTTGCAGTGGTGTGTGTGTTTTCTTTAAGTGGGTTTCAAGTGCGTGCTGCACAGTAACATTGAGCTTATACCCAAAAGGTGAATATTTGTATTCATGATGATGCAAGTATAGGGGTCTGTACTGAATGACCTCTGCACATGTCTTTTTATATTCTTGTTGCCCAGGGTGAATCAACCCCTGGTGCTTTGTTAGTTCTGAATCCTTTTTTTTTTGCATAAGTGTGGATGAATTCCGTTCCTCCAGTCTTACCTGATCCCTGGAAATCTCTGCTCCCTCCACACAGTTCTCACTCTGTTTCAGACTAGCTATATTGGTAAAAATAAAATGCACTTTAAAAAATATTCTTCCTTAAAATGTAGTATCCTTCAGAAAAAAGTGGGTCATTAAATGTATGTAGATATTGGGTAAGAATTTATTGCACAGTTTTGAGGAAACATTGGGCAACAAATAAGTATATTGTGAGCTGTTGCCTTATTAGTATATGCCTACTTTTAACCTAGACCAAATGAAATTTGTAGTGTGTTAAGGAAGTTATTTAGGACATTGTATCCATGCCAGCTCTTTGCAAGCTGACAGTAAACCTATTTTTCTGGCCTCTTCCCATAGCCCTGTATGAATCCCTTTCCTTGCCCTTCCTCATAGCCCTGCATCGCCCTTTGCTCCAAATCATGGGATCCTTCTTTCTCTTTAAGTTATACAACCTTCTCTGCTTACAACACTCACTGTCACAAGCCTTTCTGTTTTCCAGCAATGCTCTTTATTCACAGCCCTCTATCTCTCAGAAATGATTGTAAACACTTTGTCACTGACTCCATAATGTGAGGAAATAATAGACCCTTCTTCACCTTCAAAAATCTCATTCACCATTTTGACAAAAGCGCAACTAAATTTCCACTTAGCCTTCTTAGCTCCAATGGCAAAAGTAGCAAATCCCCATACCTGGAGTTACTTGCAAGCATATACACCAAACCCCACGTACATTTTGGAATAACTATTTTTTTCTGCAGTTTGAGCTAAATTCTGCCACTGAATGCCCCTTCTTTGTGTAACATAGGATAGTGGCAGCTAGAGAAGGTCTGTTGTCCCATTCAATGACCTGATTGTTGGCCTCAGTACCAATTTCCTGCATAATCCCCCAATTCTTGACAGAAGCTTGAAGTCCCACACCAACAGGTTCAAGAATAGCAATAAGAATAGCATTGCATTGTACTGCTGCTGAATAGATAACAATCTTTGTGACATATGCCAGTGATATTAAATCTGATTCTGATTTACATAGAACATAGAACATAGAATAGTACAGCACAGTACAGGCTCTTCGGCCCACAATGTTGTGCCGACCCTTAAACCCTGCCTCCCATATAACCCCCCACCTTAAATTCCTTCAACCACCTTCAACAGTTGGTTTTTGAATCAATTGGCAACATTATGACCACTTTGATCACTTTGCACGAAAATGGATTTTGATTTTTGGTTCTAATTGTGTTCTTTCTTGTAAGAATTGTATATAATTTAATGTTTTTCTTGTGAATGCTGCTTACATGATGCCATGTGTCTGTAAGTAAGTTTCTCGATGCACCTGTATGTGCAATTACTTGTGCATATGACAATAACCTCAAATTTGACTTTGATTTTGAATGAGTATAGGCCCAACTGCTCAACTTCACTTAATGCAACAACTTAATCACCAAATTTAGTGAATCTTCTGTTATCCCATTGAAGTGTACACAATATTGCAGATGTGATGTCACTGGCGTGCCACAATAGCATTGTGGTTAGTCTGACGTTATTGCAGTTCAGGGCATGAGAGTTCAGAGTTCAATTCTCATTGTCATCTGTAAGGAGTCTGTACGTCCTCCCCTTGGAATGCTTGGATTTTCTCCGGGTTCACCAGTTTCTTCCCAAGGTCCAGCTACATACTGGTTAGTAGGTTAATTGGTCATTGTAAATTATCCAGTGATTAGACTAGGGTTAGATCAGGTTACCAGGCAGTGCAGCTCGAAGGCCAGAAGGGCTCACACTGATTCATACTTGGCCCACACTGTATCTAAAACAAAATATTCCCTAATTTTACACTCCATTCCCTTTGCCCTAAAGGTCAGCATCTCCTGTTTGACAAAGTTACTGGAGTTCTTTGAGGACATATTGAGTGCAGTGGATAGAGGGGAACAGGTGGATGTCATATACTTGGATTTCCAGAAGGTGTTCGATAAGGTGCTGCACAAGAGACTGTAAGTAAGATACGGATGCATGGAGTCAGAGGAAGTGTATTGGCATGAATAATGGATTAGTTAACCAATAGAAGGCAGAGAGTTGGTATAAATGGGTGTTTCTCCGGTTGGCAGTCAGTGGTGAGTGGGGTGCCGCAGGGGTTGGTGCTGGGCCCGCAGCTGTTTACCATTTATGTTGGTGATTTGGAAGAGGGGACTGAGAGTAGTGTAGCAAAATTTGCTGATGACACTAAACTGAGTGGAAAAGCAAATTGTACAGAGGATGTGGAGCGTCTGCAGAGGGATATAGATAGGTTAAGTGAATGGGCCAAGGTCTGGCAGATGGAATACAACGTTGGTAAATGCAAGATCATGCACTTTGGAAGGAATAATAGAAGGGCAGATTATACTTTTATACTTCATTGTCGCCAAACAATTGATACTAGAACATACAATTATCACAGCGATATTTGATTCTGCGCTTCCCGCTCCCTGGATTACAAATCGATAGTAAATATTAAAAATTTAAATTATAAATCATAAATAGAAAATAGAAAATGGAAAGTAAGGTGGTGCAAAAAAACCGAGAGGCAGGTCTGGATATTTGGAGGGTATGGCCCAGATCCGGATCAGGATCCGTTCAGCAGTCTTATCACAGTTGGAAAGAAGCTGTTCCCAAATCTGGCCCTACGAGTCTTCAAGCTCCTGAATCTTCTCCTGGAGGGAAGTGGGATGAAAAGTGTGTTGGCTGGGTGGGTCATGTCTTTAATTATCCTGGCAGCACTGCTTCGACAGCGTGTGGTGTAAAGTGAGTCCAAGGACGGAAGATTGGTTTGTGTGATGTGCTGCGCCGTGTTCACAATCTTCTGCAGTTTCTTCCAGTCTTGGACAGGACAACTTCCATACCAAGTTTTGATGCACCCTAGAAGAATGCTTTCTGCGGTGCATCTATAAAAATTATTATTTAAATAGTGAAAGATTGCAGCATGCTGTTGTTCAGAGGGACTTGGGAGTGCTTGTTCATGAATTGCAAAAAGTTGGCTTGCAGGTACAACAGGTTATTAAGAAGGCAAACAGAATGTTGGCTTTCATTGCTAGAGGGATTGGATTCAAGAGAAGGGAGGTCATGCTGCAAATATACAGGGTACTGGTGAGGCCGCACCTGGAGTACTGTGTGCAGTACTGGTCTCCATACTTGAGGAAGGATATACTGGCTTTGCAGGCAGTGCAGAGGAGGTTCACCAGGTTGATTCCAGGGATGAAGGGGTTAACCTATGAGGAGAGATTGAGTCGCCTGGGACTACACTCCCTGGAGTTCAGAAGAATGAGAGGGGATCTAAAAGAAACATACAAAATTTTGAAAGGGATAGTTAAGATAGAAGTAGGAAAGTTGTTTCCATTGGTAGGTGAGACTAGAACTAGGGGATATTCCCTCAAGGTTCAGGGGAGAAGATTTAGGATGGAGATGAGGAGGAACTGTTTTTCCCAGAGAGTGGTGAATCTGTGGAATTCTCTGGCCAGGGAAGCAGTTGAGACTTCCTCACTAAATATAATTAAGAACAGATAAGTTTTTACATAGTATGGGAATTAAGCGTTATGGGGAAAAGGTAGGTAGATGGAGCTGAGTTTACGGACAGATCAGCCATGATCTTGTTGAATGGCAGGGCCGGCTCGATGGGCCGGAAAGCCTACTTCTGCTCCTATTTCCTATGTTCACGTTAACTTTCTGAGTTTCATGGATGAGGGCTATATAAAGTCTTTCTCCATTTAGACAAACTTCTGATTTTCTATTCTTTCAACTGCAATGGAGAATCTCATACCTATATATATATATATACACACACACACACACACACATATATATATTACACCTATGCTCTGTCTGCCAGAGAAAGCAGGATCTCCCAGTGGCCACACATTTTAATTCCACATCCCATTCCCATTCTGACATGTCTATCCACAGCCTCCTCTACTGTAAAGATGAAGCCACAGTCAGGTTGGAGGAACAACACCTTATCACCTTATATTCCATCTGGGTAGCCTCCAACCTGATGGCATGAACATTGACTTCTCTAACTTCCACTAATGCCCCACCTCCCCCTTGTACCCCATCCGTTATTTATATACACACATTCTTTTTCTCACTCTCCTTTTTCTCCCTCTGTCCCTCTGACTATACCCCTTACTCATCCTCTGTGCTTTTCCCCCCCTCCCCCTTTTCCTTCTCCCTGGGCCTCCTGTCCCATGATCCTCTCATATCCCCTTTTGCCAATCACCTGTCCAGCTCTTGGCTCCATCCCTCCCCCTCCTGTCTTCTCCTATCATTTTGGATCTCCCCCTCCCCCTCCCACTTTCAAATCTCTTACTAGCTCTTCTTTCAGTTCGTCCTGATGAAGGGTCTCGGCCCGAAACGTCGACTGTACCTCTTCCTAGAGATGCTGCCTGGCCTGCTGTGTTCACCAGCAACTTAGATGTGTGTTGTTATTGCCGCATTATATCTTTTATACCCATGCACTTGCTTGATGATAGAGGTTGAGAATTTGGGAAGTGCTTTCAGAATAATCCAGGTGAGTAACTTGATGTGAAAATGCAACCATTTTCTGCTGCTCGCACAGGGAATGAATAAAAGGTAATGGGTGGGGTACATCCAAGGGCTGCCTTGTTAGGGATGGTTTTGCGATTTTTATTTGTGTTGATGGAGCTATGCTCGTCTATGCAGGTGGAGAATTTGCCCTTGCACATTTGACCTGTAATTTGCAAATGTTGGAATAGTTGTCAGTGAGTAACTGATTTTAGCCCAGTAGGATACACAGTCTATGTATGACCTGTTCACATGTTCTTCTAGTTATGTAGCTAGGCTGGCTGATATCGATGGTAGTGTCATTGAATTCCAAGGTAGATGGGTAGATTCTTTCTTGTAAGAAATGTTTATCGTGCTACACTTTTGTGGTGTGAATATTGTCCAGGTCTTGCTGCATGAAGGCATGGACTGCTTCTCTTGCTGAGGAACTGTGAATGGATTTAAAGATTGAGCAATCATTAGCAATCATTCTCTTCTGTCCTTGTAATGGGATTAAGTTTATTGCTGAAGTAGCTGGAGATCGGCAACCCAAGATGCCATCCTGAAGGACTCCTTCATTGATGTCCTAAGACTGAGATGATTAACCCTCAATAACTATAGCCATCTTTCTCTCTGCCCCACCCCTGCTTTTTATCTTCCTCTTTCTTTGCCTCTTGTTTTCATTCAATAAAGATGAAATAAAAAAATTGTGGGTGTATTTTACACAGAGGAGGAAAGTTGTGGAACAGACTTTCAATGAGTAGCCTAAAAGAAGAGGAGATATGCTAAATGGAGTGGGATGTATTATAAAAGATTGAGAATTAACTACATGGAGCATGAGGATCTTTTACAAAATGGTAGAAAGGCTATTTAGCCTCCAGAATGAAGACAAAATTGTGAAGGAAGAAGACATAGCTGAGGTGAGAAATGAATACTTTTCTTTGCTGTTCATCTACAAACAAGACTTTACTGGATTAGCTAAAGAAGCTGAGAGGATGCTGAATGAAATGAAGATAGGCAAATGAGATCCACAAAAGCACAGCAATGTTTAAAGCAATTTTAAAGTTACTAAAAGTCTGAAAACATTGACAGTATTGGAGCAAGAAGGCAGGAAGATAGAAATCCTAAAGGAGCTGTTTCAACCCTCCTGCTCTCCATAGTATCAAATAAATGAGGATTATATTACAGAAAAAGGGCAAACTTGACAACTATAGTTTAATATCAGTGATGAAAACCTGTAGAGAGAGTAATGCAGGATAAAATTAACAACCATGTTCAATAAAGGAAAAGTGGAAGACGATTGCTAAGGGTAAATCATGCTAAATGAAAGCAGAATGGGTGTACCAAGTCCAGTTGATATACATACACAATTTTAAATACTTCTGATAAAGTGCCACTTAATAGATTGGTAAATAACCTCTAGGATATAGAACACAGTAACAGATTCTCTAAATGATAGAAAACAACGCATTAAGGAGAATGGTATTTTTACATAAGAGGGATGTAGATCACTATACGTGTTTATGACATTAATGAGGGAATACTGGACAATGTTCCAAAATTTGCAGATTGTATCAGAGTTGCATGTGTGGTAAATAGTGAGACCATATGACATAGGAATAGAATTAGGCCATGTGGCCCATCACATCTGCTCTGCCATTCCATCAGGGCTGACTTATTATCTCTCTCAACCCTATTCTTCAGCGTTCTCCCCATAATCTTTGATACCCGGACTAATCAAGAACTTATCATCCTCCACTTATACCCAATGACTTATCTTTCACAACCACCTGTGGCAATGAATTCCACACATTCACCACCCTCTACCTAAAGAAATTTCTCCTCATCTTTGTTCTGAAGGGATGTTCTTGTATTCTGAGGCTGTGCCTTCTGGTCCTAGACTCCCCCACTATTGGAAACATTCTCTCTATGCCCACTCTACCCATGCCTTTCAATATTCAATAAGTTTCAATGAGATCTCACTTCATTCTGCTAAACTCCAGTGAGTACAGGCCCAGAGCCATCAAACACTGTTCAAATATTAACCCTTTCACTCCTGGGTTAATTCTCATGAACCTCTCTGGACTCTTTTCACCGCCAACACATCCTTGATTAGATAAGGGGCCCCAAACAGCTCACAATACTCCAAGTGTGGTCTGACCAATGCCTTACAAAGCCTCAGCATTACATTCTTGCTTTTATATTCTAGTCCTCAAGCACACATTTAGTTTCGTGGTGTGAGGGCAGGGTCGATGTGCCCAGTGCAGTTGCCATTCATATGAAATTTATGTTGGGTAATGTGAGGTAAATAATAATATTATTCAGGAGGCATAGGTCAGCAGGTGGAATGTACTGACAGCCAGAAAAGTTTGAAGTGAAGCATTGCAGTTGGAAGAATGCACAAGACAACAGATGTTATCAGGTACAATTCTGAAGGGAATGTGGGGATGTTGAACTGATAATACTTGTAAATAAAGATTTGGAGAAGTCAAGGTCCTGTTATAGGAGAGGTTAAAAATCATGGGATCCAGGGCTTCATAACTTTGCAAACTAGAATGGTATCCTGAACTTATATCAGATACCTGCTGACAGTGGTATCTTCAATTCTAGTCATCACATTTTATGAAGTTAAGGAAAATGTTGGAGAAGATACGCAGGAGATTTCCAAGGATGTTTCCAGAGAGAAGAGTTTTATTAATAGTCTGAGAATTTTGAGATTAATCTTAGAGCAGAGGAGATAAAATAAAGTTTAAGATCATTAAGAATTGATTACATAATAATAAAAAATTGCTAAAGATGCAAATTTAAAGCATTTCTTAAAACAGAAGCAAAATGAAGAGACGATATTTTACAAAGTGCAAAGTACAAAGTAAATTTTATTATTAAAGTACATATATTCAACCCTGTGATTCATTTTCTTATGGGCATACTCAAAAATCTATAGAATAGTAACTATATGAGGATCAATGAACACTGCCAATCAAGGGGTTTCAACAAGAGTGCAGGAAACATTACATGTAATTAGTATTTGGCATTTTATGCTTAGTTTTATGATAGATAGAGTTTATGGAACAATATTGAGTGTGTATTACAATGAAAACTGCATCATACAGTCAACTGTTATCTATGTACCTGTTGTTAGAGTGCTGGCAGTAGATGGGCAGTGTCAAGTAAAAAAATACAAAGAAAACAAAATCCTCCCTCTCTCTGCCGTTCCCTCTGTAAGCTATTTTGTTTAATAAAGCACTTTATTAGCATTACCTGTTGATGATCCTGGAGCATCTTAATAGAGTGATATTAATATATGAAGGCAGAAGTGATGGTTATTAAACTACGAAATTAAGATATGCCTGAATCTGAACACTAAACATCAGAAAGATTCCTCCCAATTGAAGTAATGTGTGGATATGTATTGAGACATTGCAGGCTAAACAATTCGAGAGAAATATCACGCAAGGGAAATTAAAGATGACTAGGCCAGGGGATTTTTGGGCAGTAACACATATAAAGAATGGAGGGATACCTTACGCTACATTCGGAATTGCCTGTAAAAGATTAATCCAAACAAATGAATTTAAAGATGCTCTTATATCTCATTGATCAGAAGAGTGTAGCTGTACCATCAACACGTGTGTGGTTATCTATACCTACTGTATGTATATGGTTATCTATACCTACTGTGTGTTAAAGTGTACTGTATGCATGGGCACTAGCCTCCATAGTATCAATGATTCAGGAACAGCTTTTTCTCCTCTGCTATCAAATTTCTGAATAGACATTGAACACATGAAAACTACCTCACTACTTTTTAAAATTTCTATTTTTGCACTACTTATTTAACTGGTTAATTAATATATATATATATATATATATTCACAGTTTTTTCACTTATTATTAGTACTGCATTGTACTGCTGGCACAAAGACAACAAATTTCACAACATGTTATTAAACCAGATTCTGATTCTAGTGTTTTCATGGTTAAGACAGTTTTGTGGCCCACTCATGAAAAACCAAGAGGGCTTTGTAATGTTCCTCCAATGAACAAAATGTTTTTTTTTCTTTGAACCTTTGTGATTTGACTATCTATATGATTCTGAAATTTATGGAAATGTACAGTATAAAACTTTGGTTCCAACATATCTAATTCATCTCTGAAATTCTGTGGAAAAGATAATGCCAGTTAATGCTGTGTTAAAATTGATTACTTAGCTCTTTGAAATGTTGATAAACCTAGACATGTTCTCTTGATAGCATCCTTGCATGATAAAAGCCAATCTTCTGGCAGAATAGTATTTCCTCAACGACAATGGATTAGTTAACTCAAGAGGTAGGATGAAGATGCCTGGGCTGGATTCTTGCACAACAGTTAGTAAACAGGTCCATTAAAAAGTGAGTTAGTATCAATTACTCTTCTCTGGAACTCCAATGAAACATATTGAATTGAGTCCAGTTCTCAATTTGCTTAGCGGGGGGTGGGGGGAGAGTTGGTCGGGGTCCAACAGGAATAGAGAATCTGTGTGACAAAGTCATCAAATGACACCCTGGAAGATGAATTAAATGCATCACAATCAATTTGCAACCCACCAAGAAAATATGCTTACCTCCACCACCTTCCACCCCAACAAGCTGAGAACTGGATGCAACTCAACATGTTTTAATGGAGTTCCAGAGAAGAGATTACCCTACTTTCAAATGATAAAACTTGTCTTCATTGACCTGGAAAGGGTATTTGAGCAAGTTCCTGCCCCAATGACAACCTAGAGTGGAGTAACAGACACCTGTTCAGAGAGACTAATGGAAAGGTTTACTCAAAGGAAGGAGACGTGGGGACAGCAGGTAATTCACACTCACCCTTCAGGGTAAATACTCCATATCACATTTAGAGCCAAACTGGTATGGGCAGCCAGTTAAAACAAGTATCCAGATACTGATGCAGTATAGATAGTATCCTTCAGAAAGGAATTAGATAGTAATTTAGAGATGAACAGGGTGATAGAATGGACAGCTCTCCAACAAAATCTGTGGCGAGATTTAAAAGATTTATCTTCACCGTTATCCATGTTTCACAGTACTTGCTCCAAACAAAATGTGTAGCATTTTATTTAAACACAAGTTAAAGTAAGCATTAAAAACCAATTCTTGGCACTCTGAACCACTGCCAGCTCAGAATTCTGGGACAGATTTCATCATGCTTATCTTGGTTATTCCTTTAGCAATTAACTGAGCTTATGCATGATCAAACACAACCCTTCGTTCAGACTTCGAGCTGCGGAATATAAAAGTGGCAAGAGTTTGCATGACTCTGCGCTGTATAAAGAGTGCAGCCAATGAGGCTCTGTAAATTACTTCTGCATTCTGGCAGAGTTTCATCAAAGTATTTAGATACAAATCTCTCCAGAAGGAATTTAAATTGAAAACAGAGACAGAATTATGCAGATGAGATGAGGTACTTCTGTTGTTCAAGAAGCTCACAGGACAAGACATCCTTCTAATGTTTATCAAAGAATGCAAATTATATTCATTTGATACTTTTGCAGCAAGAAGTTAAATGTAAATGGTTGATGATTGATAATGGACGGACTTACAGGTTTGTAAACGCGCTATGAGGGGAGTCAAAATCTCAAGGATATAGATCATAAACGTCTCAGTTTTGGCTCGCCAGTGTGTCCGCTGTATTACTCATCACAACCCTGAATCTGCAACTTGAGAATGGGGCAGGCTGCACTGGGAATATGGAAATTGTCATTTACTTAATCACCTCATATTAGGCCTTCAGTGTGTAATGTAACCGTGGTTTTTATATCCAAAATCTGCAAACAAGATTCCATCGATTTTGTTCACATAGTTTGGACAGCAGATTAAATAGATTGTGTTGTGTAGTCACTGCTGTAACATAGCAAAGTGTGAGAGCCCTATTTCAAAGTTCAAGTTCAAAGTAAATTTATTATCATAATACATATATGTCACTATATACAACACCAAGGTTCATTTCCTTGTGGGCATACTCAATATTAGTATAGAATATAACTATAACAGGAAAGTCCACCCAACTAGAGTGTGCAGGAGACAAAATACTGTGCAAATGCAAAAAGAAGAAATACTAATAATAAATAAATAAGCAATAAATATGGAGAACGTGAGATGAGGAGTTCTTGAAAGTGAGTCCATTGATTGTGGAACCATTTCAATGATGAGGCAAATGAAGTTGAGTGAAGTTATCCCCTTTGGTTTAAGAGACTGATGGTTGAGCCATGAGGCTCTTGCACCTTTTTCCTTTTGGCAGCAGCAAGAACAGAGCACATCCTGGGTGGTTGATATCCCTGATGATGGACTTTGCTTTTCTGCAACAGCGTTTCATGTAGATCTGCTCAATGGTGGGGAGGGCTTTACCCATGATGGACTGGGTTGTATCCACTACTTTTTGGAGGATTTCCCATTCAAGGGTTTGGTGTTTCCATACCAGGTGGTGATGTAGACCCCGCAGCAACATAGGAAGATCCCAATATCAGCAAAGATAGCATTCAGTACTTTAGGTTTGGGGATATGGAGAAATAAGATTGGTCAGGATACCTGGCATCACTCCATTTTCTATTCATGGCATTGTGAGAAGGCAAAGCTTCTAATCTCCTCCAAGACAAGCACCTCATTACTGGAAGGATTAGTATTAATTTACTTACTGAATTAGAGTGAAGCTTGAACTCACACTTTTCTGTATTAGAAACATAGAAAACCTACAGCACAATACAGGCCCTTTGGCCCACAATGTTGTACCAAACATGTCCCTACCTTAGAAATTACTAGACTTGCCCATAGCCCTCTATTGTTCTAAGATCCATGTACCTATCCAAAAGTCTCTTAAAAGACCCTATTGTATCCGCCTCCACCACCGTTGCCGTCAGCCCATTCCATGCACTCCCCACTCTCTGAGTGAAAAACTTAGCCCTGACACCTCCTCTGTACCTATTCCCAAGCACCTTAATCTCTGGGAAAAAGCCTCTGACCATCCACACGATCAATGACTCTCATCATCTTCTACACCTCTATCAGGTCACCTCTATCCTCTATCGCTCCAAGGAGAAAAGGTCGAGTTCACTCAATCTGTGTTCATAAGGCATGCTCCCCAATCCAGGCAACATCCTTGTAAATCTCCTCTGCACCCTTTCAATGGCTTCCACATCATTCCTGTAGTGAGGTGACCAGAAATGAGCACAGTACTCCAAGTGGGGTCTAACCAGGGTCCTTTACAGCTGCAACATTAGCTCTCGACTCTTAAATTCAATTCCATGATTAATGAAGGCCAGTACACCGTATGCCTTCTTAACCACAGAGTCAACCTGCGCAGCTGCTTTGAGCATCCTATGGACTCGGACCCCAAGATCCCTCTGATCCTCAACACTGCCAAGAGTCTTACTATTAATACCATATTCTGCCATCAGATTTGACCTACCAAAGTGAACCACTTCACACATATCTGGGTTGAACTCCATCTGCTACTTCTCAGCCCATTTTTGCATCCTATCAATGTCCCAATGTAACCTCTGACAGCCCTCCACACTATCCACAACACCTCCAACTTTTGTGTCATCAGCAAACTTACTAACCCATCCCTCCACTTCCTCATCCAGATGATTTATAAAAATCACGAAGAGTAAGGGTCCCAGAACAGATCCCTGAGGCACTCCACTGGTCACCGACGTCCATGCAGAAAATGGCCCATCTACAACCACTCTTTGCCTTCTGTGGACAAGCCAGTTCTGGATCTACAAAGCAATGTCCCCTTGGATCCCATGCCTCCTTACTTTCTCAATAAGCCTTGCATGGAGTACCTTATCAAATGCCTTGCTGTAATCCATATACACTACATCTACTGCTCTTCCTTCATCAATGTGTTTAGTCATATCCTCAAAGTGACTAAGAAAACAAGAGTATTTTCTGTTAAATATCAAGTGGCATTTGGGGATAGGCTTCCGTAATTGATGCCTGGATCAACATTTGATGAAGTATCTTGCTACTGGAATGAAAATCACTGATTCTCTAAAGGACATGAGATATAATTCACATGATTGTCACTCAGGGGGTCTCAGTCCATTGTATTGAATTTAAATTATCTAATCTTATACCCTACCTGTCTATCAACTGGGTTCTCGCAGACCTGCACTGGCTCTCAGTCCTCCTGTCAAAAATATCTAAAGTCATAGTTTACAAACCCTTCCATGACCTTGCCCTACCTGATCAAAGGGTTTCCCATTAGCCTCTCCTGCATCATTTGCTCATCTAATTCTGGAGCACAAGATTTTGTTTTAACCTGCCCTACCATCAGTCCACCTTTAAACATCCAACGGTCCATCCAGGCAATCTTTCAGTTCAAAATGCATTCCATTTTAATATTTCTTCCCAGATGCAAAACATAAGATTTTTTTTAACCTTAAAAGTGATTAATGTGTCATCTTTGCCACTGAAATTTCTTTATTTTGACTGCCTTTGTTTGAGTTATCTAATGAGATGCTGATAATATTGGAAGCCTTTGGATAATAGATTATTGAATCTTCCTGACCTGTAATGGACTCTTATAGAAATGGAATCTTGTTTTCACTAATATATTTATCTCTTTGGAAACTGATACCAATTAAGGCATCAGCTTCAAAAGAAATACAGTGGATTCCTCAAGACTTACATATTCTGTAAGAATATAATTTGATTGAATTTGAGAAAAGAAATGGTGTGTCAGATGTCTGAGGTAAAAAGGTCCCCAAATAATTAGGAATGCACTGTTTAATTTAAAAAAATGAAGGGGCTTTATAAAAGATGATACCAGAATTCAGAATTTATAGCTATCAGAAAAACCTATATAGCAAGGATCTTTATTTTACCAAAAGAAAGTCAATCAGTGACTTGATAGAGGTCTTTAAGATCATATAATGGTGTGATTGGATAACCATAGAGAAGATGTTTTTAGGTGCAGGGAGACCAAAACTGAACTGTAAAAATATGATGGTAATTCTTACATCCGGGAGAAAATTCAGCATGGTCTTCTGAGATATTCAGGTAATATTGGAATGTGGAACTGCCTATCACAGAGAGTTATTGAGTTAAAAGGTGCAGGCACATTTAAAGTGAAGTCAGATCAACTATGATAAGTAAAGAAGAAGATGGCACTGGCAGGGTTTGCTGAACAACAATGATGTGTGTATGGAGGATAATTTCTGGGCTAGGTGGACTCTTTCTACTCAATCCACTCCTAGCATTTCACCCAGTTAATGTCACCAAACTATGATGAGTAACAAAAAAATAATCAAGGGGCCAGATGAGGTGAATTTAGTTTTAGATGTTACTGTCAGACATAAAGAAACTCTGGAGCAATAGACATAGTGTAAGTTTTCAGTTCTATAAAAACATTTATGTAGCCATAAATCTATTCTGAATCTATAAGGAGGACATCAGCCAATTCAGCAGTTAAAGTAATTGACAAACTGAACTCAGCTAGTAGCTGTTTGGATTTCTTCCCACATTTAATGAAATGACGCTGGTTGTCTATCAATTCTCTTGCAGATCCTGAAAGCAGATTACCAATCTTTAAGCTAAAGACCAACTCTATACCAGGAGAACCCCCTGATTCTCATTCAAATAGAGCAATGAGTTTGTTTAGAGAGTGTTCAATCTTCCATGTAAGATGGAGCATCTTCAATAAAATAGCCCTTTAATTTCAGTTTATTTTAATCTACAAAGATCAAAGTATCTAAGGAGGCTCCAGATGAAAGCCATGCCACAATTGGCATAACAGCAATGCTACCATCAACAAATAATTCTGATGTATCTCCAAACGTTTCCCAATGAACTTGCTTCGGTAATATAAATCCATATGGCTTAAGTTTTACTCAATGCTCTGGAATTGCTTGCCATTTAATAAATGGCACTCTGTTTTCCAACTATAATTATTCAGCTGACAAAAGCCTGAAATTGTTAAGGTTATCTTACTTACTGAAGTTTAACAAATAGGAACAATGATGATTTTTCCTGTCCCATGTCTGAAACTTGTATTTAGAAAATAATACATTTCATCCTCTGTCCTACATGTAATTCTCTTTTCATTCATTTTATCTGCTCCTATTTCTGCATGTGTCTGTTTAATTAATGACCATTTCTAACAATGGTGCTTGAGTGCATCTGTGAGGCCTCCAAGTACAGAAAGTGGGTGTCACTTTGCATTCTCTGGAAGTCCTTAGTCTTCTTTTCACCTCTGTTTGTCAGATGCTGTTTAACCAATAAAATGAGAAAAAGCTGCCTGCTGTATACAGTATCTTTCAAAAATATCACATAACCGGTAAGAAATTGCTATTACAGCTAATGGCAAAGATACGCACAAAAGATTCTGCAGTTGCTGGAAATCCAGAGTAACACACGCAAGATGCTGGAAGAACTCAGCACTTTATGTACCATATATGGAAATGAGTAAACAGTCACCGTTTGGGCAAGTCCCTTCGTCAGGACTGGGTGTCAATATCTGATGTCAACAGCGTGCCTGACCTACTGAGTTTGTCCAGCATTTTGCATGTGTTATTCTTGGGCCTCCATTAGTCAGGGTTGACCATGAATGCTGTGTTCCAGCTGTCCACGTGAGACACAAGCAAGCCAGGGCAGTACGATATGGAGAGCAAGCTGTTGCCCATGTGGCAGGCTCCCCCCACTCCACCAGCTGATGAAACTAAAGGAACATCAGGGACCGATACAGTTTGGCACCAGCGGTGTTGCAGAAGTTACCAGTCGCATTGAACTGAATGTAAGACTGCCTCAGGGACTCCAGCTCCAGATTTTTCCTCGGGGTTTACTCCTGAAGCAGTCCCCATGATTGAGTACAGCTGTAAGGCAGCAGAGGTTTTCCTTCTCCTCAGTGAGCTGGCAACCACAGCTGATGAGCCCCATCTGCTTGAAAATGGCTGGTTTTAAGGTGCCAGTAACCTCCGATTTTCCCCTTCTCCTGTCAGTAGAAACAGTTCCGATGGGCTTAGTAGCTAAGCCACATGTGAAGGCCAGGAGCTGGACTTGCTTGTCAAAATGCAAACTATGCCAGATGGAAAATAAGTCCAGGACCAGCCAATTGGCTCAGGGTGTCTGACTCTCCATGGGAGGAGCTGCAAGTTCAATGGCCACAGGTAGGAACGACCTCCCGTGCCGCCCAGTGTTGTACCTCGGTGGAAAATATGGCCGAAGTCCAACAGCAAAAAGTCCAATATCCGGTCTACAAACACGTTCCTCGGTCGGAATATGACCCGGATTGCACCATCTGTTGTTAACCAGAACAGTAAGCACCCAACTCCTTTACGCTTACCGCTCTCAGTGCACTTCCGGTCAGCTCGAACGGTCTGGAAGCCGTCCATGGAGAGGTTTTGATCGGGTATGTCCTCGTGCAGCCCCGTTCCAGTGAAACACATAACACTGCACTCCCGAAGTGTTCTCTGACGCCTGGCTAGGGCCGTGAACTCGTCCATTTTATTACCCTCCGAACTCCTCTTCTCCATAAGTCTCTATTGTCTTTACCCGGTCCTCTTTCCTCGACTTTGTGATCCCCCTTTGCATCCTCTGTGTGTTTTCCTCTAGATTTCAGCAGGGGTGTCCATCGCTCTGCTCGCTAAACCGGCCGGCATAAGCTCAATCAGCTGGTCCCTGGAATACACAATGCGACCATGCTTCTGTCCCACTAATGAGACGTGTCGGAATGTAACTATTTCCAGCGCTAAAAACCCAAATAAAACTCTCTCTACCAGCATGTTAGAGAGGGTGCAGCTTTGACGTGTTACTATGCAAAAAAAAATACAAAACATAAATGATTCAACTTCCAATCCAAGAATGCCTGGCTTTTGCAGTTAATTAGCTACTCGTCTTGGGAGTGAGCACAGGTCTATTCACAGTTGTGATGGACTTCAAGTTAGCCCATAAGTTGCAGGCATTCTGACTCCTAAAGACTGTCTGTGAGTTGACTAGAGAACTGGTTACCCTGGGAAAGGTATTCTGCAGTGAGAAAGGGTTAGTTCATAACCTTGTCTTTCTGAGTGCATTGCATTCAGATTTACCACATGCACGTCAGACCCCGCAGTGAAATGCATCGTTCGTGTTAACATGCCCAAGGATATGCTGGAGACAGCCAGCAAGTATCACTACACATTCCGGCACCGACAGTGTTCAACCGAAGAAGACTCATCCACTCACCCCCTTACATTCACAGACAGGCCTCCAACCACAGGACAGGCTGCCTCTGGGTAATTCGATCATTATAGCATTCATCAGTTTGAAAACAAGTGAAATAGATCAACCCAGAACTAGGGTCCTAAATCTGAACAACACATATTATGGTATTATGAAGGGTAATTTAGTTATGATAGACTGAGGTCCTTAAATTAGTCATTAAACGGTATGATGGCTAACATTTAAAGAATGTGTGGTTGGATTTACTGTAGATTTCTGAAAATCAAATAAAAAGCTACCAATGTAGATCAAGATTAAAGATTAAAGTGTGTCACGAGCCTTGTGGTCCATCAGGCCGGTTTCCGTGCGTGAAGCGACTGAGAGTACGAGACTTCCCCCCAGATAGGACGCCAGTCTATTGCAGGGTTAATGTAGATCAAGTGAAAACTTTAACTCTCTTTCTCTTCCTGCTGATGCAATCTGATCTGAGCATCTCTAGCACTTTTTGTTTCATTATCGTTATGAATTCCTGGTTGGTTAAAACTTACAGGTAAATTGCCCCAACTGTGCTCAACAAACAAAGTTAAGCATAGTATTTGGCCCAGTAATTTGAGTATGAAATGATTCAACTGATTGATCCCTACTTTGCCTTTTGTTGCCTCCACCAATCACCTATGTTCCTATTCCCACTCTAATCACCTGGATCCACCCATCACCTGTCCACTCCTGCTCCACCCCTTTCCTTCTCCTCTAAACTGCCTATCGCCCCTCTATACTTCAGTCCCGATAAAGGGTCTTGATGCGAAACATCAACTGTCCATTTCCCAACACAGATGTTATCTGACATGCTGGAGTTCCTCCAGCAGTTTTTATTTTGTTCACTGATTCTTGCTGTGTTTCCACCTCAGTGGTCTGCACTACAAACCTTGATATCTCTTCTACAATTTTCCACAATAAATCTTGTAACCATGCTTTCCTCCCAAAGCTCTCTCAACGTTAAGGAACTCATTTGTACTCTCATAATACTTCTGTAAAACCACTCACCAAATATAACTTGATTCCAAAATTTGTTTTGTAACACTTCATTTGTGGTTAAGCATAGCAATTTTGATTTAGCGATGCTTTCTTTTCAAGATTTCTTTTAAAACCCTTTTAAAATATTTCAACAATTTTTAATCTATTTTAACTTACGCATTTCACTGTTCAAATCTATGTTCTTTAGGTAGCCAGGTTTTGAGACGTGCCTGTAATATTTCAGGTGTCAGGAATTGTAATTTTGTCTGTCACACTTTTAAAAATAATGATAAATCTTTTGACAGCTTGTAACTACCCAACAAACCAGTAAGTACCTGTGAATGAGCAAGAGTGATGGTTTGTCATACATGCTAACTAGATTTATGCTTGTGGGCAGGATAAGCCACCAAATGCAGCTTTATATAAATTGGTGGCAGCAAAGGATTTTGTAACTTTTAGATGATGCAAGAGAAGAGAAAGAGATTTTCTTTTAAACAGTGTATTACTTCAGCTCTTTTTCCTGGCAAGGTTAAATTCAAAATTCAAAATTCAAAGTAAATTTATCACCAAAGTATATATATGTCACCATATACAACCCTGAGATTCATTTTCTAATGGGCAACCACAATAGAATCAATGAAAGACTGCACTAATTTGGGCATTCAACCAGTGTGCAAAAGACAACAAATTGCAGATACAAGAAGAAAGAAATAACAATAATAACGTATCAATACCATGAGATGAAGAGCCCTTGAAAGTGAGTCTGTAGGTTATGAGAACATTTCAATGAAGAGGCAAGTAAGTTGTCCTTTTCAATTCGAGAGTCTGATAGTTGAGGGGTGATAACTATTCATGAACCTGGTGGTGCAAATCCTGAGGCTGCTGTACCTTGTCCCTGATGGCACCTGTGAGAAGAGAGCATGACCCGGGCGGTGGGGGTCCCTGATGATGGAAGCTGCTTAATATTGCAATTTTCAAAAATGATCTTCCATTTTCTCCAACTTGCTCCTTCTCCATCACCAGTGAACATTGAGTATTACAGTAGGGTATTATTCTAATGGTGCTTAATGGGATAGTTGTGGGTTAATGTTCCCTCATACTTTAGTGTCTGGGACCGAGATGAATTTCTTCATCCAGGTAGATTCAGAGAATTCTACAGCATGGAAATGAGCTCTTTGCCCCAGCCCATCCGTGCCAATCTGAGTGCCATCCCATGCTAGTCCCTTTTGCTAATATCCCTCCAAACCTTTCCTATCCATGTAGCAATCCAAATGTCTTTGAAATATTGCAGTTATACCCACTTCTACCACTTCCATCTGGTAGCTCATTCCACATCCCATCACTCTCTGTATGGAAAATCTTGCCCCTCAGATCCCTTTTCAATCTTTCTCCTTTCACTTTAAACTCATGCCATTTATTTAGCGATTCTCCTAACCTGGGAAAAAAGGAGGTGACCATTCACCTTATCTAATACCCTCATGTCTTTGTAAACCTCTATAAACTCACTGTTCTGCTTCCCTCTCTTTAGGAACAGCACTGCTAGCTTATCCAGTCTTTTCTCATAAACTGATGTCCTACAGTCCTGAAGATATCCTTGTAGATCTTTTCTCCATTGTCTCTAGATTGGTGGGGAAGTTTAGGAATTCTCCTATGCAAATTGACAGTGGAGGCTCAGTGCATGATCATATTCAAGACAGATCAATTGATTTTTAGATATGGGAAGAATGCAGGAAAATGACAAAGAAATATAAGATCAGTCATGAACTTTTTGAATGAAAGAGCTGAGGCAGGGGGCAGAATGTTTCCCCACCACTGGCTATTTATTATATTAAAACATAAGACTATGAAACATAAACCATAAAGGCAGGACCATTAAGACATAAGACATGTAAGGCCACAAGAAATAGGTACATAATTAGGCTAGTTGGTCCATCAAGTCTGCTTTATTTTCTCACTCAGCCCCATTCTCCTACCTTCTCCCAATAACTTTTGACACTATTACTAATTAAGTATATATCAGCCTCTATTTGGCCTCTGTATGTGGCAATGAGTTCTACAGATTCACCGCTCTCTGGTTAAAGAACATTCCCCTTATCTCTATTTTAAAGGATGTCATTATATTCTGAGGCTATGCCCTCTGGTCGTAAACTCTAAATATTTACTTCTCTTTCTCTGTAAATTCATTTGCTTGTAAGAAAATGTTATCTCTTTAAATTAAACTCCATCATCCTGTATCTTAGTGATTCTGTCATGGTCCGGTCCGTGAAGTCCGCATTCCGGTTCATGGTCTGGTCCGTGGACTCAAGACTCCGGGTCTTCCAGCTGTCCCTCATTTGATTGAGTTAAGCATTGGCACCTGATTCCCATCTTGGGGCCTGGAATGTAAGTAGCCTTGGGGTTGAGTGTGGGCTGCTGATTTGTCTTGTCAGTCTCCCTTGGGGTAACCTGCTGATGGAAGACTGGTGAAATCATTTGTGACCTCTAGGCCTGGTTGGAGGACCACTGCTTCATGAAGCCTTGTTGCCACTTGTTGGAGCAGTCATCGTGTTATGGATTTGGCTGTTTCTGTAGCCAGCTAAGGTTGCTGGCTGCCCCAAGACTCAGAGCCACCCTGGATTGAGCTCCTTTCCTGTCCTTGTCTCCGCTGGATAAGTCAGGCTGTAATTGCTGTTACCCTGTGGCTGGTTCTGTCCCTTCCTGTCTCTTGCCTCTGCTGGGTAAGCAGGCTGTTTGCTGTTACCCTGCGGTTGGGTCTGTCCCTCCTTGGCTCTGTGGGGTGGAGTTCCCTGTCCTGCCCTGGAGTTCCACCAAGGACCTGAGCCTCGAGGATCTTGCAGCCAAGCTCCAAGTACACTAGCCTGAAGTCCCCAGCCTGCAGCCAAGCTCAAGACCCAAGGCCCCAGCCTCAAGCCTCAAGAGCAAAGACTGATGCCTGTCTCCAAGCTCAGGCCTCTAGACCCCAGCCTCATCCTGTCCTGAAGCCATGTCATGTCCTTGCCTGGTTCTGGGGTCCGAGACCGAGGCAAGACCCAGGTTCTGGGTCCTTGTCCAGTCTCGGGCTTGGAATCGAAGCCTTGTCTCCTAGTCCATGGTTTCTAGTCCTGGTCCTGCTTCCACTAGCCCAAGTCTGCGTTCTTGTCCCTGCTTCTTGCCTGTATCCTGTCACGTCCCTGCTCCAGTCAACTCCTGTTCCTTGTACTTCAGAGTCTGTGTCTCGCATTTGGGTCCATTCCCAGCACCCCACTGTGACAGATTCATACTGACCATAAGATGTAGGAGCTGTATTAGGCCATTGAGTTTTCTCTGCTATTCAATCATAGGGGATTTATTATCTTCTCAACTCCATTCTCCTGCCTTCTCCTCATAACATTTGACATCCTTACTAATTAAATACCGAGTAACCTCCACTTGGCCTCCACCTGTAGCAATGGATTCCACAGATTCACCACTCTGGCTAAAGAAATTCTCCCTCACCTCTGTTCTAAAGAGATGTCCTTGCACTCTGAGGCTGAGCCCTCTGGCCCTAGACTCACTCATTATAAGGAGCATCTTCTCTGCGCCCACTCTTTCTAGCCCTTTCAATATAGAGTAGATTTCAATAAGATTCACCCTCATTCTAAGTTAATTATGAGCCCGCAGTCTTTGTGGCCCACATTCATTGCTCACTGTTGACACCGTGTGGACTCTGACATAGGTGTGTCACTATCTCATCCCTTGAGATCTAATCCCCTGCAGGGTGGCGCTGAGCTATCAGACATAATGGGGGAAACACCTTGTTGCTCACTTTGTACTAAAATAAACTTTGTTTGTTCTAATTTAATTTTCTTGTAAAAATTATGTACCATTTGTGTATGCTTTTCATATGAATGCTATGCGCCTGTGCTGCTGCTGCGAGTAAGTTTTTCAGATGTGTGTATCTGACAGGAAACTTCAGTTTGACTTTGGATAGGTGAGCTCAAAGGTGCTGCCCTGAATTCTCCACTGGATGTGTTCAACAAGCTCATTCTAGTTAAATGAAACCTGCACAGCAATTGGCAAATTACGAGTATCTTACATGAGAAGGCAACTATTTAAGGTGAGGGGGTAGGTTTAAAGGAGATGTGCAGGGCAAAGCTATTTACACAGAGAGTGATGGGTGCCTGGAATGCACTGCACCAGCTCGTGGCAGCGGCCAGTATAATTCAGGCAATAAAGGGTCTCTTGGATAGGCGTAGGAATGTGCAGGGAATGGAGGTGGTATGGACATTGTGTCGGAAGAAGGAATTTATTTAGGTACATTAGTTTGGCACAACACCATCAGCCAAGGGCCTTTTCCTGTGTTGTCCTGTTCTAATGCTCTAATGCCCACTTCTGGTCACTAGGGTAACAGTAAAAAAATGGAGGTAGTGATCCTGGGCATGACCCAGACAATTAAGTATGTCATGAGTCTCACGATATGGTGTATTCCTGATTTGGTCGAACACACACACACACACACACACACACACACACACGCACACACACACTGATGGCAGAACATATAAAACTCTGTCTTTTATACTTTCTACCATCATGGTTCAGGGCTAGTGATTGGTCATCAGGGGAGGCTTCTGGATATGGGGTGCTTGCTTGTTGGCACATAGTCTTGTTAACTGGGGTGGGTAGGAATAGACTTGGTAGTTGGCTGTGTCTTAGGACTGGTGATTGTGGGTGTAGAATCATGTCAGTCGATGCCCGTAATAAGCAGTGAAAAGTGGAGATCAGCAATGGATGTGAGATCAGTGAAATTAGTTGGGGAGGGCAGGATGTAGGTCATTAGATTAATGAAAGGGGGGGGTGTATGTTTAATGAGTGTAGCAAACTCAAGATAAAGGAACCAGGCTAGTTGAGGAGTTGGGAACGTGATGGAAAATAAGTGCTTAAAGAAACCTTATGAATCAGTTTGCCTGCCTTGGCATAGGATGTGATCAGCCAAGTCAATGTGTGACAGCAAGTGCTGTGATTTATGCCTTCTTCAGCTTCACAGAGTGATATTAAATGCTTTGGATGTCACTATGAATTTCCCCAGGCCTCACTGCATCAGGACATCAGACATGAGCAGATCTATAAGCAAGGCTCGATATTTCACATATAGTCCTTAATTTACAATTTTTATTGAAATCCAATGGCCCCGCACCCAAATACTGTACATGGGGTTGCATAATCCAGTTTCTAAACCACATTTATTCTGTACTTTTGAAACCACTCTTTATCATAGGAAGGTGAAGTAAATTCCAGGTAATCATTGTGAGGAATTCTTTAAATTACTATGATTATTTTTGGAATCATAGTGACTGAATTGTTAAATCATAGTCAAACACTCACTGAACCCTACTGATAAATATGCCGTGTAGTAGAGATAAATTAATTGAATCATAATCACACATTCAGTGAATCAAAACAAATCATAATAAATTACTGGATCACAGTAACAGTAACAAGATTCATTTTTTTATAGTGACACATTTATTAAATGCTAGTGAAATACTGTAATCATAGAATAACAGTGGTATGTTCATTGATTCAGTGTTATATTTGTTGAATTAAAGCGATATGATAATTGAATTGAGCAGATTCAAGAAAATCATGACAAATCCACTGAATTATAGTGACATTCATTAAGTTGATTTCAGAATTGTGGAATCATAGTAATGCATTCATGGGTTTGCATTCATTAAATCATAATGACTCAGTCATGCTGCTTTGCATATTATTATTTTTAATTGAATTTCTTAGTTTAATTTTCTAAACATTAGACTCATCTTAAAATTGGTGTTTGTAAGGAAGAAGTAAAATGTGATTCCTCCTTGGTATATGCTAAAATAAAATGGAAGTCAGTGAGACAAAATGGTGTTAGTTTTGAGTAGGATTGCTTTAAGAAAGTACTAGAGAACCAGTCCAAAGCAACGGTTTGAGAAAGTTAAGGGAGTACAAGCCATAACAGTGGAAAACAGTGAAAAATATGTTCTTCGCGGGATGGCAAGTTGGTTGTGTAGAGGCAGGTACCAATTGCATGGAAAAGTACCAGTGCAAGGGGTTTTGAAGGGTATAAAGGGGTACCTTCTTGATGCAAGGAGAGTTTTGTCATAGGCTGGGTCACAGCTGATTGCTAGTGATAAGATAGGGAACAGGACACTGAGAGAGTCACTTAGATTTAGAGAGAGAGAGAAGTTGTCAACGTTCTGTGGAACAGTTCATTTAGAGGATGATAAATATTTTGATTTAAGAAGATAAGAAATGGGAGCAGGAATACACCATCTGGCTTGGTGAGCCAAATCCACCATTCAATAAGATCATGGCTGATCTGACCATGGCTGGTCTCCACCTTCTTGCCTTTTCCCCATAACCCTTAATTCCCATTCTGCAAAAATTTTTCCAACCTTGTCTTAAACATGTATACTGAGGTAGCCTCCGCTGCTTCACAGTGCAGAGAAATCCACAAATTTACCATCTCTGTTCTACTACTACTGTAGACATTTGTTTTCCTTGTCTTACATTTGTGCTAGATCTATTAAAGTGTTTTCTTGTGGCCTTGATTACGTGAATCATCTCCTTTTGTTTGTGAATACATATGTGAATACTCTGAGCTGAACTAGGAAAGAACATAAAATAATTTTCATTGTTAAAGAACAATGTTAAAGAAAATGCATAAAGATTGTTTGAAACTAAAAGCAATTTTATCATATACATTGTTTACTAATATAATCAACACACATCAAAGTTGCTGATGGCATGAACATTGACTTCTCTAACTTCCACTAATGACCCACCTCCCCCTCGTACCCCATCCGTTATTTATTTATATACACACATTCTTTCTCTCACTCTCCTTTTTCTCCCTCTGTCCCTCTGACTATACCTCTGGCCCATCCTCTGGGTTCCCCTGGCTTTTCCTTCTCCCTGGGCCTCCTGTTCCATGATCCTCTCATATCCCCTTTGCCAATCACCTGTCCAGCTCTTGGCTCCATCCCTCCCCCTCCTGTCTTCTCCTATCATTTTGGATCTCCCCCTCCCCCTCCCACTTTCAAATCTCTTACTAGCTCTTCCTTCAGTTAGTCCTGACGAAGGGTCTCGGCCTGAAACGTCAACTGTACCTCTTCCTAGAGATGCTGCCTGGCCTGCTGCGCTCACCAGCAACTTTGATGTGTGTTGCTTGAATTTCCAACATCTGCAGAATTCCTCGTGTTTGCGTTAATAATATAATGACATTTTCATAGACTTAGAATTTAAATGGATTCTTTCTTGTTTTTATATTGATCATGATTTCACTAAGCAAGTTACATTGTTATGTTGAGGTGGGAGCTCTGTATGCATCAGTTTTCTATCTTTCTCTAAACTTTAAAGTTCTCATTTGCACTTAAAGTTTCTTTTGTAAGCACACAATATAAAGTTAGCCCCTGTTTTGTGTTCACCAAATTTGTGATCTGGAGAGCCTATGCCCACCATATCACTTTTTTTAGAACCTACTTAAATGTTCTGAAGAACTTGTTTGCTAAATGCAGTGGGGCACAGTGAGCACCAACACTCTGCTTCTGAAGTTTTGACTCAAAACCTCTGTGTACCAGAGAATCCAAGATGTGTTATGGCATTGGTTGGAATATTTGTTTCCATCTGGCTTCAGACTGAGAGTCTGAAGCATAAATCTTCCTCCAGGCAAGCTCCTTTTGCTAACTTTGAATCTTTAACATATCCAGTCATTACCCTCCATTCTCTATCAGCATCCTCCGTCTATCCCCAATTCAGTCATCTGGCCACTTGTCCTCTTTACCTCCCTGACCATCTAATTATCACCCACTACATCCAATTGTTTACAAACCAACCATCCCGAAACCGATCACGACCTTTCGCAACTAATTCCAATGCCCATCCCATATCATCTCAACATAAAGTTGTGGTGGTAGGGGATTTTAATTTTCCATATGTTGATTGGGTCTCCCATACTGTTAGGGGTCTAGATGGTTTAGAGTTTGTAAAATGTGTTCAGGAAAGTTTTCTAAATCAATATGTAGAGGGACCAACTCGGGGGGATGCAATATTGGATCTCCTGTTAGGAAACAAGTTAGGACAAGTGACAGAAGTCTGTGTAGGGGAGCACTTTGGTTCCAGTGATCATAACACCATTAGTTTCAACTTGATCATGGACAAGGATAGATCTGGTCCTAGGGTTGAGGTTCTGAACTGGAAGAAGGCCAAATTTGAAGAAATGAAAAAGGATCTAAAAAGCGTGTATTGGGACAGGTTGTTCTCTGGCATGGATGTGATTGGTAGGTGGGAAGCCTTCAAAGCAGAAATTTTGAGAGTGCAGAATTTGTATGTTCCTGTCAGGATTAAAGGCAAAGTGAATAGGAATAAGGAACCTTGGTTCTCAAGGGATATTGCAACTCTGATAAAGAAAAAGAGGGAGTTGTATGACGTGTATAGGAAGCAGGGAGTAAATAAGGTGCTTGAGGAGTATAAGAAGTGCAAGAAAATACTTAAGAAAGAAATCAGGAGGGCTAAAAGAAGACATGAGGTTGACTTGGCAGTCAAAGTGAAGGATAATCCAAAGAGCTTTTACAGGTATATTAAGAGCAAAAGGATTGTAAGGGATAAAATTGGTCCGCTTGAAGATCAGAGTGGTCTGCTATGTGCGGAACCAAAGGAAATGGGGGAGATCTTAAATAGGCTTTTTGTGTCTGTGTTTACTAAGGAAACTGGCATGAAGTCTATGGAATTAAGGGAAACAAGTAGTGAGATCATGGAAACTGTACAGATCGAAAAGGAGGAGGTCCTTGCTGTCTTGAGGAAAATTAAAGTGGATAAATCCCTGGAACCTGACAGGGTGTTCCCTCGGACCTTGAAGGAGACTAGTGTTGAAATTGCAGGGGCCCTGGCTGAAATGTTTAAAATGTCGCTGTCTACAGGTGAGGTGCCAGAGGATTGGAGAGTGGCTCATGTTGTTCCGTTGTTTAAAAAAGGATCGAAAAGTAATCCGGGAAATTATAGGCCAGTAAGTTTAACGTCGGTAGTAGGTAAATTATTGGAGAGAGTACTAAGAGACAGAATCTACAAGCATTTGGATAGACAGGGACTTATTAGGGAGAGTCAACATGGCTTTGTGCGTGGTAGGTCATGTTTGACCAATCTGTTGGAGTTTTTCGAGGAGGTTACCAGGAAAGTGGATGAAGGGAAGGCGGTGGATATTGTCTACATGGACTTCAGTAAGGCCTTTGACAAGGTCCCGCATGCGCAGTTAGTTAGGAAAATTCAGTCGCTAGGTATACATGGAGAGGTGGTAAATTGGATTAGACATTGGCTTGATGGCAGAAGCCAGAGAGTGGTGGCAGAAAATTGCTTCTCTGAGTGGAGGCCTGTGACTAGTGGTGTGCCACAGGGATCAGTGCTGGGTCCATTGTTATTTGTCATCTATATCAATGATCTGGATGATAATGTGGTAAATTGGATCAGCAAGTTTGGTGATGATACAAAGAATGGAGGTGTAGTAGAGAGTGAGGAAGGTTTTCAGAGCCTGCAGAGGGACTTGGACCAGCTGGAAAAATGGGCTAAAAAATGGCAGATGGAGTTTAATACTGACAAGTGTGAGGTATTGCACGTTGGAAGGACAAACCAATGTAGAACATACAGGGTTAATGGTAAGGCTCTGAGGAGTGCAGTGGAACAGAGGGGTCTGGGAATACAGATACAAAATTCCCTAAAAGTCGCGTCACAGGTAGATAGGGTCGTAAAGAGAGCTTTTGGTACATTGGCCTTTATTAATCAAAATATTGAGTATAAGAACTGGAATGTTATGATGAGGTTGTATAAGGCATTGGTGAGGCCAAATCTGGAGTATTGTGTTCAGTTTTGGTCACCAAATTACAGGAAGGATATAAATAAGGTTGAAAGAGTGCAGAGAAGGTTTACAAGGATGTTGCCGGGACTTGAGAAACTCAGTACAGAGAAAGGTTGAATAGGTTAGGACTTTATTCCCGGGACCGTAGAAGAATGAGGGGAGATTTGATAGAGGTATATAAAATTATGATGGGTGTAGATAGAGTGAATGCAAGCAGGCTTTTTCCACTGAGGCAAAGGGAGAAAAAAACCAGAGGACATGGGTTAAGGGTGAGGGGGGAAAAGTTTAAAGGGAACATTAGGGGGGGCTTCTTCACACAGAGAGTGGTGGAGGTATGGAATGAGCTGCCAGACGAGGTGGTAAATGTGGGTTCTTTTTTAACATTTAAGAATAAATTGGACAGATACATGGATGGGAGGTGTATGGAGGGATATGGTCTGTGTGCAGGTCAGTGGGACTAGGCAGAAAATGGTTCGGCACAGCCAGGAAGGGCTAAAAGACCTGTTTCTGTGCTGTAGTTTCTATGGTTTCTATGGTTTCTATCTCCATGGCGTTTCCCCACTTGATTTTGCCTTCAATTTTCCTCTGGGATTCTTCTCTCCTTTCCCTCACTCCTCTTTGATCTTCTTACCAACCTATCCCCCTCGCACATTCCTTCAAGGTTTTAGGTAGTGGCAGGAAGTCACTATGGTCTTCAAGTGTATTCAGTAATCTGGCAATGAACTTTGCAGAATCAACAAGGACTTGTGGAAGAGTAGTCATATTTATCTGTTCTACTAGAGATCTTTGAGGTTGTGACTACTGGAGTAGATAAGGGGAAACAAGAATGTGTGGTGCTTTAGGTTCTCAGGACACGTTGAATACGATCCATAGAGAAGGCTGGTCAACAGACTAGAGCACATGGAATTATGAATATTAGCACGCAGAGGACAAAAATGGGAATGAAGGAATTTTTCTTGGTTTGGAAATCTGTTGCTAGTGTTCTATAGGGATGGGTCCTTGCACCTCAAATATTCACTATGTCAGTGATAAGGAGCCATAGATTCCATACCACCAGCTTTATGGACAGTTATTATGCTTCAACCATCAGGCTGCTGAACTACTGTAATAACTTCACTCACCTCAACACTGAACTCATTCCACAACCAATGGACTCACTTTAAAGGACTCTACAATCCATTTTCTCAATATTATTCATTTATTTTTCTATCTATCTATTTATTTATTATTATTTCTTTTCTTTTTTATTTATACAGTTTGTCTTCTTTTGCACATTGGTTATTTGTCAGCTGACACAGTGTTCGGAGATGGCCCAAGTATGGAGAGAGAGGGACATTGAAGTGGGTCAACAGTTCACTAACTTTAATGAGAACTGTTGCAGAATTTAAAGAAAAAGGAAAACAATAAACACTAGACCAGCAGAGCTGTTAACTAAAACTCTCAAATGTAAGTTAATGCCAACACGGAGACTGGAAGCAAACACTAAACACTAAATGAATACCGTCCTCTTTCCATGACAAAGATGAGGGTAAGCAGGAAGCATAAATATTGCTGTACTTATGGTCAAGTCTTGACAAGACTAGAACGAAAAGAAGTGAATCAAATACCACTATAATGAAACAGTGATTAGCTGGAGCGTGCATACACATGAGTGAGCTTGCCAATCCTATTTTACAGTCCGCCTGCGTGCGTGTAGACTCCGCAACAGAGTCCGTGATTGTAACAGTTAGCCTTTGTTTGTGTGTAGTTTTTCATTGATTTTATTGTACGAGGGGTGATTGATAAGTTTGTGGCCTAAGGTAGAGGAGTCAATTTTAGAAAATCTGGCACATTTAATTTTCAACATAGTCCCCTCCTACATTTTATACACTTAGTCCAGTGGTCGTGGAGCATACGGATCCCTTCTTTGTAGAAGTCGGCGACTTGGACCTCCAGAAGGTGGACCACAGCAGGGGTGATTGATAAATTTGTGGCCTAATGCAGAATGAGATGAGTTATTAACTTCAAACTTTCTACATCATCACTTAAAGAGTTGAACTGCATGTGCATGTAACAAGAGCTCTATAACTCATCTCCTTCTACCTTAGGCTACGAACCGAATGTGCACAAAAAGAAACAACAGCAAACTCACACAAACAGCAAAGAAAGAGTGAATAACTCACAGAATATTAAACACTAGTCTTTGAAACAGTCTAGGAATTTTTAGCTTAGTTCAGTTCATTTCAATTTAGCAATGAGTTGTTTGCTGATTATGGGCCGTGGAGCCAGTCGGCATCAAATTGTCCTGACCGAAAGTGTACAAAATAGTAATAAAAAGAGTAACTAGAACGAAACATATTTAACATGAGCTTCAGAGTCCTCTTAAAACAAGCCCAATCCACAACTTGTGCCAATCAAACAGTGCCAAGACCCAAGACTCCTGCACCTTCCTCCAGCAGCAGTGACGGAGAGGGAGACCAGTCAAACACAGGCAGATGGTGCTGAACATCCGCTTGCATTCTGCTCTTGTCTTCATTGATTTTAATCTTGCTCAATGCTTTAATCAGCGAGATCAGCGAGTAATGGAGCTGATCATGGGTTCGCGCTTTGTCATTATGCCATACACTCCATTCTCAGCCACACACTCAACCACGCTGAATTCCCTTGGAGACATCAAAAATACCAAATCTTCCAGTTGGCCCAAATCACATTATCAAAATGTAAATTACAGGCTCCAATCTCACATATATTAGTAATAGAAGTATATTTAAAAGAAGAAGAAGAAGAAGGAGAAATAGTTTTGTGACATTGTCATTGATTGCAGGCACCATCTTACATGGCAAATTGAATAGGATAGCAATGATGTACTGTTGAAGTTTTATAGGGCATTGCTCAGACTGCATTTGGAATATTGTGAGCAATTTTGAACTTAATATTTAAGGAAAGATGTACCAGCCCATGAGAAAGTCCAGAAGAGTTTCATAAGAATGGTCTTGAGAATAAAAAACTTAAGCTATAAGAAGTTTTTGATGGATTTGGGCAGTTCAGAAAGAAGAGTTAGTGTTGGAGTTTGTGGGGGGGAGGCAGGAGGGAAATTGCATTAAAACCTACCCAATACTAAAAGGCCTGACTGGTATGGTGGATGTGGAGAGGATGTAGGAGAGTCTAGAATCTGAGGGAACAGCCTCTTGGAAAAAGGGGGCATCATTCAGAGCTGAGAAGAGGAGGAATTTCTTCATCCAGAAGATGGTGAGTCTGTGGAATTCATTGCACAGAGGGTAGTGGAGTCCAAGTTGTTTGGTGTATTTGTTAAATTCCTCATGGGGAAGAGGGTTAGGAGTTATGAGCAGAACGGAAGAATGAGGTTGAGAAAAAAAGAACAGCCATTATTGAATGGTGGAGCAGAATCAATGTGACAAATGGCCTGAATCTGCTCCTGTGGTCTTATGGGCTTATTAATTTAAGTGGGTAACTGTGAGATCAACCACTTTGGTTCACAAAATAGCAAAATTAGGTATGTAGTTCTGAAATGATTGCAGATTGGGAAATGTTAATGTTCAAAGTTCCTAGATTATTAGTGTACCCAAATAAATGAAAATCAACAGGCAGGGTGAAGTAATTAATTGGGATGTGGGGTGGGGGGGTGCAAGTGATGGATTTTATTGTAAGAGAATTTGAGTGCAGTGTAAAGATGTCTTACCACACCTATATAGCCTCTTGGTGAGACTGTATTTCAAGTATTGTGTAGAGCTTTATCTAAAAAGGTAGATGTATGGCAGAGAACGAGTGTAGCAAAGCTTCTCCAGACTGATTCCTGGCAGGACAAGGACAAGTTTGTTATTTGCAAAGAGATTGACAGGTTGGTTGAAGAGAGGATATTCTTCTTGGTTGAGGATTCTAGACCCAGGAATCATTGTAAAAATAGGACATAGGGCATTTAAAATATAGAGCATTACCGCAGAGTACAGTCCCTTCAGCCCATCATGTTGTGCCAATCTTTTAACTTATTCTAAGATCAATCGAATGCTTACCACCTACACAGCCTTCCATTTTTCTATCATCCATGTGGCTATCTAAGAGTTTCTTAAGTGCCCCTAATATATCTGCCTCTACCACACCCCTGACAAGGTGTTCATTCTTAGTGTGAACAGCTTACTTCTGACATCCCTTCTACAGTCGCCCTAAAATTAAGCCATTTCTGCCCTGAGAAAGTCCTTGGTATCCACTTGATCGACGCTGTTTATCATCACACGCATCTTTATCCAGTCACCTCTCATCCTCCTTTGCTACAAAGAGAAAAGCCCTAGCTGCTCATAAAGCATGTTCTCTCGTCCAGACATCATCCTTGTAAATCTTCCCTGCACCTTCTCTAAAACATAGAACATAGAATAGTACAGCACAGTACAGGCCCTTTGGCCCACAATGTTGTGCTGACCCTCAAACTCTGCCTCCCATATAACCCCCCACCTTAAATTCCCCTGTATACCTGTCTAGAAGTCTCTTAAATTTCACCAGTGTATCTGCCTCCACCACTGACTCAGGCAGTGTATTCCATGCACCAACCACTCTCTGAATAAAAAACCTTCCTCTAATATTCCCCCTTGAATTTCCCACCCCTTACCTTAAACACACATCCTCTTGTATTGAGCAGTAGTGCCCTGGGGAAGAGGCACTGGCTATCCACTCTATCTATTTCTCTTAATATCTTGTATACCTCTATCATGTCTCCTCTCATCCTCCTTCTCTCCAAAGAGCAAAGCCCTAGCTCCGTTAACCTCTGATCATAATCCATACTCTCTAATCCAGGCAGCATCCTGGTAAATGTCCTCTGTACCATTTCCAATGCTTCTACATCCTTCCTATAGTGAGGTGACCAGAACTGGACACAGTACTCCAAGTGTGGCCTAACCAGAGTTTTATAGAGCTGCATCATTATCTCGCTACTCTTAAACTCTATCCCTCGACTTATGAAAGCTAACATCTCGTAAGCTTTCTTAACTACCCTATCTACCTGTGAGGCAACTTTCAGGGATTTGTGGACATGTACCCCCAGATCCCTCTGCTCCCCCACAATACCATTTTTCACATGTTTTCACATACTTCCTATAATGAGGTGACCAAACCCGAACATATTTCAAGTGTTGTCTAAACAGGGTTTTACTGCAAACATTACCTCTAAAAGTGAATCATTTCACACTTTTCCAGTTTGAACTCCATCTGAAACTTTTCAACTAAGCTCTGCAACCTGTCAATGTCAATTGCAACCTAAGTCAAACATCTACACTATGCGCAGGTCCACAACTTGATGTGAACCGCAAACTTACTAACCCACCCTTCCACTCCCTCATCCAAGTCATTTATGAAAATCACAAAGAGCAGGGGTCGAAGAACAGATCTTGTGGAACAGCACTGATCACCAACCTCCAGACAGAATATGCTTCATTTACAACCACCTTCTCTGGCTCTCTGAGCAAGCCAATTCTTTATCCACACAGCCAAGTTTCATAGGATCCCATACTTTCTAACTTTCTAAATAAGTCTTCCATGGGCAACCCTATCAAATGCCCATATACACCACATCCACTGTTCTACCTTCATCAATGTACCTTGTCACATCCTCAAGGAATTCAATCAGACTTTGATGCATGACCTGTCCCCCACAAAGCCAGTCAGACAGTCCTTAATCAGACTATGCTTCTGCAAATACTCATAAATACTGTTTCTAAGAATCTTCTCCGATAATTTGACCACCACTGAAGTAAGACTTCCTGGTCGATAATTCCCATGGTTATCTGTGCCCCCTTTCTTGATCAAAGGAATAACATTTGCCACTCTCCAATCATCTGGTATGACACCTGTGATTTGTGAGGATGCATAAATCATCACCAATGGTGCCGCAATCTCTGTTTTCACTTACCTGGGATGTAGCTCATCTATCTCTGTGGACTTATCTATCTTAATATTTTTCAAAAGTTCCAATACATCCTCTTTCTTAACATTGGCATGTTCTAGCTTATGTCTGTTTTGTGCTGTTTTCATAAACATCAAGGTCCCTCTCACTGGTGAATAATGAAGCAAAGTATTCATTAAGGATCTCCCTTACCTCCTCTGACTCCAGGCACAAGTTTCCTCTTTAACCTCTGATGGGTTATTACTCTAGTAATCTTCTTGGACCAAGATAAAGAGAAATTTCTTTTTTCTAAGGCATGGGGAGGGGTGTGAATCTTTGGAATTCACTACCCTGGTGGAATGTGGGGACTCAGCCACAGCTGTCAATCGAAACAAAGACTGATAAATATCTAAATATGGGAACACAGCAGGAGAATGATACTGAATAGAAAATCAGCATGATATCACTGAATGTTGAAGCAGGTTTCAAGAGAAATATGGTCTATTCCTGCTTCTCATTTTGTTCTTACATTCGTGTGTGGAGAGTCTCACACCTAATTTATTTGCCTGTTATTCTGAGTTCCTTTTTTTTAAATCAACAAACTCAGAATGGCTCTGAAAATGCAATAGCACGGTCCATGCAGCAAGACAGAACCTCAACAATGGAGCTGGATCAACAGGGGTCAATAATCACCTCAAAGTTTTACAATCACTTCATTGCAATGTGCATTAAAGCCCTTGGGTTATTTCCATAGCTAGTAACAGCCTATATCTAATGGTGAAAATCTTCATTTATCACTTTTTTTTCAGATAAACAGAACTAGTAACAAGTAGTATTTCCAGTTCCTGGTCTTCTTTCAAGGTATGACCCAACAGGAAACAGAATCTGTGTTAATGGCAACCACATCTTGCCAAGTTATTTTGTATATTTCCACAACCTCTTGATGGATGGAGTGCTAATTTATGGAATGTGTCACAAATACACAAAATAATACAAGTTTATTAGCTTCTCAACAAAATAAAATGAAAAAGTAGAAAATCCAACACATCAGCAGGTTCCCAGAAGGAGATGGTACCAGCAAACATGGCGACCAAGGGCAAAATCCTCCAGGTGGTTCATGAAACTACTTCTTCCATTTATTTTATGTCTTCCTTTTCTTTCAAATGTGGTTCTGCTACAGTTGGAGCCTGTGATCTCCTATTCAGCACCTGTGATCTACATTTTCTGTTACGTTTTTGGGCCAATTGAGCAACCTGTGGTCTTTCTGCCTGCGTGAGGCTTCATGTAAAGCATGTGGCCTCGACGTCGAGGAGCCTGGAGATGGGGCGTGAGTACATGGTCGATTCCATTCTTGTTGCTCTTGGCAATTAAAGTGGCGAGGGTGATTGTGGAAGGTGACTGAGTGTTCAGCACCATCTACCAGCCTCTCAGTCAGTGCTGCCAGAGGAAGGTCCCTGCATTTTAATATCTCTCTCTCGATGTTGTCGGAGAATGGTGCCAGAGCAAGGTTTAATCAATGTGGTCTGTGGACTGGACTCTGCAGTTCACATTACGATGGGTTTCTGATTTCTGATCACTCCTTTTACTTTTGCTATTTTGGTTGATTTCAAATCGGGGAGGCCTGCAGATAAGAACAGTGAACTGAACTGACTATGCCAGGACTCTTTCGATTTTGTGTTTTATATTCTGAATTTCTTAGTCTCTTATTTGCTGCCGTTTGCACACTGTGTTTCTTTTTTATCGAAGGAGGCTTAGGCTCGAAAGAGGCTTTGGCTTCTGTTAAGGTTCCTTTTTTTTTCCTCTTACTGTACCTAGTATAGTAACTGGCTGTTCTGTGGACTTCATGCCAGAAGTTGGAGTCCTGGGAGACCCAGCGTCTCCCAGGGAACTAGATCTGCATGAAGTGCATCCAGCTGCAGCTCCTTGAAGACCATGTTAGGGATCTCGAACAGTAGCTGGATGACCTTCGGCTTCTTTGGGAGAGTGAGGAGATAATCAATCAAAGTTACAGGGAAGTAGTCACCCTGAAGTTGCAAGAGGTGAGTAGCTGGGTGACCATCAGGAGAAATGAAAATGTGAATAGGTAGTTAGCGCAGAACCCAGTGGCCATTCCCCTCAATAATGAGAATACTGTTTTCCATACAGTTGTGGGAGATGATATCCTAGGGCAATGCCACGGAGACCAGGTTACTCATACTAAACCGCAGTGCAGAAAGGAAAGAGGGAGAAGAGGGGAGTGGTAGTGATAGGGGACTCAATAGTCAGGGGAACAGACAGGAGATTCTGCGGGTGTGAATGGGACACCCGAATGGTATGTTGCCTCCCAGGTGCCAGGGTCAGGGATGTCTCAGATGGCATCCACAACATTTTGGTGAGGGAGGGAGAGCAGCCCTGGTGCATATTGGTACATATTGGTACCCGTGACATAGGGAAGAAAAGCAAAGAGGTCCTGCAAAGAGAATTTAGAGAGCTAGGTAGAAAGCTGAAAAGCAGGACCTAGTAATTTATAGATTGCTGCCTGTACCATGCACCGGTGAGGGTAGAAACAGTGTGTTCTGGCATTTTAATGCATGGCTGAGAAGCTGATGCAGGAGGCAGGGCTTCAGGTTCTTGCATCATTAGGATCTCTTCCGGGGAAGGTATGACCAGTTCAAAAGTGATGGATTGCACCTGAACCTGAGGGAACCAATATTCTTGCGGACAGGTTTGTTAGAGCTGTTGAGGAGGGTTTAAACTAATTTGGCAGGGGTGGGTAGGAACCAAAGTGAAGAGACTCAGGATAAGACAGATGGTAAAAGCAAAGATAGTATGTAGTCAGACTGTTAGGAAGGGCAGGCAGATGATAGGACATAATTGTAGCCATCAGGGTGAGTATCAGTGCATTAGAGATGCAGAATCAAAAAATGTAGCAAATACAGTGCTCAAAGTGGTATAACCCATAAGAACATAAGAAATAGGAGTGGAAATAGCCATCTGGCCCATCGAGCCTGCTCCACCATTCAATAAGATCATGGCTGATCTGGCCATGGACTCATCTCCATCTACCTGCCTTTCCTCCATAACTTTAATTCCCCTACTATGCAAAAATCTATCCAATCTTGTCTTAAATATATCTGCTGAGATAACCTCTATTGCTTCATTGGCAGAGAATCCCACACATTCACCACTCTCTGGGAAGAGCAGTTCCTCCTCACCTCCATCCTAAATCTACTCCCCCAAAATCTTGAGGCTATCTCCCCTAGTTCTAGACTCACCTGCCAGTGGAAACAACTTTCCTGCCCATCTTATCTACCCATTTCATAACTTTATATGTTTCTATAAGATCTCCTCTCATTCTTCCGAATTCCAGTGAGTATAGTCCCAGGTGACTCAATCTCTCCTCGTAGTTTAACCCCCTTCACCTCTGGAATCAACCTGGTAAACCTTCTCTGCACAGCCTCCAAAGCCAGTATATCCTTCCTCAAGTAAGGATCCAAAACTGTACGCAGTACTCCAAGTGCAGCCTCACCAGCATCCTGCTCGGGGAGTCTATAACAAGAGGACACAGCCCTGGGAAAGAGGGGCATCCATTTAAAACAGAAATGGGAGAAATTTCTTCAGTCAGAGGGTGATGAATGTGTGGAATTTATTACGACAGACATGTGTGGAGGCCAGGTTGTTGGGTGTATTTAAGGCAGAGCTTAATAGGTTCTTGATTGGACATGGCATCAAAGGTTACAGGGTTAAGGCTGGGAGTGGGGCTAAGGAGGTGATAAAAGGATCAGCCATGATCGAATGGTAGAGCAGAATCGATGGGCCAAGTGGCCTAATTCTGCTCCTAGATTTTATGGTCTTATAGCCTTTTTTTGCGTGAGGGAGGGTTGATATTGTTTTCTTTGAATGCATTCCATGGTTTTTCTTAGTTTTGTGACTGTCAGTGGGGAAGACAAATCTCAGGGTTGTATACTGCATACATATTTTTATAATAAATGTACGTTGAATCTTTGAATCAAACCAGTCACCCCATTTCCAAGAATATTTTTAATCTATTTATTCATCCATTTATACTTTATATTTTATACTTTATTGTCGCCAAACAATTGATACTAGAACGTACAATCATCACAGCGATACTTGATTCTGCGCTTCACGCTCCCTGGAATACAAATCGATAGAAAATATTAAAAATTTAAATTATAGATCCTGAATAGAAAATAGAAAATGGAAAGTAAGGTAGTGCTAAAAAAAATGAGAGGCAGGTCTGGATATTTGGAAGGTACGGCCCAGATCCGGGTCAGGATCCGTTCAGCAGTCTTATCACAGTTGGAAAGAAGCTGTTCCCAAATCTGGCCATATGAGTCTTCAAGCTCCTGAGCCTTCTCCCGGAGGGAAGCTGGATGAAAAGTGTGTTGGTTGGGTGGGTCGTGTCCTTGATTATCCTGGCAGCACTGCTCCGACAGCATGTGAATAAAGTGAGTCTAAGGACGGAAGATTGATTTGTGTGATGTGCTGCGCCGTGTTCATGATCTTCTGCAGCTTCTTCCGGTCTTGGACAGAACAACTTCCATACCAGGTTGTGATGCACCCTAGAAGAATACTTTCTACGGTGCATCGATAAAAATTAGTGAGGGTTTTAGGGGACAGGCCAAATTTCTTTAGTTTTCTCAGGAAGTAAAGGCGCTGGTGGGCCTTCTTGGCAGTGGACTCTGCATGGTCGGACCAAGTCAGGTCATTTGTGATATTGACCCCGAGGAACTTAAAGCTTTTGACCTGTCCACTTGCGCACCCCCGTTGTAAGTGGGGTTGTGTGGTCTGCTACTCCTTCTGAAGTCAACAACCAATTCCTTCGTCTTGCTGACATTGAGGGATAGGTTATTGTCTTCGCACCATGCCACCAGGTTCTTAATTTCCCCTCTGTACTCAAACTCATCAATACCCGAGATACGGCCTACAATTGTTGTGTCATCAGCAGACTTATATACTGAGTTCAATGGAAACTTGGCTACACAATCATGGGTGTACAGTGGCTACAGCAGAGGGCTGAGTACACAGCCTTGTGGGGCACTGCTGCTCAGAGTGATTGTAGACGAGAGCTTGTCCCCGATAAGCTGTGAATATTTCTGACAAAACTTTTTACCTCAATTAATCACAGTTAATCATTTATAGGTTGTCGGACATTAGAGATAGAGGAGTTTATGCTTATCAGATGTGTTCTTGGACATGATTATTGAGGCATATTTTATTTTTTAATTTAAAAATCATTTGACTTCTTGACTGTGAAAACCCAGCTGTCTTGATAGGATTCAAACTCAGATCAATGGTCCAGGTGTTGGTCCACTAACATAACCACTACGATACTAATCTCCAAATTAAACTGTCCTAAAGTACCATCATTGCAAGGAGAAATTGAGTTAATGTTTCAGGTTAATGATCCAGAAAATTATTGACCTGAGTAGTTGACTCTGTTAAGCTCTCCACAAATGTCTTTTGATCCGAGTGTTTCCAGAATAATTTGTAGTCTGCGGAGATTCAGCATGACAGCTAAAACTTTGACCAACTTCTATAGGTGTGTAGTGGAGAGTGTATTGACTGGTTGCATCACAGCCTGGTATGAAACATAGAAACATAGAAACATAGAAAATAGGTGCAGGAGTAGGCCATTCGGCCCTTCGAGCCTGCACCGCCATTTATTATGATCATGGCTGATCATCCAACTCAGAACCCAGCCCCAGCCTTCCCTCCATACCCCCTGACCCCTGTAGCCACAAGGGCCATATCTAACTCCCTCTTAAACATAGCCAATGAACTGGCCTCAACAGTTTCCTGTGGCAGAGAATTCCACAGATTCACCACTCTCTGTGTGAAGAAGTTTTTCCTAATTTCGGTCCTAAAAGGCTTCCCCTCTATCCTCAAACTGTGACCCCTCGTTCTGGACTTCCCCAACATTGGGAACAATCTTCCTGCATCTAGCCTGTCCAATCCCTTTAGGATTTTATACGTTTCAATCAGATCCCCCCTCAATCTTCTAAATTCCAACGAGTACAAGCTCAGTTCATCCAGTCTTTCTTCATATGAAAGTCCTGCCATCCCAGGAATCAATCTGGTGAACCTTCTTTGTACTCCCTCTATGGCAAAGATGTCTTTCCTCAGATTAGGGGACCAAAACTGCACACAATACTCCAGGTGTGGTCTCACCAAGGCCTTGTACAACTGCAGTAGTACCTCCCTGCTCCTGTACTCGAATCCTCTCGCTATAAATGCCAGCATACCATTCGCCTTTTTCACCGCCTGCTGTACCTGCACGCCCACTTTCAATGACTGGTGTATAATGACACCCAGGTCTCGTTGCACCTCCCCTTTTCCTAATCGGCCACCATTCAGATAATAATCTGTTTTCCTATTTTTGCCACCAAAGTGGATAACTTCACGTTTATCCACATTAAATTGCATCTGCCATGAGTTTGCCCACTCGCCCAACCTATCCAAGTCACCCTGCATCCTCTTAGCATCCTCCTCACTGCTAACACTGCCACCCAGCTTCGTGTCATCCGCAAACTTGGAGATGCTGCATTTAATTCCCTCATCCAAGTCATTAATATATATTGTAAAGAACTGGGGTCCCAGCACTGAGCCTTGCGGTACCCCACTAGTCACCGCCTGCCATTCTGAAAAGGTCCCGTTTATTCCCACTCTTTGCTTTCTGTCTGCTAACCAATTCTCCACCCACACCAATACCTTACCCCCAATACCGTGTGCTTTAAGTTTGCACACTAATCTCCTGTGTGGGAACTTGTCAAAAGCCTTTTGAAAATCCAAATATACCACATCCACTGGTTCTCCCCTATCCACTCGACTAGTTACATCCTCAAAAAATTCTATGAGATTCGTCAGACATGATTTTCCTTTCACAAATCCATGCTGACTTTGTCCGATCATTTCACCGCTTTCCAAATGTGCTGTTATCACATCTTTGATAACTGACTCCAGCAGTTTCCCCTCCACCGACGTTAGGCTAACCGGTCTATAATTCCCCGGTTTCTCTCTCCCTCCTTTTTTAAAAAGTGGGGTTACATTAGCCACCCTCCAATCCTCAGGAACTAGTCCAGAATCTAGCGAGTTTTGAAAAATTATCACTAATGCATCCACTATTTCTTGGGCTACTTCCTTAAGCACTCTAGGATGCAGACCATCTGGCCCTGGGGATTTATCTGCCTTCAATCCCTTCAATTTACCTAACACCACTTCCCTACTAACATGTATTTCGCTCAGTTCCTCCATCTCACTGGACCCTCTGTCCCCTACTATTTCTGGAAGATTATTTATGCCCTCCTTAGTGAAGACAGAACCAAAGTAATTATTCAATTGGTCTGCCATGTCCTTGCTCCCCATAATCAATTCAGCTGTTTCTGTCTGCAGGGGACCTACGTTTGTCTTTACCAGTCTTTTCCTTTTTACATATCTATAAAAGCTTTTACAGTCCGTTTTTATGTTCCCTGCCAGTTTTCTCTCATAATCTTTTTTCCCCTTCCTAATTAAGCCCTTTGTCCTCCTCTGCTGAACTCTGAATTTCTCCCAGTCCTCAGGTGAGCCACTTTCTCTGGCTAATTTGTATGCTACTTCTTTGGAATTGATACTATCCCTAATTTCTCTTGTCAGCCACGGGTGCACTACCTTCCTTGATTTATTCTTTTGCCAAACTGGGATGAACAATTGTTGTAGTTCATCCATGCAACCTTTAAATGCTTGCCATTGCATATCCACCGTCAATCCTTTAAGTGTCATTTGCCAGTCTATCTTAGCTAA
The DNA here is from genome assembly GCF_963921235.1 of Mobula hypostoma. NCBI lineage: Eukaryota > Metazoa > Chordata > Chondrichthyes > Myliobatiformes > Myliobatidae > Mobula > Mobula hypostoma. The sequence goes on from NC_086118.1 coordinate 9,071,368, forward strand.
TTCACGTCTCATACCTTCAAAGTTACCCCTCTTTAAGTTCAGAACCTTTGTTTCTGAATTAACTATGTCACTCTCCACCTTAATGAAGAATTCCACCATATTATGGTCACTCTTACCCAAGGGGCCTCTCACAACAAGATTGCTAATTAACCCTTCCTCATTGCTCAAAACCCGGTCCAGAATAGCCTGCTCTCTAGTTGGTTCCTCGACATGTTGGTTCAAAAAACCATCCCGCATACATTCCAAGAAATCCTCTTCCTCAGCACCTTTACCAATTTGGTTCACCCAATCTACATGTAGATTGAAGTCACCCATTATAACTGCTGTTCCTTTATTGCACACATTTCTAATTTCCTGTTTAATACCATCTCCGACCTCACTACTACTGTTAGGTGGCCTATACACAACTCCCTCCAGCGTCTTCTGCCCCTTAGTGTTACGCAGCTCTACCCATATCAATTCCACATCTTCCCGGCTTATGTCCTTCCTTTCTATTGCGTTAATCTCTTCTTTAACCAGCAACGCCACCCCACCTCCCCTTCCTTCATGTCTATCCCTCCTGAATATTGAATATCCCTGAACGTTGAGCTCCCATCCTTGGTCACCCTGGAGCCATGTCTCTGTGATCCCAACTATATGGTGTATGGGAACACCAACGCCTTTGAACAGAAAATACGACAAAAGGTAATGGATATGTCACAGGTAAAGCTCTCCCAACCATTGAACACATCTTCATGAAATGCTGTCATAGAAAAGCAGCATCTATCATCAGAGATCCCCACCAGCCAGGCCATGTCCTCTTCTTGCTCCTGACATCAAGTAGAAGGCACAAGAGCCTCAGATCTCACACCACTGGGTTCAAGAACAATTACTACCCCTCAACCAACAGGCTCTTGCATAAAAGGGGATAACTACACTCACTTGCCCCATCACTGAGATGTTTCTCACAACCAGTGATCTCACTTTAAGGACTCTTGATCTCATTATCTCATGTTCTCGTTATTCATTGCTATTTATCTATATTTGCATTTGCACAGTTTGTTGTCTTCTGCACTTTGGTTGATTTTTCATTGATCCTGTTATATACTCTATAGATTTGCTGAGTATGCCCACAAGAAAATGAATCTCAGGTTTGTATATGGTGACATATTTTTACTTTGATAATAAGATTTACTTTGTACTTTGTACTTTGATGCTTCCCTGTCCTAATTTGACATGTGATGGAAGACGTTGTGAAAGCTCCAGATTTGTGCTGCTCATCTTTAAGCTAAGATTTATTTCCTTTAATGTCTGAGTTTGGTTGTTTTCTACTGCCATTTCTCACTTTGTGAGAGGTGCATTCCTGCAAGGTGTTTCAACAAACCTTATGTTGCAATTTGAAAAGGTTTGATGCAAAATATTATGGATATTTTGTTACAGTGTAGCCCAGGGAAAGGATATATTATAGGATATATTATTCATTATAGTGAAAGAGAATCACATAGGAAATGGAATAACAATATTGAGTCAATGGTTTTATGGCAGACAATTCATACATCAAATATTTGTACATGGAGTAAATTGGACACATTTTTAAAAATTTCATCAGTGTAAGAAATGGATTCAGTGTTAAAGTATTTTCAGTGACATGTTCCCTTGATGGAAGTAGAAGTGAAGTGAGATGAGCGATTTTGGTTACAATGCTTCCATCTTTGGTCCAGCACATACAATAGTTAGCATACCTTGAAAAGCTAGCTGTCTGATTCTGACCCACAAATCTTCCATAGTCTTCTTTTCTAATAGTTTAGCAAGTCCAGTGGGTTTCTTTGTTTTGTAGCCGCCTGCAAGGAGACAAATCTCAAGGCGCATAATGTATACATACTTTGATAATAAATGTACTTTGAACTTTGAACTGTTCAGAGTAAAAGTATTATTAGTGATAAAGTTTCTGACTTTCACCCCAGTAATATAAAATGAGCAAAGCACATGAGACTATGCTGATTGCGGCCTTCCTTCTTTCATGACTCTGTCCCTAGCAGTGACACATCTAGGCTCATAGCTTCACACCCTTGTCCGCATGTGTGCAGTGGAACTAGCTGGTCTGGCCTCTTCTGGTTCCATTTCCTAAATCACCTAACAACATGGTTTGAAGGGTTTTGTAATTCAGACCCCTTCAGCCCCAGTGCTCCTGAACCCAATGTGATCATTCTTCAGCAAAATCAAACTCAGAAAAAGCACTGAGAAATAAATGCAAAGTTATTAAAACCCGAACTTGATTAATAAAAATAAATCTGGAAAATTATGAATGAAATTGTGCTAAAAACTGAAAATGGAGAGCAACAGAAATCCATCAAATCAAAATGATGCATTCAAATGGCCAAGGCTCTAGTTTTATAGCTCTACTCTGAAGCTTTTGTTGGATCATAGTGACCCCATTCATCAAGTCAGAGGATCATCAATGAATGAATGGAACATGATATTAATCCCTGTGACTTCATTTGAACTTACAGACTAGAATTTGCAATCAGTGGTGAACTGTCTATTCTCGCCTCTGACTTGTGTGATAAATGCACATCCATTTGCATTTTAACCAGTCTTGAAATTTATAGAAAGTTTGAGGAGTGTGACAGAGAGGATACAGAAATAATGCTTCCACTTGTGGGAAAGAGTGGAAGTAGAGGCCACCAAACACACAACCATCACCAAGAATTCCAACTAAGAGTTTAGAGGAAATTTCTTCTCCAAGATTTTTAAGAATTTGGAAGTCATGACAGTGACTACAATAAAAAGCAAAGAAACGTTGAAAGGGAAGTTGGACATGCATATGAGGGATAAGGGAATAGAGAGTTATGTTATTTGATATGGACGGTAAAAGATGAATCGATAGTCCTGTGGAGCATAAATGTAAGCATGAATTGATTAGGCCAAAACAAGAATGGAAAACAGAGAGAAGCAATATATCAAAAGCATCCAGAGAAGATATGGTTCAAATACAAATCATCATATTTCGTAAAAGGGAATAGGTGGAATTTCCATGTTAATACAGCCCAGATGACAAAAGTAATAATTATGTAAATTAAACATAAGTAGGAAGTTTACACGAAGATCATGAAAAAGGTTCAGTTAATAACCAGGAATATTATAAAAAAAATGAAACAACAGTGAAGTGAATAATTCATGTGGGATTTAAATGTATGTCACTAGAAAACATGAGTGGCAATGTAAGATGCATTCTAAAACCCCACATAGGTATAAAAATATAAGCGTTTGATACTGGGGAAGATGCTTGGGCCTAGTAATGATCCAGGTAAAAGTCTTCATTTAGATGTAATGGACAGGGTGAAGCATTATGTGAATATTTGACAAATATCTTTGTGAATGTTTCCTGAAAGGAGAGAGCGGAATTATGGAGAGGGCAGTGAATAGGCACAAAAAAAGCGTTACCACCATAGTAGGTGCCTATGAGAATGAGAAGAAGGAAAAGTGGAGCTCATAGCTCCTCTTGACTGAGATGTGACACAGGGATTATGAATATGGTCCTTGTTCCAGATATCTGTTTGAGAGAAGGGCAAAATCAATGGTGGGAGAGCAATTTATGACGGGAACTGTAGATAATACTCCTCTTTCCCTCCGATTTAATTGGAAGAGACTTTACTCATTCATTAGATGTTGAGAAGTGATTTAAGAAAAGTTTTCAGAAGTATCTAAGGCCTAAAGATAGTAAATAAAGAATTTTTTTTCTATTGGCGCAAGGGTAGAGAACAGGATTCACGAATTTAAGATGATCAGCTAACAAGTGAGGAACTAACATGAAGAAAAATATTTTGCACACAGCAAACATCCAAAGGTGACTGGAAGCTGGTTCATTCATGGTTTGCACAAGGAAATTGAATGTACATCTGAGGTATCAGAATCAGGTTTAATATCACTGACATATGTCATGAAATTTGCTATTATGCAGCAGCAGTTTATTGCAATCATAATAATAAAAACTGTACATTACTGTAAAAATATATATATATTTAAACAGTTAAATTGAATAAGTAGTTCAAATAGAGAACGAAGTGGTGAGGTAGTGTTCATAGGTCAAATGTTCATTCAGAAATCAGATGGCAGACGGGAAGATCCTATTCCTGAATCTTTGAGAACCTGCTTACAGGCTCCTGCACCTCCTCCCTGATGATAGCAATGAGAAGAGGGTATATCCTGGGTAATGTTGGTCCTTATTGATAGATGCCGCTTTTTTGAGACAACACTCCTTGAAGATTCCTGGTTGCTGGGGAGGCTAGTGCCCATGATGGAGCTGACTGAGCTTACAACTCTTTGCAGCTTATTTCAATCCCCCATATCAGTCGGTGATGCAGCCAGCTCTCCATGGTACATCTGTAGAAGTTTCTTTGATAACATACTAAATCTCTAACTCCTAATAAAATATAACTGTTGCCATGCTTTCTTTATAACTGCATTAGTTCATTATGCCCATGATAAATCCTCAGAGATGTTGTCACCCAGGAACCTGAAACTGCTCACCCTTTCCATTTCTGCTCCAATGGTGAGGACTGGTGTGTGTTCCCCTACTTGCCCTTTCCACAATATTGGTCTTACTGATATCGAGTGAAAAGCTATTTGTGCAGCACCACTCAACTAGCTGATATATCTTGCTCCTCTATGGCCTCTCGTAACCATCTGAAATGCTGCAAAAAACAGTTATGTCATCATCAACTTAAACTGTGAACTGTGCCCAACTACACGGTAGTAGGTATAGAGAGAGTAGAGCAGTGAGTTAAGCACATGTCCCTGAGGTGGAGATGTTATTTCCAATCCACACAGACTGTGGGCTTCTGGCGAAGAAGTCAAGGATCCACTTGCAGGGGATTAGGTTCTGCAGATTTTTGACCAGAACTGCAGGAACGATTGTGCTATACACTGAGATGTAGTCAATAACCTACAGCCTGACTGTCACTTTCAAAGCCATGATATAGGTACATCTGTTAGAGAATGTACTGGATCTCATGGGAGACACATCCAGAAGAGTAAGGTACATGGGCAGTGACTTGCCCATTTGGATTCAGAAATCACTTTCCTATAGAAGACAGAGGCTGGTGGTTGATGGGCCCTATTCTGGCTGGAGGTTTGTGACCAGTGGTGCTCCACAGGAAAAGATTGGGATCACTGCTGCTTGTGAAATGACCTAAATGAAATGTGTATGGTGGGCGAGTACATGGGCAGATGATACAAAGATTACAGTGCTGTGGAAAGTGTAGAAGATGGAATATTGCCAAAGGATACAGTAGGATATGGATCATTTACGGATATGGGTGGAAAAGTGACAGATTTAATTTAATTGCACCAAATATCTCATTAGGGAGACCATTAGGAACTCTGCTATCCCACATTTTGCAAGAGGAGCTTCCACTGCCTTAACTAACATCATACCTACCTTTGTTATACCTTTGGCTGTAACTTCTCAAGCTTAAATTCTACAGTCAACTAAATGACTGCAGAAGACTCAACACCCTTAGCCGCTACCTGTTTTCTTTAAAGCCTGTTGAGTCAAAGCATAACCACTCTAACACTGGCCCACTCCCACAATAGCCACTCTACTTAAACCTAACATCTTTATATTGGCTCTTGCTAATAACCCAAGCAATCTCCTACTCTGCAGACATCCTGACAGGCAACACTTGCCTTTTTAAAACCAGCATGTAACCTCTACAAAGAACTCACTTCAATACTCTCTCTAGTTTTGTTTCCTGTAATCTGAAAAATTGTTTATAAATGTTTTTCAAAGCCATTATCTCTACCCCCGGTTAACCCTTGTTGATCCAAAATAAGCTTTTGTTTCTGTTTTAGAAATCCTCCTATTTCAAGCTGTGCAAGCTGGTTAGTTGGAGGTGTTTTAGATTGGTTAGAGAAGCAACCCGGGTTCCATTTTGACTCTTGCAGCTACCAGGAGAACAGGGCATTTATAATGGGGGTCAGTGAGCCAGTCTAATGGATGTCCACTGAGACCTGGTTTACTATGCACTGTTTAACTGTACTTTTGAACCATTTTATAAAAATGTTAGCCTCTCTTTGGGAAAAATAGTTGCTTGTGAGCCTTTGCAGCTTGAATAATATAGAACAGCATGCAGTAAAGTTGTACAGATCTGATTTGTGCCATTTTGGCAATAATCTAAAAAGACAGAGTACTCAGCTACCTCTGAGCATCAATGAAGAGGTTAAACTCTGGCAACCATTAGTCATTCTTATTATCTACTGGTCTCCATGGACTTGAATATGACTGATTCCAAGAATAAAAGATGGATTTTCAATGCAGTCTGCCAAACAAGGCATATTAAAAATCCATCTTGTGATCATTGATATATGATAGTGGCCAAAAGTGCAATTAAGGCTAAGTCAAGTTGAGGATTCCTCCTTAAAGATGCATTTTTCTATGCATCATTTCCTTAAATATTGGTGTTAGTTTAATTTACTCTGTGCTTACTACGTCACTGGAATGTATCAAAGTGCTTCATTATTGTTCTCTGACAGGCAATGACTTTCATGTCAGCAACATGACAACTACTCCGTTAATGAGAAAAGCAAAGGAATAAGGAGCTTAATTTTTTGATACACTTTCAATAACCTCTGACACTTTATACATGATCTTTAGCCAGTTTGCCTTTGATCTGTTTGCAGAAGCTATTCAGGGGATGAAGGCAAATTGGAAGACTGTATCCCTCATCTTCTTCATATTTGTGAAAGGAGTAAACCACTGTCAGGGAATGCTGAGGACATACAAGAGGGTAGCACTTAAATGGATTCAAGGAGAAGCTGAAAATGTACAAGAGTACAAGAATAAAAAGAAATGCCAATAGATTAAGATAATTTTAGAGTAGGAGGAGACTTGTGCTGTGGGTAAAAGCCTACTGCACCAAGTGGCCTGTGTCTGTGCTATGAAAGCTGAGTAATTTCATTGATCTGTGCTTCACAGTTTACGAGAAAAGATGCCTGCTTCTGTTCAAATTGATCTTACTGAATGCCCAGATGAGACCAACCTTTGAGAATTCACCCATTGGATACCTGGAAATGAAAAGAATGCCATTCTGTTAAAGACTAAAGCCAGACTGAAAGATGATGATGTTCAATAATAATTTTATCTGACTGCAACCAGAAGGCATAGGGATCTGTAGCACTCCTAATAACATACCTACAGTAATTCAGAAGTGCAAGCGTGCATCCATGGCAGCAATAGATCATGGGCCTGACTTGCATCTTGTTGTGTGTACACTCACCCCACTTTTGACTGTGGAAGCTAAATAATGGACCTGCTGAGTAGATGAAGAGGCGGCTATGCAACTAATCTCAAAGCTGCCTCTTCACCTAATCACCAGGTCCATTATTTAAAAACAAGTTCCCTACTTGTAATGCTTGTTGCATTCATTTTCCCTAACCACTTACACAAATGCTGCTCTGAACTTTGCATAAAAAGACTTAATTTCTGAATTTTAAACATCAGCTTCCATTCCATTACCAACAGGAGAAATTTACTCAGCTGGTTTCATTAATTCTCTTTATGTAATCTTTAAAGGTTTAATTTGGCCTCATTTTGATGTCCTTATCCCTAAAAGAATGAATCAAGCATCCGTGATCTTTATTGGTACTAACTGTCGTCTATTTGTTAAGCTTATCCATATGAAATATTCAGTCTGCAGTCTCAAATATTCTTTTGCTGCTCTCTAAGCCAAATCCTCAAGTTCTGCGTAAGTACCAAACCACATATTTAGCTATAAATATTTGTTTGGGGCAGATCACAGTGCAGCCCTTGAAAGTTCTGTCAGCAATCTATTCTGGATAACATGAAGAACCTACTCTGGGATTGCAACAGAAATGTCAAAAGGCAACCATTCTGAGAATCATTTGGATTGAGAAAACTAAAGTCAGGGTATATGGATTATCTTTTCCATCATATAGGATGCACGTTCATACACACACTTGGACTCATTGCACACAATGAGATAGAAGTTAAGTTCTTTGCTATAAAGTCTGCTTACATGACAGATGAGGTCTCAGAATAAGAGCTTAAACTACTTAGGAGTGAGATAAGGCAAATAATCTTCACAACCGTTGGTAAATCTTTAGAACTCACCAACTTCAAGGGGGGGTGGAAGCTCATAGAACATAGACATTGTGCAATACAGAGACAGGACCTTCAAATTGTTGTACTAAATTAGTTAATCTAATGACACAGAATTAAACTGATTTCTTCTACCCGCACATGATCTATATCCCTCTATTCTCTATATTTCTGTGCCTAAAAGCTTCTTAAATGGCTCTATCATATTTGTCTCTACTGCCACCTCTGGACCCACCACTCTGTGTAAAAAACTTGCCCCACGCATCCCCTTGGAACTTCTCCTCTCCCACTTTAAATGCACACTGAATATTGGACATTTCAACCCATTCCAGCCTCTGACACTCCAGAGAAAACAACCAAAATTTTTCCAGTCTCTCTCTATAGCTCTTACTCTCTAATCCAGGGAGCATCCTGGTAAGCCTCTTCTGCACCCTCTTCAAAGCCTACAAATCCTTCAATAATGGCGTCATGACCAGGGGCTGTCTTTAAAAGAAAACGAAGTGATTTTTTTCAGTTAGCATGTGGACTGTAATTTCTCAGTGACACTTCATGGGCATGTAGTGATCCTTGGATTCTTTACATTTTATATCTAATTGTTTGTCTTTGGACTGGGTCTGGGTTTTCATTTTATGTTACAGGTGTCTCATTGGGGATCATGGGGACTGTTACACTCTCATTGTATTTATTACCTTTATTCAACTTCAGATAATTTGATTAGTATGGAATTTTCAATGTCTTTTATTCCTATGTGCTCCAGGGTGTATTTCGGGTGGGGGTGGGGGGAGCATGACAACCCCTCTTGGCTCAGTCATTGTGGTTCCTTGTCCAGTGAAACTTGGATCGACTTCTTCAGTGTATCACAAGTAATTTAAGTTCATCAAGATTCCTTACGGTTTGCCTGAGCTCTTCACAAAAAGTGTTTTCTTGGTACTGTAGCTAAACCATGTGGTGTTTGCATGTTCTCCTTGTGACTGCATGGATTCATCCAGCTGTTCTGGTTTCTTCTGATATTCCAAAGGCATGCGTCTTGGTAGATTAGATGGGCACTGTAAATTGTCCCTGTGTGGAGGGGTGATGGGAATGTGGGGAGAATATACTGATAGTGGAGTTGTGGTGGTGGCATCCATTAGTCTCACGAGACCATGGATCTGCAACTGGAAAGTCTTGGAGCGTCCGCTCCAGGGCGCAGACTTGGGCAAGGTTGTATGGAAGACCGGCAGATGCCCATGCAGCAAGTCTCCCCTCTCCATGACACCGATGTTGTCTAAGGGAAGGGCAAGGGCTGGTACAGCTTGGCACTGCTGTCGTCACAAGAGTTGCCAGAACGAGGTTGAAGGCAACTTCAGATTGCCTTAGGGACTCCAGTTCTGGATTTGTCCTCAGGGTTCACTCCCGAAGCCTTTCCCATGAGTGGGTATGGCCGCAAGAAAGCGAAGGTTTAAAATCAGAGTTTTCCCTCTCTTAGATGGATTGCCTTCCCAGGCTGACGAGCTCCATCTACCCAAAGCACTGGTTTTCAGGTGCCAGGACCCACCTTCGCCCCTTCTCCTGTCAGTAGAAACAGTTCCGCCGGGCTTAGAGGCTAAGCCACACGAGAAGGCCAGGAGTTGGACTTGGTTGTCAGAGGCTATTTGAGGCGCATGCCATGAGGAGCACTTTTAGGTCGTGGGAGCTTGTCCCCACTACCACTCCTCGGCTTGACAACCTTGGAATCGACAGTGGAGTAGGCTAATGTAAATAGGGGCTTGATGGTCACTGTAGACTTGGAGGGCTGAAGGTATGTTGTATCACTCTATGCTCTTTATTACTTTTTGTGCATAGATTAGAAAGCTTAAAAAAACTGAGTGAGTCCTTCTCTCTCACAAAGTCACTGCAGTCACTCTACTTGTAACTCTCTTATAGCAATATTATTTTAAATGAGACAGTATACACTGAAATTTCCTAGGCCCATGGAGCTAAAGTGTCTGGTTTGAGGTCATCTATGGCAATGGCAATTCCACTAGTTGAGAGTTTTCTTGTTAGCCAATTTAATTTATTTTTATTTATTTTTTGTAATACATCATGGAATCCGCCCTTCCAGCCCTTTGAGCTGTGCTGCCTAGCAGACCCCCAATTTAATCCTATGTTAATCAAGGGACAATTTACAATGACCAATTAACCTACCAACCAGTACATCTCAGGACTGTGGGAGGAAACCCACAGGTCACGGGTCAGCTTTTGAAATCATCCTTCCATGTCAAGGGCTTTACTGACTCATTTCCTTCATTCCTTCAAACTAATACAAATTAATACAAACTAAATGAGTTTCGCAATTTTTTTGTGTTTGGATGCTGTTGGTTCAACAATATGAACCTTTATTTGTTGTCTTTTTTCCTGAATCATGCTTGCAGAACTCCCTATGAATTAACAATAAAGGTCAGATGTTACCCCCACCTCAAAAAGAAATCCACTTTCTCTCGGTAGTGGAGCAAACTGGGCCGCAGGATCTGTGATGTCATTAGTTGCAGGACTATCAATGGACAAGGGTTATTATCGTTCAGGATAATTGTAGATGGAAATGCCCAGCTAAGATCCCAATGTGCACAATCTCACTTGCAAATGATTGCCAGTGTGATTTTATTTATTCATTTATGATTTATTGGGACACAGTGCAGAATAGCCCTTTCGAGATGCACCGCTTAGCAATCCTTCAATTTAATCCTAGCCTAACCACAGGGCAGCTTACAAAGCTCAATAAACCTACCAAGTGGAATGTCTTTGGACTGTGGGAGGAAAGCAGAGCACCCAGAGGAAACACATGCAGTCACAGGGAGAACGTTCAAACTCCTTACAGGCATCAGCGAGTCCCTGGTGTGAACCACTATGCTATCATGCTGCACCAGGATTTATCCCGGGTAAGACTTCTTTATAGAAATAAGCATAAGTGAGTGCAGCTCCTTTGCATTTATACCCAGCTTCCATAAGGAGGTAAACGGTGTTATGTTCGGTTAACGGCCCAGCAGCAGTGAATGATATCTGATAACATTCACAGTATGGTCTGGTTCAATACAATTCGAATTACAATGTTTACAAGATATTTGGACATGTACTTGGATGGAAAAGGTTTGGAGGGATATGGGCCAATGAAGGCAAATGCAACTAGCTCAGGTAGGTGACTTAGTTGTCATGGTCAAATTGGGCTAAAGAGCCTGCTTCCATGATATATATAACTCTTGACTCTATGAGACTGTGGTCTTTAAAAGGAGCAAACACAAACTAAAGATTCAGCTTCCACATTTGGGTAATACTGAATTGATCATAATGGGATGGAGATTGCTCACAATAAAATGGCCACAAGTGATGTTCGGGAATATAGCATATCAAAAGGGCTTGGGGTGCTCAAAAGGGAACCGAATGGGGTTTGAACTAACCCATCTACCAGTGCTTTGCTGAAAAGAACCAGTGGCCAGCAGGTATGGGTGGGGCTGTGGTAAAGTTAGCAGAGAAGCTGCCCCACATCTTCATAAATTCTGAGCTCAGGTGCGGTCTCTGTGGAGTTTGTATATTCTCTCTAAACTGCATGCACTTCCTCAGATTGTTCCAGTTTCCATTCCCATCCCTAAGGTGTGCAGGTTGGTAGGCTAATTGGTTGTTGTAAGTTGCCTCTGGTGTGTAGTCAAGTGATAGAATCTGGAAATTAATGAGAATATTGGGAGATTAGAGTTATTAAATGAAGTAATAAAAAATTAGGATTTGTGTAGGATTAATTTAGATGGTTGGCTGACTGATGTCATGGACTCCGGTGGGTCAAAAAACCTGTTTTCATGCTGTCTGACTATCAAACTAAGCTAATAATTTATAACCAGCTTACAAAAATGCAAAAGCCATCAGAGGTCTTGACAACTGAAATCCGCACATAAAGGTAACAAAACAAAAGCAGAAAAAATGCAACAAAATCCATAGAAGTATATAAGAGCAAACAGGTCACAATGATTGTCAGGAGGTATAGAAAATTGTACTAGTTGAGTGATGGATCATTCGACATCTAATGAGAGAAGAGGCTCAAAGAACATCCTCTCCCTCAATGATGATGAGTCCCAGTACAAGAACACGTTCAGTGCTGAGTAGATCAGCTCAGCTTCTCAACTTTCACCAACTGGCACAAAAGGCAGCAGTCAGCCAGTGCAGTTCCATCTACATGATATCAAGGAGGAGCTGAGAGCATTGGATGCAGCCAGGTCTGTAGAACCAGGCAACATCCCAGCCACGTACTGAAAATCTTCAAACTGGGACAATTCATGCTTTCGGCCAACACTGTTCCTTCATTATTGCCATAACTGCCTACCAGCTGCAGTGTGGAGATGTTCACTGCTGGGCTGATGTGACTCAAGAAGGCAGTTCATCTCTGCCTTTCTAAGGGTTCTCAGGGATGGGAGTAAACAGAAGCCATGCTATTGGCCCCAATGCGCACGTAGATTATTAACAAACACATCTATACTAAGCCCACATCCTGAGAATGAATAATAAAACATGGTGGGTGGGCATTAGTTCCTCCTCATGTTACAGGCAGTGTTGGGGAGGGTCTAAAACACAGTTATTACCTGGAGATACAAGAGATGTCAGATCCTGGGATCTAAAGCAATGCAGAACATGCTGGAGGAACTCAGTGGTAGCCTAGTGTGGGATATGTCACCACAACCTTGAAGCCAGGGGAGGAATCTGTGACAAAATGATAGTCAGAGGATTTGTATCAATATGGCAACTGGTGCTCTGAGGAAACCCAGTCAAATGGATTTGGTCCATTGAAGAACTTATACAAAACTTAATTTCCTTCATATCTTTACATTTTATTAAGGTTCACAATTAACATATTTTAACTCAATATGTACTCATATTGTTCATATGTGCTAATGGTGAGTGATGGACAGGCCCATTCTTTACAACCAATACAGGAAGAGGAAAATTATCAGAAAAACTGATGGCAGCAATATCAAAAGTAAATAAGGGAATGGAGTAAGTATTGTTCAATGGTATCTGAGTAGGGGAGAAGGGAGTCTATGAACATTGCAAGGAAACTAGCAATGACCATAAGACCTCAAGACATAGGAGCAGAATTGACTTTGGTCTGTCATTCCATCATGACTGATATATTTCAACCTTATTCTCCTGAGAATCTATCAACCTCCAGTTCAAATATATACAATGACATTATCTCCCAGTGGCACTTACATCCATAGTAATGAAGGGCTTTGCGAGGCTGGTGTTGAAGCAATTCCGCTACGATCTGAGTGATGACTTGGATCTGCTCCAATTCACCTACCAATGCAACAGGACTGCAGCAGATGTCACCTTATTGGCTCTTCGCACAACCCTGGAACATCTGCATAGCAAAGACGCATAAATCAGGATGCCAGTTACTGATTACAGCTCAGCATTTAATACAATCATCCCCTCAAAACTAATCAGTAAATGCCAAGACCTGGGCTTCAATACCACCTTGTGCAATTGGATCCTGGATTTCCTGACTTGTAGAGCCCAGTCAGTTTGGATTGGCAAAAACATCTCCTCCACAATTTCCATCAGCACAGGTGCACCACAAGGTTGTGTGCTTAGCCCCCTGCTCTACTCGCTTTACACCTATGACTCTGTGGCTAAGCACAGCTCCAATGCCATATGTAGGTTTGCTGATGACACCACCGTTGTGAGCCATATCAAAGGTGGTGATGAATCAGCATACAGGATAGAGACTGAAAATTTGGTTGAGTGATGTAATAACAGCGACCTTTCACTCAGTGTCAACAAGACCAAGAACAGACTGTAGACATCAGGAGAGGGAAACTGGAGGTCCATGAGACAGTATTTGTAGGAGGTTCAGAGGTGGAGAGAGCCAGTAACTTTAAATTCCTGGGTGTCACTATCTCAGAGGACCTGTCCTGGAAAATCATATAAATATATTTGCGAAGAAAGCATGACAGCACCTCTTCTTCTTTAAGAGTCTGCAGATATTTGGCATGTCATCAAAAGCCTTGGTAGACTTCTATAGCTGTGTGGTGGAAAGTGTCCTGACAGGCAGCATTATGGTCTGGTATGGGAGCACCAATACCTTTGAGCGGAAAATCCTACAAAAGGTAGTGGATTTAGCCCAGTATATCACGGGTAAAACCCTCCCATTGAGTATATCTATTTGAAACGTTGCCATAGAAAAGCAGCATCCGTCATCTAAGATCCTCACCACCTAGGCCATGCTCTTTTCTCACTGCTGCAGTCAGATAGAAAGTACAGGTGCCTCAGGACTTGAACCACCAGGTTCAAGAACTGTTACTACCGCTTAACCATCAGGCTCTTGATCAAAAGGAGATAACTAAACTCATTCTATTTCTGGTGTTCCCACAGCCAGTGGTCTCAATTTAAGGACTCCTTATCTTGTTATTTCATGCTCAATATTTATTGATATTTATTTATATTTGCATTTGCACAGTTTGTTGTTCATTGATCCTGTTTACAGTTATTGTTCTATAGATTTTGCTACGTATGCCCGCAAAAAAAGAATCTCAGTGTTGTATGTGATGACGTGTATGCACTCTGACAATAAATTTAAACTTTGAACTTTGGCCTAGGCTCCATAGCCTTTTGTGGCAATGTTTTCAACAGATTTTCCACCCTCTGGCTAAAGAAATTCCTCCTCATCTCTGTTCTGAAGGGATGAATTCTGAGGCTGTGCCCTCTGGTCCTAGACTGCCCCACTATTGGAATTCGACAGGTTGCAATGAGATCCACCCTCATTCTGAACTCAAGCGAGTACAGACCCAGAGCCATCAAATACTTGTCATAAGTTAACCCTCTCATTTCCTGGATCAATTATGTAAACCTCCTCTGGACCCTCTCCAATGCCTGCACATCCATTCTTGCTCACAACACTCCAAGTGTAGTCTGAACAATGCCCTATAAATTCTCAGTATTACTTCCTTGCTTTTATGTCATGGCCCTCTTGAAATGAATGTTAGCATTGCATTTGCTTTTTCTTACCATTGACTCAACCTGCGAATTAATCCTGCACAAGGACTCTCAAATCCCTTTGTATTTTTGATTTCTGAATTTTCTCCCTGTTTAGAAAAGAGCTTATGTCTTTATTCCTTCTACCAAAGTGCATAACCATACATTTCCCTCCACTGCATTTCATCTGCCACTTCTTCACCCATTCTCCCAATCTGTCTATGTCTTTCTGGAGACATCCTTCTTCCTCAGCACTACTTGCTCTTCCACCTATCTTAGTATTGTCCGCAAATTTGACCACAAAGCTATCAATTCCATCATCCAGATCTTTGATGTATAACGTGAGAAGAAGTGGACCCAACATTGAACACTGTGGAGCACCACTAGTCACCAGCAGCCAACCAGTTAGTCCCCTTTATTCCCTTCAGGATGGGAACTCATCAAAGTGAATGTATCCTAATGAAAAATAATAAAGAAAATAAGTAACTCAATTTCCCAGGGAGTAGGTTGGAATATTTCAGGGAAATGATTCCTTTAAAAGTTAATGTATGTCACTCCACTATTGAAGAAAAAGGTACAAAGAGAAAAAAGGAAATTATTGATACTGTCAGCCTAATATTTATTGTTGATAAATTATTGGAGCCCTTGTTGTTCGTCCATCTTCGTCGTCGATGAAGACCTCCACACCATTGATGATGTCGAGACTAGCGCATGATTTAGATTTAAGTGAGGGAGAGTTGCGCAGTGTCAGCCTCACTCTCTCTTCCCAATTCCCATCTGGATCCAGTGGCAAGACGGAGTCGAGACGGCTGGAGATGGGGCTAGGCGCAGTGGATGACCATGATGTCTTCTGTGTCTTGTCGTGCTCTATATCTTCCACGACACTTGCAGAGACCGCCTTCTTGACCGTTGGACCTTCCATTGGTCTCATCTGCTCAATCCGCCAGAGTCTGTCTTCACATGCTGGGACTACTCACTATCTCACCGAGGTTTTGAGACCCATCGGCTACCCTCACCTAGTTTAGCTGGCTTGTCAAAGCCGTTACCCGGGGTGTGGCCGTTGTCGCATGCAAACAGCTACGAGGAGCCACAGGTGAGAGCTGAGTGCCAGGTGGGGACCAAAGGTGGACTAACCACCTTGAAAACGACGCAACATGTTCCCCCACCAGAGATGCTACCCCTCTCTGACACCCCATACACCCCAATTGGAGTCCTTAGTTAAGAACAAAATGTTAGAATTGTTGAGAAATACTGAATTATAAGCTCATCTCCATCTTTTCAAGGATTCTCAAGGATGGGAATAAATAGAGGTCATTCCATTGGCTCCCATGTCCATGCCAAACTTTAAATAGCCACCTATACCTATCCCACATTCTGAAAATGAATAACAAAACATGTTAGGTGGGTGAGTGTTAGCTCCCCCTTACATTACATGCAGTGTAGGGGGAGAGGGGTGTCTATAATGCAATCATAACCTTCAGATACAGATGCTGGAATCTGGAGCAATGGGCAAAACGCAGGAGGAACATTGATAATCCTGCTTTATGAAAAGTATGTCATGTCTTGCAATCCTTAACAAACCTTTGAAAAACTACAATGGTCAGAGTGATACTTGCAGAATCAGTTTTTTTACTTCGTAATTAATTTTTCATAATCTGCTTGTCACTACCATTTATTAATTTTCATTGATCTCCTTTGCGATGGTTCAAAGTTCAAAGCAAATTTATTATTAAAGTACATACGTATAACCATATACAACCCTGAGATTAATTTTCTTTTGGGTAATCACAGTAAATACAAGAAACACGATAGAATCAATGAAAGGTCGTACCAAACAACCAATGTGCAAAAGACAACAAACTGTAAATACAAAAAGAAAGAAAAAAAAATAGAAATAATATTAGTATTAACTAAATAAGTAACATGTATTGAGAGTCCATAAGTTATGGGAACAGTTCAATGATGGGCCAAGTGAAACTATCCCCTCTGGTTCAAAAACCTGATGGTTGAGAGTTAATAACTGCTCCTGAATCTGGTGATAGGGGTCCTGAGGCTATTGTACCTCCTTCCTGATGTTCAGTGCAAGTTTTTGCTGCAACAACACTCAACCAGCTGATCTATGGCACTCCTGTACGCTTCATCATCAATATCTGGCTCTAACTCAATCATAATTGTTTTCTCACCCTTAAAAAAAACCTTCCATAAGTTGTACCTGGACTTCCTGTGTAGTTCTGGATCAGCAGTCTTGAATGCCACAAATCTAGCCCTCAGCAGATTACAAATCTCTTGGTTCATCCATGGAATGTCATTTTCTTTCAACTCAAACTCGTAATATTTTCTCCGAAGGGCTTTATATAAAAAAAAACCTGAAAGGATTGCGCTGAAGGAATCTTCCTGACAGCTTTCATTTGGCTTAACTTCATGTAAAAAATGACAGTTGTCCTTCAGCAATTTTTCAATTTAATTGCAGCAAACTTTAGATTAAGTTAAGGTTTCATCTAATGCTTATGCTTAAATGTTTTACCAGCTGCTTTCTGAACAGCCAAGGCACTTTGCAATTGCACAACTTTCCAATTACCTTGCCAAGCTGCTGCAAGACTCCCACTTGACGGCGTGAGGATATTTGTAATGCATTACTGAGATTGTTGATGGTGCAAGACCCTGCATTTCAGTAATGGCTTTCACATCTTCGGAATTATTGTGATGTGGGAAACAAGGCAATCATATCACAACCTCTGTCAGACACCAACACAAACTACTTCAGCAAATGAGTACAGATCCAGTTTAATCCAGGTGCTATTGATATGTTGTAGCCTTTGGCGCTTCAATGGTTAAATGTTCTTCTGTTGCAGCTGATTCCGGCCAGACCGTACTGAGGAATAATATGGTCAGGCAGTGTTTTCAATGATTTAAGAACCTGTCATCCTCTCCAAAGAGGAACTAAGAGGTAAAAGAGGAGTTTAAGTGCAGCTTTTCCAAAAAAGTCTTGATTGCTCAAATAAGTATTAGCATTTTAAATCAGACACAAACTTAGCCATGTTTGTTGATAGTTCCCTCCTGAATTGATTACTGTGTTGTTATTGTCTTAATTATGTCTAAATGCTTTACATCAATCATACTTTGCCAGACACTTCATGTGATAACACTTATTACTGACCGTGTTTGCTAAGTTCGGTTAAGAAGACTCCGATCTTAGTTGGTCCAATCACGCTACGGCTCTTTAACAATGACAAAAACAGACTTGAATTTTTATGGCACTGCTAATGTAATAAAACACCCCAAAGCACTTTGCAAGAATGCTATTAAATGCATACTGACTCCCAGCCAAATAACAGGATATTATGACTACTTGGTCAACAGGGATGGATTAAGGAGAATCCTAAAGGAGGAATGAGATGTAAGAAGATATAAAGGGAATTCCAAAGTTTAACAGTGAGGCACCTGATGTAGGCACCAATGGTGGGTTGTTGAAGACTGGGGGTGAGCCAATGAGTCCAATTGGAAGAGTGCCAAGACAATTGCTGGAGTTAAAAGGGCTCACAGCAGCTACAGGGTGGGTGAGCACCTAGAGGGATCTGAAAACAAGGGAAACATTTTTAAAGTGCTGGGCAGCTCTTCCTTTCCAAGTGGATCTCTGGATTTGTTCTTGTTATTTAGTGAGCAATAGCATCATGTCCTTGTTTCTTACACCACTCACCGCTCCTTTCAACTAATGTTAAAGATCAAACACCTCCTGCCACTCTCCTTTGTTGCCAGGCAACAGCATCTCAAGGCCTTCATGTGTGAGTATCTGAACTTGCTCAGTGGTCTTGCGAAGTAATAGGGAATGAAGAAGCAATGACCTTGTAACATTTCATTTGTTCAAATTCAGCAATTCAGCTTGTTCCGATCCGACAAAACATTCAGCCATTGGTTTCATTTGACTGCAAACTAACTGACACGACGTTGAAGGACTATCTCTAATAATTCCCACCTAGCTTAAAAAATTTGAATATGGGATCATCTATATATGGGATTATCATTGCAGTGAAGTTTGATATGAAGACTGAAATTTACACCAACTGTGATAGTTTGAGATGGGTCCAGACATTGTGCATAAAAATGATTCTCTTCTCCTGAGTGCTGTTCATTACTGCTCTGGGGTTAATAAGTACAATTTAATTTTCACCACATAGCTGAAGTAAAATTTTTATACTATTTTTATTGCCAAGGGCTAAGTGTATTCTGACCTGTTAGAAGTGTATGATTGATGGTTAGCCATCTGCAGCTTCAGATATTGATGGCACTCAAATGTAGAAAGCATAGTGACAATATTCAAATATTCAAAAATCAAAGTTAAGAATGGTGTCTGTAAGTTTCAAAGAGACTCCCTTAGATTTTGCATAGAACAAAAATCAAAAGCGTCAACTTCAATTTTTAAAACTGTGGGGAAAAGCAATCTTTTCTTTTCAGTCACACATCTGTTCCTACTAAGTCAGCCTGTTGGAATTGTGTGATCCAGGGATGTTTTATGGTTATTGCATTGTGTCATGCACTTTTGAAGCCATTTATTGGAACTTGAGAGGCATTCAAACAAAGACTGAAAGAGATTGGCAGTGAGCCCATATTTCTAAAGATGGCTCCCAATGGAAGTGTCGTTCAACGGAATGTCATGTGGGTGCATGATAGTGTTTAGATAGAGGCTTTATTGTAAAGAAAAAGGAAGTGCTTAGTAGAAAAATAATTGACTTTGACTTGAAAACAGAACAAACGTGACATAAATCTGGAACTGTTACAACAGCTTCAGATTTAGCTTGAAGTCTTTCACCAGTTCTTTAAGCATATGGCTTCATCCCAGCACTTAAAGGATGCCCAAAGTGCTGAAAAAAAATGACAAGGTGCCCTATGTTTATGCTGCAAACGGAAGAATGTGCAGGGGAAAGGAGAATGGAAAATGAATGATTCCTAAGTCAGGTGTAGGAAACATAGACAGATGAAGCACAAGAATCAAAGAGAAAAGAAATCTTGCATTCTTATCATGCCTTTCAGTAAGCTCAGGACAACTCAAGATAATAATGAAAGCTGAAACAGGAGTAATGCTTTCACTCCTGAATCTGCTCCACACTTTAAAGAAACAGCAGCTAATCTATGAAGCACTTTCAGCCATCTTTACTCATACCCATGGTTGGTAAAAATCTATACTTACAATTGACCTGCATTAAATTCCTTATGTACAAGAGAGCTCAACACTTCAGAGTGGGGAAAAATTAAGACAAATTTGTGGGCAATGTACCTTTACCATAGGCCCCCTAACAGCAGAAATAGTTTGCTGCAGATGCTAGAAATCTGACCAGATAAGAGGAAATTTTTCAAGATGTTCAGTGATGAGGAAATATCCGTGGAAAGTAAAACAGAGTCAATGCTTCAGACCCAATGAAAGGGACAGATATAGAGAACAAAATGGATAGAGTGGAGGGCAGCAGAGTTCAGTTAAAATATGCCGGTGGTGCAAAGCTGAAAGAGGGAGGTAAAAGCTGATGGACAGCAGGACTGATGTCTAGTGAAAATTTAAACAGCAGGAGATGAATGTAATCTGAAATTGTCATTAAAAAAGAGAAAAAGATATACAGTCTGTAAACAACAGGAATTCTGCAGATGTTGGAAATTCAAGCAACACACATCAAAGTTGCTGGTGAACGAGGTACAGTCGACATTTCAGGCCGAGACCCTTCGTCAGGACTCCCGTCTCCTTCAGATCCCATCATCAGCTCCTGGGTCCTCAGAGGCTCCATCTTCCTCTCACGCCAACCTTCCCCTCTCCACTGACACCCCCAGCCTCCCCCCTCCCCCCTCTGATCCCAGCTCTCATCCGTGCCGGGTCTTTACCATCCCCTCCGACCTTCAACTGTCGGAGGCAGAATGCTCTGTCCTCAGTAAGTGCCTCACCTTTGTCCCCCTTCGCCCACACCTCAGCGAGTTCCGTGTTCACCATGATGCGGAACTCTTCTTCCGCCGTCTCCGTCTCCGAGCCAACTTCTTCGGCAAGGACTCTTCCACCCCCACCGATGACCCCTTCTCCCGTCTTCAACCCTCCTCTTCTTCATGGACACCCCACTCTGGTCTTCTGCCTGCTCTGGATCTCTTTATCGCTAACTGCCGATGGGACATCAACCGTCTCGACTTCACCGCACCTTGTTCCCATTCCAACCTCACTCTTTCGGAACGCTCTGCTCTCCACTCCCTCTGCACTAATCCAAAAAAGTCCTGACGAAGGGTCTCGGCCTGAAACGTCGACTGTACCTCTTCCTAGAGATGCTGCCTGGCCTGCTGCGTTCACCAGCAACTTTGATGTGTGTTACAGTCTGTAAATGTAGGATATGAGATTCAAAAGGTTGATTTTATAAGATTGAAGTCTAGATGATTGCTTGTACCTGGTCAGTATGTGAGGTTCTTCACCGAGCTTATGTTGGGCTTCATTGCAGCAGGTAAAATCAAAGAGGTCAGATTGGGGGCGAGATGGAGAATTAAAGTTTCAGGCAACTGGCAACCCAAGGTGTAAGGATGATCTTCTGAGTGCTGAGTACTTCCAGCATCTTCTAGTTTATTTCAGTGAACAGTTAA
Source organism: Mobula hypostoma (assembly GCF_963921235.1). Taxonomy (NCBI): domain Eukaryota; kingdom Metazoa; phylum Chordata; class Chondrichthyes; order Myliobatiformes; family Myliobatidae; genus Mobula; species Mobula hypostoma. Next base: position 9,093,038 of record NC_086118.1, read on the forward strand.
AGAGTCACTGTTGTTTACTCAATATTTTAATAATTTCATTCAAATCACTCTTTAAAAACTAGAGAGTAATATTATTGTTTGTGCAATCTACCTTCATAATTTCTAGTCCTGACGAAGGGTCTCGGCCTGAAACGTCGACTGCTCCTCTTCCTAGAGATGCTGCCCGGCCTGCTGCGTTCACCAGCAACTTTTATGTGTGTTGTTTCATAATTTATCCCTTGGAATCTAGATGCCATTCTGGTGAATCACACTACTACAAAGTCCAATAATTGAACTGCTACAGGAGTTTACCAGGCCAGGCAGCATCAGTATAGGGTAATGTTCAGTAGAGACCCTTCATCTGGACTGGAGAGTTCAAGGCGAGATAACCAGTACAAAGAAGTGAGGGAAAGGGGTGGAATAAAAGCTAGCATGTGATAGTTGGATTTGATTGAGGAGGGATATTTGGCAGATGGTTACAGATGCAGTCGACTGTATTCAAAGTTTAAGGTAAATTTATTCTCAAAGTACATAAATGTCACCACATATAACCCTGAGATTTATTCATAGGCATTCACAGTAAATACAACAAAATACAATAGAATCAATGAAAGACCGCACACAACAAGATGGACAAACAATTGAAGTGCAAAAGACAACAAACTGTGCAAATACAAACAGAAAATGTAATGATAATAATAATAATAATAAATAAGCAATAAATATCGAAAACATGAGCTGAAGAGTCCAAAGGTTGTGTTCAATTCAGTGTTGGGGTGAGTGAATTTATCCCCTCTGGTTCAAGAGCATGCCGCTTGAGGGTTAATATATCTTTTCCTGAACCTGGTGGTGTGGGTCCTAAGGCTACTTTACCAACTTCCTTATGGCAGCAGTGAGAAGAGAGCATGATTTGGATGGTGGGGATCCTTGATGTAGGATGCTGCTTTCCTGTGACTGTGCTCCAGTTAGATGCGCTCAATGGTGGAGAGGGCTTTTTTCCATGATGGAGTGCACTGTATTTTTGTAGGATGTTCCGCTCAGGGTATTTGGTGTTTCCATTCAAGACTGTGATGCAATCAGTCAAGATATTCTCCACTGCACATCTCCTCTTGGCTTCCACGTGATCCCTATCCTCATCTGCAATTCCACAGTCTGTCGCTGGATCTGCCCAGAACCTAGTGGTCAATTGTCCAAGACTGTTGTGGGCAAGGACTGGCTCAACTCTCACAGCAGTATGTCAAACCGATGGGCGGTTTCTAAATCCAGAAAATTACCTCCGAGTCCACAAAAGCCTTCTCCTGCCTCAAGTTCTTACCCCAGAACTTGGCAAGACTTTGATATCCTGCTGGGTCCTTGTTGGCTCAATCGTATTGTGACGAGAGCCCTTGACAAGGATGGCTTGGATCCAAATGCTGGAGTTTCCGAGACTGGATCGAGACAAGGTCTCAAACAGGATTGAGAAACTGAGCACAAAACAAATTGCTGGACAAAATCACTGGCAGGCCTACAATTGAGAACTGAACCTATGCTCAGGTATTCCTTAAATACTCAATTCTTGGTGCCCAAAACATGATTATCAAGTAACAGGAACGTCCTAGGCCCTTAAAGAGGCCATGCCTGCTATCCATACTCGAGAGAGTTAGAGCATTTAAATCTCGGAAGCTGGCATGTTTGGAAACGTCTTGGAACACCTCTATGTGTTGATGGCAGACATCCCACCTCTCCCGGAAGTTCCAGGAGTCTCCTGCATATTAACAGTGGCACCCTGATGCCCGCAAATTTTATACAATATCACAGAAATCCATTTTTTGAGAGCGAGCAAGCGAGAGAAAGCAAGAGAGAACACGAGAGCAACCGTGAGAGAGAGAGAGAGCGAGAACAAACAAACGAGAGCGCGCGAGCGGGAGAGAAAGTGAGCACGCGCGCCATGGCAGAGTGTTTCAAAAAAAGAAAATATAAAACGTACATCACCCCAGACTACACTAAAGTGTACACCTGCCTAACAGGGGTCAGAATAATGACAGTGTTGCTCACTGCACTGTTTGCAACAGTGACTTTTCCAATGCCCATGGTGGGTTAAGACTGTAAAAGACATGTTGAGGTGAGTTTAACAGGTGTCATTCATTCATTAGCATAGCTAACGTTAATTAAACTAGCTGGCTAGCTGCTAAGGAGCTACTCTATTACAGACATCCCACCTCTGAATACCTCTGATTTGGCCCTCAACGGATTGCAGATCTCATGGTTCATCCAGGGTTGAAGACTCTGAATGATTTTGTAGGGACACACTCGTGTTTTCCTTAGATCTGGAGTCCTGCTCTTTAGCTTCTGCCCATATGCAGGTAGGAGAAGGACACAGAGATGGTCAGATTTCCCAAAGTGTGAGCTGGGGATCAAACAGCATGCATTTTGAATCGTAGTATAACAGTGGTCGAGTGTGCTGGGACCCCTTGTGCTGCAGGTGACATGCTGATAATAACTGTGCAGAGATTTCTTTAAACAAGCCTGATTGAAGTCCCCAGCAAAGATTTGAAAGGCGTCAAGGTAGGCTGTTTTCTGTTTGCTGATCTTGTCATTCAATACTTTGAGTGCCTGCTTAACATCAGCCTTCAACAGTATGTAAACTGTGGTCCGAATCATGGATAATAACTCCCTTGGTAAATAGAACGGTCGGCACTTAATCATTAGATGTTCCAGGTCAGGGGAGCAAGAGAGCAAAAACATCACTACGTCTGAGCACCACGAAGAGTTTATCATGAAACACAGATTCCCACCTTTTTGCCTTGTCCAAATCATCAGGGTGATCCATATGATGTATTGAGAAGCCTTCGGTCTTTACTGATGTATCTGGTGTGCCTGAGATCAGCCATGTCTCCATGAAACACAGAACGCAGCAATTTCTCATTTCCCTCTGAAACTGTGGAAAGCAGCCAGTGAGTGAGTGGGCCAGTGAAGGAGTGGAGCTTTGAGGCTTTGACTTGAGAGGCTTCGACGAGAAGAGGCAGAGGGCGAGCTTGCTCGCAGTTAGTCTTTACAATGACCTCTGAGACGGTGATTGCCTCTCACATGAGATGTGGCAGTCTTGGGGGAATGCCCCTCTCCCGCAGAGTCACATCTGCCAGAAGTGCATACGGCTGGGCGATCTGGAAGACTATGTAAGGAATCTGGAGCAGCAGCTGGATGACCTTCAACTCATAAGGGAGAATGAGGCAGTCATAGCTGAGAGCTACAGGGAGGTATTCACACCTAGGCTGTCGGAAGCAGGTCATTGGGTGACAGTCAGAGGGGGGAAAGCGAATGTGAGCAGACAGGTAGTGCAGAGCACCCCTGTAGCCATTCCCCTGAATAATCAGTTTACCGTCCTGGATACTGTTGGTGGGGACGACTGACCAGGTGTGAGCCATGGTGGCAGGGCCTCCAGAACTGAGACTGACCCGGTGGTGCAGAAGGGTGGGACGGAGAAGAGGAGAGCTGTCGTCATTGGAGACTCTATAGTCAGGGGAGCAGACAAGAGATTTTGTGGACGTGAGAAGGACACCTACATGGTTTGTTGCTTCCCGGGTGCCAGGGTCCAGGATGTCTCTGACTGGGTGCACGACATCCTGGTACGAGAGGGAAAGCAACCAGAAGTCGTGATACATGCTGATACCAACAACATAGGTAGGAAGAGGGATGAGGTCCTGAAGTTGAGTTTCGGGAACTAGGCAGAAGGCTGAAGAACAGGACCTCAAGGGTGGTGTTCTCAGGATTGCTGCCAGTGCTACGTGACAGTGATGGTAAGAATTGGAGGAGATGGCAGTTGAACGCGTGGCTGAGAATTTGGTGCAGGGGGCGGGGTTTTAGATTTTTGGATCATTGGGATCTCTTCTGGGGAAGGTGGGACCTGTACAGGTTGGATGGGTTGCACCGGAACTTGAGGGGGAGCAATATCCTTGCAGGTAGGTTTGCTAGCATGGTTCGGGAGGGTTTAAACTAATTTGCAAGGGGGATGGGACCTGGAGCGATAGAGCAGTGAAAGAAGTGCATAGAGTAAAGCCAGATCTAACAAATAGAGAGGCTTTGAGGAAAGAGAAGCAGAATAAACGGTGTAAAGATAGTAAGGTAGAAGGGCTGAAGTGTGTGTACCTCAATGCAAGAAGCATCAGGAACAAAGGTGATGAACTGAGAACTTGGATACAAACATGGAATTATGATGTTGTAGCCATTACAGAGACTTGGCTGGCACCAGGGCAGGAATAGATTCTCAATATTCCTGGATTTCAGTGCTTTAAAAGGGATGGCGGGGGGGAAGGGGAGGAGGGGTGGCATTACTGGTCAGGGATACTATTACAGCTACAGAAAGGGTTGGTAATGTAGCAGGATCTTCTTTTGAGTCAGTATGGGTGGAAGTCAGGAACAGGAAAGGAGCAGTTACTCTACTGGGGGTATTCTATAGGCCCCCTGGTAGCAGCAGAGATACAGAGGAGCAGATTGGGAGGCAGATTTTGGAAAGGTGCAAAAATAACAGGGTTGTTATCGTGGGTGACTTTAACTTCCCTAATATTGATTGGCACCTGATTAGTTCCAAGGGTTTAGATGGGGCAGAGTTTGTTAAGTGTGTCCAGGACGGATTCCTGTCTCAGTATGTGGACAGGCCGACTAGGGGGAATGCCATACTAGATCTAGTACTAGGTAATGAACCGGGTCAGGTCACAGATCTCTCAGTGGGTGAGCATCTGGGGGACAGTGACCACCACTCCCTAGCCTTTACCATCATCAAGGAAAAGGATAGAATCAGAGAGGACAGGAAAATTTTTAATTGGGGAAGGGCAAATGATGAGGCTATAAGGCTAGAATGTCTGGGTGTGAATTGGGAAGATATTTTTGCAGGGAAGTGTACTATGGACATGTGGTCGATGTTTAGAGATATCTTGCAGGATGTTAGGGATAAGTTTGTCCCGGTGAGGAAGATAAAAAATGGTAGGGTGAAGGAACCGTGGGTGACAAGTGAGGTGGAAAATCTAGTCAGGTGGAAGAAGGCAGCATACATGAGGTTTAGGAAGCAAGGATCAGATGGGTCTATTGAGTAATATAGGGAAGCAAGAAAGGAGCTTAAGAAGGGGCTGAGAAGAGCAAGAAGGGGGCATGAGAAGGCCTTGGTGAGTAGGGTAAGGGAAAACCCCAAGGCATTCTTCAATTATGTGAAGAAAAAAAGGATGATAGGAGTGAATGTAGGACCAATTAGAGATAAAGGTGGGAAGATGTGCCTGGAGGCTGTGGAAGTGAGCAAGGTCCTCAATGAATACTTCTCTTCGGAATTCACCAATGAGAGCGAACTTGATGATGGTGAGGACAATATGAGTAAAGTTGATGTTCTGGAGCATGTTGATATTAAGGGAAAGGAGGTGTTGGGGTTGTTAAAATACATTAGGACGGATGAGTCCCCAGGGCCTGATGGAATGTTCCCCAGGCTGCTCCACGAGGCGAGGGAAGAGATTGTTGAGCCTCTGGCTAGGATCTTTATGTCCTCACTGTCCACGGGAATGGTACTGGAGGATTGGAGGGAGGCGAATGTTGTCCCCTTGTTCAAAAAAGGTAGTAGGGATAGTCCGGGTAATTATAGACCAGTGAGCCTTACATCTATGGTGAGAAAGCTGTTGGAAAAGATTCTTAGAGATAGGATCTATGGGCATTTAGAGAATCATGGTCTGATCAGGGACAGTCAGCATGGCTTTGTGAAGGGCACATCGTGTCTAACAAGCCTGATAGAGTTCTTTGAGGAAGTGACCAGGCATATAGATGAGGGTAGTACAGTGGATGTGATCTATATGGATTTTAGTAAGGCATTTGACAAGGTTCCACATGGTAGGCTTATTCAGAAAGTCAGAAGGCATGGGATCCAGGGAAGTTTAGCCAGGTAGATTCAGAATTGGCTTGCCTGCAGAAGGCAGACGGTCGTGGTGGAGGGAGTACATTCAGATTGGAGGATTGTGACTCGTGGTGTCCCACAGGGATCTGTTCTGGGACCTCTACTTCTCGTGATTTTTATTAATGACCTGGGTGTGGGGGTAGAAGGGTGGGTTGGCAAGTTTGCAGACAACACAAAGGTTGGTGGTGTCGTAGATAGTGTAGAGGATTGTCGAAGATTGCAGAGAGACATTGATAGGATGCAGAAGTGGGCTGAGAAGTGGCAGATCGAGTTCAACCCAGAGAAGTGTGAGGTGGTACACTTTGGAAAGACAAACTCCAAGGCAGAGTACAAAGTAAACGGCAGGATACTTGGTAGTGTGGAGGAGCAGAGGGATCTAGGGGTACATGTCCACAGATCCCTAAAAGTTGCCTCACAGGTAGATAGGGTAGTTAAGAAAGCTTAAGGGGTGTTAGCTTTCATACGTCGAGGGATAGAGTTTAAGAGTCGCGATGTAATGATGCAGCTCTATAAAACTCTGGTTAGGCCACACTTGGAGTACTGTGTCCAGTTCTGGTTGCCTCACTATAGGAAGGATGTGGAAGCATTGGAAAGGGTTCAGAGGAGATTTACCAGGATGCTGCCTGGTTTAGAGAGTATGCATTATGATCAGAGATTAAGGGAGCTAGGGCTTTACTCTTTGGAGAGAAGGAGGATGAGAGGAGACATGATAGAGGTGTACAAGATAATAAGAGGAATAGATAGAGTGGATAGCCAGCACCTCTTCCCCAGGGCACTACTGCTCAATACAAGAGGACATGGCTTTAAGGTAAGGGGTGGCAAGCTCAAGGGGGATATTAGAGGAAGGTTTTTTACTCAGAGAGTGGTTGGTGCTTGGAATGCACTGCCTGAGTCATTGGTGGAGGCAGATACACTAGTGAAGTTTAAGAGACTACTAGACAGGTATATGGAGGAATTTAAAGTGGGGGGTTATATGGGAGGCAGGGTTTGAGGGTCAACACAACATGTGGGCCGAAGGGCCTGTAATGTGCTGTACTATTCTATGTTCTAAACAGCAATTTTGCGCTTAGGTCCTCAGTCTTGTTCTATAGTGACTGTACATTTGCTAACAAGGTACTGGGTAGAGGAAGTTTCATACCCCAATGTCTTAAAATGGGTTTGAGTTCTCCTCTCCTCCCTCTCTTCCAGCCATGGTGATGTACCTTTGTCTGATTAAAGGCGCTGTAGATGCATTCTTTAGAATTAAGTCTGCTGAGTCTTTCAGAAGATCATGAAATCGCCAGTTCCTTAAGATGGTTCAAAAGCACGCTACTTAAAGGGAAGTTACAGGCTGCAGATTGCAGTGAGAGTAGTTGAGAAAAAGTACAGTACATTTAGAAGTTCTGTAAACTGCTTGCAATACATCGCCATGTTTCAACAGCGCATTCTTGCCTTTATTTGCTCTATTTGTATATTGCACTCGTATACTCTATTCAACATGTATTTGATTATTTTCTGTACCTGTCCATGGAAATTGATGATCTCTGCACTTGGACTCCTAAGTCCCTATGGTGCTCCACTGATATTAGGTTTTCACTGTTTAGCAATACTCTTCTTCATTCATTTACAGATGTGGACAACAATTAAATGCCTGACAGTTATTGGCATGGGTGTCCTTGAGAAAATAATGATGAGCCAGCCATCTGCTTGAACCACTGCAGTCTGTGAGGCAAAGGTATATTGAGACCCAGTGATATTTAAAGAATTGTGATATGTAGCATAAGACCAGGAGCAGAACTTGCAAGTGGTGAAGTCATGAGACACATGCTGAATTTGTCTTTGATAGAGACATGAGTTAGGAAGGTACTGTTGAAAAGTTGGCATTCTATAGATGCTAGCCACTGTGAGTGCTTTACTGGTGGGAGGGCAAATATATGCTCAGGGTGGAATGGAAGATACCAATCAAATCTTTATTCAAAGTAATCAGTCAACATTTTGGCTGAGACTCTTGATCAGGACTAGAGAAAAAAAATTAGGTCAGAGCAAGAAGGTTGGGGGAGGGGAGAAGAAGCACAAGGTGGCAGATGATAGGTGAAACTAGCAGAGGGGGAGGGGTGAAGGAAAGAGCTTGGAAGTTGATTGGAGAAAGAGATAAAGGGCTGGAGGAGGGGCAATCTGATAGGAGAGGTTAGAAGATCATGAAAGAAAGGGAAAGAGGAGGAGTAAAGAGTCCATGGTATTACAGGAAAGTTACTGGCATGGTTAGAGCATTGGCTGATTGGTAGGAGGCAGCAACTGGAAATAAAAGGATCCTTTTCGGGTTTGTTGTCTGTTGAGTCGTGGTGATCCACAGGGGTTGGTGTTGGGGCCATTTCTTTTTATGCTGTATATTAATGATTTAGATTGTGGAATAGATAGCTTTGTTGTCAAGTTTGAAGGTGATATAAAGATGGGAGGAGGGGCAGGTAGTATTAAGGAAACAGGTAGGCTGTGGAAGGAATTGGATGGATTAGGAGAATGGGCAAGAGAGTGGCAAATGAAATATAATGTTTGAAAATACATTGTCATGCACTTTGGTAGTAGAAGTAAATATGCAGACTATTTTGTAAACGGGGAGAAAATCCAAAAATCCGAGTTGCAAAGGTATTTCTTTGAAGCAGGAGAACATCTCATAAGTTCTGGAATGAAAAACCACATCCTAAAAGCAGTGAAGGAGGAACTGAGTTAAGGGGATAGCATTTTTACAAGTGACTGGGTGGGATGAGGTATAGTCGAGGTAGCTGTGAGAATAGGTGGGTTTATAAAAGATAACAGTAGATAGACTATCTCCAGAGATGGAGACAGAGAGATTGAGAAAGGGGAGAGAGGTGTCGGCAATGGATCAAGTAAATTTGAGGGCAGGGTGGAAGCTGGAGGCAAAGTGAATAAGTTGACAAGTTCCACGTGGGTGCAGGAAGCAGCCCCAGTGCAGTTATCGATATAGTGTAGGAAGAGTTGGGGTGCGATACTGGGGTAGGTTTTGAACATGGACTGTTCCGCGTAGCTGACAAAAAGGCAGGCATAGCTGGGACCCATACGAGTGCCATGGCTTCACCTTTCATTTGAAGGAAGTGGGAGGCGCCAAAGGAGAAACTATTGAGATTGAGACTAAGTCCATCAGATAGAGGTGGGTGGTGGTGGAGGGAAACTGGTTGAGTCTAGTGTCCAGAAAGAAGCAGTGAGCTTTGAGGCCTTCCTGATGGGGAATGGAGATGTATAGGGACTGGACATCCATAGTGAAAATAAGATGCTCGAGGCCAGAGAACTTGGACTCATTGAAAATATCAAGAGCGTGTGAAATATCACGGATGTAGGTAGGAATGGACTGAACCAAGGGAGATAAAACAGAATCGAGGTCAGCAGATAAAGTTTGGAAGAGCAGAAACAAGCAGAAACAATGGGTCTATCTGGACAGGCTGGTTTATGGATTGTGAGGAGGCTGTAGAAACAGGATGTTTGCCTCCTGTACATCAGTAGCTCCCGATGTAGAGTGGGAGGCCATTTCACATTAACACTCTGTCTGTCAGAAAAAGCATGATCTTCTAGTAGCCACCCATTTCACTTCCATTTCCCATTTCCATTCTGACATGTCAATCTATGGCCTCACTCAGATTGGGAGAGCAACATCTTATATTCTGTCTGGGTAGCCTCCAACCTGTTGGCATTAATATCAATTTCTCGAACTTACGGTAATTGTCCCCCACCCCCTCACCATTCCCCATTCCTGTTTTCCTCTCTCTCTTATCTCCTTCCCTGCCCATCACCTCCCTCTGGTGCTCCTCCCCCTCCCTTTCTTCCATGGTCTTCTACCCTCTCCTATCAGATTCCCCCTTCTCCAGCCCTTTATCTCTTTTGCCAGTCAACTTCCCAGCACTTTATTTCATCATCTCCCCCTCTCCCAGGTTCACCTATCTCCAGCCACTTTGTGCTTCTTCCTCCCGCACCCCCACCTTCTTGCTCTGACATCTCATCTTTTTTTACAGTCCTGATGAAGGGTCTTGGCCCAAAAAATCGACTGTTCATTCTTTTCCATAGATGCTGCCTGACTTGCTGAGTTCCTCCAGCATTTTATGTGTGTTGCTTTGGATTTCCAGCTTCTATAGATCTTCTTGTGGTTATGTTTCTTTTTACTCAAATAACATTGAGTTGCTTGAGTGTGACTGAAAGCGTATTAATGCTGTGAAGGAGAGAGTTCCTCAGGGTGAACATTAACAATAGCCTGTCCTGCTCCAACTATGAGAATGTCATGACCAAAAAAAAACACCAGTAACCTCTAATTCCTCATGGGCCTAAAGAAATTTGACATATCTCTGTTGACCATCTCCAATTATTATATGCAGAATGTCCCATAGAAAGTATCCTATCCAAAGCATCATGGCTTGGTTTAGCAACTGCTCTTTCCAATACAGCAAGAAACTGCAAAGGGTTGTAGACACAGCACATCACAAAAACAAGCCTCCCCTCTCTGGACTCTGTCCACACTTAGAAAAGCAGACAAGGTAATCAAAAACCCCCACCCAACCCAAACATTCCCTTCCCTCCCCCATTCCAAAGATACAATGCCTGAATGCACATATCACCAGTCTGAAGGACAGCTAATATCCAACTGCATAAGACTGTTGAATAGACCTCTTCTGTGACAATAGGGACTTCTGATTTCACAGTCTAATTCGCCACAGCCTTACACCTTATTATCTGCCTGAACTGCACTTTCTCTGTAGCTGTAACACTATATCATTGCTTTACTCTTGTAACTGATCTGTATGGATGGCAGGAAAAGCTAGGTTTTCAGTGGTACATTAAATAATAATAAATCAATTTACCAGCTTACTAATAATCCATCACACTCCTGAGTTGTGTTTTATTGATAGTGGAAAGACTTTGTGCTGTCTAAAGGTGAGTCACGTGATTTCCATCATCAGATGTTCTCTTGTAGCCGCATGACCAGTTTAGATGAATGGTGATGACCTGAAACATCAACTGTCTATTTCTCTCCACAGATGCTGCTGGACCCATTGAATTTCTCCAACATCTTATTGCTCCAGATTCCAGCGTCTATTGTCTCCTGTGTCTCCACATGACGAGTTCAGCTTTATTTTTGAATGTTGATGGTGGAGGATCCAGTGCATGTATCCCAGATCTCTGGCATCCACTTGTAAAGTTACAACTTTAATGTTTTTCTATGTATCTTCTCATTTTACCTACCAACATGCATTTCTCAGAAAAAAAAACTTTCATCTGCCGGCTTTCCACCCATTCCCCAAGCTTCCTTGATATCTTTCATTAGCTTCCTCACATTTCCTCATAACTCCAAGTTTTAGAACTTCTGCAAATCTGGAAATTATGTCCTATAAATCCCAGTCATTAATATTCATTGTACAAAACAGTGGTCCTAGATCTGACCAGTGTGGAATTCCATTGTATATTTTCTTCCAACTCACAACCACCTCTAACTTTCTCTAGGACCCCTTTTTATTTCAACTTTTCACCCATAAACATTGTTTACATCTTAATCTCATAGCAACCCTGACATCCCCCGTCAGTGATATTTCCATACCCCTCCCTCAACCTTTCTGCAGGCCTAACACTGTTTTTTCACTTTACCAGTTCGGACAAAGTTTCTTCAATCTGAAATGGTATGTCTTAAACACTTTCTACAGCTGCTGTCTGAAATGTAGAGTGTTTCCAGAATTTTCTGCTTTTACTTCAGGTTTCTATCACCTGCATTTCTTTGTTTTCGTTCTCAGTGTTCTCTATTTCCTGCCATTTGGACCATTGTCCGTTCGCGTTATACCACATTTCATTGTATCCATGGGCTCCAGTCTTGAAGTCAAGTCAATTATGTGGTGAATTGTCAAATTCGCTTTGAAAATTCATGTTTATCACAGCAACTGCATTTCCATCACTGACTTTCTCTATTGCGTTTTCAAAAAGAAATCTTATCCTGTTAGATTAGCTTTGCCTGCAACAAATCCATGTTTTATTTTTCTAATTAATCCACACATATCAAAGAGTCTGTTAAATGCACCCCTGTTTGTCATTTCTACAACTTCCCCACCATTGGTGTTAAACAAACTGGTCAGTAGGTCTTGGGTTTATCCCTGCACCCTCTTTTACACAACGTTGTGACACATGAAACATTCTATTCCTCTGGCACCACCCTTGACCTTGCAGTTGTTAGGAAGGTCTCTGTGTTTTCCCCACTTTATTTCCCTCAGCAATGTAGCATACATACCATCTGAACCAAGTGAATTACCTTCTGAAAGTGCAGCTGGGTCTTCTGATAACTTCTTTCACCAATTTTCAGCCAAACCAGAAGATGACTTACATCTTTCTCTGCTGAGAGTCCAGCAGCACTTTTTTCCTTGGTGAAGACTGATGTGAAGTCTGTATTTTGGTCCTCAGCCATATCTTTTCTCTCCTTGAGCATATTTCCCTTCTAGTTTCTGACCATCCACAAGACTACTCTTTCTACCCCTCATCTTATTTACATATTTATAGAATATGTCTGGATTCCTGCCAGCCCTTTACATTTTCTCGCTTTGTCTCTTTTATTTGTTGAATTGTTAGCTACTACCTAAGCCAAGCATTTCCAACTTTTTGTGTTTAATTCAGGTTTTCAACATCTGCAGCATATTCTTACTCAGAGACATCAGTCAGTGAATCCAATCACTGCATGGTAGGAGCGAGTGGAGCTGTCAAAAGCAGACTGAGATCCTTTAACAAGAGACCAACCATTTCTTTCCAAGTTGTTGAAGAACCTAGTTTCTTTTGCCCCGACACGAGGAGATCAGGGTGTGGAACAGTTCTGTTAAGGCAACAACCACGTCCTGACATCAGGTGATAAGGTGGTGGAAATAAGTTTGTTATCATATACCTGAAGAGAACAGCAATATTACGTTAAAGGCTGTCTTATTCATTGAAATGGCCTGATAGGGACGTATGTACACTGCTAAAGTGCAGAATTTGCTTTGGAAATTCATTCTAGTAAATAGGCACCTATACAGTGGGGGCTCTGCTGATTAGGGGGTGAGGCATATGGGGAAGGATAAACAGCTGGATTGTTGGTGGAGAGAGTTAGGTTGATCTTCCCATCCAGTTAATGGGCCTATGGCACGTACCATCAATTCTGGGCAATTTGGCCACACTATATTGCACTGTCTATTGTAGCATCACTCATATGTTCTTTTGGAGCCTTTAACTAACTTCCACATCACAATGCAGTCCTCCCTCCAGGCATCCAGCTCATTCTACACCTGAGAGAGCCCATTCTGAAACCACAAACAGCAAAACCCTCTTTGCAGCAAACTCTTTCCCCGGGCCCTTGCAGCCTCACTCGCTGCAGTAGTGTCACTTCACTTGATGGAGTGACCCGAGGCTGAGCCTTTGCCTCCCTCCTGACCTGCACTTCCTTGTAAAACCGACACTCCGGTGAACCATTTGTCTCCTACTGCCCAAACAGATTACGGGCTTTTCCTCTAAATTGTCTGCTGTCAAGGACTAAGCATTGCTCTGAAAATATTATATCACTTTCAGAACTGCTGCAACTATTCTCTTCTCCAACCTAGCAACCGTCCCCATGGTCTGTTTCTCAGGCTCACATAATGCTTGTTTTGCAAATTTCCCTTTTCCACACACGGTGACCTCTACAGTTAATGGGCAGCCTCTGGCCAATACCTCTGCACTAATGTGGAGAAGTGCTTGCTTTACCTGCTGCCCCGCATCACAATGGGGCTCCTGCTTGAGCACAGCAGGGCAGTCAGCACTGCAAACCCTAGGGCTTGAAAAATGTTCTTGGTATTTGTTGTGATACTGTATATCCAGAAAGATGCTTTCTTTCCCAACATTATAATTCACACTATTACTTTATAGTCCTTGGCTGTAGAAGGAATTGCGTAGAGATGTGGACATAGCCCAGTCTATCACGAAACCAAGCAACACACTCAAAATGCTGGAGGAACTCAAGTAGGTCAGGCAGCATCTATGGAAAAAAGTACAGTTGACGTTTCAGGCTGAGACCCTTCGGCAAGACTGGAGATTAAAAAATGAGTATATTTCAAAGGTGGAGGGGGAGGGAAGAGAGAAATACAAGGTGATAGGTGAAACCGGGGCTGGGGGGGGGATGAAGTAAAGAGCTGGGAAGTTGATTGGTGAAAGACTTACAAGGCTGGAGGAGAGGGGAGTCTGATAGGTGGGGTTAGAAGGCCATGGAAGAAAGAAAAGTGGGGAGGTGCGCCAGAGGGAGGCAATGGGCAGGTGAGGAGATAAGGTGACAGAGGGAAAAGGGGGATGGGGACCTATCACCTTGTGTTTCTCTCTGCCCACCCCCACCTTTTAAATCTACTACTCATTTTTTGTTCTCCAGTCCTGCCTGAAACATCGATTGTACTTTTTTCCATAGATGCTGCCTGGCCTGCTGAGTTCCTCCAGTATTTTATGTGTGTTGTTTGGATTTCCTGCAGATTCTCTCTTGTTTGTGATATGATAAAAATCAACTTTTTATCTCACTGATGACCCCTTTGCCCACCTTCAACCCTCCTCCTCATTTTGGCCACCCCGCTCTGGTTCTCTGCCTGCTCTGGATCTTTTCATCTTAATTTGCTGACAAGATATCAGCACTCTCTCCTCACCCCCTCTGAATGCACTTCCCTCCACTCTCTCTACATGAATCCTAACCTTGCCATCAAACCTGCAGGCAAAGGTGTGCTGTTGTAGTGTGGTGTACTGACCTCTGCCTTGCTGAGGCCTGGTGGCAACTCCTAGAAACCTGCTCATATCTACCTCTAGAAGAGCACCCTACTCCAGACCATCAGAACACTGTCTCTGACACTACACACACCTCTTCAATATGGAGAACTCCTATCCACTGCCACCAAACTCATAGTTCCCTTAACCCACACTGTTCGCTTCTATCTCCTACCCAAGATCCTCAAACCTGATTGCTCGGGTACGTCTACTGTCTCTGCCTGCTCCTTCACCATTGAACTTGTGTCCTCATACATCAACTCTATTCAGTTCCTTCCCACCTATACCCATGACACTTTTTGTGCTCTTGATCTCCTCAGTAAATTTCAATTCCCTGATCCAAAGTGCCTCATTTTCACCAGGGATGTTCAGTCTTTATACACTCCTATCCCCCATCAAGAAGGCCTCAAAGCTCTCTGCTTCTTTCTTGACAAAAGAACCAACTGTTCCCCTCCACCACCACTGTCCTCCATCTAACGGAACTTATCCTCACCCTCAACAAATTTTCCTTTGGCTCTTCCCACTTACTCCAGACTTGAGGGGTAGCCATGGACACCTGCGTTGGGACCAGTTATGCCTGCCTCTTCGTTGGTTATGTAGAACAGTCCGTGTTCCAAGCCTTCCCCAGTATTGCTCCCCAGCTCTTCCTCTGCTACACTGACAACTGCATTGGTGCTGCTTCTTGCACCCATGCTGAGCTCATCAATTTCATCAACTTTGCCTCTAACTTCCACCCCGCCCTTAAAGTCAATTGGTCCATTTCAGACACCTCCCTCCCCTTTCTCGATCTTTCTGTCTTCACCTCAGAAGACGAACTGTTGGCTGACATCCTTTATAAACCTATTGATTCCCACAGTTGTCTTGACTATACCTCTTCGAAACCTGTATCCTGTAAAAATGCTATTTCCTTTTCTTAGTTCCTTGGTCTCCATTGCATCTGTTCCTAGGATGCATCTTCCCTTTCCAGGACATCTGAGCCATCCTCCCTCTTTAAAGAACAGGGATTCTCTCCCTCCACTATTGATGCTGCCCTAACCTGCATCTTCTCCATTTCCTGAACATCCACGCCTAACAGAGATAGTGTTCCTCTTGTCTTAACCTACCACCCCATGAGCCTCCACATCCAACCTTTCATCCTCTGCAACTTCCGCCATCTCCAAAGGGATTCTACCACCAAAAATATCTTTACCCACTCCCCGCATTCCACATTGATTCCTGGCCCATTCACTGCTCCCCACTAATCTGCCTTCTGGCACTTATCCCTGCAAGTGGCATGAGTGTTACACCAACCCATTCACCTCCTCCCTCACCTCCATTCAGATGCAGTTTTTTCCGTTCCCCAACTTGTGGTGCATTGCACAGCAACCTTGCCATTTCTTTGGCATTTTCATCTGCTTTTTACGAGGCCAAGTTGCTAGCTTGATGCTCAAGCCAGCAGGATGAAAAGCATGCAAGGAGCCAGCTGGATTCGAACCTGGGACCACTCACCTTGAAGTCCGGTGCAGATGCCACTACACCACCAGCTGACCTCCATTCAGAGCCCCAAACAATTCTTCCAGATGAGGCAACGTTCACCTGCGAATCTGTTGGGGTCATCCATTATGTCCAGTGCTCCCAATGTGGCCTCAATGAGACCTGTCGTAAATTGGGGGACTGCTTCGTCGAGCACCTCCACTCCATGCGTCTAAATTGGAACTTCCCAGTGATCCAACACTTTAATACTGATCCCCATTCCTGTTCCAACATATTGGTTCATGACCTTCTCTTAAACTTAGGGTGGAGGAGCAACACCATATATTCCATCTGGGTAGCCTCCAACCTGATGGCATAAATATCAATTCTCCTTCCAGTAAACAAATCGTTTTCCTTCTCCTTTCCTCTTGTTCTATTTCCCTACTCTGCACTTTTACCTCTTCTCACCTGCCTATTACATCCCCCGGGTCACTTTCTCTTTCCCTTTCTCCTATTCCTCTCCTCTCCTGTCAGATTCCTTCTTCTCCAACCTTTCCCACCCACCTGACTTCAAGTATTACCTTCCATTTGGCCTCATTCTCCTCCCCCGCACTTCACCCTTTGATTCTGGCATCTTCCCCCTTCCTTCAAGTCTTGAAGAAGGGTCTCAGTCTGAAACATCGACTCTTTGTTCATTTCCATAGAAGCTGCCCACCCCCGTCTTTCATGTGTGTTGCTTTGCTTATCTCACATTCTGCCTTGTCATGGCTGTTGCAATTTATTTGTCTATCTGCATTTCACTTTCTCTGTAACTGTAGCACAGTATTCTGCATTCCATTATGTTTGCTTTTTGTACCACTTCAATGTACTTATGTTCGAAATGATCAAATGTGATGACATGCATACAAGGCTTTTCACTGTATCTCAGTGTCTGTGACAATAATAAACCAACTACCGACTACCAATTGCATTGGCCCAACTTGCCATGTCTCCTCTCCTCTCAGTTTAGCTGGCTGCTTAATTGGCTGAGAGAAGGCAGTGAAGTCTTGTCACAGTTCTACCTGAATGCGGTGTAAATAGGGTGAGAAGAATGGAGATAGATGAGAGTAAGAAAAAAAAACTTTTGAACTGTGAGAAAGATATTTGAAATAAAGTTAACATGAACAATATTCCAGTACAACTTGCGAGTTCTGGCATACACTGGGAACATGCTCTTTGAAGATGAATACAGATATCTCTCTACGTTGCTGCAAAATACCCAGTGGAATCTTTCTTGTCAATGTAAAAGGGCAGCCATGCCCTTGAATCTGAATCAGAATCAGAATCAGGTTTAATATCACCAGCATATGCCGTGAAATTTTTTAACATTATGGCACCAGTGCAATGAAATACATGATAAATAAATACAGAGAAAAAAACTGAGTTACATTAAGTATATTTGTGTCTATTAAATAGTTAAGTTAAAGTAAGTAGTACAGAAAAACAGAAATAAAAATAATTATGTTCATGGATTCAATGTCCATTTAGAAATCAGATGGCAGGTGGGAAGAAGCTCTTCCTGAATTGCTGCATGTGTGCCTTTAGGTTTCTGTACCTCCTTCCAACAGTAACAATGTGAAGAGGGCATGTCCTGGGTGGTGGGGATCCTTAATGATGGATGCCGCCCTCCTAAGGCACCGCTCCTTGAAGATGTTCGGATACTATGGAGGCTAGTACCCATGAAGGATAAGTTTCTGCAACTTATTTGATCTTGTGCAGTAGCCCCCCGCCCCCCCATACCAGACAGTAATACAGCCAATCAGAATGCTCTTCACTGTACATTTGTAGAAGTTTTTGAGTGTTGTAATTGACGCATCAAATCTCATCAAACTCCAACTGAAATATAGCTGCTGTCTTGCCTTCTTTATAGTTGTATCAATATGTTGTGTCCAAGTTAGGACCTCTGAGATATTAACACCCAGGAACTTAAAATTGCTTTCTCTCCCTATATCTGTTCCCTCTATGAGGATTAGTTTGTGTTCCCTCATTGATGCACTATCAATTACTCCAAAAGACTGGAAGTAGAGTAAATACTGAAAGGCTTTTACTAACAGTAAATGGACCAACATCCATGCTGAGTATCTGTCCTGGACTGAGGAGCAGTGGCACAATCGCCTTTATTCAGGGGTCTGTGGGAGGAGCCACAGGAGCAGTCAGCAGGGGGGCATGTCAAGATAGGTAACCTAGTTACAACGTGTATATATATATATATATATCACACTCATCTTAGCCTTTGTGGTCTTGCTGCTGACGTTGAGTGCAAGGTTGTTGTTGTAACACCACTTAATTAACTGGTATACCTCGCTCCTGTACGTACTCTCGTCACTGTCTGAGATTCTGCTAACAATAGTTGTATCATCAGCAAATTTATAGATGCCATTTGAGCTATGCATAGCCACACAATCATGGGATTAATATTGTCTCCAAAAAGCTCGCTTCTGTGATAGCGATACTTGGTACTGCAGTGAAGCAGCCTAGATTTTTTTCCTCATGTCTCAATAATAGGTCATAATTCCAGAACTTTCTAATTCAAAGAGCAGAATCTCAAACATTTTGTCACAATTGACACTTATAGGCTTTTGTGTCAACAGTGACATCCAGCAGGTGGTAAAATTGGCAATCAAATGATTACTGTTTAATAAGAAACCAGAGATAAATCCTGCCCTCATTTAACAATGCAAGAATTACCTTCTGACACACCTTTGAACAGCAGCTTGCTTGACACTGCAATATATTTACTGTCAGGCTACAATTTGACTGACTTGTCATTGTTAATCAATAGTTAGCTTGGCTTACATTGTAATACGCACAAAATGCTGGAGGGATTCAGCAGGCTAGGTTGCAACTATAGAAAAGAGTAAACAGTTGACATTTCAGGCCAAGACCCTTCATCAGGACTGGTAGTCCTGATTTATTTACATTGGTAGTGTCTATCTGGGTCCTGTGATGAAACATGTAGGATCCCAGCTATAGATGGCACAGCTCCCTATTTGCCTCCAGAAACCTGAGGCTATCAGGGCCAGGTGACCTTAGAAGGATGTATAATGATTAGAATGATGGTAGGTATAAGCACACTGCCATTGGTAGCATTGCAGAATCCTTTAGATTGTTCTTCAACCTCTTCCATATTATTTTGTGTAAAATGTATTCAATTGCTCACTGCACGCACTTCTCTGATAGTAAGTGCCCCATCAGAGAAGATCCTTGCTGGCTTTTAAATAAGCAAGCTAAACTACAGAAAGGCCAGGAGTGCTGACTGCATGGGAAATTAATAATTTAACTCCATTGCTCAAACAGACCCCACTATTGGCTGCACTGCCTGGAATGGGAATTTGGACTCCAAGAACTTGGATAGTGAGAGTGAACTCAGCAGGGAATATGGAGCTAAGATGGGGATGTGGTCAAGTCCCACACCCATGAAATTCCACCTCCCTGCCAGTTTGCCCAGTCTCACTAACAAGAGTATCCAGATGCCAAGGAAACGAGGGGCTTTTTGTTTCCTGTGACACAAATTTAGATTGAAAGCAAAGTCACGAATTTGAAGCTTTGGATGATAATCTCTCAGGAGATCTCCAACTGCATGGAAATTTGATGATGCAGCACCAGTTAGTGATTAATTGTTAAAGCAATTTGACAGTGTAAAATAATACAAGCACCACTGGCAGCTCCTTCATTCACAGTACTCTATTAAAACCTGTTCACTGCCTCAACACAGACACAGACACACACACACACACACACACACACACACACATCCACACACACACATGCAGACACACACAGATACAGACACACACACTTGTGAATATGCAATTGTAAATGTAATTTGCACTTTCGCAATCCCTTTCATTATGCAGATTGATTCTGGCTAGATATTTATTTATATTCACTTATGCGTAAAGGCAAACTGTACATGAGGGAAGGGTTGTACTTGAACCACAGGGTGACCAATATTCTGGCTTTGCAACCAGGGAGGACTTAAACTAGATTGGTGGTGGGAGGAGGGGGTTGGGTGGTGGAACACAAGAGAGCAGAGTCAATGAGAAGGAAGGGGTACAAGGAGCGTGAGCCTGCCATCAGGTTAGTCATGTTTACAATAAAGGGGCAGATAGGTCCACTGTTTTAAATTGCAACTACCGTGGATTCCGGTTAACTGGGTCAACAGTTAATCCGGGCAGTTGCTTATTTGGGACAACTCTTAAAGGACATAAACTAATCAAGAATATAGCAGCAATTCCCTTTGTTTATTTGGGACACTACGCTGCTTATTTGGGACAGGAGACTGCTGCCAAAATTTCTAACTAGCGTCAAACATGCGCACTTGTGTGGCTGTTAAACACTACACCGTACTTTTTAAATAGCATCAGTTGTGTATGTTTGTATTCACAAAGCTGTGATTTTTGTCACTGATAATTGAAGAGAAATAAGCAGTAAAGACAATTCAAAACTGTTTTGCTCATTGCAGTTTCAAGCATTCAGGCTTGGAGATGCCAGAACTTGCCGGGAGTGAAAATGAAATGATTTCACTACTTCAACAAGTTCGGAACTATGAAGAATTTGAAGGTATCAATAATCATCTTGAATGTTACAAAGAAAATGAAGATTTGGAGGATGAAATCATCAAAAAGCATTGTATGAAGATAGTAATTATCTGCTCTAGCTATCTGGGCTGACTTTGTTCACTTACAGTTTTATAGTACTGCAGTAGCATTGTTAGTGCTCTAATTTCATCTGTATTTCATTTAAATACATAATGTGTTACTCAGTTAAACAGTAGTTTGGCTTTATTATACATTTTTAACTATTTCCATGAAATTTTGGCTAATAGGGACAGCCATTTAATTGGGCCAAAATGTACTGGTCTCAATGTGTCCCTGTTAAAGAAATCCACGCATTTCAACCTTGAGGGCATTGGGCTGGATCTACCTGAGGTTGAATCTGTTCAAAGGTAAAGGAACCATTGGCAAGTGGGAGGCATTTAAAAGAGTCACAGCAAGAGTCCAGAGACAGCATGTTCCTGTTAGGGTGAAGGTTAACAAACCAAACTCCGGGAATCTTGACTAACAACAGATTTTAGGCTCTGGTCAGGAAAAAGAAGGAAGTATATATTGCATTTAGATAACTGGCTGCAAAGTAAACCCACAACACATGTAAAATGCTTAGGGAAAGGTTTATGAGAGAAATTGAGAGGGCAAAAAGAAGGTATGAGATAGATTTGACAAGCAGGGTTAAAGAACATCCCAAGTGGTTCTTCTGTTATATTAACAGTAGAAGGAGAGACTCGGTCTCTTAAAGTCCATCAGGGCTGTGTATGGTTGGAACCACAGTAGATGGCTAAGATTTTTAATGTCTATTTCTCTTCAGTATTTACTAAGGAGAACAACATGGATGCCAAACAAATGAGGACAATATGCACATTATGAGTAAAAGGTATTTGTATCCGTGAAGTGCTTTAAGGTGAGCAAATCCCCAGAACCTGACCAAGTGCAACCCTGGACCAAGAGGCCAGGGAAGAAGTCAGAGAGGTCTTTCATAGAGATAACTGCCAATGTTTTTTTCCCATTTTTCAAGGAGGGCAGCAAGGTCGGTCTAGGGGTTTGGAGCTTTAGCTGGATGACCTTTGACTCCAAGTTAAAAGTTCCAAGTAAATTTATTATCAAAGACTATATATGTCACCATATAAAACCCAGAGACTCATTTTCTTGCAGGCATAGTCAATAAATCCAATAACCGTCATAGAATCAGTGAAAGACTGCACCCAACCAGGGTTGACAATCAATTTGCAAAAGACAACAAGCTGTGCGAATACAGAAGGAAAGAAAAAAAGAAAAAGTATATAAATAAATATATAAATAAACAATAAATATTGAGAACATGGGATGGAAAAGTCCTTGAAAGTGACTGTATAGGTTGTGGGAACACTTCAGTGATGGGGCACGTGAGGTTATCTAATTTACCCTTTGGTTCAAGAGCCTGATGGTTGAGAGATAACTATTTTTAAACCCGTTGGTGTGAGTCCTGAGGCTCCAGTAACTTCTTCTTGATGACAATAGTTGGGCAGCACGGTAGTGCAGTGGTTAACACAATGTTTTACAGTACAGGCAATATGAGTTCAATTCCCACTGCTGCCTGTAAGGAGTTTGAACGTTCTCACCGTGAACGCTTGGGTTTCCTCCCACAGTCCAAAAATTAAGCTGCCAATTAAGCTGGCGGCTTAATTGGTCATTGTAAATTGTTCTGTGATTGGGCTAGAGTTAAGTTGGGGGATTGCTGAATGGAGAGACTCAAAGGGCCGGGAGAGCCTATTCCATGCTGTATCTCAATAAATAAATAAGGAGAGTATGCCTGTGTGGTGGGGGTCCCTGATGACGGGTGCAGCTTTCCTGCAACAACGCTCTGTGTAGATGCGCTCAATGGTAAGGAGGGTTTTACCCATGATGGACTGGGTTATATTCACTACTTATTGTAGGATTTTCCATTCAAGGGCATTGGTGTTTCCATACCAAGCTGTGATGCAGCCAGTCAATATACACCTGTAGAAATTTATCAGTTTTAGATGTCGTGCCGAATATTCACAAACTCCTAAAGAAATCGAGGTGCCGCTATACTTTCTTCATAATGGCACTTACGTGCTGGGCCCGGGACAAGTCCTCTGAAATGATAACACTGAGGAATTTAAAGTTGCTGACCCTCTCCACCTCAGGACCTGCAATGAGGACTGGCCCATGGACCTCTGCTTTTCTCCTCTTGAAATCGATGATCAGTTCCTTGGTCTTGCTGACATTGAGTAAGAGGTTGTTGTTATGGCACCACTCAGCCAGATTTTCAATATCCTCCCTGATTCATCACCACCTTTGATTCGGCCTACAACAGTGGTGTTATCAGCAAACTTGAATATAGCATTGGAGCTGTGCTTAGTCACACTGTCATAAGTGCAAAGTGAATAGAGCAGGGGGCTAAGCACACAGCCTTGTCATGCACCTGTGCTGATAGTGATTGTGGAGGAGATGCTGTTGCCAATCCAAACTGACTGGAGGTTGCAAGTGAGGAAATCCAAGATTTAATTGCACAAGTAGGTAACCTCGTTGTTGCTGTTCCCCTCAATAATAAATATACCACATTGGATACTGCTGGGGCGTTAAAACTGCAGCGACTGGGTCTCTGGCAAAAGTCTGGCTCTGTGGCTCAGAAGGGAAGGGGGTGAAGAGGGCTGCAGTAGTGATAGGGGATTTCATAAGCAGAGGAGCAGGAAACATACTCTGTGGACCTGAGTGTGACACCAAGATGCCACGTGCCTCTCATCTGCCAGGGTAGGTGATGTCTCAGATGTGGTCCACAGCATCATAAAAGGGGAGTGTGACAGCCAGAAGTTATGGTACATATTGGTACCAATGACATAGGTAGGAAAAGAGATGAGATTCTAAAGAGAGTAAATAGGGAATTAGGTAGAAGTGCCACTTGCCAGTGAGGTTAAGAATAGGGTGATTTGGCATGTGAATGTGTGGCTGCGGAATTGGTGCAGATGGTAGCGTTTCAAACTTGGGATCTTTACTGGGGAAGGTATGACATGTACAAAAAGGACAGGTTGCTTCTGAACTTGAAGGGCATCACTGTACTTGCTAAGGCTGTTTGGGAGGGTTTAAACTAAATTGACAGGGGATCGGAACTGGAGAGATAGAGCTGAGGACAGGTCACATGCTATACAAGTAGATACACTGCGTAGTGAGACTGTGAGAAAGAAAAGGCAGATGATAGGGCAAAATTGCAGTCAGTAGGATGAGTTGAAGTGCAGTGATTAGTTTTGACAGAATGATGGCATTGAATGCCAGCTGTAGACTATAAAGAGCATCCTAATATATGCAGCTTTGCTGTCCAGATGTTTCAGGGTTGAGTGACGAGCCAGTGAAATTGCATCTGCTGTGGACCTGTTGTGCCGGTAGGCAAACTGGAGCAGATCCAAGTCACTGCTGGGGCAGGAGTTGATATGTTTCATCATCAACCTCTCTAAACACTTCATCACTATGGATGTAAGTGCTAGTATATGATCGTTATTGAGGCAGATTACTGCATTCTTCTTAGGCATCAATATAATTGAAGCCTAAATGAAGCAGATGGGTACCTCATTCTACCTAAGCGAGGGTTTAAAGATATTGGTGATCACTCCAGCCAGTTGATCAGCACAAGCTTTTAGTATTCAGCCAACTACCCCATATAGGCCAGATCATTGTTGGGACCTTAACATTTAAGGATCCTCCACCCAGCATCTTGTTGGTGAATGTGCAGTCACTGGAAAATAAGATCGACAGTCTCAGCACAAGGCTGCTGCACCAGAGACAGATGAGGTAGATCTCAAGTTTTGTTTGCTGTACCAAAACTTGTTATCAGCAGGCACACCGGATGCAGCGGTCAGTCTACAGTGGATGGAACCACAATTTCTGCTAAGGAAAAAGGTGGTGGTGTGCTTTTTGGTCAATTCTCTTTGGTGTTTGGATGTGGAGGTTATGTCGACCTGTTGTTCCCCCAAGTTAGAAAACCTAATGATAGAATGTAGACCATTCTATTTTCCTCAGGAGTTCTCATCCGTGATCCTGACCGCAGATTATGCACCACTGGTGGCCGACTATAAGCAAGCATCCCGACACTGCAGACAAGAAACAGCCCATCCCAATGCATTTCAAATTTTAGTTGGTGACTTCATCCAGATTTGTTTGAAGAAAACCCTGGTCAGTTATCACCAGCATGTAACCAGTATCACCAGAGATCCCAACACACTAGACCACTGCAATAAGGAATGCCTATTGTTCCTTTCTTAGAATGCAAATTGGACCATTTGGCTGTACTCCTACTACCTAAAGAGCAAGTCACCGGAGATCAAGACAACCAAGAGGTGGACACAGGAGGCAGAAGAATGGTTATAGGATTGCCTTGAGTCAGTGGACTGGGCCGTGTTCAAGAACTCATCTGAGGACCTGGATGACACTACCAGGTTTGTTACAGACTTTATTAAAACAGCTCTAGATGAATATGTCTCCACGAAATCATTCAGGGTCTAACCAAATCAGAAGCCCTGGATGACCCGTGAAATCCGGGAATTTGCTGGAGGGCCAGATCAGAGGCGTCCAAGTTATCAGGAATGTTACAAAAGGTACAGGTATGATCTCCGGAAAGCCATATCTCGGGCAAAGTGGAGATTCCAGACTAGACTAGAATCAATAAGGGATGCTCGGCATCTGTGGCAGGGTTTAAATGCCATAACCTCCTAGTTAACCAAGTTAAATCAAGCGACCTAGGGGACAGCACAGCTTTGGTTCCAAATGAGCTCAATGCCTCTATACTCGCTTTGACCACCAGAACATGAGGGAACCATCGTGCACCCACACATCTGCCGATGATCCTTTGATCATACTATCTGGAGATGACATGCAGGCTGCCTTCAAAAGTGTGAGTCCAAGGAAAGCATCTTGTCCAGAGGGACTACCTGGCCAAGTACTGGAGACCTGAGCTGACCAACTATCTGGTGTGTTCACGGATATCTTCAACATCTCGCTTCAGTAGTGTGTAGTACCCACCAGCTTCAAGCAGGTTTCAATCATACTGTTGCCCAAGAAGAGTGTGGTAACCTGCTTCAATGACAATCACCCAGTGGCACTTACATACACAGTGATGAAGTCATTTGAGAGGCTGGTGTTGAAACTTATCAGTTCCTGTATCCACTCCAATCTTCCTACCAGAGCAACAGCTCCACAACAGATGCCATCTCATTGGCTCTTCGTACATCCCTGGAACATCTGGACAGCAAAGATGCATACATCACAATGTTCTTTATCAATTACAGCTCAATGTTTAATACCATCATCCCCTCAAAACTCCAAGTCCTGGGCCGCAATACCCCCTTGTGCAATTGGATTTCCTCACTTGCAGACTCCAGTCAGTTTGGATTGACAAAAACATCTCAACAATCTCCATCAGCACAGATCTCCCACAGGGATGTGTGCTTAGCCCTTTGCTCTACTTGCTTTACACATATGACTATGTGGCTAAGTACAGCTGCAACACCATATTCAAGTTTGCTGATGACACCACTGTTGTGGGTCATGTCAAACCACGGTGATGAATCAGCATACAGGAGGGAGATTGAAAATCTGACCGAGTGGTGTCATAACAACAACCTCTCACTCAGTGTCAGCCAAACCAAGGAATTGATTGTAGACATCAGGAGAAGGAAACCAGAGGGCCATAAGCCAGTCCTCATCGGAGTATCAGAGGTAGAGAGGGTCAGTAACTTTAAATTCCTGGGCGTTACTATCTCAGAGGACCTGTCCTGGACCCATTATATAAACGTAATTGCAAACAAAGCACAACAGCGCCTCTACTTCCTCAGGGGTCTGTGGAGATTCGACATGACAGCAAAACCTTGACAAACTTCTACCGATGTGTGGTGGAGAGCATATTGACTGGCTGCATTATAGTCTGGTATGGGAGCACCAATGCCTTTGAATGGAAAATCCTACAGAAGGTAATGAGTTCACCCCAGTCCATCACAGGTAAAACCTCCCAACTATTCAGCACTTCTACATAAAATGCTATCATGAGAAGGCAGCATCCATCATTAGAGAAGTCCACCACCCAGACCATACTCTTTTCTCGCTACTGCCATTAGATAGAAGGGACAAGTGCCTCAGGACTCACACCACCAGATTGAAGAACAGTTACTACCCTTCAACCATCAGGTTCTTGAACTAAAGAGGATATCTACACTCATATATTGAGATGTTTCCACAACCAATGATCTCACTTTAAGGACTCTTTATCTTGTTATTTCATGCTCTCGTTAATTATTGCTATTTACTAATATTTGCATTTGCGCATTTTGTTGCCTTCTATGCTCTTGCTCTTTCATTGATCCTGTTAAAGTGACTCTTCTATAGATTTGTTGTCTATGCCTACAGGAAAAAGTATCTCAGGGTTTTATGTGTACTCTGATAATAAATTTTACTTTGAACTTTAATACACATTGTATTGAAAGAACAGGCAGATAGGTAGCAGTGGTGAGATGGCTCTGTTGGTAAAAAAAAAAGAAATCAAAACCTTAGAAAGAAGTGACATCGGATGGAAAGATGTAGAAATCTTGTGTTTTTTTTTACTTCCGGGGTGCCAAGGCACGACTCGAGTAGCAGCAGTACTCTCAATGGATCTGATTAAATATTCCTGCTTCTGCCTGATACAGCTAAAAAGCACAACTGCTTCCAAGATCAGTTCAATCAACAAAGATGTCTTAATGCGTTTAAACGAACTATCGCTGCTTAAAACTGATGGAAACAACACTGATTGTGGTCGGAAGTGCCCATGGAGAACACCTCGGAAGAAGCGCGGGCGTAGATCAGGTGATTGACAAAAGGGATATGAGAGGATCATGGGACAGGAGGCCCAGGGAGAAGGAAAAGGGGGAGGGGGGAAAACCCAGAGGATGGGCAAGGGGTATAGTCAGAGGGACAGAGGGAGAAAAAGGAGAGAGAGAGAAAGAATGTGTATATATAAATAAATAACGGATGGGGTACGAGGGGGAGGTGGGGCATTAGCGGAAGTTAGAGAAGTCAATATTCATGCGGTTCCCCCCCCCCTTTTCCTTCTCCCTGAGCCTCCTGTCCCATGATCCTCTCATATCCCTTTTGCCAATCACCTGTCCAGCACTTGGCTCCATCCCTCCCCCTCCTGTCTTCTCCTATCATTTTGGATCTCCCCCTCCCACTTTCAAATCTCTTACTAGCTCTTCCTTCAGTTAGTCCTGATGAAGGGTCTCGGCCTGAAGCATCGACTGTACCTCTTCCTAGAGATGCTGCCTGGCCTGCTGCGTTCACCAGCAACTTTGATGATTTGCGAAGGGCTATTTCAAGGGCAAAGAGATCATTTCGAATGAGGTTGGAGACGACATCATATGCATGGCAACTCTGGCATGGTCTGCAAGACATTACTTCCTACAAAGCGAAACCCCAATAGTATGAATGGCAGAAATGCTTCACTACCAAATGAACTCAGCGCTTTCTATGCACACTTTGAAAGGGGAAACGCAACTACAGCTGTGAGACCCCTGCTGCATCTGATGAGCCTGTGATCTCCGTCTCAGAGGCTGATGCTAGACTATCTTTAAAGAGAGTGAACCCTCGCAAGGTGGAAGGTCCCGGTGGCAGACATCCCACCCTGCAAAAACTTATTTCAGGGAGGTAGCAACCATCAATTTGCAGGAGACTCCCGGAACTTCCAGGAGAGGTGGGATGTCTGCAATACAGTAGCTTCTTAGCAGCTAGCCAGCTAGTTTAAATAACGTTAGCTATGCTAACGAACAAATGACACCTGTTAAACTCACCTCAACATGTCGTTTACAGTCTTAACCCACCATGGGCAATAGAAAATTCATGTTTGCAAACAGTGCAGCGAGCAACACTATCATTATTCTTGACCCCTATTAGGCAGGGGTACACTTTGGCGTAGTCTAGGGTGACGTACATTTTATATTTTCTTTTTTTGGAACACTCTGCCACTCTGACTTTTTTTGGAACTCTCTTGCTCTTGCTCTCGCTCTCTCCCTATCGCGCACATGCGCGCTCTCTCACTCATGGTCGCTCTCACTCGCGCTCGCTTTCTCACTCTCTCGCTCTCGCTCTCGTGCTCGCTTTCTCACTCTCTCGCTTTCACTCTCTCTCTCTCGTGCTTGCTTTCTCGCTCTCGTGGTCGCTCTCACTCACACTCGCGCTTGCTTTCTCACTCTCTCTCTCTCTCTCTCTCGTGCTTGCTTTTTCACTCTCTCTCACGCTCTCGCGCTCTCTCTCGTGGTCGCTCTCACTCACACTCGCTCTCTCGCTCTCGCTTTCTTGCTCTTGCGCTCGATCTCTCACTCACTCGCAAAAAAATTAATTTCCGGGACATTGTATATAATTTGTGGGCATCAGAGAGCCAGTATTATTTTGGGGGAGACTCCCGGAACTTCCGGGAGAGGTGGGATGTCTGCGATGGAATACCTGGTAAGGCTTTGAAAACGTGTGCCAACCAACTAGCGGGAATATTCAAGGACATTTTCAACCTCTCACTGCTACGGGCAGAAGTTCCCACAAGCTTCAAAAAGGCAACTATTATATCAGTGCCTAAGAAGAATAATGAGAACTGCCTTAATGATTATGGCCTGGTATCATTCATACTGACACTGATGGAATGCTTTGAGAGGTTGGTCATGACTAGACTGAACTCCTGCCTCAGCAAGGACCTGGACCCACTGCAATTTGCCTATCACCACAATAGGTCAATGGCAGACGCAATCTCAATGGCTCTCCACATGGTTTTAGAACACCTGGACAACATAAACACCTATGTCAGAATGCTATTCATTGACTATAGCTCAGCATTTAATATGATCATCTCCACAATCCTGATTGAGAAGTTGCAGAACCTGGTCCTCTGTACCTCCCTCTGCAATTGGATCCTCGACTTCCTAACCGGAAGACCACAATCTGTGTGGATTGGTGATAACATATCCTCCTCGCTGACAATCAACACTGGCGCACCTCAGGGGTGTGTGCTTAGCCCACTGTTCTATTCTCTATATACACATGACTGTGTGACTAGGCATAGCTCAAATACCATCTATAAATCTGATGACAATACAAGCATTGTTGGTAGAATCTCAGGTGGTGATGAGAGGGCATACAGGAGTGTGATATGCCAACTAGTGGAACGGTGCCACAAGAACAACCAGTAAGACGAAAGAGCTGATTGTTGACTTCAGGAAGAGTAAGACAAAGGAACACATACCAATCCCCATAGAGGGATCAGAAGTGAAGAGAGTGAGCAGCTTCAGGTTCCTGAGTGTCAAGATCTCTGAGGATCTAACCTGGTTCCAACATATTGATGTAGCTATAAAGAAGGGAAGACAACGGCTATACTTTATTAGGAATTTGAAGAGATTTGGCATGTCAACAAATACACTCAAAAACTTCTATAATTGTACCACGGAGAGCATTCTGACAGGCTGCATCACTGTCTGATATGGAGGGGCTTCTGTATAGGATCGAAAGAAGCTGCAGAAGGTTGTAAGTCTAGTCAGCTCCTCTTGGGCACTAGCCTACAAAATACCCAGGACATCTTTAGGGATTTGTGTCTCAGAAAGGCAGCTTCCATTATTAAGGACCTCCAGCACCCAGGGCATGCCCTTTTCTCACTGTAACCGTCAGGTAGGAGGTACAGAAGCCTGAAGGCACACACTCAGCGATTCAGGAACAGTTTCTTCCTCTCTGCCATCCAATTCCTAAATGGATATTGAAGATTTGGACACTACCTCACTTTTTTAAATATATAGTATTTCTGTTTTTGCATGTTTTTTAATCTAATCAATATACATAATTGATTTACTTGTTTATTTATTTGTTTTTCTCTTTCTGCTATATCATGTATTGCATTGAACTGCTGCTGCTAAGTTAAGAAATTTCACATCACATGCCAGTGATAATAAACCTGATTCTGATTCTGGGTAGAGTTAAGAAACTGCGAGAGTCAAAAGATCCTGATGACAGGCCTCTGAACAGTAGCCAGGGTGTGGGGGACGAACTGCAATGGGAGATAAAAAAGGCAAGGAAAAGGATTAATGTTACGATAGTCGTGGGGGCATTTCAATATGCAGGTACATTGGGAAAAATCAGGTTGCTGCCTATGAAATAGTTTTTTTAGAGCAGTTTGTGATTCAGCGCACTAGGGAAAAGGGAATTCTGGATTGGATATTGTGTAATGAAATATATTTGATTTGGGAGCTCAAGGTAAAGGAACCCTTAGGAAGCAGCAATCATAATATGATAGAATTCATCTTGCAGTTTGAAAGGGAGAAACTAAAATCCAATGTGTGAGTATTGCAGTGGAGTTAAGACAATTACAGAGGCATGAGAGAGAAGCTGGCTAACTTTGATTGGAAGGGAATACTAGTAGGGATAACAGCAGAACAGCAATGGCTGGAGCTTCTGGGAGCAATTCAGAGACACAGGATAGATATATCCCAAAGAAGAAAATATATTCTAAAGTGAGAATGAGGTAACTGCTGCTGACAAGGGAAGTCAAGTATGGCATAAAAGCAAATGAGAGGGCATATAAGATAGCAAGAATGGTATGTTAGAGAAATGGGAAGCTTTTAAAAATCAACAGAAGGCAACTTAAATAAAAAGGGAAAAGATGAAATATGAAGGTAAGCTAGCCAATAATACTAAAAAACATACCAGCAGTATTTTTCAGAAATATAAAGAGAGGCAAGAGCAGATATCAGACAGCAGGAAAATGGTGCTGGAGAGGTAGTATTGTGGGATAATGAAATAGCGATGATCTTATGATCTTAATAAATACTTTGCATCAGTTTTCACTGTGGAAGACACCAGCAGTAGTCAGAAATTCAAGAATGTCAGGGGGCAGAGTTCTTTGTAGTTGCTATTGCTAAGGAGAAGATGCTTGGGAAGCTGAAAGATCTGAAGGTAGATAAGTCACCTGGACCAGAAGGACCAAGGTTTGAAAAGATTAGCCAAGAGATTGTGGAGGCAATCTTTAAGAAAGAAGGGAGGGAAAAGACGGAAAACTAGAGTTCAGTTAATTTGACTTCAGTGGTTGGGAAGATGTTGGAATGCATTATTAAGGATGAGGCTTCAGGGTATTTGGAGGCACCTGACAATATAGGCCAAAAATAGCATGGATTCCTTAAAAGAAAATCTTGCCTGACAAATCTGTTGGAATTTATGGAAGAAATAGACAAAGGAGGGCTTGTGGATATTGCTTACTAGCATTTTCAGAAGGCCTTTGACAAGGTGCTGCACATGAGCCCATGGTGTTACAGGAAGATATTAGCATGGATAGAAGTCTAGCTGACTGGTAAGAGGCAAAGAATGGGAATAAAGAGGGCCTTTTCTGCCTGTCTGCCGGTGACTAGCGTGTTCTTCAGATGTCACTGTTGGGACCGTTTCTTTTCACATTATATAGTAATGATATGGATGATGGAATTGATGTCTTTGTGGCCAAGTTTGTGGGCAATACAAAGATAGGTGGAGGGCAGATAGTTTTGTGGAAGCAGGGAGTCTGCAGAAGGACTTAGACAGATTGGGGAAAAGAAGTGGCAGATGAAGTGCAGTGTCAGGAAGTAAGGAAGGCAAATGCAATGTTCATATTCCTTTTGAGAGGACTAGAATATCAAAGCAAGAACGTGAAGCAGAGTCTTCATATTGCAATGGTCAGACCACACTTGGAGTATTGTGAGCAGTTTGAACCTCTTATCTAAGAAAGTATGTGCTGGCATTATACAGGATCAAGAGGAGATTCACAAAAATGATCCAGAGAACAAAGGATTAATGTGTTTGGAGCACTTGATGGCTCTGGGCCCGTACTCCCTGGAGTTTAGAAGAATGATGGAGGACCTCATTCAAATCTATCAGATATTGAAATGCCTAGATAGAGTGGAAATGGAGAGAATGCTTTCAATGATGGGAGAATCTAGGACCAGAGGGCACAGACTTAGATATCCCTTTAGAACAGAGATGAGGATGATTTTTTTTTAGCCGGGGGTGGTGAATCTGTGGAAGTCATTGTTACAGATGGCTGTGGAAGGCAAGTCATTGGGTGTATTTAAAGTGGATGTTGATAAGTTCTTGATCTGTAAGGGCATCAAAAGCTATGGGGAGAAAGCAGGAGAATGAGTTTGAGAGGGATAATAAATCAGTCACAATGGAATGGTAGAGCAGAATGGTCTAATTCTGTTCCTATGTTTTACAGTCTTATGGAACTACAGTCCAGTAAGCCTGGACTTCATTTGTAAGAAGTTACTAAGGGAATTCTGAGGGACATGATCTACCATCACTTGGATAGTGAAGGCCTGATCAGGAATAATCAGTATCATTTTGTGAGGTCATATCTGACTATTCTACTGGAGTTTTCAAAGTGACAGTGAAGGGGATAGTTGAAAGTGGAGCTGTGGATTCCACCTTAAAGACTTTAGTAAGGTGTTTCACAATATCCTGCATGGTAGCCTGATCTGAAGGTTAAGTCACATGGGATTCAGAGAGAGCTAGTGAGGTGGATTCAAATAGTGGGGTGCAGAGGGTGATGGTTGAAAATCAAATTTTGACTGGAGACCTGTGATTATGGGGTGCCCCAGGGATCAGTGCCGGGACCTCAGTTATTCTTTATTTATGTTAATGATTCGGATAAGAATGTGTATGTCATGATTAACAAGTTTGCTGATAATACTAAATGAGGGGGTTGTGGTGATAGTGAAGCAGCTTACAATGATAAGAGATCTTAATTAGGGGGATGGAAAATACATTTCAGCTTAGATAAATTTGAAATGATGTACTTTAGATAGTAAAGCCAGGGTAGGACTTAGACAGTGAATAACAGAGCACTGATGAGTATTGTCAAACAAAAGAACCTGGGAGTACAAGTGCAAATTTTGCTGAAAACAGCCACACAAGTAGATGGGAGGGAGAAGTATCCTGGCCTTTCTCAGTCAGGATGTCGTGTTTAGGAGTGGGGATGTTATGTTGCAGCTTATAAGTTGTTGGTGAGACCGTACTGAAGTGTTTTGTAGAGCTTCGGTCATCTTGTTATTGGGAGGACATTTTCAAACTAGAAAGAGTACAGAGAGGCCAGATTTAGAGTTTGGTCATGCTGGGTCTTTATTCCTTAGATCACAGGAGAATGAGGAGATGGATGTTGTAGTGATCACAGAGCTTGATAATTAGCTTGCAGACCTTTCATCATCAGTTGAGGTGAGATCTTCAGTGCGCGGTTGTTGCTGTTTCTCTCTGGGGGTGCTTGAGTTTACAGAGCCCCCAATCATTTGCCTCAGTCCTGATTGGCTACACCTTCAGTTGAGCTTTGCATTCCATTGGCTCACATTTCTTTGTGTCTTAGGGACTCGTAGGTGGTGTCCCTTTTGATATGCTTATCAAAAGGAAAACCACGCTTCTAAAAATTCTCGTGCCTGCGTCGTGTTTGTCTGTGCCAGAAGCTTCACGGAGTCCCAGTTAAAATGGTGTCCTTCTTGGTCTTCATGTACCAAGATCAGCAACAGTGGATCATGTCTCCATATTAGGAGGAGTGACCTCGGAGATTTATACAATCATGAGTGGTATAGATAACATAGGTGGTCCTATTTAAGATGGCGCTACCAAAGGCGTGTGATGCTTACTGGTAGTTGGAAAGGAAAGAAATTCAACTAAAAGCATTACTAATAACACCTTTTCTGAAGTAAACTATGGTTAACTATCACTGCAAGCAATGAAGAAGCAAGCGGAGGCAAAGGTGATTCGAAGGATCGTCTGTGTTGGTACTCGCAAAGCTGAAGCACAATATGTTCGAGACGGGGTCGCAGATAGAGTTGGTATCGCTATAGGAGTTGGGGTTGGAGTGAGACTTGAAGAGGAGACAATGTGAAAGAGTTTCGATGCCCGTCCACCTAACCCAGGTGAGAGGTTTGATCACTCTAAGTGCTGAGCCGATTTGGTGAGACCGAGAATGGCTGCAGGCTAGGCGGACCAAGCATATTATTATGCTGTGGTCCGGGTCCGAGAGTGAGGTGCTAACCGGTGCTTGAACAATTTAAATGCCACTCCAGGTAGACTGGAAAACACGAGTTTCAGGACCGGAGACAAGGGTCAGGCTGATATTGATCAATCTCCCGTGATGTTTATTCATCTCTGAGCAGTGAACTGTCCTGGCTGCTGTGTTAATAAGACTGAGACTGGGGCCTACTCTGACTGCTCCAGGGAGCAGATCTGGTTTGGAACACTGTTGCTTGCTTCTATTGTTTGAATGATTCTGTTCTTTCCTTTCTCCTGCTCTGCACAGTAGTTTTGGTCTTCCTTTTTTTTATTTGTGTTCTTTGGGTTTCTTGCTTTGTGGCTGCTTGTAAGCAGACAGATCTCAAGTTGTATAACTTACACATTCTTTGATAATAAATGTACTTTGAATCTTTGCATTGTTCCTTTCCCCAGGTCTGTGAAGTCCAAAATGAGAAGGCAAAGATACAAAATAAGAGGGGAGAAATTTAAATGAAACCTGAGAAACAACTTCTTTATACAGAGGTTAGTGGCTATCTGGAATGAGGTGCCAAAGCAAGTGGTTGAAGCAGATCTGAATGGAATATTTAAAAGGCATTTGGATAGGTACATTGAGGTGTAGGGTTTGGAAGGTTTTGGGCTCAATGTGGGCAACTGCGATTGGGATGGTGGATGGGTGGTCTGCATGAACCAGTTGGGCCAAAAGGCCTGCCTCTGTATTGTATTACTCTATGTCTATGAAAATTTGTATTTATATCAAGCACAGAGCAGAAAATTTGATTGAGGAGCAATCATTTGTTTAATTCAATTTTTTGTCCATTTGTAAAGGGTAATCCTGCTGATAACATTATAGCATTGCTTCATAAATTAGCAAAGCCATAGATACACAGGCACTTAATCAGCATTACATTACACAGCAGTGCTCTCATTGGGCTCGAGGAAATAGTTCATCATTTCATGAAAACTGAAAAGCTAGAACGTTATAGAAAGAAAAAATGTATAATACACAATTGCTTGTCCTTGGTGTTGTTGGAAGGACTTTTGTGTGTGTGTGTGTGTGTGTGTGTGTGTGTGTGTGTGCGCGCGCGCGCGCGCGTGTGTGTGTGTGTGTGTGTGTGTGTGTGTGTGTGTGAGAATCATTTGGAAGGCTTGCTGGATAACACCAAAGGTTCAAAGATTCAAAGTATATTTATTATCAAAATATGTATGCAGTACGCAACCCTGAGATTTGCCTTCCCACAGACAGCCATGGAACAAAAAAAAACATGGAACACATTCAAAGAAAAACATCAACCCCCACCAACCCACCCTCAGAAAAAGAAATTGCACAAATGGCAACAAAAAAGGGTGAAAAACACAGAATATAAAACACAAATCGAAAGAGTCCAGGCATATTCAGTTCAGCCCAGTGCCATTATCTGATGAAGTCCTGATGAAGGGTCTCGGCCCGAAACATAAACTGTACCTCTTCCTAGAGATGCTGCCTGGCCTGCTGCATTCACCAGCAGCTTTGATGTGTGTTGCCATTATCTGCAGGCTGCCCTGATTCACGGTTGCTCAAAATAGCAACAAAAAAAGGAGCAACCACAAACCAGAACCCAATTCAACGAGAGATATTGTCAATGAAGCATTCTTGCCCCACCTCAAGAAGAATTAATGCTGGTGTCCCTTTAAGATTAGCTACTTCTGAGGTTTAGGTTGCACCCAGCATTACCACATTTGTCCCTTTATCCTCTGAAAGCTAAGATGGTGTGTAGACAACACTAGAAATAAGATAATTTCACATGGTGACTTCAAGTTCCAAGTGCTTCATAAAAAGTTTTTTTTAATGTAGTCACCAATGTTATTCATACAGTACATATTTTGGTCTTTTCAGGCCATGAAAGAAGATGTCAATTAGATAGAGCCCCTGCTCTACTAAGGCCAAACTGTGATAACCCCTAGAGACCACTAAGGTAGAAGCTGGAATAATCCTCTCTTCTCTCCTCACTCCTTTTTCCATCTACCATATTTGAGAATATCTGAGCTCTCTCCTGTGTTTCTTAAGAGAAACCTGGTTGAGATGAAGAAATGGATGGAAGGAATGAAGCTTTAAAAATCAATGACATTCAACCCCCAAGTGCCCATAATTTGTTGTTTTATTCAATTTCTCATTAATTGGCCATTCTCTCCCATGAACATGTAGATTTACAGATGACTATAATGATTATGAATTGTGGTTATCTTGAGAACATCCAGCTGAGCCAATCTGTCACCTTGTACAATAATTAAACAATTTTTTTTTTGTAAATTAGAAATTGGTAGTTAGTTTATTATTGTTACACGTACCAAGATAAAGTGAAAAGTTTTTGTTTGCATGCCATGCCATCCTGATATTCTATACACAAGTATATTGAGGTAATACAATAAAGGAAAAATAACAGGATTCAGAACGGTTATTTATCTTAGAGGTAAAGTGCGGAATAGGCCCTTCAGACTTCAAGCCACGCTGCCCAGAAATCCCTAGATTTAATCCTAGCCTAATCACAGGACAATTTACAATGACCAATTAACCTACCAACCAGAACGTCTTTGAACTGTGGGAGAAAACCGGAGAATCCGGAGGAAACCCACACGGTCATGGGGAGAGCGTACTAACTCCTTACAGGCAGTGGAGCGAATTGAACCCGGGTCACTGGTACTGTAAAGCATTGTGCTAATCACTACGCTACTGTGCTGCCCCAAATATATAGAGTTAGTCTCGAATATAGTGTTACGGTTACAGACAAAATGTGATGCAGGTAAACAATTAAGGTGTTGGGCTCACAACAAGATAGGTGAAAAGATCGAAAGTTCATCTTTATCATGTAAGGGAATTATAACAGCAGGATAGAAGCTGTCCTCGAGGTTTTGTACCTTCTGCCTGATTGGGGGGGGGCGCGGGGTGGAGAAGTGAGAAGATTGGTAAATTGGTTTATTATTGTCACATTCATTGAGATACAGTCAAAAACTTTGTTTTGCATGCCTTGCACACAGTTCATTTCATTACAACAGACCACTAAGGTAGTGCAAGGGAAAGCAAAAACAGATTGCAGAATAAGCTGTTACAATTAAATTGGTAAAGTGTTTAGTGTTGGACTGTTGGACCCTAAAAGGTTCATGCAGACTCATCCCCAAACTCTATCAGTATCTGCATGGCAGAAAAATAAGGAAAGAATATCGCAATTAATTTTATTCAACATCATTAATTTGTTATATTTAAATAGAAAGTGTAAGAAAATTATTTGCTGCCTTTTGTCTTACATAATTGACACTATCATTGCATGCATTCATACACCAAAGTGGCAGCTCTCCTTGAACTCTAATAATGTAAATTGGAGCTTAGAATGAAACTGACAGATTATTGAATCGCATCTCATTTTAAAAATTCATAGACAGACCCTCAATAATTTGGCGAGTATATCATTGCCATGTATTGATTTTCAACAGCATCCTATAAACTTCCGATATGTAAAATTGGGTGGCTGTGTTACTGTGGCAACAGAATGGTTATAGCATTTATTTTTGTTTCAGATGCTAGTTTGATTTAAGCACCAATTTGATTTGGAGTTACTCAGGCAGAGCTGATTTGTTTTGTCACAGCCTGCAATTCACCTGCAAATTGTTCTTTGATAACTACCTTGTAATGCTCTTTTCTCAAAGGAAATTCTGTCCATTTAAATTAAAGGCAAACAAACCGTTTTGCATATATTGTGATTTCCCAGGCACAGGGCTGCTTTAACAAGGAAAAGCGACATGTGAGCATGTCGGCATTAGGAGTTAAACCTATCATCATTCTTTAACTCATTAGGGTTCTCAGTAACATTTGTTCTTTTATGTCTTTTTCTTTCCTAATCTCTTGCCTCTGGATTCCTCTCCCATTCTTCCAGCTGATTCACTCAGTTTCAGGAATAGAGATGTTCATATAAAGGTGCATAAAATCTTGTGGGGCATAGATAGGATGAATATACACAGTTTATCTTTCCCAAGGGAAAAGGAACTAAACAGTAAAGGTGATAGGTGAAAGAGTTAAAGGATCTTGAAGGACAATTCTTCAAAGTGTTGTCAGTCCAGAAGAATATGATGCTAGTATTCAACACTATCAAAGGTGACATCCTCAAAACAGTTCAGAAAGCAACTCCTTGGTCTTCCTGGTGGCCAAACATTTTAATTCCAATTCCCATTCCCATTCCGACATGTCAATCCATGGCCTCCTCTTGTGCCAAGGCGAGACCACCCTCAGAGTTGGGGGAGCAATGTCTTATATTCCATCTTGGTACCCTCCAGCCTGATGGCATTTCTTCTTCCAGTGAAAAAAAAAATCCCACCTTCCCCATCCTGCCACCTATTCCCCATTCTGACCTTTTACTTCTTCTCACCTGCCTATAACTTACCCTTGGGTTCCCTCCTCCTTCCCTTTCTCCTGTTGTTCACTCTCCTCTCCCATCAGATTCCTTCTTCTCCAACCTTTGAACTAATACAACTGCCTCGCTTCACCTATTCCCTTCCAGCTAACCTCTTTCCCCTACTCCACCTTTTAATTCAGGCATCTCACCTCCTCCCTCTCAGTCCTGATGCAGGAACTCAGCCCAAAACGTTGACTGGCTACTCTTTTCTGTGGATTCTGCCTGACCCATTGAGTTCCTCCAGCATTTTCTGTGCTGCCTCTGCAGATTTTTTCATGCTTGTGATTAACTTCTTTTACTTTCTTCGCATTTTTTTATTTCCGATGTGGATCTGCTACTGCTGGAGTCTGTTATCCACATTCCGGTGGTGTGTTTTCAAGCCATTCGGACAATCCAGCACATAGCTGTCTCCGAGAGGGTTCCACGAGGCTGTGAGCATAACATGCAGCATAGAGGTCAGGAAACCAGGAGAGGGGAGGGGACACGGGTCCATGATCGACTCCATCACTTGCTGATCTCGCTGATTAAAGTGCCAAGAAAGACTGAACTCATCCAGGCAGATGCGGAGGGCAGTTGAGTGTTCAGAGCCGTCCACCAGCATCTTGCTCATTGCTGCCGGAGGAGGGAGTCAGTCTGTCAGTCACTCTCTCTCTCTCTCAAGGTCCTTGTGTTCAAGTGATCTCTCTCTCTCCCTCAACGCTGTCAGAAGATGGTGCTGGAACAAAACTTAATCACTGCAGTTCGTAGATTTGGACTGTAATTCAGGTTTATGATATCTTCTGGTTCTGGTCGCTCCTTTTTTTTGTTGCTACTTTTGGGCAATTTTTGAATCAGGGCTGCCTGCAGATAATGAACACTGGATGGAACTGAAGTATGCCTTTTAATTTGCTGTTTTATATTCTGAGTTTTCACTCATTTTTATTGCAGTTTCCATTTTTTTGCATATGGAGAAAGAGGAGTTTGATGTCTTTCTTTGAATGGGTTGGTTCCATGGTTCTTTGTTTCATGATTGTGTGTGGGGAGGAATGAATCTCTGGGTTGTATGCTGCATCCTATGAAGACTTTGATAATAAATATACTTTGAATCTTTGAATGCACTGCCCAAGAAAGTGGTTGAGGCAGGTACAAAATCAACATTAAAAATACATTTGGATAAGTACATGCAGTTGGAGGATATGGGCCAAACATTGGCAAGTGGGACAAGCTTGGTGAACAATATGGTCAGCATGCTTGGGACGGGCTGAAGGGTCTGTTCCATGTAGTACGACTCAATGACTCTTCAACATTATGGCACTTCTTTGCTGTGTTTTTTTAATTTAGTTTAAAATGTGCTTTAACAAATCTATCCAGGAAATCTATGTTCTATGTTTTCTATGTTCTATACATCATTGCTGAAGCCACCAGGGAACTGCATGTGGTTTTACCCACCAGGGCCAGGTAGGATTCTACCTTTACATGGAGATTATCTGATGAAAGCACTGCTCTTAATAATTCTTCTGGCCTGTAAATATACTAACTGTAAATGTAATAAATTAGATTTATATTACACATCCAAACTTGTGCATGTAACCATGCAGGCCTGGATTTTCCATGTTGCATTCTTGACTAACTTTGGTAGGACAAGAGTTCAAGCTGTCTCAAATGCTTGGCCCTCGTTCTAAGCTGAATTTACAAAACTAAGTTAAAATTAACAGCATCTGGAAAGGCACATCAACTGCGGAGGAAGCAGGTCTAAGAGTTACCCACATCCCCTCCAGCCAAGCACATTGCACACTCAAACTCATCAGTGCTATGTTCCCTGAAACTAAAGGGGAACTTTCTTCAGTTCCAGACTGCAAAAACGTGATAATCTGAGAGAAAGAGGGAGAAGAGACTTAACTTGCACATCTGTTGTCTTGCATTTCCACATAATTTTGCAATATGTTTAAATTCGAAAGTTTGAAGTGTGGTTACTGATGTAATACAGGAAATGATGTAGCAATGTAAATATATACAAGAAGGTTGCAAAAGTTCTGTTTTTGCAGTCTGTTGTAACTGATGGCTGGGTGGCCTAGAAACTTAAAAAACACTTCACTTGTTATGCTTGACCTAAGAAGTCTTTATGCTTCTTTGAGTGATTAGATAGAACTTTATTTTACTCTCATCTGATTGGTGGGTGGTTTCATTCAAGGATAAATAATGGTTAGCCCTTGGCTTTACTTCCTTTAGTGGCTTGTGATCTTGTACACCCAGCTGAAGGGGTCATTACAATGTCAGCTTCATTTCTGTGCTCAGGCCTCTAGGTGGGGCTTGAACCCCCAACGGGTGTCAATTGTCCCACTGAGCTTAGACAATAGTTGATGAGTGGTTGCTGGAGAGGGCTGTGTAGATCTGTGAGTCAGCCACATATACAATGAATAATGAAAGGGTAACACAGCAGGTGGTAGCAAAATCAGGAGTGGTGAAGATGAACTAGTAAAGAAATGACATATTCAACGGTTGTTGGCTGGCAGAAGACAGAAAATGACTGTGCTTGCTGTGAGAGCAATTAGTCAGTCGCCTGAGGCACCAAGTTACTGCAATGCCCTCTTCTGAATGGTAGGGATATGTGCCATCCGATAGAAGTCCATGTTTAGAGTATTTTGGACAGGTGTAATGCAGAGAAATAGAGCTCACACCTTTAATGCCCTGGTTGGGATAATAGTCTCTTTTGGAACTTAATCCACGTCCAGGTGAAGATCTGGATATCCCCATTTGCTGCAGTGTCTCTTTGGGAGACATCCTGTGGGGCCAGAGCTTCCCCACTCACCCCTCCATCATTAAGCTGAGGAGCAAAGCACTCCTGTGACAGACTTGCCGTTGGCATCACCTAGAGAGACCTTGCCTGGAAAAGGGTCTTTCACATCCTGCCCTGTAATCGTTGGTGGGAATGCGTAGTAACCTGCCAATCAAAGTCAAAGGAGATCTACAGCATGGAAGGCGGTCACACTGGGAGTGGAACTGGCCCTGGAATTTATCACTA
The DNA here is from genome assembly GCF_963921235.1 of Mobula hypostoma. Taxonomy (NCBI): domain Eukaryota; kingdom Metazoa; phylum Chordata; class Chondrichthyes; order Myliobatiformes; family Myliobatidae; genus Mobula; species Mobula hypostoma. The sequence continues at coordinate 9,135,176 of NC_086118.1, forward strand.
ATAGTGGACTCTTGCTGTAGCCAGTAGACCCATCCGACTATGGTATAGCAAGCCTGAGCATCAGCACCTCATCTTCCATCTGGGTAGATTTTACCATTTGTAACTTAATATTAAATTCTGTAATGAAAGACAACTTAAACTTAAGCCAAAACAGCCAAGAAGATCACTAGAGTCTCCCTCCCCACTACTTGTGACATTTACCAGGAGCGTTGCAGACGATGCGCCCAAAGTGAAGGGTTGAAGTGCTCGGCAGAGATGGTGCTCAGTGCTCGGTGTCGGAGAGCTGGTCGGAGGCTCGGAGTTTTCAGACGGACTCGGAGTCGGACTGTGGTCGGAAGCTTCCAGGATGCTGCATCAGCAAGTTTGCGGAGCTGGAGGTTCACCGTCTGCGTGAGATGACGGGATTTTTGAGAGACGTTGAGACTTTTTACCATGCCATGGTCTGTTCTTTATCAAATTACGGTATTGCTTTGCACTGTTGTAACTATATGTTATAATTATGTGGTTTTTGTCAGTTTTTCAGTCCGTTTGTCATGTGTTTCTGTGATATCATTCTGGAGAAACTTTGTGTCATTTCTTAATGCATGCATTATTAAATGACAATAAAAGAGGACTGCATGTCCTCATAATCTAATCTTATCTAAGTACTGTTGAGGATTCCTATCACCCATCCCACAATCTCTTTGACCCACTACTGTCAGGAAGGAGGTACAGACACATCAAGATAAGGACTGCCAGACTGAGTAACAGCTTCTTCCCTCAGGCGGTGAAACTAATGAGTACGCTACCACCACTGAGGTCTCGTCACTAGGACAGTGTGCTGTTTACTGTTTACCTGTGCTGTGCATTTTGAAATGTATTTTATTAACTTATTTATAATATGATATTTTGGTGTATGTGCTGTGTGCGATATATGTTGAATGGGTGCACTGTGGTCTGGAGGTACATTGTTTCATTTGGTTGTATACTGTATGTACAGTCAGATGACAATAAAATTGAACTTCCTCTGAATCAGAATTGATCATTTCTGCTGTTGGTCATCCTTCTCCAATAGTAGCTCCATTTTCTCTCTCTAACCAGCTGGACATGTCCAACTGACCTGCTGTTATCAACACGCACCACTGAGAGATGCACAATCACCATCTCATTGTCCCATTGACCTAGCTCACCTAGTCTCATCTTTGTTCTCTCCATCCTGCCCTCAACTTCCTCTGCCAACTAAAACTACCTTCTTTTCCCCTCTTTCTCAGTTCAGAGTCAGAACCAGAATCAGGTAGTGAGGTAGGGTCATGGGTTCAATGTCCATTCAGAAGTCAGATGGCAAAGAGCAAGAAGCTGTTCCTGAATCATTGACAAAGAGCCCTGAATCTAAAACATGAACTCTTTGTCTCTTTTCACAGACGCTGCATGAACTGCTGAGTGTTTCTGGCGTGTTATTGCTTTGGTTTCAAATTTCCAGCATCAGAGGTACTTTTCATTTTCAGGGATTGTAAAAGATTCTTCATTACTAGCACTAGTAGAATAATTTGACTTAAAAATTCCTTCACCAATGTGTATGAAGTAACAGTAACTTGTTGCCAATCAGCAATGGTTTAATAGCACACTTCGGTATCAGTGCTTTAATTATGTGTGATCCTTTTGTTTGTTCAAACACACTGTTCTGCCTGGAGAGACGCAGCCTGTAATTAAGAGTAATAAAAAAAGGATGTAGCGTCACCTGTGGGGTGTCTACCATGGTAGACATGAAGGGGAACTGCTGCCTGTCTTGGATGTTTAAGCTACCATCTGACGCAGAGAATGGATAGCATCAATACAAATCTGGAATGTTTAACTGCATCTTTAATGTAACTGGTTAGCGACTCCTTGCATTTCAATTGCACATCTCGTATCTGAGACCTCTTTGTATTTTAAAGTAATATAATGCAGTATTTTATTCTGCCTAAGTGTCAGTTTGTGACACGAGTCATTGATGAGAAAGGTTTGGACCCAAACGCTGGAGTATCTGAAGCAAGGATTGAGACACAGTATGAAACAGGATTGAGAACTGAGCCCAAAGCAAAGAGTAGATGATACCACCAGTAGGGCTTACGACTGCGCACTGAACCGCAGTTTAAGTGCTCTTTAAATACTCAATTCTTGGCACCCAAGACGTGATTGCCAATCATCAGGACCATCATGAACCTTTAAAGGGGCCATATTGGCTATCTATACTCCGGAGAGTTAGAGGGTTTAAGTCCTGGTACGGTTGGGGCATCTCATAACACAGACTTTTTCAGTGTTTTGGGGCAGTGAGTGCAAACCGGGTAGTGTAGAAATACCTGCACTATATACGCATGCAGGGGCTACAGAGTATGGGCAAGTGTCGACATCAATTGTACAAAATAGCGCCACTCCCACCAAATCTGACCACAACCCTTCAACTATCATCAAATATTAATCAATGCACTTCTGGCATTGAACTGCTGAAAAGACATTTACCTGTGTTATGTAAAAGCCTTCAATAACATATAGGTTTGTTGGAGACCAATTTGAAGATCTAAGCATAAGAGAGAACATATTTATTCATTGAATTAAGAAATCATACAATACAGAAACAGGTCTTTTGGCCCGCCATGTCCCTACTAACCATCAGGTACCATTCTACACTAATCCATTCACCAGAACATGGCTCTACAACCTTCAATGCCTTGATGGTTCAAGTGTTCATATAAATACTTCTTAAACATCATGATGGTGTCTGTCTCTATCATCTGTTGACGACATTATTTCTGTGACTTCCACGAAATTCTCAGTGGCAGGGACTGAGTTTAGACTCTCCACTTATTCTTTCAGCCCTACATTTCATTGGCATAGAGGGCTTCCTATTTACACGATAGGGAGAAGGAGGAGATGAGGAAAACAAAGTGGAGCAAAACACTGGAAGAGGCAAGAGGTGGGAGGAGAGAGGCGCTCAGGCTGGGACAGCCATCTAACTTAAATTTTCGGAAGGAAAATGTCCAAGGTGAACCTGAGTCCAATGCAAAGTTTTGTGAGAGACAGCCGCATTAGGGGAGGAGCTTAGGAGGATTAATGGCACCTAATGGCGATTCCTTTGCTTGCATCTTCGAAAACAGCTCTACTTCCACTTTTAATTTCTCTATTTTTCCCTTTCAGGGTGCTTTTGAAGACCCTGACCTGGAGTTACATGATGACTGTGGTTCTTTGCGGGAATGGGACCCAATCCTGGGGTCTCACAAATGGCCGTTGTTTGGCACTCCAAGGGCTTGGCCTAAGAGCTTCGCTCACCTTCGGAGCGCCAAGATTTCATGGCTCTGGAGACGGGAGGATCGAAGGTCGGTGTCATGGCAGGAGACCGGTGTGTCATCAGGGGAGTCGGAAGATCTACAGCTGTGTGCCCAGAGACCAGAGATCTTTTGGCACAGAGCTTGAAAAAAGTGACGCAAAGGACTTCTAACATCGTAAACCAGCTAGTTGTTTGTTATGTATCCCCTCTCGCTGTGAAACGGAGACACCCCTTTTTCCCTTATTAGGGAGAGAGAGCCTGTGGTATGTTGAATGCCGGGTGAACAATGTAGTCTTTGGAGTGCTGCAAGTCTGTGACTTTGCTGTTGCTTTGCTCATGTTTGAATGCTCGGTGGCAGGTGCCGATGTTTTTTTTGCCGGTGGGGGGAGGGAGTGTTGTTGCTTGCTGCCATTTACGTGTGGGAGCAAGGGGTCCTGAGGGGTACTTTGGGGTTCTAATATTTAACTGTCATAATTCTTTGGGGAACACCTCTGTTTTTGTGGGTGGCTGCGAAGGAAAACCATTTCAGGATGTATATTGTACACAATTCTCTGACAAAAAGCATGCAGCTGCAGGACCACGTGAAGGTTCCCCCACCCATGACAGTAATGGGCACAAGTCACACTGGCTCGAATTTGTTTTGTTTCGGGTTATTTCTGGACTGTTCTGTTGACATAAGCAAGCTCTTGCAAAATCCTCTCTTCAGGAAGATTACAGAGATTCCCTGCTGACAAAGGGACTACTTCATCTTCTCTTCTCTGTGTGTTTGGGTCTCAACTACTTACAGCCTGAGCTCCTGATTTTAATGAAGTATAGCATCGCAAGTTACCAATGCTGCAGTGATAACTGGGGAACAGGTTATGAAGTTTACAGTATATGCACCGGCTAAGTGCCCACTGAGTTCCATGCTCTGTCACAGCTGATCACACTTGTTACTATGACGTTATGAAGATCTGAACAGCAGTACCTGTGTTGTTGGTTACTAGTTTCCAGGTGAAACCAAATCACATTCCCGAAGCACACTTTGCCAGTGAAGGAGAAAATTACATGCATTTCCACTGTCCCCCCGCCCCCATTCAGGCTGTTACATATCAGTCCAGAGGACATAAATCTCCTCTGCCATGGGGAAGCCAAATGAACATATCCACTCCATTCAACCCGTACAAGTGAGTCTGGGCTTCCAATTGTCTGCCTCTTTAGTTCTCCCTCAATCTCGTCTCAGACTTCACATTGTTTGATATCCTACACTGTTCCAACAACATAACCATAAGGAACAGCACCTCGTATTCCAACCTGTGACATTCCAGCCTTCCCGACTCAATAGAATCAGCCATTCTACCCTTGACGTCACATTTCCAGCAATAAGTTTGTTTTTCTCCTCTTTCTTCCGGTACTCAGATTTTATTTTCATCTTTCCCTTTACTCTGCTCCTATTTGTTATTTACTTGCCTCTGAACCACACTTCAGCAGACAACACTACTGTACTCCTGGCCTTTTCTCCCTGTTCCTGCCCACCTCTTTTCTGCAACTGAATTCTTCACTTACCTTTAGCCTTTGACAGTCTCTGGACTCGCTTTTGGGGACTTTGCAGCACATCTACTCAGTTTTTTTATCGTTGCTCTATTTGTCCTCTTTCGCACATTTGATACTTAGAAACATAGAAACATAGTGAACCTACAGCACAATACAGGTCCTTCGGCCCACAAAGTTGTGCCGAACATGTCCCTACCTTAGAAATTACTAGGCTTACCTATAGCCCTCTAGTTTTCTAAGCTCCATGTACCTATCTAAAAGTCTCTTAAAAGACCCTATCGTATCCGCCTCCACCACCGTTGCCAGCAGCCCATTCCACGCACTCACCACTCTCTGAGTAAAAAACTTAGCCCTGACATCACCTCTGTACCTACTCCCCAGCACCCTAAGCCTGTGTCCTCTTGTGGCAACCGTTTGAACCGTGGGAAAAAGCCTCTGACTATCCACACGATCAATGCCTCTCATCATCTTATACACCTCTATCAGGTCACCTCTCGTCCTCCATCACTCCGGACAATGTGGGGGAAGAGAGAGAGGGGGAACAGGAACAACTGATCATTCAGACACGGCTTCACTCACAGACCGGTGAGATGGCTCACAAGCAGCTTTTTGGGCGGGTCCTTGGTGATGTCACCTGAGGTCACCGACTCTGACCCCTCCTCCAGATGCGGTCGATCCTCTGCAGTGAACCCAGCACCCAAGCAAGGGCGGACACACGCCAGGTTCCCGCTGATCGTACCTGTCCACCCTGGCCGTTGTCTGGTACTTCCCACCGACTCGTGAGAAGCGTACCGCTTCCAGGGTCTCGCTACCTCGGGTGGCGTGTGTGTTGCCTTAGCGAACCGGTCCCTTTTTATCCCCCTGCTGGGGTATCGCCTGTCCATCACTTCAAACAGTTCAGGGTTCAAAGGGGGAGCCGCTCCAGACGGCTCTCTCTCCCACGTCCCTTCATTACACATCTCCAGACGCTGCTCCATTGTTCCTTATCTCTCCTTCCCCCGAGGGCAGGTGGCAGACCACTTGCTGATGTCACTGATGCTAACCCAGGCCAGCAAGCATCTTAATTTTATGTGTATTCTCGTCACATTAGTCATGATGTGCATCACAAACAACACTTGGGTGGCCTTTGAGTTCCAAAACACTGTTAATTTGGTTTAGATGGAACTGAACATTACAGAAAGCCAAATGCCCCGGGCATCGCTCCTTGAAGATGTCTTGGATACTACAGAGTCTCGTGCCCATGACAGGGCTGAGTAATTCTACAAGTTTCTGTGCAGTTACACCGCATTCCACCACCCCCCCCCCCCCGCCATACCAGATGGTGATGCGGCCAATCTGAATGCTCTCCACTGTACACTTGTAGAAGTTTTTGAGGTCAAAGGGAATACAGAAAGTAGTGTGGTGATCCTTAATATCCATAAAGTAAGGTGTAGAGCTAGATATCGGGAGCTAGCAGGGAACACTGTGTAGAGCATGAACCAGAAGGGTTTGAGTGAACTGGAAAAAAGCCCGATGAAAGGAACTGTTAGACATAAAACTGGACAGTTAAATCCACTCAGTAATTTTATCCCAACTCATGTGATATAGCTCTCTGCAAAACAGTTGTCATTAATTCTAAGCAAGCTCTTTTGGACAACACTATGATGTAATTTTTATCGGGAAATTATTTTACATATCTTAAAGTCATCTTTATCCATTAAAAAAGGCTATACATGTTGGCTATGTCAAGCACACACTCATTGTCACAAGTTCTTAGCCATGTTAAATGTTTCTTTAATCTTGATTGCTCTTCCAGTTGGCTTAGAAGTGAGTGATTGAAAAGGTTGCTGCATGATTTGCGGTGTACTGATCGAAGTGATTTCACAGCTGAATGAGTTGCAACAGGATCAAAGCACTGAATGTTCCATTCCCCCATCCCCATAAACAGCATAGCAAACACAAGGAACAGTCACTGTTATGTACCCACCAGATTTCAGCCACATTGAAATCTCTAAATGCTGCAAGAAATTAGATACACTCTACTGCTCAGGACCAGTCTCCCTCTGGTTCCTACCACCATAATCTGCTTATGTTTATTCTGTGTAGCAGTGAGAAAACCAGGTCAGTGGTTTAATAATTGAATTTTGCAAAGAACTCATAAAGTAATAACAAGCTATTTGGTCCTGTAGTTTATGCTAGAGTTCTATCTTTACCAAGTACCGTCCTGAGCCAGGCAGTACCCAGATCCCAAGGCCTTTATTGTCCTATCAACTAGACAGCTGTACCCTTTCTCCACTTTGGTATGCTTAATGTATACACTTTGCAGAAATCTGCCAGTCGCGAAAATTTTTGTTAACTATTACTTACCTTTTAACTACAAATTCATTGGATTGACACAGTTCCTACATTCATCATTATTTCTTTTCATACTCTATACTGTATATAACAAAATGTCACCTTCATCAATCTTTTTCAAATCTCATCCCTAAATTTCTAGATTTTCAAAGTTCATAGTACATTTATTATCAAAGTATGCATACATTATACAATCTTGAGATTTGTCTCCTTACAGGCAGCCACAAAACAAAGAAACCTAAAAGAACACATATTAAAAAAGACTGTCAAATACCCAGTATGCAGAGAGAGAAAAAAAGCAAGCATGCACACAATAAAAGTAATCGAATTCAGAATGAAAGTGAGCTCACAAACACAAAGCCTGGAGCAGCCCGAGCAGGCCGCAGCCTCAGCCTCAGCTTAGCGTAGAGACGAATAAACCCTGTGGAACAGTAAGTAGAACTAGTCCATACGTCACCTCTGGTACTGACACCCTGCCTTTTCAAGCTGGCCCGGCATTTAAGTTGTCCAACCATTGCAACATTCTTTGCTCTAGGACCCTGGGCCCTGTCGCTTTGATGTGCTGTAAACCTGGATCGCACTGCCACCTTTCGGCCTGTACCCGGCCTTGCTAAATCGATGCTGTCTTTGGGTGCTGATGCTAAACACATGATTTGGCCACCCATAAACATTCAGCCCCATTCAAGATTACATCCATGATAGATTCACACATGTAGAGCACCAGTAGTCAAAGGCAAATCTTCCCAATTATATTTAACACACACACACATACTCAATGGGCAATCAGTGTAATTCCCCATTTGTAACTTACTTTGCTGCAACACATATTATCATGAACCATGCACGTTTACAATGAATCTATTTAACTGAATAAGACGGATGAGTTGCAGGCATGGATAATGACAATATATTCTGATTGTTACCGAAATGTGACTCAGAGTGGCAAAGGGATGGCTGCTTATAGGGTTTTAAAACAAGATAGCAACAGGGATAAAAGGAAAGACATGGCACAATATGGGTTAAATAAAAAACACAGCTCTGAAAAGGGATGATAAATAAGGCTGCAAAGGTTGAACTGAAGAATAAAAGAAAGTCAATTGTTTGGGGAATGTACTATGCACATCCATATTGTCTGAAGGATATAGTGAAGCACATTTTGTGGACTAATTTTTATCAGGTACAAAGGCACTTAGGGAGAAGTGTTGAAGGCTTTGTTTAACCTAATATGAACTAGGATATAATCACTGTAAAAATACAGAGGGCATCCTAAATTGCAGCTTGTAATTTGTAATCATAGCAAGCTCAATGAAGAGTAACTATCTTAGATTTTATGTTAGACATGAATCTGACTAGATGAAAGCAGTATTATTGAGGGAGCATTTTTTTTGAAAAAGCAGTCATAGTTCAGTTAGATTTCAAAGTTCAAAGTTGATTTATTATCAAAAACCATATACAGCACTGAGAGTTGTTTTCATGTGGGCATACGCAGAAAATCCAAGAAACTCAGTAGTATCAATGAGAGAGCACACCCAGCAGGAAGGACAAACAACCAACGTGCAAAAGCTAACAAACTGTGCAAATACAAAGGAGAAAAATAATAATAATAAATATTCAGAAAACGAGATGAAGAATCCTTGAAACTCAGATTTAACACAATCATTAAAAACAGCAAAGGTGAACTTGGAGTAAAGGTTAAAAAATTGGGGTAAAAGAGTTTTAGTACAGTGACATGATCTAACAAAGGTGAACTTGAAGCAGTTACTTGGTGGTGGATGAATCTCAGAACAGTTGGATTCATCCCTGTGGGAGATTCAAGAGGTTCTGGGAAAACATTTTCCTACAAAGAGAAAGAGTAAAAATGGCTAATCCAGAGCCCCTCCCTATGTTCTGCCCCTGCTGGAGGAGAAGCTGTATAGAGAGAAGGATAAGGCAAAAAAGGGAAGCCTCTATCAGCACCAAGGGCTCGATATAGTGAAGCCTGAAATAATATATAAAGAGTGAGAGCGAAATTAGGAAAGCGAATAGGATATAGAAAAGCAATAACAAGTAAAATCAAAATTCATCTAGAAATATTTTATAAGAACACATTGAGTAGAGAGAATAAAGGAAAGCAGAGGAATAGAAAAGGAAACCTCTGATTGGAGGTGGAGAATGTGGGTGTGGTTTCTAATGAACCATACTGTCTGCCATAGAGTGATACAGCTCAACTAGTCCATGCTGACTATGATGTCCACACAGCAAGTTCCAATTTCCTGTTTTCAGCCCATATCCCTCTAAGCCCCCCTACTCCATGTACCCATCCAAGTATTTCTTCAATGATACTACCACTTCTTATGAAAGCTTTTTCCATATACTTACCACCTTCTGTGTAGCAAAAGCTGCCCCTCAGGTCCGTTTTGAATCATTCCCTCTTACCCAAAACCTATCCACCTAGTTTTGCTTTTCCCAACTCTGAGGCATAGACTGTTACCATCAAACTTATTTATGCCTCTCATAACTTTAAACACTTCTATAAGGTCACCCTGCATTCTCCTACATTCAAAGGAATAAGGACCTAGCCTAGGCAAGCTCTCCCCATAACTCAGGCCTTCTAGACTTGGCAACATCCCTGTAAATCTTCACTGCACTCTTTCCAGTTTAATCATTTTTCTTTCTATAACAGGATAATCAAAGCAGTGCAAATATCCTGAGAGAAGCAATATTTTGGAAATCTCTTCTCACGAGAGAGAAAGGATGCCATTGTTGTAGTAAAGGTGTTTGAGTGTGAAATACTGAATTGTCAAACTGCTGAATACTGAAATATTGGGTGTGAGTCTGCTTGGTTGTGAACCTGTGGTATTCACTGCCCAGGGAAATAGCAGAGGCTAACTCATTAAATATATTTAAGACACAGTTAGATCGATTTTTCTTAGAGGCTGGGGAATGTTGACATTGAAGGGGCCCTTGCCTTCCTCAGACACAGCTTACTGGAATAAGATAAAGTACTGTATGTTGGCCTTTACTGCTGGTGGATTTGAATACAAGATTAAAGATGGAATATTGTGTCTAGTTTTGGTCCCTTTACCTTAAAAAATATCATTATATTTGCTACTGAGGTTTTACCAGAGTGGATCATGGGTGTTTGGTCTGTCACCTGATGAGAGATGTCTGCTTGAAGTTAAAATAAAATAATTTTATGAAAAGATTCTCAGAAAATTAAAATATCATAGATGTGCAAAAAATTCTTCTCCTGTCTAGAGCCTAAAATTGAGGATCATAGTTTCAAAATAAGGGAAGTCACTTGGGAATTTGGAAAGGTCTTCATTGGACTTGTGGCAAACCTTTGGAATTCTCTGCTTTGGGGATTCAATCACTGTTTGCATACAAAACGATGATCCATAGATTTCTGAACTTAAAGTGAATCAAAGAAAATAGTGTTGAGGTAGAAGATGAGTTCAGACTACTGAATGGTGGAACATGCTCAAAGGGAAGAAAGATTGACCCTTGCTTCTACTTCTTATGTTCTTATGGAAAAAATTTGTCCCAGGGTCCATAAAAAAGCAAAGGAGAAAATTATAGAGACTCTGACCACACTTTGTTAATCCTGTCTGGAATAACGCCAGGTGATTGGAGGATGGTAAATGATGTGTCATTGTTCCAATAAGGAGGAAGGAATATACTAAATAATTTCAGGCTGGTTAGTTTATCTTCGGCGGTGAGCTAATTATTGGAAGCTAGTCAAAGAAACAATATAACCTTCACTTGAAAAAGCACAGATTAATCAAGGAATGTCAGCATGGATTGTTTTAAGAGAGAGTTGTGTCTGAGTGTTGATTGAATTTTTAAGATGAAGGAAGGTTAATGAGTACAGTGAGCTTGATCAGTCTACATAGATTCACCAATAACTTTGAAGCGTGGCAGGATGACCAAAAAAAGTAAAAGCTCATGGGGTCCAAGAGGGGAGTGAAAAATTGAATCCAAAATAGACTTAGTGGGAAGAAGCAAAGAGTAATAATCGACGGTGGACCTATTGCCAAAAGGGTTTCACATAGTTGACACTCAATCCCTTTTTGTAATCTGTGTGTTCTTGATTTAGGTTTAAATGTAGGAGAATGGTAAGTATGTTTGCAGATGATACCAAATTGGCCCTGTGCTTGATGGAGGAGGGAAGGTTTGGAATATGGAAGAATGTGTATTGTCTGGCCAATTGGACAGAAAACTGGTAAATGGAATCTAATTCCGAGCAGTGTGAGGTGATGCATTTCAGGATGTGCAACAAGGCAAGGGAATGAAAATAAACAACAGGATATTGGATCATGTGGTGACATGTATGCCAATAAATCTTTAAAGGCAGCATAATGGGTCAATGAGTTGACTAAAAGGCATTGGGGATGACTTTATTTGTTACTTAACACATTAGATTTAAGAATAGGGAGGTTATACTAGAATGGTATAGTACACCTGTGACACTGCAACCCGGGTACAACATGTAGTTCTGGTCATCACATTACAGGAAAGCATTGATTATACTGAGAGGAAACTTGCATAGATGTTGCCAAGACTGGAAAATCACAGATACGGGGAAGATTAGATAGAGTAGACTTTTTGATATAGAATAGACAGAGCTGAGAGATATTTAACTGAGGCACATATAATTATGAGGGACTGGGATGAAGTAAATAGGAAGACCTTATTTTCCTCACCATAGGGCTCAGAAACAAGTGGCCAGTGACTCAAAGTAAATTTTTAAGTAGCATTGAAAAAAAATCACCCAGAAGATAACTGGGGCCTTCAGCTCAGTCCTGAAATGGTGTAGGAGACTGAAAGCCCCATTGCATTTGAACAGTATTTCTACATCCACCTGAAGAGCCATGAGCTGGAGAGCTGTAGATTGGGTAAAATATAAAAACATGTAGGCAGTTCTTCCCCTCCAGGATAAGACACCATTCACCAAGATCATGCCTGTTCTGATCTCGTTTTTAGCCATTTTCCTGCCTTTTTCATAATACTTTTTACTCCCTCATGGGACAATAATCCACCCATCTTGGGTATGCATTTATTTTGTTACCATCTCAACAGTCCTCTGGCCCAGAGAACTCAAAAGATTCATCACCCTCGAAGAGAAGAAATTCTTTCCCATCTCTGCCTCAGATGGACAATCTCTTATTCTGCTCCCAGGTTCCAGCCTCCCCTTGCCTGATGCTGCCAAGGCTCCTCAAGTGCTTCATGTAGCTCCAAGTTATCCAACCCTCCTCCCGGGAAGCCATTCAGCTGTCCTGGCACCCATGTTGAACCTTGTGCTGGAGTCTCCCAGGTGGCCCTGCCATGCTTCCTCAAGAGGAAGAGAGGGTCATGCTGTCAATGAACTCTGTAGTTATTCAGATTCACCTTCAGAATTACTTAATCACATGTACATTGAAACATTCAGTGCAATGTGTCATTTGTATTAACAATCAAACACTATATCTAAGGTGGTGCTGGGGGCAGCCTACAAGTGTCACCACACATTCTGGCAGGAACCTAGCATGCCCACAATACTTGGCAGAATAATGCAAAAACCAAACAAGCTCCTTTCTTCCTTCCCACCCACCCACCCACACACACGCACGGACAGTCCTTGAGCACAGAATGGTGGCGTGGTTGTCCATCCCGCTGGCCTTTGAACACAGAGTATAGGCCTGGACTGTGGATGACCTTTGTCACCTGTCCACACCACTAACCTTTGAGAATGAAGCGGAGGCCTGAACTTCGTATGTTCTTTATCACCCGTCCATGTCATCGGACTTCCAATGCAGAATGTGGGGTGGAGACCTTACCTCTAACTCCTTCGCATCCGTGTCCCTGAACCTAAACCCTAACCTGACCTTTAAGAATAGTTATAGGAAATCTCCTCCTCTATCTCAAGTGCTCAGCTGCCGTGGAGTGACTCTGCGACTTTCCTCTCCCTTTGCTATACACTCAGTACATGTGGCCAGACTCTGCTTTAACTCTATGTACTACTTTGTAGATGACACCAGTGTAGTGGGTTAGATCAATAAGGAGATGGAATACAGGAAGCAGTTAGAAAGCCTTGTGACTTTATGTCATGATAACAACCTTTCCCTCAATGTCAACAGAACAAAAGAGCTGGTCATTGACTTCAGGAAGGGCAGAGTACACGCTCCAGTCTGCATCAATGATGCTGAGGTGGAGATGGTTAAGAGCTTCAAGTTCTTAGGTGTAAGCGTCACCATAATGTGACTTGGTGCAACCACATTGACAATAACTAAGAAAGCACACTAGAGGTTTACTTCCTCAGAAGGTTAAAGACCCATTGACCCTCATCAGTCTTACAGGTGTACCATGGACAGTATCCTAGCTTGATATGGCAACTGCTCTGCCCAACACTACAAAAATGGCGTAGAATTATGAAGGCATCATGAAATCCAGCCTCCCATCTACTGAACTGATCTACACTTCCCATGTCTCTGGAAACAAGCCAACAAAATCCAGGATTCTCTTCTTCCCCCTTCCATCAGGTAGAAAGCTTCAGGGTATATACCATAGGGTTCAAGGACATCTTCTGTCCTGCTGATATAAAACTCTTGAACGGATCTTGTAGGATAAACTCTTGATTTCCCAATCTGCCTTGTCACGGACCTTACACTTCAATTGTCTACCTGCACTGCATCTTCTCTGAAACTGTAGTGCTATACTCTGCATACTGTTTTTGCTTGTCTTTTTGTACAACCTTGACATATGGAGTGACCTGTTCAGGTATGGGCTGACAAGCAAAAGCCTTTCACTGTAACTCAGTGTATTTTCACTGTAATTCATGTAACAATAACAAACCAATTATCAATCACCAATTACATTGGCTGATTATGTCTCCCTGGATAGCCAGTAGGGCTGTTCCCCCAAAGATGTATATGCTCTTAATCTTGGGTGGTTGCAGGCAATCCTGTGATGTTGAGAGTCCTCGTTCAGCATTCTCTAAAGGTTAACTTGCAGGTTGAGTCAATGGTGAGGAAGGCAAATACAATGTTAGCATTCATTGTGAGAGGACTAAATATAAAAGCAAGGATGAAACACTGAGGCATTTGTCAGAGCACATTTGGAGTACTGTGAACAGTCTTGGCCCCTCATCTAAGAAAGGATGTGCTGCATTGGAGATGGTCCAGAGGAGGTTCATGAGAATGATGCTGGGATTGAAAGGGTTAATGTATGAGGAGCGTTTGATAGCGCTGGACCTGTACTAGCTAAGATTTAGAGGAATGAGGGGGGAACCTCGTGTGCAAGGGACATGTGTGCGCACTCTGAAAGGGAATGCAAATAAATACCATGTTATTGGTTCACGTGGTGTCATGCATGCCAGTAAATCTTTAAAGGCAGCGGAACAAGTCAATGAGTAGATTAACCTATAAACCTATCAGATTCTGAAAGGCCTCTATGAAGCGGATGTGCAGAGGATGTATCCTATATCTGGGGAGTCTGGAACCAGAGGGCACAGACTTAGAAGAGAAAGACTTCCCTTTAGAAGAGATGAGGAGGAATTTCTTTAGAGAGAGTGGTGAAACTATGGAATTCATTGCCACAGATGGCCATGGAGGCCAAGTCATTGGGTATATTTAAAGGTTGATTCTAAAAGTTCTTAAAGGTTCTTGATTCGTCAGGACATCATTGGTTAAGGTGAGAAGACAGGGAATGGAGTTGAGAGGCATAATAAATCAGCCATGATGGAATGTTGGAGCAGACTCAAAGCACCAAATAGCTCCAATGTCTTCCAGTCCTATGTTTTATGTGTCAATACATGCTTTTAACACAGGGTCTATTTTCTGAGTCTCAGAGGTACAAGTGGGTTCAATAATAGAGCAGTTTACTGCAAGTACAGAGCTTAAAATTATCACTGAGTACAAATCCCCTGTTAATATGCATATACGTGAATGCTGTGCTTTCACACTGGTTCTCCTCCTCGCCTTCTCGCCTTCTCCACGTGGTTCTGGTGAGTGTGTGGTTATGGATTATCCTGAGGTAAAGCAGATTCATGCAACGAGACAAGTGGCCAGATTCCATTTGGTAGCTGTTCATTTATATCACAACTGTATCATTAGGAGAGGCAAGATTGTGTGCTGGTTGGCTGATTGACTGCTGAGTTGCTTGATAGATGCAATTATTCAGCTGTGTTCAATCTGAACAAAGTCTCCCCCTTTCACTGCTCTTGCCCAATTATCAATGAAGGCAGAACTTTTTGCTGAACTGGTTAATTGTTTATGTGATTGTTAATAAGAAAGTTGCCAATTCACTTCCCTGTTGGATTGTCAATATCAGAGGCTATGACCTCCTCCAATTCTTCACATTCAGATTAGTTTATCATCAAATGCAGCAAGGTGCAATGAGGACAATAATACCATAAGGCAGTCAGATTAGGCCAATCAGCCCATTTTGTTAGGCCTGCAACATACAGGCACCTCCCAGCCTCCACCCAGCTAACAGGAGTCAGCTCCCATTTATTTGTAACTCATTACCTGAAGCCTATTTAAACTCAACTCTCATCCGCAGTCATTGAAGAGGGAAGTGGCAGAGGCCCTATAAAGAAGGTGGGGGGAGGGTGGGAAGGAGAAGGCTGGTAGGTTCCAGGTGAAAAACCAGTAAGGGGAAAGATAAAGGGGTGGGGGAGCAGAAGCAGGGAGGTGATAGGCAGGAAAGGTGAAGAAGGAATAGGGGAAAACACAATGGGTAGTAGAAGGAGGTGGAACTATGAGGGAGGTGATAGGCAGCTGGAGGAGGGGGCAGAGTAAAATAAAGATAGGGGAAGGGAGGGGGAGGGAATTACCAGAAGTTGGAGAATTCTATGTTCATACCAAGGGGCTGGAGACTACCTAGACAGTATATGAGGTATTGGCCCTCCAACCTGAGTTTAGCCTCATCATGGCAGTAGAGAAGGCCACGTATGGACATATCTGAATGGGAATGGGAAGCGGAGTTGGTGGCTACTGGGACATCCTGTCTGTTGTGGCGGACGGAGCGGAAGTGCTCAACGAAGCAGTCCCCCAATCTGCATCGGGTTTCACCGATGTAGAGGAGGCTGCACCGTGAGCACTGGTTGCAATAGGTGACCCCAACAGACTCACAAGTGAAGTGTTGCCTCACCTGGAAGGACTGTTTGGGGCCCTGAATGGTGGCAAGAGAGAAGGTGTAGGGACAGGTGTAGCACTTATGCTTACAGGGATGAGTGCTTCAATAGATCCTCAACACGATGCCACAACTTCTTGTCCCAGTGCGTCTTGCACTTTGAGCTCCAGCCATCTCTGTATTTTACAGGTCAAGCCAAGATTGCCTTTATCATCTTCCTCTTGACTAAGTGAGCTCTGACTTGGGCCATTGCTAACTGGGACAATCAGACCACCATTTCCTACCGACCTGGCTCCAAGAACACTAAGGCTGACAGACTGACCCAGCAGAAAAGGAGATCAACACTCATCCCATAATTGCATCCTCTCAGATCCTCACCCTGATCGTCTGAGACCTTGAAAAACTCGATTCGCCAGGCCCTGCAGCACACGCCTGCTCCAGCCAAGATACATGTATTGCTAATGGCTGTGTGCTCTGAGGGACTCCAGAGAACCCACCACTCACCTCTCTCCTGTCATTCAGGCACATGGTGGACTCTGGATTTCTGTGACACTGGTTCAGGTGGCCCACCATGATCGCAGATGTATATCAGTTTGTCACTGCCTGCCCCATTGTGCCCAGTCCAATTCCTCCAACCAATGTCCCTCAAACCTCCTGCAGCTGCTATCGACCCCTCAACACTCATGGTCCCACATGGCCGTGCATTTCATCAGGGGTTTGCCACCTTTTGATGGGCCATGGTGATCATGACAGTGGTGGACTGGTTCTCCAAGGAGCCCACTTCATTGCCCTCCCCAAACTTCCATCAGCCACTGAAATGGTGGAGCTGGTTCCCCAACATGTAGCTCACCTCCATATGACTTCCCTCAAGACGTTGTGTCGGACCCGGACCCACAATTCATCTCCTGCTTCTGGCAAGCCTCTATTCCCTCTCAGCGCCTCAGTGAGTTTCTCCTAAGGCTATCATCTACAGATCAATGGTCAATTAGAAAGAACCAATCAGCAAATGGAGAAGTTTCTGCAATGTTTCGTTGCTTCTAACCCTTCCCCATGGAAGAAGTACCTGTTCTGGGTCAAGTCGTCCAACAATCTAAACATACCCTCTGCCAGAGGTATTTCACCCTTTGAAGTGCTTCATGGCTACCAACCTCTTGTTGCTTCCTGTGGAAGAGCCAACAGTGGAGGCCCTGTCCCTAAGGACCGTGGTTCGCCACTGCGAAGAAACTTGGAGAAGACACAGAGGGTCATCCTAGCTACCAAAATGTGTCTGCTGCAGCCAGGCCTACTGCCAGCAGCACCCAGCTAGACTGCTCTGGCCTGGGGACCATGTCCAGTTGTCCAGTCAAGATCTCCTCCTGCGCATGAACTCCTGCAAGCTCTCACCCAGTTTTAATGGCCCCTTCAAGGTTACCCATCACGTCAATTCAGTCACCTCCAGATGCCATATTCCCTCAGGATCACAGCCACCTTCCACATGTCCTGCCTCAAATCTTTTGTCCATAGACCACTCAACCCACCAGAGCCCGCACCTCTAGAACCTAAGATAGTGGAAAGTGGTCCCACGTTTGCCGCTTAATAGATTCACATCATCGTGGACGGGATATGCAGCATTTAGTCGACAGTGAAAGGGATAGCCCTGAGGAGAGGTCTTGGTCCAATTTCATCTTGGATCCATTGCTCAACAAGGAGTTCCACCAGACCCATCCAAATCGTCCTGATCCATTAGGTGCTGGCCATGGGGTGAAGTGGGGTTGGCCGTCCTAAGCCATTGGGTGCTGTCAATGGGGTGGATTAGGGTTGGTCATCCTGATCCATTGGGTGCTGGCCATGGGGTGGAGGGTGGCTGGTCATCCTGAGCCATTAGGTGCTGGCCATGGCATGGTGGAGGTTTGGTCGCCCTGCGCTATTGGGTGCTGGCCATAGGGTGAAGTGGGGTTGGCCATTCTGAGCCATTGGGTGGAGGGTGGGTGGTCATCCTGTCAGGCAGGCACCTTCCAATTTCCACCCAGCTAACAAGAGCCACCTGCCACTCATTTCCACCTTATCACCTGCAGCCTATTTAAACCCAGCTCTTACTCATAGTACTTGTTCACCCATTGAATCAGCTGGTCTCAACCAGTTGCAACTAGCCTTAAGTTACCTTGTTGCCTGTTGTGTTAAGTACCTGTTCTCCATTGTTTTGTGGTCTTTCATGGCTTATTATTTTGCAATTCATTGGTAAAGAATCATTTATTTCCACTGCTTTGCTTTTGGGTCAAGCCTCCTCTACATTTCCTGACACATTGAGCCTGTTCCAACAACGAATGAAATTCCTTGCTTGCATGAAGCTCACAGAATAAGCAGTGTTATCACTTACAGCATTTCTTTATGTATAATTTCATATTTGGATCATTCTACTGGTTTGCACTCTTGTTGCATTTATTCTAACAATAAATACAGCAATAAATGCAATGAGAGTGCAAAGTAGAAGAATGGTGTGAAGATTGTTGTGAAAATATGAAAAGGTGCTAAAACAGAAATGCTGAAGTAACAATAACAGAATAACCAAGGGAGGAAGAGTTAAGAGTCTGAGAATGTGACAGCACCACTGGGATGGAGATTTTATTTTTTTATTTATTGAGATACAGCACGGAACGGACCCTTTCAACCCTTTGAGCTGAGTCGTCTAGCAACCCTCAACTTAATGCTAGCCTAATCATGGACAATTTACAATGACTAATTAACCTACCAACCAGTATATCTTTAGACTATGTGTGGAAACCAGAATTTCTGGAAGATACCCACATGGTCTCAGGGATAACGCACAAACTGCTGACAGACAGTGGTGGGAAATGAACTCAGGTTTCTGGTACTGTTAAGCATTGTGCTAACCACTACACTACTGTACCAAGATATGAATGAGGTGATTGGTTCAGAATTCCGAAAGCAAAGGGAAAGAAACTGTTCTTATGTTTACCCGAAAAGCAATTATGATTTGTAGCGTCAAATGTCACGGAGAGGTCAATAGAATGATTTCTCAAATCCCTCTTCATTATACTAGTGGGATATGACATGCAGGTACAGCAGGTGGTGAAAAAGGCGAATGGTATGCCTGCATTTATAGCAAGAGGATTCGAGTACAGGAGAAGGGAGGTACTACTGCAATTGTACAAGGCCTTGGTGAGACCACACCTGGAGTATTGTGTGCAGTTTTGGTCCCCTAATCTGAGGAAAGACATCCTTGCCATAGAGGGAGTACAAAGAAGGTTCACCAGATTGATTCCTGGGATGGCAGGACTTTCATATGAAGAAAGACTGGATGAACTGGGCTTGTACTCGTTGGAATTTAGAAGATTGAGGGGGGATCTGATTGAAACGTATAAAATCCTAAAGGGATTGGACAGGCTAGATGCAGGAAGATTGTTCCCGATGTTGGGGAAGTCCAGAACGAGGTGTCACAGTTTGAGGATAAAGGGGAAGCCTTTTAGGACCGAGATTAGGAAAAACTTCTTCACACAGAGAGTGGTGAATCTGTGGAATTCTCTGCCACAGGAAACAGTTGAGGCCAGTTCATTGGCTATATTTAAGAGGGAGTTAGATATGGCCCTTGTGGCTACGGGGATCAGGGGGTATGGAGGGAAGGCTGGGGCAGGGTTCTGAGTTGGATGATCAGCCATGATCATAATAAATGGCGGTGCAAGCTCGAAGGGCCGAATGGCCTAATCCTGCACCTATTTTCTATGTTTCTATGTTTCTATGTTTCTGGCTGTGCACATGTTATCCATCTACCAAAATGACTGAAAGATTATTCAGAATGAGAAAGGGCATAAAGGATGAAGAGACTGGTTGAAAACATCTGGGAAGAAGAGACCTGAGGAGCACACAGGACTGAAAGTCAAAGAGTGAAAAGTTTAAGGTTGTCCTGAAGCTTGAGAGAGAACCACTCAATTCCTCCTAGCCCATGAAACAAAATTCCATACAGTGATCTTCACCTTCGTATACTACCCAGGCCTCGCGAGTCTTGGTAGTGTTGACTGAAAGGTGTTAAACTAGGAATAGAGACAAAAAGTGATCTATGAAACTTCTATGAATTATTTAATGATGGGTCTGATCCACATGCGGGCTCCATTAATACCGCAAGACCAGCATCTACTACCATCCATAGTTGCCCCAGAGAAGACATTACTGAGCTGACCTTGATCTGCTGCAGTCTAGTTGGCGAAGGTTATTCCACAATGAGATCCAGAATTTAGACTCAGTGCCAATGCAGGGGCAGTGATCTATTTCCAATACAGGATGCTGAATGATTTAAAGTGGAGCCTGCAAGTAATAGTGGTGTTCCTGTGTACTTGCTATCTATATCCTCCTCACTGCAAGAGATTGTGGTTTTGAGATGGTGTCAGAGCACACTGGGCAAGTAACTGCACTGCAATTGTAAGTGTACATAGTGGGGTTACAGTGCGCTGGTGATGGTGGGAATGAATGTCTGAGCTGGTGGATGGGTGAGGAATCAAATAATTTGCTTTGTCCTACATGGTGTCAAGTCTCGTGAGCATTGTTGCATCTGCACTCATCCAGACAAAGTGTTCCACGACACTCACCACTAAAGTAATGGAATACTCTCTGGTAAGATTAAGACTCCTTCACATCCATATCAACCATCAGTCATCTTAGGGTGTAACGAGGTTGTTCACTTACCACAGAGTGCTCAGTCTCTTTTAGCCACAGTATTTAATGCAGCTCTTCAGTTTCATTCTGAATATTGCAACAAGCAGCTCATGGTTGAGCTATAATCTGCTCCTGGTCTTGTTTTAGCTGACTGTATAAAGCCCTTCCATCTCTGATTGCAAAGTATATAGTTAATCTGGTTTCAGTGATGTCCATGTATAGAGCTGCCACTTATGCTGTTGGAAGAGGGTATTTGCTATAACCAGAGAGTTAGTTTGACAAAATTCTACCATTCAATGTCCTGCTTCATTCTGTACTCCAAGGCCAAAGTTGCCCAATACTCCAGGTGTTCTGTGATTTCAAACTGTGGCATTCCAGTCTCCAATGATAAATATAACATCTTTTGTCATATCCAGGAGGTGCTGCAGATCTTCATAAAACTGGATAATTTCATCCTCTTTGGCATCTGTGATTGGAGCATAAACTTGGATCACTGTGGCTGAAAGGCTTGCTTTGAAGTCGTATTGTGATCATTCTATCATTTGTGGTGTTGTATGCAATCACTGGTTTTGATACTCTTTTTTGACAATTAAAGGTATTTCTTCTAGAGAAGAAGCCAGAAGGACTATGGATAGAAGTAAGGAGCATTATACAAGAGGTGGCAACAAAAAATATTGCAAACAAAAAGAAGACCAGGGAAGCAAAATGGCTTTTCTGCAGAGGCTTTACAGTGGCTGAGCAGTGAAGAGAAGTGAATGCCAATGGAGATTGGAACAAATCCCTTCAACTGAATGTAAAGTTCAAGAAGGTAGTAAGGAAAGATAAGGAAACTTACTTAAAGGAGCGATGTAAAGAAGCTGAAGAAGCCAACATAATTGGAAAAACAAAGAGATCTATTCAAGATGAGTAGAGAAATTAAAGGAACGTTTCATGCAAAAATGAGTATAATAAAAGACAAAGATGGGAAGGACCTTACCAAAGCAGAAGACATCAAAGAGAGATGGTAGGAATACACAGAAGAATTATACAGGAAAGATCCCAACAGCAAAGACACCTGCAATGACTCCCTCATTGATCTAGAGCTGGAGATTCTGGAAAGTAAAATTGAATGGGCAATAGAAAACATTGACAATAATAAAGGCTGCAGGATGTGCCAGGATTCCAGTTGAATTGTTTAAAACTTTAAAAGCTGATGCTGTAAAAGTGTTGCATGCAATTTGCCGGCAGATCTAGAAAACCCAACAATGGCCTTTAGACTGGAAAAGATCAGTTTATATCCCACTTCCCAAGAAGGGAAATATAAAGGAATGTTCAAATTATGGAACAATTTCACTAAATTCACATGCTAGCAAGGTAATATTAAAGATCATGCAAGCAAGACTCCAGCAATATGTGGAACAAGAACTGCCAGATGTACAAGCTGGGTTTAGAAGAGGCAGGGGCACTAGAGACCAAATTGCTAACCTATGCTGGATAATGCAGAAATCGCGGGAATTCCAAATCTATGTTTTATTGACTACTCTAAAGCCTTTGACAGTGTGAACCATAATAAACTATGGCAAATCCTTAAAGAAATAGAGATACCTGGACATCTGATCTGTCTTATGAGAAGCTTGTACATAGATCAAGAAGCAACAGTTAGAACTAAACACAGAACAACAATTTGGTTCAAGATTGGGAAAGGAGTACGATAAGGCTGCATACTGTCACCCTACTTATTTAATCTATATGCTGAACACATCATGAGGAATTCTGGTCTAGAGGACTCAAATATTGGAATAAAGATCACAAGTCAAAATATTAACAACCTCAGATATGCAGATGCTACCACTCTAATGGCTGAGAGTGAGGAGGATCTGAGGAAGCATCTAATCAAGGTGAAAGAAGAAAGGGCAAAAGCTGGCTTGTTGCTCAATATTAAGAAAACTATGATTATGTCGACCAGCTCTATTAACTAATAAATAAGTAATAAATGGAAAGGAAATGGAAGTAGTGACTGATTTTATCTTCCTCAGTTCAAAGATTTCTATTGATGGTAACTACAGCCACGAAGTTAAATGGCACTTACTTCTGGGAAGGGCAGCAATGGCAAATTTAGATAAAATACTGAAGAGCAGAGACTTAACATTGCCTATGAAGATTCATAAAGTCAAGTCTATGGTGTTTCCAGTTGTGATGTGTGGCTGTGAGAGCTGGACTATCAGTAAGGCTGAATACAAAAGAATCGACGCCTTTGAACGTGGATGCTGGAGGAAAGTGGTCAGAGTTCGTTGGACAGAAAGAAGACCTAACAACTCAATACTTGAAGAAATACAGCCAGACTGCTCACTAGGAGGCTTGAATATGAGACAAAAGCTCAAATATTTTGACCACATCATGAGAAGACAGGATTCCTTGGAAAAGACTCTCATGTTAGGTAAAACAGAAGGTAAAAGAAGGAGAGGATGACAGAGGCTACAATGGACAGATAATATTACTCAGACAATGCGTATGACCTTGGGGGATCTTAGAGAGGCAGTTTCCAACAGGAAGGCCGGGTGTGTAGGAGACCATGAGGTCAGGAAGAGTCAGACTCGACTTAACAAATGAATAACAATTTAGTGTTGCTTGTTTGGATATGTAGTCTTCCAGTACAATGGGACGTCCATAATGAAATGCTGGCAACTGGCATACTCTAGGCTGCAGTTACACGTGCTGAGGGACACACTGAAATTTGTTTCAGCCAACACAAAGTTATTGTAAGGAGGGACTGAAGGTGAGAGTCCTTCTGCCGCTGGACATCGAGGGGCTAGATCCAGGGTAGAAACCTGTCAAACATTTGCACTTGGTATCATCCCAGGAGGCCACATGAGTGGCAGTAGTACAACATACTCAAAATATGTGAATACGACCAAGGTATAGAAACAATAACATTGAGAATGTATAATGGAATGACACTACCAATGTAGAGTCACACACTCTGTACTCTGTATTTGTATATATTCTTTATGAATAAAAATTATTATTCAAATTTTAAAAAAATTGTTTCGGTTCAATATGTTGTGCCCAGGATGTTGATAGTGGAGAATGTGGCAATAGTAATTAACTGGTTAGGTTCTCTCTTGTTGGAGATAGTCATTGCCTGCAAAACTTGTGGCACAAATGTTAATTTTCACCTATTAGCTGTTGTCTAGGCCTTGCTGCTTCATTTACTGGGGAGCTGCAAGCACAATTGAACATTATGTAGCATTAGCAAAGATATCAATTTCTGAGTTTATGATGGAGGACTGGCTAATGATAAAGCAGATGGAGGGAGCTGGGCCTAGGGCACTGCCCAGGGATTGGAAAGATTGACTTCCAATATCCACAACACCTTTCCTTTTCCCAAGACTCTGGAAATTCTTCTCCTTGAAGCCCAATAACTTCAATTTGGAAAAGGCTCTTTGATGCCACATTCAGTCAAATTCTATCTTTATTTTCTGGGACAGTCACTTGCATGCCAGCTCTGGAAATGGGTCACATACATCTGCAGAGAAATAAACATTATAATGTTTGATTTGATTATCTTCGGTGCTGAACTGATGAAATTAAATGCTTGCAGCAGAGTCCACAATGAGCCATTCTATGTAGATACAGTAGAGTGTAGCTATCGGATGTTCTGGCAGTTTCTCACTCCACGTTACCATAAGTATTTGGTTCATTATTGGCTGTAAACCCTTTGTGACATTGTGTGAAACGCATTAGCCACTGAGCAGAAAACATCAATTTTTGCAATCGTGGTAATTTTGTTGATGGTCTTACAGAGAAAATGTAGAGGTTTGCTGAAGCAAAATACCAATTTAGAACACTCCCGAGGGATGCATCTCATTTGAATTAATCAGACAGCTTATAATATTTTCTGCTTCATTTCATGTTTCACAGCCTTACATAGGCAGACACAATTGCTAAATATTTTTGTTTACCTCACAAGTAATGGAAGCATGTAGTGTGTTTAAGTTTAATGAAGGTCTATGAATATTTATCATCCTACCAAAATTCAGTTCTCCTATTTTGTTACATCAAAAGTAATTTGTAGCAAACTCATTACAACTGCAATGTATAATTGCATGTATAGTATATTAGTAAATTTAAAAAGTAATTTGCATTTATAATCTTAACAGAAATAAATTGCATGGCATCACTTTAGTCACCTTATATATTTAAGCCGCAAAATGAAAATGGGACACCGAACCTAAAAGGAAAAAAATAATGGTTGAGATGTCATTTAGGGCTCAATTGGTTGCGCTCTTTGCCATTAGTCAGAAGGTTCAGGTCATACTCCAAGGAGAGAGCATGGAGTCTGGGTGAAGAGTGCATTTCAGTACACGGTTGCAATGCCAAAGCTGATATATTTGAAATAAAGATGTGCCAGCTCTCTCAGAATGATTTGCAAAAAGGAAGAGTGTGTTAGCATCATAGGATTTCAGACTCATAGAGAGATACATCCTGGAAATTATTTCTTCAGTTTATTGAATATTCATCAACTAGCAACCATATATTTATATTACTCATATATTAATATCATGTCTTATCCTCCCCACAGTGATACCTACTCCACCTTAGGATCTACCACTCACCTACACACCAGGGGCAATTTCAATGGCCAATTAACCTACCAACCCACAGGTCTTTGGAAGGTGGGAGGAAACTCAATCAACCAGAGGAAATGTGTGTGGTCACAAGGAGAAAGTACCAACTCCACACAGACAGCACGTGAGGTAACGAGTGAACCCAAGTCTCTGGTTCTGTGAAGTTCCAGGAAAGGTAGTGGATTTGTCATGAGTAAAGCCCTCCCGCCCATTGAGCACATCTATATGAAACACTGTCGTAGGAAAGCAACATGCATCATCAAAGACCCTCACCACCCAGGCCGTGCTCTCTTCTTGCTGCTGCCATCAGGTAGAAGGTACAACAGCCTCAGATCTCACACCACAGCTTCAAGAACAGTTACTACACCTCAATCATCAGACTCTTGAATAAAAGGGGATAACTACACTCATCTATTAAGATGTTCCCACAACCAACGGTCTCACTTTAAGGTCTCTTTATCTTGTTATTTCATCTTGTTATTTATTACTATTTATTTATATTTGCATTTGCACAGTTTGTTGTCTTCTATGCTCTATTTGATCTTTCACTGATCCTGATATGTAACCCTTAGGCTCGGCCAGCTCACGTTCATCTCGGGGAATCAGCCTTCGGCCCCGCCAAAATGGGTAACCACATTTGTGTGGATGCTGTGTAATGTACCCCCTGTTACAATCCCACACGCAAAATATCAGACAGTACATCATATGCAATTAAATGATAGAACTTTATGAATCTTAATCTGAATATAGGATTAGTAATGAAAATAAACAACAAAAAAAGGGCCCAAGTCAAAGTCTCTGTCTCTTCGGAGCTCACTCAGTAGTCACTCTTCCACCATCAATCTCCTCTGAACGTCACCGACCTTTGGACCCTCAGATCCCAGTCCACTCCGTCCGGTGGTCTACCAGCTCTCTCCACACGCGTCTTCCCTCTTAATCTCTCCTCAACAAAAGACCGCGAAAACAACATCCTTCCAGATACACAAGACAAAACAACAATCCCCGATTGGCTAACAGTCCTGTTATCTCCAGCAATAACCCAAATATTACTGCTACAGAGAAACCGTTACCTCAGCAGTGAACATTACAAAGAAGCCATTACATTAGCAGTGAATATTACAAAAAAAGCAAAGAAGCCATTACATTCTCCCCCCACCAAAATTAGTCATGTCCTCATGACATTGCGATAATTTGCCAACCCTTCCTGCAAAACACAAAGCCCAATCCAGGTACAAAAGGCAGTTGCATAGCTCCCCAAAACAGTAGAGATCAGGGCCTGTTCCCCAGGCGCTACATAGGCCAACGTATCCGGTGATCTCCATCACTCTCACTACTTCCCTGGGCCGTACCACCGTTGGCTTCGACTGGATGAACCACACAATCCCTGGTTTAAATTCGGTATCCGGCCCAATGCAGCCACCCACTTCCTCAAAAGCAGTTCGAAACACTGGGTGCACAGACAATGTCCCCAAAAAGCTCTCACCCACCTTCTCCTTGCAGGCCCCCATGAGACTCCTCACAAAAGTGGTGTTGGTCCCCACTAGTACTGAAACGTCGCTCGTCTAAACAGGGTCCGGACAAGCCAGCACCAAGGTATCAAGAACCTCCGACACTCACACATCAGCCTCTGAGACCTCCAGTTTCACTGACAAGTAACCATTGTATGGATAACCAGCAGCACTGATACCCCAAATCTCCAGTGCATTGAATGGTGTCAAGGGTAAATGCTTCAGATACCGGTTGTAAAACAAACGGTACAGTAATGTGACCTGTGACCCGGTGTCGAGTATGGCTTTAGCGTATATACCCTCTATCCATAGCAACACACTGGAGCGTGGTCCCACTAAGCCTTCAGGAATAGGGTCTTTTGCTTTCAGGAATTCCTTGATACATTGCTGGGAACGTGTTTCCCCAGATACACCAGGCCGTTCCCTCACTGGGTCACCTATAAGTTTCCCGACACTTCTCCCCACTTAGATACCCATGGACTCGCTCTCCAAGGGGCTTCCTGCAGCTCATATTCCCGCTGGAAGTGTCCCTCTTCCCCAGAGTTATAGCACATGATACCGGCCACCCCTCTTCTCGCGGAACCCCGGCCATGCACAGCCTTCTGCGTCATCCATCTCCTTGGAGGGGGGCCCTCTCTACCAGTCCTATCATAGGAAGGATCCACACCCACTGTTAACACCCGGGACATCTCAGTTCTCAGCTCTGCCACCATCTCCTTTACCATTTCCAGGGATGGGCTGGTCCCAGCCACTTCACCACAAGGGGCTACTACCGAAATCTATACCTTGCTGACGGAGTCCTCTCACAGCCCCAATGCATTCTCTTCCTTCCTGACAGGAGGGACAGGCCATGGCCCCGCCTCACTTGGGTCACCAATAGACGCTGGCAGTCCCACTGCTATTACGTCAGCGCTAGTCTGAACTAAAACAAGGTCTGAGCCCGACATTTTATTAAATTTTCACACAATGATTTCAACTTTGCCAACAGCTTTAACCATACTCAAAAATCGAATTAATAATTCATCCGGGGTACAAATATCCACCCCACTCAACATGCACGCATTAATTACTGGCATTCCCACAGAGGCACACCAGCGCTCAACCCCAACAGCATCCATACCAGCACAGATTTAAACGGGCAATTACACAGCATCCAACGGAATCAATCCCAGACGAGCCCCCATAATTGTAACCATCAGGCTTGGCCAGCTCGTGTTTGTCCAGGGGAATCAGCTTTTGGCCCCGTCAAAATGGATAATCACGTTTGTGTGGATGCTGTGTAATGTACTCCCAGTTACAAACCCACAACACAAAATATCAGACAGTACGCCATATACAATTAAATGATAGACTTTATGAATCTTAATCTGAATATAGGGTTAGTAATGAAAATAAACAACAAGAAAGGGCCCAAGACAAAGTCAAAATCTTTGTCTCTTTGGAGCACACTCAGTAGTCATTCTTCCACGATCGATCTCCTCTGAACGTCACCAACCTTCGGACCCTCAGATCCCAGTACACTCCGTCCAGTGGTCTACCAGCTCTCTCCACATGTGTCTTCCCTCTTCCTCTCTCCTCAACAAAAGACCACTAAAACAACATCCTTCCAGATACACAAGACAAAACAACAATCTACGATTGGCTAACAGTCCTGTTATCTCCAGCAATAATCCAAACATTCCCACTACAGAGAAACCACTACCTCAGCAGTGAATGTTACAGAAAAGCCATTACATTAGCATTAGCAGTAAACGTTACAAAAAAAGCAAAGAAGCCATTACATATAGATTTGCTGAATATGCCCACAGGAAAATTAATCTCAGGGTTGCATGTGGTGACAAATCCAGGGCAAGCATTAAAAAGGGCCACTTTTCAACATAATTGTATAAGGGCTAAGAGAGTTGTAAAAGAGCGCCTGAAGGCTTTGTGTGTCAATGCAAGGAGCATTCGTAATAAGGTGGATGAATTGAAAGTGCAGATTGTTATTAATGATTATGATATAGTTGGGATCACAGAGACATGGCTCCAGGGTGACCAGGGATGGGAGCTCAACGTTCAGGGATATTCAATATTCAGGAGGGATAGACATGAAGGAAGGGGAGGTGGGGTGGCGTTGCTGGTTAAAGAAGAGATTAACGCAATAGAAAGGAAGGACATAAAC
This sequence comes from Mobula hypostoma, assembly GCF_963921235.1. Taxonomy (NCBI): domain Eukaryota; kingdom Metazoa; phylum Chordata; class Chondrichthyes; order Myliobatiformes; family Myliobatidae; genus Mobula; species Mobula hypostoma. The sequence goes on from NC_086118.1 coordinate 9,164,339, forward strand.
CGGGAAGATGTGGAATCGATATGGGTAGAGCTGCGTAACACTAAGGGGCAGAAGACGCTGGTGGGAGTTGTGTACAGGCCACCTAACAGTAGTAGTGAGGTTGGAGATGGTATTAGACAGGAAATTAGAAATGTGTGCAATAAAGGAACAGCAGTTATAATGGGTGACTTCAATCTACATGTAGATTGGGTGAACCAAATTGGTAAAGGTGCTGAGGAAGAGGATTTCTTGGAATGTATGCGGGATGGTTTTTTGAACCAACATGTCGAGGAACCAACTAGAGAGCAGGCTATTCTGGACTGGGTTTTGAGCAATGAGGAAGGGTTAATTAGCGATCTTGTCGTGAGAGGTCCCTTGGGTAAGAGTGACCATAATATGGTGGAATTCTTCATTAAGATGGAGAGTGACATAGTTAATTCAGAAACAAAGGATCTGAACTTAAAGAGGGGTAACTTTGAAGGTATGAGCCGTGAATTAGCTAAGATAGACTGACAAATGACACTTAAAGGATTGATGGTGGATATGCAATGGCAAGCATTTAAAGGTTGAATGGATGAACTACAACAATTGTTCATCCCAGTTTGGCAAAAGAATAAATCAAGGAAGGTAGTGCACCTGTGGCTGACAAGAGAAATTAGGGATAGTATCAATTCCAAAGAAGAAGCATACAAATTAGCCAGAGAAAGTGGCTCACCTGAGGACTGGGAGAAATTCAGAGTTCAGCAGAGGAGGACAAAGGGCTTAATTAGGAAGGGGAAAAAAGATTATGAGAGAAAACTGGCAGGGAACATAAAAACAGACTGTAAAAGCTTTTATAGATATGTAAAAAGGAAAAGACTGGTAAAGACAAATGTAGGTCCCCTGCAGACAGAAACAGGTGAATTGATTATGGGGAGCAAGGACATGGCAGACCAATTGAATAATTACTTTGGTTCTGTCTTCACTAAGGAGGACATAAATAATCTTCCAGAAATAGTAGGGGACAGAGGGTCCAGTGAGATGGAGGAACTGAGCGAAATACATGTTAGTAGGGAAGTGGTGTTAGGTAAATTGAAGGGATTGAAGGCAGATAAATCCCCAGGGCCAGATGGTCTGCATCCTAGAGTGCTTAAGGAAGTAGCCCAAGAAATAGTGGATGCATTAGTGATAATTTTTCAAAACTCGTTAGATTCTGGACTAGTTCCTGAGGATTGGAGGGTGGCTAATGTAACCCCACTTTTTAAAAAAGGAGGGAGAGAGCAACCGGGGAACTATAGACGGGTTAGCCTAACGTCGGTGGTGGGGAAACTGCTGGAGTCAGTTATCAAGGATGTGATAACAGCACATTTGGAAAGCGGTGAAATGATCGGACAAAGTCAGCATGGATTTGTGAAAGGAAAATCATGTCTGACGAATCTCATAGAATTTTTTGAGAATGTAACTAGTCGAGTGGATAGGGGAGAACCAGTGGATGTGGTACACTTGGATTTTCAAAAGGCTTTTGACAAGGTCCCACACAGGAGATTAGTGTGCAAACTTAAAGCACATGGTATTGGGGGTAAGGTATTGGTGTGGGTGGAAAATTGGTTAGCAGACAGGAAGCAAAGAGTGGGAATAAACGGGACCTTTTCAGAATGGCAGGCGGTGACTAGTGGGGTACCGCAAGGCTCAGTGCTGGGACCCCAGTTGTTTACAATATATATTAATGACTTGGATAAGGGAATTAAATGCAGCATCTCCAAGTTTGCGGATGACATGAAGCTGGGTGGCAGTGTTAGCTGTGAGGAGGATGCTAAGAGGATGCAGGGTGACTTGGATAGGTTGGGTAAGTGGGCAAATTCATGGCAGATGCAATTTAATGTGGATAAATGTGAAGTTATCCACTTTGGTGGCAAAAATAGGAAAACAGATTATTATCTGAATGGTGGCCGATTAGGAAAAGGGGAGGTGCAACGAGACCTGGGTGTCATTATACACCAGTCATTGAAAGTGGGCATGCAGGTACAGCAGGCGGTGAAAAAGGCGAATGGCATGCTGGCATTTATAGCGAGAGGATTCAAGTACAGGAGCAGGGAGGTACTACTGCAGTTGTACAAGGCCTTGGTGAGACCACACCTGGAGTATTGTGTGCAGTTTTGGTCCCCTAATCTGAGGAAAGACATCCTTGCCATAGAGGGAGTACAAAGAAGGTTCACCAGATTGATTCCTGGGATGGCAGGACTTTCATATGAAGAAAGACTGGATGAACTGGGCTTGTACTCGTTGGAATTTAGAAGATTGAGGGGGGATCTGATTGAAACGTATAAAATCCTAAAGGGATTGGACAGGCTAGATGCAGGAAGATTGTTCCCGATGTTGGGGAAGTCCAGAACGAGGGGTCACAGTTTGAGGATAAAGGGGAAGCCTTTTAGGACCGAGATTAGGAAAAACTTCTTCACACAGAGAGTGGTGAATCTGTGGAATTCTCTACCACAGGAAACAGTTGAGGCCAGTTCATTGGCTATATTTAAGAGGGAGTTAGATATGGTCCTTGTGGCTACGGGGATCAGGGGGTATGGAGGGAAGGCTGGGGCAGGGTTCTGAGTTGGATGATCAGCCATGATCATGATAAATGGCGGTGCAGGCTCGAAGGGCCGAATGGCCTACTCCTGCACCTATTTTCTATGTTTCTATGTTTCTATATATGTACTCTGATAATAAAATTGACTGAACTCAACTTTGAGCAGCTCTACTAATGGTGCCATTGTGTTACGAACCTGGCTTCCTGGCCAATAGTCTTCCTTCAATAACATCACGAACGACTATCTCATCATTTTACAATACAGAGATTATGTGAGTTTGTAGTGACTAAAATGAGGTCCACTCCTCCTACATTACAACAGTGCCTACACTTGTAATGGTGTAAGTGACCTTGTGATGTTCAAGGACTGTGAAAAGCATTGAGTAGATGCAACTTCTTTTATACACTTCCCCTGTGATTTTTGAGCTCCACATGAATATAAATAGTAATAAGAATAAGAATATTGAATGTTATTTCATTTCAGAAGGGCAGCAGACGTAAGCTAGGTAACTTCAAAATTGTGAGCTTTACATCAGTAAGGGATGGGATTTATGTATACTTGGAAAGGCAGGAGTTGATCAGAAACTGTCAACATGGCTTTGCGTAGGTACAATCCTATCTCACTAATTTGACTGAATATTTTGAAGAGGTAACAAAGGACAGCGATGAAGGCAGGGTGGTAGATATTGTCTATATGGACTTTGGAAAGATATTTGACAAGATCCCACATGGTAGGCTAGTCCAACGCATTAAGTGACAAGGGATCTAAGGTGACCAGGCTAATTGAATTCAAGACTGGCTTAGGACTAGTAGACAGAGGGTACTGGTGGAAGAATGAGTTTTTTATTTGTCTGTGGCTAGTTGCATACCACAGAATTCAGTGCTGGGACCGATATTTACAACTTGGATGTGAATGTAGGAGGTATAATTAGTAAGCTTATGCGTGACACAAGAATTGACAGTGTTGTGGATAATAAGAATGGATGTCTAAGGCTACAGAAAGAATTAGAATAGATGGAAAGTTGTACAGAATGTTAACAGAAGGATTAGCGACACATTTAGGGAAATCAAATGGGGGTAGGCCAAATACAGTAAACGGGAGGACAGTAAAGAGTGTCGATTGATTGACATAGAATCCAAGTAATAACTCTTCCAGTTTAAGATGACACTACTGAGACGAACAACAACTTACTGGTGGTTTTCAAAGCAAGAAATATAACTAAATACTTTATTAATAACACTTTTTCTGTAAAGAAAACATGGTAAACGAACACTGCAAACAATGAAGAGGTGAGCAAAGGTGAGGCTGACTTGAGATTCAAGGCATGTGGGTGCGATGCAAAGTCAAAGCGAGGTCAAGGTATGTCTGAGGAGAAGTGGTTGGGCTGAGGTCAAGATATGGTTGAGATGCAGTTGGGTGTGCAGAATGGAGGAGTTTCAGATCCCACCCCCCCCCCCACTTAAACCGAGAGTGAGGTTTGATCGATCTACATACTGGGTTGACTTGGCGGGGTTGGGTGTGAGCTGACACATGGCAGTGGTGTCCAGACCCAGAGCATATTGAAGCAACAGGGCCTGGATCTTAGAGCACCATGTTTGGACAACTTAAACGGCAGGCCAGATGAATTGAAAAGGGAGGGTGTCAGAACCGGAGGCAAGGGTCAGGCCGGTTCTGCTCGCTGCTCCACAGCGTTTGCTTTGCTCTTCACTGTACTGAAGCTAAGGCTGTGGTCTGCTCTGGCTGCTCTGCGCTTCATGTCTATGAACTCACTTTCCTTCGCAATGCTGCTTGCTTGCTTTTCTCATTTGCACAATTTGGTTTTTGTTCTCTCTCTGATCATTGAGAGTTTGATGGTCTTTTGAGTTTCTTAGAAATCATAGAAACCATAGAAAAACTACAGCACAGAAACAGGCCTTTTGGCCCTTCTTGGCTTTGCCGAACCATTTTCTGCCTAGTACCACTGACCTGCACACGGACCATATCCCTCCATACACCTTCCATCCATGTATCTGTCCAATTTATTCTTAAATGTTAAAAAAAAACACATTTACCACTTCATCTGGCAGCTCATTCCACACTCCCACCACTCTCAGTGTGAAGAAGCCCCCCACTAATGTTCCCTTTAAACTTCTCCCCCTTCACCCTTAACCTATGTCCTCTGTTTTTTTTTCTCCCCTTGCCTCAGTGGAAAAAGCCTGCTTGCATTCACTCTATCTATACCCATCATAATTTTATATACCTCTATCAAATCTCCCCTCATTCTTCTATGCTCCAGGGAATAAAGTCCTAACCTATTCAACCTTTCTCTGCAACTGAGTTTCTCAAGTCCCGGCAACATCCTTGTAAACCTTCTCTGCATTCTTTCAACCTTATTAATATCCTTCCTGTAATTTGGTGACCAAAACTGAACACAATACTCCAGATTCAGCCTCACCAATGCCTTATACAACCTCATCATAACATTCCAGCTCTTATACTCAATACTTTGATTAATAAAGGCCAATGTACCAAAAGCTCTCTTTACGACCCTATCTACCTGTGATGCCACTTTTAGGGAATTTTGTATGTGTATTCCCAGATCCCTCTGTTCTACTGCACTCCTCAGTGCCTTACCATTTACCCTGTATGTTCTACCTTGGTTTGTCCTTCCAAAGTGCAATACCTCACACTTGTCTGTAAGTGCAAAGGAGGGGGGCTGGCGGTTCTGGTAAGTAACAGATGGTGCAACCCTGGGCATATTACGATCAACGGGTCTGTAGCCCGGATATTGAACTTTTTGCTGTTGGACTCCGGCCATATTATTTGCCAAGGGAAATCTCACATGCAATAGTGGCTGTTATGTACATCCCTCCCTCAGCCAACCCGACGTCAGCGTGTAACATCATTTACACCGTCATAGCCAGACTACAAACCCAGCACCCGAGTGCCCTCATTACCATCTCGGGTGACTTCAACCAGGTTACCATGGCTAGAACACTGCCCAACTTCACGCAGTATGTAAGCTGTACAACCAGAGGGGAGAGGACTCTGGATTTGATGTACGCTAACGTTAAGGATGCATACAGCTCCTCTCCCCTCCCCCACTGGGAAGGTCAGATCACAACCTGGTGCATCTAAAACCCTGCTATGTGCCTCTGGTGAAGAGTAAACCTGCAACCTTGAGGACAGTAAGGAAATGGTCAGAGGAGGCTTATGAGGCGCTTCAGGATTGTTTTGAGGTAACAGACTGGCAGGAACTCTGTGAGCCACATGGAGAGGATATTGATGGGCTCACAGAGTGCATCACTGATTACATCAACTTCTGTGTGGACTGCAATGTTCTGACAAGAACTGTCCTTTGTTATTCAAATAACAAGCCATGGGTGACAAAGGATATTAAGGACATCTTGAGCATTAAAAAGAGGGAGTTTAGAGATGGAAATAGGGAGGAGCTGAGTGCAATACAGATTGACCTGAAAGCCAGGATCAGGGAAGCTAAAGACAGGTACAGGAGGAAGCTTGAGTGGAAACTCCAGCAGAACAACACAAGAGAGGTCTGGAGGGGGATGAGGACCAGCACTGGGTTCTGGCAAACTAGCAACAGAGGAGCTGAGGGCAGTGTGGACAGAGCCAATGAACTTAACCTGTTCTTCAACAGATTTGACAGTGTGGCCCCTGTCCATCCCACACATGAGCCATCTGTTGTCAGCCCCAAACCAACACATATTCCACTCTCCCCTCCTACCCCTCCTCACAGTCCCCCACCCTGCTCTCATGACTATACCCCTTCCCCACACGAAACCACCACGGTGGGCTTCACAGCTCCTCAGGTGAGAAGACAGCTGAAACATCTCAACCCAAGCGAGGCTGCAGGACTGGATGGTGTCAGTACCAGGGTGCTCAAAGCCTGTGCCCCTCAGCTATGTGGAGTACTTCGCCATGTATTCAACCTGAACCTGAGGCTCCGGAGGGTTCCTGTATTGTGGAAGACGTCCTGCCTCGTCCCTGCGCCGAAGAGGCCGCGCCCCAGCGGCCTCAATGACTACAGACCGGTGGCATTGACCTCCCACATCATGAAGACCCTGGAGAGACTTGTTCTGGAGCTGCTCCAGCCTATGGTCAGGCCACACTTAGATCCCCTTCAGTTTGCCTACCAGCCCCGACTAGGAGTTGAGGATGCCATCATCTTCCTGCTGAACCGTGTCTACGCCCACCTGGACAAGCCAGCGAGCACTGTGAGGGTCATGTTTTTTGACTTCTCCAGTGCGTTCAACACCATCCGCCCTGCTCTGCTGGAGGAGAAGCTGACAGCGATGCAGGTGGATGCTTCCCTGGTATCATGGATTCTTGATTACCTGACTGGCAGACCACAGTACGTGTGCTTGCAACACTGTGTGTCTGACAGAGTGATCAGCAGCACTGGGGCTCCACAGGGGACTGTCTTGTCTCCCTTTCTCTTCACCATTTACACCTCAGACTTCAACTACTGCACAGAGTCTTGTCATCTTCAGAAGTTTTCAGATGACTCTGCCATAGTTGGATGCATCAGCAAGGGAGATGAGGCTGAGTACAGGGCTACGGTAGGAAACTTTGTCACATGGTATGAGTAGAATTATCTGCGGCTTAATGGGAAAAAGACTAAGGAGCTGGTGGTAGACCTGAGGAGAGTTAAGGTACCGGTGACCCCTGTTTCCATCCAGGGGGTCAGTGTGGACATAGTGGAGGATTACAAATACCTGGGGATACGAATTGACAATAAACTGGACTAGTCAAAGAACACTGAGGCTGTCCACAAGAAGAGTCAGAGCCGTCTCTATTTCCTGAGGAGACTGAGGTCCTTTAACATCTGTCGGATGATGCTGAGGATGTTCTACGAGTCTGTGGTGGCCAGTGCTATCATGTTTGCTGTTGTGTGCTGGGGCAGCAGGCTGAGGGTGGCAGACACCAACAGAATCAACAAACTCATTCGTAAGGCCAGTGATGTTGTGGGGATGGAACTGGACTCTCTGACGGTGGTGTCTGGAAAGAGGATGCTGTCTAAGTTGCATGCCATCTTGGTCAATGTCTCCCATCCACTACATAATGTACTGGGTGGGCACAGGAGTACGTTCAGCCAAAGACTCATTCCACCAAGATGCAGCACTGAGCGTCATAGGAAGTCATTCCTGCCTGTGGCCATCAAACTTTACAACTCCTCCCTTGGAGGGTCAGACACCCTGAGCCAATAGGCTGGTCCTGGTCTTATTTCATAATTTACTGGCATAATTTACATATTACTATTTAACTATTTATGGTTCTATTACTATCTATTATTTATGGAGCAACTGTAAAGAAAACCAATTTCCCCCAGGATTAATAAAGTATGACTATGACTATGTATTAAACTCCATCTGCCATTTTTCAGCCCATTTTTCCAGCTGGTCCAAGTCCCTCTGCAGGCTCTGAAAACCTTCCTCACTGTCTACTGCACCTCCAATCTTTGTATCATCAGCAAATTTGCTGATCCAATTTACCACATTATCATGCAGATCATTGATATAGATGACAAATAACAATGAACCCAGCACTGATCCTTGTGGCACACCATTAGTCACAGGCCTCCACTTTGAGAAGCAATCTTCTACTACCAATCTTTGGCTTCTTCCATTGAGCCAATGTCTAATCCAATTTACCACCTCTCCAGGTATACCTAGCGACTGAATTTTCCTAACTAACCTCCCATGCGGGACCTTGTCAAAGGCCTTACTGAAATCCATGTAGACAATATTCACTGCCTTCCCTTCATCCACTTTCCTGGTAACCTCCTTGAAAAACTCCAATAGATTGGTCAAACATGACCTACCACGCACAAAGCCATGTTGACTCTCCCTAATAAGTCCCTGTCTATCCAAATGCTTGTAGATTCTGTCTCTTAGTACTCCCTCCAATAACTTACCCACTACCGACATCAAACATACCGGCCTATAATTTCCGGGATTACTTTTCGATCCTTTTTTAAACAACGGAACAACATGAGCCATTCTCCAATCCTCCAGCGCCTCACTTGTAGATACCGACATTTTAAATATATCTGCCAGGGCCCCTGAAATGTCAAGACTAGTCTCCTTCAAGGTCCGAGAGAATACCCTGTCAGGTCCTGGGGATTTATCCACTTTAATTTGCCTCAAGATAGCAAGCACCTCCTGCTTTTCAATCTGTACAGTTTCCATGATCTCACTACTTGTTTCCCTTAATTCCATAGATTTCATGCCAATTTCCTTAGTAAATACAGATGCAAAAAACCCATCTAAGATCTTGTTTTCTAGTTGCCTATAAAGAGGCAAATCTCAAGGTTGTATAATGTATAAGTTCTTTGATAATAAATGTACTTTGATTTGATTTGAGGTACATTGGTGAAGCTGATGGATGACATGTTTGACTTCATAGGTCATGGTACAGGATATATGAGCTGAGATGTTATGTTGCATCTTTACAAAACAATGGCTAGGCGATACTTGGAGTTTGGTATGGAGTTCTGGTCCTAGCAGGGATATGATTATGCAGGAGATAACACAAAGGACATTTGCTAGGATATGGGCTGGGCTGTAGGACATTAGCTATGGGGAGAGATTGGCTAGGTGGAGTGGAGCTTATTTTTCTTGAAGTGAAGGAGGCAAAGAGGTGACCTGTTAGAGGTACAGTATATAATACTATGAGAGGCATAGATAGGTTATATAGTCAATATATTTTCCCATGATAATGTTGATTCAAGAAAGATTTACACTGTACACATGCCTCCCTGTTGGCATATGACAATAAACTAGACTTTAACAGCATTAGTTTCAACTGTTAACGATTAACAAACCATGGAGTGACTCAGCAACCCACACAACTGGAACAAATTCATGGCAACGAGAGCTGGGCAATGAATACCGGCCTGGCCATGAACTGCCATTTCCTGAACGCCACAATGCTGGCTTGGAGAAATGTTAGCTTTTATAAATAAGCTCTCCTTTGCAAACTGATCAATACTGTAGAACAGCTCCCCACTCCTCACTGGCAGGTGACCCTAGACACTGTTAGAGTCAGTTGCCAAAACAAAACCTTGTTATCAGATTCATTTATTTATCACATAAACATCAAAAATAGAGTGAAACCTGTCATTTGTGTTTAACAAGCAAAACAACTTAAGGATGTGCTGAAGGCAGCCAACAAGTATCACCACACATTTCAGCACTAACAACACAAGCAACAGCAACAACAACAAGAGTAAAAAAAGGTCCTTTTCTCCCTCCCACCACCCACTCATACACCACAAACCGTCCTCTAACCCCAGGATAGGCCGCCTCCTCCCTCCCACCACCCACTCATACACCACAGACTATCCTCTAAACCCAGGATAGGCCGCATCCTCCCTCCCACCACCCACTCATATACCACAGACTGCCTAATGCCAGGATAGGCCGCCTCCTCCCTCCCACCACCCACTCATACACCTCAGACTGCCTAATCCCAGGATAGGCCGCCTCCTCCCTCCCACCACCCACTTATACACCACAGACTATCCTCTAACCCCAGGATAGGCCGCCTCCTCCCTCCCACCACCCACTCATACACCACAGACTGTCTAATCCCAGGATAGGCCGCCTCCTCCCTCCTACCACCCACTTATATACCACAGACTATCCTCTAACCCCAGGATAGGCCGCATCCTCTCTCCCACCACCCACTCATACACCACAGACTGTCTACTAAACCCAGGATAGGCCGCATCCTCTCTCCCACCACCCACTCATACACCACAGACTGTCTACTAAACCCAGGATAGGCTGCATCTTGGCCTCCAGCCTCCAGTGGACTCACAAACTCACAGATATCCAGCCTTCAACTTCCCCAGTTGCTTGCAGAATCACAGACCAAAGGCTTTGGTCATCGGGCCCTGACCCCTGGACTTGCCTGCTTCGGTATTCAACCCTTGGACTTTGATCTTAGGTATTAACCCCTGTATATGCCGATGACTGGACTCTGCCCTCCAGGCCTCAAACTCCAGACTTACAACTCATCAACGAAGAGGATTCTCAGGCCCTCATGCACAGACTGCCAGTCCCGGGACCTGTCAACCTGGGAGGTCTCGGTGACCCGGGAAGCCGCAAGCCCTCATCCTCAGTATTTTTTGAGGGAGTTTCCTACTTGTGAGAGTTTTACCATGATTATCCATGGGCCACAGATCAGAAAGTCAGAAATGCACATAAACTACAGAATGTCTCCAACATAGGGAGCTGCCTGCCCTGTTGTCGATGAAGACATTCAGCCAATGTATAGGACACAAGTGATTTTGCAGATGCTGTAAATCTTGAGCAACAAAATGCTGAAGGAACTCAGCAAATCAGGCAACATCTATCACAACTGGAAAGGACGGAGGTAGAAACCAAGTTAATAACGAAGTTGGATGTTGTAAGAATCTGGAAGGGGATGGATGAGAGAGGTAAAGTGGTGAAGAAGTAAGAATCTAATAGGAGAGAACAGTGGAACAATTTCTCTAACTTCTACTTACCACTCCTCTCTATTCCCCCCTCCCTTTTTACCTCTATTTTGGTGCCCTCTTACCCCACCCTCATGACCCACCCATCACCCCCTGTCTGGTTCCCCACCTCCTCCTCTTTATTCCACGGTCCTCTGTTCTCTCCTATCAGATTCCTTCTTCCTTACCTCTTTTGCCTATAACCACCCAGCATCAACACATTTCTCCCACCCCCCTCACCTGGTCTAACCTATCACTGACTAGTTTAACTCCTGCCACTCCTTCTACCTTCCGATTCCGGCTTCTGTCCCCTTCCTGTCCAGTCCCGATGAAGGGTGTCAGCCCAAAATGTTGACTGTTTATTTCCCTCCATAGATGCTACCTGAGCTGGTGAGTTCCTCCAACATTTTGTGTGTGTGTTGACCAGTATATGTCCGTATTTTACTGAAGTCTGCTTGAAACTACACAAGTCAAATAGTAAAAAAGTCTTATTCAAAATATAAAGTATACTTCAGTCCAGACACAGATTATTTTTCGTCTTTTTGTCAATGTTTCAAAGCTGCAGACTATGACTAATGTCCAGCAGGTCACTTGGCATGGCAGTCCTCTATAGAAAGATATCAATACATAAGTTGGCTTGAACTCGGACGATAGAATGTTGTGACATGAGGTGTGACATTTTAAAATATTTTAAAATTAGACAGTGAAGGTTGGTAGGAATAAAAGCCGTCCTGATCCTGTCAGGTTGTTTAAAAACCCAAGCTCATACCAGGCAAATATCTTGTCTGCAACACCGATATCCCAAGGATTAATAATACAGATGTCATGCCATTCTGTTCTATTGAGGGACTTCACCAGTTTACAGATGACATTTTAAAAATTATTCTCAGGATGAGGTAATTTTCATCTCAGACTGGCTCTCAGCTCATCTGGCTCATTTATCTCCATGTCTGGCATGCATGACAGTTAGCATCCCTGGATCAATAACCAATTATATTCTCAAACAAACCCTGCAATCATCTTAAGCAAACTGTATCACCTCTGCATGTAATATTATTTCTCTTCATTTAATGGTTCATTGACTGAACATTCTTCTTCCTGCACTTATAAAAATGTGTTCTAGACAGTTTGTTTGTTTCCCAGGAACTGCAAAATTATAGATGCTGGTAGAATTCTACAGAGAGGTAATGTGATAACCCAAAATAACATGTCGTTTTTGATGTCCATTTTAAGGAAATGATGGTCTTTATCAAGAATGGTACAGGCAAGTCAGCCCACAGCATCCCAACCAACAGAAGTTGGTGCTGGAACTCTAGGTCCTGAAGCGGGTCCAGAATGAAATGCATGAGGAGTGTACAAACCCAATTTCCAGAAAGGTTGGGATATTTTCCAAAATGCAATAAAAACAAAAATCTGTGAAATGATAATTCACGCGAACCTTTATTTAACTGACAAAAGTACAAAGAAAAGATTTTCAATAGTTTTACTGACCAACTTAATTGTATTTTGTAAATATACACAAATTTAAAATTTGATGGCTGCAACACACTCAACAAAAGTTGGGACAGAGTTAAAATAAGATTGAAAAGTGCACAGAATATTCAAGTAACACTGGTTTGGAAGACTCCACATTAAGCAGGCTAATTGGTAGCAGGCGAAGTATCATGACTGGGTATAAAAGTAGCGTCCATCAAAGGCTCAGTCTTTTCAAGCAAGGATGGATCGTGGTTCACCCCTTCGTGCCAAAATTCATGAGAGAATTGTTAGTCAGTTCAAAAGGAATATTTCTCAACACAAGATTCCAGAGAATTTAGGTCTTTCAACATCTACAGTACATAATATTGTGAAAAGATTCAGAGAATTCTGAGACATCTCAGTGCGTAAAGGGCAAGGTCGGAAACCACTGTTGAATGCACGTGATCTTCAAGCCCTCAGGCGGCACTGCCTAAGAAACCGTCATGCTACTGTGACAATTATAGCCACCTGGGCTTGGGAGTACTTCAGAAAACCACTGTCACTCAACACAGCCCGTCGCTGCATCCAGAAATGCAACTTAAAACTGTATTACGCAAGGAGGAAGCCATATATCAACTCTATGCAGAAACGCCAGCGAGTTCTCTGGGCCCGAGCTCATCTCAGATGGACTGAAAGACTGTGGAGCCGTGTGCTATGGTCAGATGAGTCCACATTTCAGCTAGTTTTCGAAAAAACGGGCGTCGAGTTCTCCGTGCCAAAGATGAAAACGACCATCCAGATTGTTGCCAGCGAAAGGTGCAAAAGCCAGCATCTGTGATGGTATGGGGGTGCATCAGTGCCCACGGCATGAGTGAGTTGCATGTATGTGAAGATACTATTGACTCTGAGGCGTATATTAGGAATTTAGAGAGACATATGTTGCCATCAAGGCGAGGTCTCTTCCCGGGACGTCCATGCTTATTTCAGCAGGACAATGCCAGACCACATTCTGCATGGGCTACAACAGCGTGGCTTTGTAGTCACAGAGTGCATGTGCTTGACTGGCCTGCTGCCAGTCCAGATCTATCTCCTATTGAAAATGTACGGCGCATCATGAAGAGGAGAATCAGACAACGGAGACCACGGACTGCTGAGCAGCTGAAGTCTTATATCAAGCAAGAATGGACAAAATTTCCAATTGCAAATCTACTACATTTAGTATCCTCAGTTCCAAAATGATTAAAAAGTGTTATTAAAAAGAAAGGTGATGTAACACAATGGTAAACATGCCTCTGTCCCAACTTTTGTTGAGTGTGTTGCAGCCATCAAATTCTAAATTTGTGTACGTTTACAAAATACAATTAAGTTGGTCAGTAAAACTATTGAAAATCTTTTCTTCGTACTTTTGTCAGTTAAATAAAGGTTCATGTGAATTAACATATCACAGATTTTTGTTTTTATTGCATTTTGGAAAATATCCCAACTTCTCTGGAAATGGGGTTGGTAAATGCTTCATCTTTTATATTTTGCATGGATTGATTGTTCATAGACCTTCATCCAACACAGGGGCTCCCAGCCTGGGGTCCATGAACCTCTCAGTTAATGACAGGGAACTTCTTATCTAACAGTTCACGGCTTAATTTTACACTTCCATTAACACTTGTTGTGCCATTTTGCAGCTTCACCTGTTTGTCATGTCGTATTTAGGTACATCAGATAGTTGTCCTAACTATTGTCTGCCACAACTTCTCATTGAGTCAAAGTGAGTCTACTAGCTAGATGCTAATGGCAGACAAAGAGATATGCTGGCTCACGTGGTCACAGATTGCTGTGGAGTAGAATGCTGTTGCTGGTCTCCGTCTGGTTGCCAAGGGCTAACCTACTCTAGAGCCTTTTAGATTGGAACTGACAAGCTTTATGGAAATAACTCAGAAAATGTGTAGCTCAGGTGGTTGATGGTTGGGTTAAGTTGTTCTCCGACCTCATTGAAACTAATCAAATATTGAAAAGCCTAGATAGAGAGGATGTAGAGAGGATTTTTCCTCTCGTGGGTGAGTCTAGGACCAGAGGGAACTGCCTCAGATTAGAAGGATTCCATCTAGAACAGAGATGTTGAGGGATTTTTTTTAGCTAGAGGGCAATGAATCTGTGTAATTCATTGCCACAGACAGCTGTGGAGGCCAAGTCATTGGGTATAAGTGGAGGACGATTAGTCAGGGCAGCAAAGGTTATGGGGAGAAGACAGAAGATTGGGGTCAAGAGGGTTAATAGATCACCCATGATGGAATGGCCTTATTCTGCTCTGATGTCTTGTGGTTTTATGGTCTTAACACCCCACAAGTCTCCATATCCGGCATATCATTCTCCATAACTTCTGCCATCAACAACAGGATCCTAACATTAGACACATCTTTCCCTTCCCCACCCCACCCTACTCTCCACTTTCTGCAGTCATCACTCTCAACGTGACTCCCTTGTCCACTCATCCCTACACACTGATCTCAGAAAAGCAGCCAACATAATCAAAGATCAAATTATTATCAGCATAATCAAAGCTACAAGAGGGACACCTGCTACAACTGCCCCTATACCTCCCCCCTCACCACTATTCAGGGCCCCAAACAGGTGGGGTGATACTTCACTTGCGAAGGTGTTGGGGTCATCTACTGCATCCAGTGCTTATGATGCAGACCCTTCTTCGTTGGTGAGACCGGACATAGATTGGGAGATCACTTCTTTGAGCACCTTCACTCTGTCCACCACAAAAGACAGGATTTCCCGGTGGGCCAGCATTTCAATTTGACTTTCCATTCCAAATGGCCTCCTCTACTGTCATTTTGAAGCCATTCTGAGATTGGAGGAGCAACATCACATATTGCATCTGGTGGACTCCAACTTGATGGCATGAACATTGATTTCTCTAACTTCCAGTAATTTTCCCCCCTCCCCGTTCTTTATTTTTTAATTCCCCATTTTGGTTCCCCTCTCACTCCTTCTCTTCTCCTCACCAGCTAGTTACCACCCTCTGGTGCCCCTCCTCCTTCCCTTTCTCCCATTCTCCTGTCCTATCAGATTCATTCTTCTTCAGCCCTTTACCTTTTCCACCTAGCACCTCCCAGCTTCTCTCTTCAAAGCCCCCTCCCCTACCCATCCAACTACCCCCTAACCTGGTTTCACTTATTACTTGCTCGTTTATACTGCTTCCTCTCCCCCCACCTTACTCTGGCTTATTCCCCCCCCACCTTCCTTTCCAGTCCTGTTGAAAGGCCTCTGCCCAAAGCGTCGACTGTCTATTCCTCTCCATAGATGCTGACTGATCTGCTGAGATCCTCCAGCATTTTGTGTGTGTTGAACTATAACACTGCTTGGGGAAAGCACCTTGCTTTCATTTGGAAGTAATACTATAACTTTTTGCACTCATTTGAGAGAATAAACTCAACTCAGTTTAACCCCTTGTCCAAAAGATGGTGCTTCTGACAGTGCAGACCTCCCTAAGGGCTGTCTCATGCATCGTACTGGATGTTGTGTCCAGGGCTCTCGAGTATAAACTAGTTCCTTCTGACTTAGAGATGAGGATATCAGCAATCGAAGCACAACTGACACCCCCTTCTTTTCTTCTGATTGGAGAATTGGGTAATTGGTTTATTGTTATCACATGCACTGAGCTACAGTGAAAAATCTTGTTTGGCATACCATCCATACAGATTGCTTCATCACATCACCTCACTTCATAGAGGTTGTATAAGGAATAAACAATAACAAAGTGCAAAATGTAATGTGATGGTTACAGAGAAGTGTAGTGCAACCAAACAATAATGTGGAAGTCCATGGATTGATTTGTGAAATCAAGAATGCATAGATTCATACAAAATGTCCATTATTCAATAGTCTTACAATGGGACAGGGGCTGTTTTGAGCCTGGTGGAACATGCTTTCAGGCTTTTGTATTTTGTGCCAAATGCAGTGGGGGGGCGGGGGTGGAGAACATCCGCATGCGTGGGTCCTTATTTGTGTTGGCTGGTTTTCTGAGGCAGTGAGGAGTGCAGACAGAATCCCATGGTGCTGCCTCAAATTGGGATTGAAGCCATTACAACATACCCTGATCATTACTGACTAACGTCTACAATCACCAACCTGTAACAGTGGCGAGGAAATTATTTCATGGAAGATTTGCTACCAGATGATAATCTGACTGGATATTCAATGAAATCTGTCCACCCTAATGAAAATGATTCTTGAAAACATTTCTCAAACTGTGCTTGCTAAGTCCTCAAATGATACTTGAGGTCCAACTCTGAGTAATATGTTCCAATTACAGAACATTCATTGTAGCCTCAGGCCACCTTGTCAACAGATAACTTATTCTCAGTGAATTATACGACCATTCACAGTGTCAGAGGTGAACTGCAATGACAGAAGCACCTTATACTGAAGACAGTGGCGCCAGCAGACAATGTGACCAAGGCGACGTCCTTCAGACAGTTCATGAAACTACTTCTGCTTCTATTGGAATCTGCGATTTACATTTTACTGGTGTGTTTTCAGGGTGACTGAGCAATCTGATGCTCTGCTGACTCCAAGGGATTTTGGTGAGGTTTCCAGCGGAGTGTGCAGCTTAGAGGCCAAGAAGCCTGGAGGGAGGCCATGAGCCCGTGTTCGACTCTATTTCTTGCCGATTAAAGTGTCGTGCAAGATTGAAATCAGCGAGGATGAGGGCATAAGGCCAGCGGGTTCAGCATTATCAGCCTGTGTTTGACCGGTCTCTCCCTCGCTCTTGCTTGCTGCTGCCAGAGGAAGGTGCCCACATTTGACTGGTCTTTCTCTCCCTCTTGCTCAATGCTGCCAGAGGATGGTGCCAGAGTCTCGGGTCTTGGGCAAAGTTTAATCAACATGGTTTGTAGATTGGACTCTGCAGCTCATGTTAGATGTGTTTCTGGGTTCTGGTTATGCTTTTTTTTATTGCTATTTTATGCAGTTTTGATTGGGGCAGACTGGCTCTGCAGCCTTTAGTCAACAAACAACACATTACTAAATTGAACTAAACTGAACATTCTGGACTGCTTCAAGAACTTTGTGGTTTGATGTCTTAAATTCTGTTTTTCGTTCATTTGTTGCTGTTTGTCCAATTTGGTTTTTTTGCACATTGAGCGTTTGATGTTTTCTATGAACAAATTCCATGGAGTTGCTTTGCCTTGTGGCTGTCAGTGGGAAGATGAATCTCAGGGCTGTATACTGCATACTGCATATATTCTTTGATAATAAGTGTAAGACCATAAGACAAAGCAGCAGAAGTCGGCCATTCGGCCCATCGAGTCTGCTCCACCATTTTATCATGAGCTGATCCATTCTCCCATTTAGTCCCACTCCCCCACCTTCTCACCATAACCTTTGATGCCCTAGCTACTCAGATACCTATCAATCTCTGCCTTAAATACACCCAATAACTTGGCCTACACTGCTGCCTGTGGCAAGAAATTCCATAGATTCACCACCCTCTGGCTAAAAAAAAATTCTTCGCATTTCTGTTCTGAATGGGTGCCCTTCAATCCTTAAGTCATGCCCTCTTATACTAGACTCCCCCATCATGGGAAACAATTTTGCCACATCCACTCTGTCCATACCTTTCAACATTCGAAATGTTTCTATGAGGTCTCCCCTCATTCTTCTAAACAGCAAGGAATACAGTCCAAGAACGGATAAGTGTTCCTCATATGTTAACCCTCTCATTCCCGGAATCATTCTAGTGAATCTTCTCCGTACCCTCTCCAACGTCAGCACATCCTTTCTTAAATAAGGAGACTAAAACTGCCCACAGTACTCCAAGTGAGGTCTCACCAGCGCCTTATGGAGCCTCAACATCACATCCCTGCTCCTATACTCTATTCCTCCAGAAATGAATACCAACATTGCATTTGCCTTCTTCACTACCGACTCAAGCTGGAGGTTAACCTTAAGTGTATCCTGCACGAGGACTCCCAAGTCCCATTGCATCTCAGAACTTTGAATTCTCTCCCCATTTAAATAATAGTCTGCCCGTTTATTTCTTCTGCCAAAGTGCATAACCATATACTTTACAACATAGTATTTCATTTGCCTCTTCTTTGCCCATTCTCCCAATCTATCCAAGTCTCTCTGCAGACTTTCTGTTTCCTCAGCACTACGGGCCCATCCACCTATCTTCGTATCATCAGCAAACTTAGCCACAAAGCCATCTATTCTATAATCCAAATCATTGATGTACAATGTAAAAAGAAGCGGCCCCAACACAAACCCCTGTGGAACACCACTGGTAACCGGCAGCCAACAGAATAGGATCCCTTTATTCCCACTCTCTGTTTCTTGCCAATCAGCCAATGCTCTATCCACGTATGTAACTTTCCTGTAATTCCATGGGCTTTTATCTTGTTATGTGTGGCACCTTGTCACAGGCCTTCTGAAAATCCAAATATACAACATACACTACATCTCCCTTGTCTAGCCTACTTGTAATTTCCTCAAAAAATTGTAATAGGTTTGTCAGGCAGGATTTTCCTTTAAGGAATCCATGCTGAGTTCTGCCTATCTTGTCATATGCTTCCAGGTACTCTGTAATGTCATCCTTGACAATCGACTCCAACAACTTCCCAACCACCGACGTCAAGCTAACAGGTCTGTAATTTCCTTTTTGCTTCTTTGCCCCCTTCTTAAATAGCGGAGTGACATTTGTAATCTTCCAGTCCTCCGGAACCATGCCAGAATCTATCGACTTTTGAAAGATCATTGCTAATGCCTCCACAATCTCCACAGCTACTTTCTTCAGAACACAAGGGTGCATTCCATCTGGTCCGGGAGATTTATCTACCTTTAGACTATTCAGTTTCCTGAGTACTTCCTCTGTCGTAATTGTGACTGCGCACACTTCTCTTCCCTGCCACTCTTGAGTGTCCGGTATACTGCTGATGTCCTCCTCAGTGAAGACTGATGCAAAATACTCGTTCAGTTCCTCCGTGATCTCCTTATCTCCCATTACAATTTCTCCAGCATCATTTTCTATTGGTCCTATATCTACTCTCACCTGCCTTTTACTCTTTATATACTTGAAAAAGCTTTTAGTATCCTCTTTGAAATTATTTGCTAGCTTCCTTTCATAGTTAACCTTTTCCCTCTTAATGACCTTCTTAGTTTCCTTTTGTAAGCTTTTAAAAACTTCCCAATCCTCTGTCTTCCCACTAATTTTTGCTTCCTTGTACGCCCTCTCCTTTGCTTTAACTTTGGCTTTGACACCTCTCGTCAGCCATGGTTGCATCCTTTTTCCATTCGAAAAATTTCTTCTTTTTTGGAAGATACCTGTCTTGCACCTTCCTCACTTCTCGCATAAACTCCAGCCACTGTTGCTCTGCTGTCCTTCCTGCCAGTGTCCCTTTCCAGTCAACTTTGGCCAGTTCCTCTTTCATGCCACTATAATTTCCTTTACTCCACTGAAATACCAACACATCAGATTTTGGCTTCTCTTTTTCAAATTTCACAGTGAACTCAATCATGTTATGATCACTGCCTCCTAAGGGTTCCTTCTCTCTAATCTCTCTAATCACCTCTGGTTCATTACACAATACCCAATCAAGTACAGCCGATCTCCTAGTGAGCTCAACAATAAGCTGTTCTAAAAAGCCATCTCGCAGATGTTCTTTGAATCTTTGTACTATAACTGAGAGCGTCAGTAATGGAATACACCCAACGTAACTTAATGAGCTAAAATTGAGTTTTGCCTCTCTAGAACACCTCATCAAAGCTGCAAGGCACTTCCCACAGCTCCTGGAAGTACAATATCTGTAACCATTTTGGAAGTGGGCCCATAAAAGTAAGAAGAATGATAAGGGAATCCATCTTGTTTTTGCATTGTTGGTTAACAAATAAACTTTGGCCAAGATGCACTTCTTTGAAGAGTGAAATGAGATCTGTGAAGTTCAATGAGCCTTAGTTAATACTTCTAAAAGCTGTCTCTACAAATGTGGTTGCACTCTGTCAAACTACAGTTCTGAAGCAAACCTTCGTGAAGTTTGCAGCAGCACTGATCAAAGCCAGTTAATAAGTAATAAGGGACCATGCATGCTTACTGCATATGTAAAGTCTTTGGAGCACCAGGAACTGAGATTAACCTCTGTTATAAGATGTAACAATGCTCAAATGTTGAACCCCACATTGCTTCCAATGACCTCCGTCGGTCCAAATTTCAGGAGGAAACCTCATAGTATCCATGTAACTATGTTGCCTACTTAGTGCATGCAAGAGAACGTATTCCTGAGTGCCTGGATGCCCAAATCTTGAAATATGAATAATGAGAATGATATACCATGGGGTCAGCAGTAGATGTTGATTCTGTGAAAATCATCAACATTGTAATGAATAGGAGCATGACTGAATTGGAATCTGAATAGTAACTTCATATATTTAAATTTATTGGAATGGCCAATGCTATTAAGTAGGACAGATTTTGCTGAATAGTACAGTTGCAATTATTGGTTAAAGTCTCTTTCCATGTCCCTAAGATATATGAATTAGTAAGTTAATTGACCATGGTAAATTGCCCCTTGTGTGAATCAGACTCAGGTTTATTATTACTGCCCTATGTTGTGAAATGTTTTGTGCCAACAATACGGTGTGAGACATAAACATTTATATAAGTTGCAATATATAAATAATAACAGTGCAAAAGAGGAATAGTGAGGTGAAGTTCATAGTTTTATGGACTTACAGAAATCAGATGTCAAAGGGGAAGATTTTACTCCTAAAATGTGTGTGTGTGTGTGTGTGTGTGTGTGTGTGTGTGTGTATGTGTGTGTGTGTGTGTGTGTGTGTGTGTGTATGTGTGTGTGTGTAAGTGTGTGTGCGAGTACATGTGTGAGTATGCACGTGTGTGTATCTGAGTGTGTGTGTGCATGAGTGTGTGTGTGATTGTGTGTGTGTTTCTATGTGTGTGTGTGTGATTGTGTGTGTGTGATTGTGTGTGTGTGTGTGTGGTAGAATCTGAGAGGGTTCATGGAGCAAATATAATGGGATCAGTGTAGAATTATTGCTTGGCAGTCAGCCTGTCTCCATGCTGTATGATTTTATAAGATTTCTGAATGGGAATGGTGATGGCAGAATAAGACCATAAGACCAGAAGACCAGAAGACAAAGGAGCAGAAGTCAGCCATTCAGCCCATCGAGTCTGCTCCGCCATTTTATCATGAGCTGATCCATTCTCCCATTTAGTCCCACTCCCCCGCCTTCTCACCATAACCTTTGATGCCCTGGCTACTCAGATACCTATCAATCTCTGCCTTAAATACACCCAATGACTTGGCCTCCACTGCTGCCCGTGGCAACAAATTCCATAGATTCACCACCCTCTGACTAAAAAAATTTCTTCACATTTCTGTCCTGAATGGGCGTCCTTCAATCCTTAAGTCATGCCCTCTCGTACTAGACTCCCCCATCATGGGAAACAACTTTGCCACATCCACTTTGTCCATGCCTTTCAACATTCTAAATGTTTCGATGAGGCCCCCCCCCCATTCTTCTAAACTCCAAGGAATACAGTCCAAGAGTGGACAAACATTCCTCATATGTTAACCCTCTCATTCCCGGAATCATTCTAGTGAATCTTCTCTGTACCCTCTCCGACGTCAGCGCATCCTTTCTTAAATAATGAGACCACAACTGCCTACAGTACTCCAAATGAGGTCTCTCAAACACCTTATAGAGCCTCAATATCACATCCCTGCTCCTATACTCTATTCCTCTAAAAACGAATGCCAACATTGCATTTGTCTTCTTCACTACCGACTCAACCTCAAGGTTAACGTTAAGTGTATCCTGCACGAGGACTCCCAAGTCCCGTTGCATCTCAGAACTTTGAATTCTTTCCCCATTTAAATAATAGTCTGCCCATTTATTTCTTCTGCTGAAGTGCATAACCATACACTTTCCAACATTATACTTCATTTGCCACTTCTTTGCCCATTCTTCCAATCTATCCAAGTCTCTCTGCAGACTCTCCGTTTCCTCAGCACTACCGGCCCCTCCACCTATCTTCGTATCGTCAGCAAACTTAGCCATAAAGCCATCTTTTCCATAATCCAAATTGTTGATGTACAATGTTAAAAGAAGCACGGACTCCTGTGGAACACCACTTGTAACCGGCAGCCAACCAGAATAGGATCCCTTTATTCCCACTCTCTGTTTCCTGCCAATCAGCCAACGCCCTATCCATGTATGTAACTTTCCCATAATTCCATGGGCTCTTATCTTGTTGAGTAGCCTCATGTGTGGCACCTTGTCAAAGGCCTTCTGAAAATCCAAATATACAACATCCACTGCATCTCCCTTGTCTAGCCTACTTGTAATTTCCTCAAAAAATTGTAATAGATTTGGCAGGCAGAGTTTTCCTTTAAGGAATCCATGCTGAGTTCTGCCTATCTTGTCATATGCCTCCAGGTACTCTGTAACCTCATCCTTGACAATCGACTCCAACAACTTCCCAACCACCGATGTTAAGCTAACAGGTCTATAATTTATTTTTGCTTCCTTGCCCCTCTTAAATAGCGGGGTGACATTTGCAATCTTCCAGTCCTCCAGAACCATGCCAGAATCTATCGACTTTTGAAAGATCATTGCTAATGCCTTCGCAATCTCCACAGCTACTTCCTTCAGAACACGAAGGTGTATTCCATCTAGTCCGGGAGATTTATCTACCTTTAGCCTATTCAGCTTCCTGAGTACTTTCTCTGTCGTAATTGTGACTGCGCACACTTCTCTTCCCTGCCACTCTTGAGTGTCCGGTATACTGCTGATGTCCTCCTCAGTGAAGACTGATGCAAAATACTCGTTCAGTTCCTCCGTGATCTCCTTATCTCCCATTACAATTTCTCCAGCATCATTTTCTATCGGTCCTATATTAACTCTCACCTGTCTTTTACTCTTTATATACTTGAAAAAGCTTTTAGTATCCTCTTTGATATTATTCGCTAGCTTCCTTTCATAGTTAATCTTTTCCCTCTTAATGACCTTCTTAGTTTCCTTTTGTAAGATTTTAAAAACTTCCCAAATCCTCTGTCTTCCCACTAATTTTTGCTGCCTTGTATGCACTGTCCTTTGCTTTAACTTTGGCTTTGACTTCTCTTGTCAACCACGGTTGCATCCTTTTTCCATTTGAAAATTTCTTCTTTTTTGGAATATACCTGTCTTGCACCTTCCTCACTTCTCACATAAACTCCAGCCACTGCTGCTCTGCCGTCTTTCCCGCCAGTGTCCCTTTCCAGTCAACTTTGGCCAGTTCCTCTCTCGTGCCACTGTAATTTCCTTTACTCCACTGAAATACCGACACATCAGATTTCAGCTTCTCTTTTTCAAATTTCACAGTGAACTCAATCATGGTATGATCACTGTCTCCTAAGGGTTCCTTCACCTCAATCTCTCTAATCACCTCCGGTTCATTACACAATACCCAATCCAGTACAGCCGATTTCCTAGTGGGCTCAACAACAAGCTGTTCTAAAAAACCATATCGCAGACATTCTACAAATTCTCTCTCTTGAGATCCAGTGCCGACCTGAATTTCCCAATCCACTCGCATGTTAAAATCCCCCACAATTATCATAACACTGCCCTTCTGATAAGCCTCTTCTATGTCCTGTTGTAATTTGTAGTTCACATCCCTGCAGCTGTTTGGAGGCCTATAAATAACTGCCATCAGGGTCCTTTTACCCCTGCGATTTCTTAGCTCAGCCCATAAAGATTTTGCACCTTCTGATCCTATATCACCTCTTTCTAATGATTTAACATCACTTCTTACCAACAAAGCCACGCCTCCCCCTTTGCCTACCTTCCTATCCTTCCAATACACCGTGTAGACCTGGACGTTCAGCTCCCAGAGACACGCATCCTTTAGCCACGTCTCAGTAATGGCCACAATATGATGGAGGAATGGGATGTTCAGCATTGTGGAGATAGTAATGGGGCAAGGTGGAGAAGGAGAACATTGGGAAGGTGATTAGATTGTGGACAGAGAAATTCAGGATTCTGGAAATAGGTTGCAGGGCACAGTACAAAGATCAGATGTAGGGGGTAGGCTTTATGGATGGTTTACAGAGGTTCTGAAGGGAAGGATGCAGAAGAGCGGGGAGAAGGACAGGCCTTTTAAGGAGTGAGTAGGTGAGGAAGTACTGATGAAGTAGTGAGGAGCTTAGCAGAGGCTGAAGGAGCAGGACGGGGAAGGAAGAAGGCCCAAGATCAGAGAGATGAAAGAATACTTGAGTGTGTCAGGGAGGAGATAGTGGAGATCAGCTGAGGAAATTATTGATAAGGTACTGACAGGTAGGCTATCAATGAGTAATCGGGAACATGCATACTGAGCACCCACTACACATAAGATATCATAGAGAAAAGTAGTCCAGTCTCAGACAGGGGCTCTCCGTTCGCAAGTGATCACATTCAGCAGCTGTGTTTCTAAAACGCTAAACATACACCACATAGAATCATTGTGAAATACAGCAGAATTCCTAGGTCTCATTGTGTAAAAGACCCTCAGGTATTAGACTTTACTCTGTGGTAAAACCCTAATTTCCGAGTCAGAAAGTCACAGGGTTATCAGCTTAAGATGTTGATCCTCAAGATGTTGTAGAGAAGTCCAACATCGTGGCAGCTATCACTTTTCATTTGAGGTGCAAGACTGGGGTGCCATCCTCCGTCTAAGATTCAAAAATCACAATTGACTCTTTCTCAGGAGAACAAGAAAATTCTTGGTATTCATTTACAAGCAGACATTCTCATTATAAAACTGTAGGATTTTTCTCTAGCTACATTATAATTGATAATAACAGTGCTATCACCCTGTTTCATTGGCCATGAAGTCCTGCAGCTGCTAGTCTTGAATGGTGCTATATGAATGCAAGTTCTTTCCTTCAAATAAGCATGGCTTGAGCTGGGACGAGGAGAGAAAAACACACTGTCTGTGTTTAACTATTCCACTTGAAACCTCTGCGTATACAGGAGAAACAACTAAGTGCGGTATTGAGGGGCTTTGTTACAGTAAATCACAGTACAGTACCGGAGTAGGAACAGAAAAGTTGTGATAGGGTGAGGTATGATCAGAAGCAATGATTACTGGACTGTGAAAATGGACAAGTCAAATTTCTGTTCAGACAAGATGTGAGTAGCAGTAATAGAATCCGGGTGACACCAGAGATGATGTGCGACTTGATAAGTTGACTCCTGGATTTACGAATTGTGATTTCTTGCTGGTAAAAGGTTCAGCATTTTGATGATAGCCATTATGTCAAGAAAATGTTATTGTGTCTTTATCAACTCAACCAGTAAATTTGTTGTTTATATGGGTTATTGACTCACAAGCTTCTTGGGACGAGAGTGATGAGTTGCCCGAGGCTGTTGGTATTTTGTTTGAGGTTTGGTTTATCATTGCAGTGGTTTAATTGTTCAACCATATCAGAGCAAAAAATAAAAGAATGTATTCAATTAGAGGGAAATAAAGTACAGAAATAGGCTCTTTGGTCCATCAGTTCTGTGCTGATCATCAACACCATTCACCGTGTATTAATCCCATGTTAATGCTATTTTTAACTCTCCCCACATCTTCATCAATTCCTCCCCGATTCTAACACCCACCAACACATTAGGTAAGCAATTTAGTGGCCAATTAACCTACCAAACCTTCTGGGGCATGGGAGTAAACTGGAGCATCAAAAGGAAATCCAAGCAGTCACAAGGATGTGCACAGGTTCTAAGCAGCTAGCACCCCCAAGGCCAGGATTGGTTTCTTATTGTTACATCTACAAATGGTACAGAGAAAAACATTACAAGCCAACTATGCATTCATTTCATCACATCAGTACTTCGAGGTAGTACAAGGGACAAGCAATAGTGGAATGCAGAATATAGCATAACGGTTGGAGAGAAATTACAGAGCAGGCAGAGAATAAGGTGAAAGGTCATTATGAGGTAAATTGTGAGGTTGAATGGCCATCGTAGCATAGAAGAAGACCGTTCAATAGTCTGATTACAGTGGGATAGAAGCTGCCCTTGACCCTGATTCTCCATGCTTTTGAATATTCTGCTCAGTGGGAGAAGTGAGAATATTGGGAGGGTGGGGGTGGTAAAAGGTGCCTTCAGTTATGTTGGCTGCTTGACTGAAGCAGCGAGAAGTCTAGGTGGAATCCCA
The DNA here is from genome assembly GCF_963921235.1 of Mobula hypostoma. Lineage (NCBI taxonomy): Eukaryota > Metazoa > Chordata > Chondrichthyes > Myliobatiformes > Myliobatidae > Mobula > Mobula hypostoma. The sequence continues at coordinate 9,191,007 of NC_086118.1, forward strand.
TGGAGGGGAGGTGAGCTGCGTCCACCACTCTCTGCAGTCTCAGGTGGTCCCAGGAAGAGTGGTTGCCATACCAAGTTTTGATACAATTGGGGTAGGGTGCTCTCTGTTGTATATTGATAAAGCTTGGTGGGGATCAAAGTTCAAAGTACATATTTCTCATCATATACTACCTGAGATTCATTTTCTTGTGGACATTCATGGTGGAACAAAGAAATACAATAGAATCAATGAAAAACTACATACAAAGACTATCAACCATGTGCAAAAGAAGACAATCTGTGCAAATACAAAATAATAAATAAACAATACTGAGAACATGACTTGTAGAGTCCTTGAAAGTGAGTCCATAGACAGTGGAATCAGCTCAGAGTTGAGGTGAGTGAAGTTATCCATGCTGCTTCAGGAACAATGGGGACATGCTGAATTTCCTTAGCCACCTCTGGCACTGTGAGGCAGTAGCACTACTGGTTGCACCACTGTGCCACCCAATAATTGGAGAATGGATAGAGCTCACAAGCAATCCATTCCAGGTTTATTATTTCAGGCTGGCAATGACTTCTGCGCTGACTTGTAGCTTGGGAGTTGAATAATGGATGCAGGGAGGAGGATGCAGATGAGGAGCGTTTGACTCCTTCATAAGACTGTGAGGCCTGAGAGACTTTGGCTCAAACATCTCATTAATTTTCCAAGCACCTGCCTGGCATTGACACACCCCTCAAGCCAGTGTTTGTGGGCCGCAGTTAGCTCCACGGATGACAGCCATGGAAATGGCTCTTGGTACCTGATGGAGCAAGGAAACTCTTAGTGTGAGAAATCTGAGAGGGCAGAGGAGCTGCAGAGTCTCCTTGTAGGGCAATGAAAACACACCTGTGCCCTGGTCTGAACAGGTTATTGGGAATTAAAGTTCCAAATGAGTCAAGGTTGTGATTCTAATTTCACATATAAGAAGGCAAGACAGTGGCTATATTTCATTAGGAGTTTGAACAGATTCAGTTTGTCACCTAAAACACTCACAAGCTTCTATAGAAGTACTGTGGAAAGCATTCTGACAGACTGCATCACTGTCTTCTATGAGGGGAGGGCGTGGGGGAACTACTGCACAGGACCAAAAGAAACTGCAGAAAGTTGTAAAATTAGTCAGCTCCATCTTGGGTACTAGCTTCTGTAGTATCAAACACATCTTCAAGGAGCGGTGCCTCAGAAAGGGAACGTTCATTATTAAGGGTACCATCACCCAGTACATCACCTCTTCTCATTGTTACCGTCAGGAAAGAGGTACTGAAACCTGAAGGCACACACTCAGCGATTCAGGAACAGCTTCTTCCCCTCTGCCATATGATTCTTAAATGGACATTGAACCCACGAACACTACCTCAGTTTTTTTCAATATATATTATTTCTGTTTTGCACGGTTTCTGATCTATTCAGTATATATACTTACTGTAATGGATTTATTCGGTTTTTTTTCTTACTTTATTATCATGTATTGCATTGTACTGCTGCCGCTAAGTTAACAAATTTCATGACATACGCTGGAGATAATACATTGATTCTGATTCTGATTCTAAGAAACAGAGAGCAGGAATGAGTCGCAAAAGGGACCACAGATAGTGGAAATCTGGATCGACAGATGCAAAATGCTGCAGGAACTCAGCAGATCAAACAGCATCTATGGAGAGAAATGGACGGTCGATACTTCAGACTGAGACCCTTCATCAGAATTCAATAGGAATGACACATATGTTGTAGTCTGTGAAAATTCTACAGAGTACAATTTAACTGCTGTGTTTCCAACATTACAACAATGACCACGTTATTGATTGGAAAGTGCTACGTGACCTCCAGGAAGGGTAGAAGGTACTAAACCAATACCAACCTTACTCCTTGCTCCTGTGTTAGTGCAGGAGCAAGGAGGCTCTTTCCCAGAAATTCCAGCTTACCTTTAGTGGAACAAAAAACACACAGGTACTTAGCAAACATAGTGTGATGACATGTGCCTCAGTAAGGGTAGATTTGTGTTCTAAAAGCACAGTCCAAAGAAGGTTCACAGTTTTGGATCTATGAAGATCATGGCCTTGGAAAGAATTTTAAGAAAGCTGTCAGTCTTAAAGAAGAGTCACAGTCCAAAATGTCAATGTTTATTCATTTCTATAGATGCTGGCTGACTGGCTGAGTTCCTCTAGCATTTTGTGAGTGTTGCTTTGGATTTCCAGTATCTGCAGAATTTCTTGTGTTTATGATTTGCTGTCAAGTCTTGTTTTTCTGAAGTTGAGGTGTGTATATCCTATTTAAAGTTTTCTCTGCTCTATTCCTAAAATTCACTTCCATGGGGGGCTTGAATTCTAAACACATGTCTTTTACTTATTTGTCACAGGAAACGTGCTCACTTCATATTAGATTTAACTACCTTTTACCTGGTGCCAAGTCAAATATCTGTGGTAAAAGACCATAAGACATAGGAGCGTAATTAGGCCATTCAGCCCATTAAGTCTGCTCCACCATTTGATCATGGATGATATATTTTCAATCTTAACCCCATTCTCCTGCCCTCTACCCCTAACTAGGACTCCCTTACTGATTAAGAATCTTTCAAACCTCTGCTTTAACTATTAGTTTAGATTAGATTAGATTCAACTTTATTGTCATTGTGCCAAGTACAGATACAAAGCCAATGAAATGCAGTTAGCATCTAACCAGAAATGCAAAGAATAGTGTTATTTACAAAATAACTGCGAGTAAAAAGTAAGTGCTACAGCACACAAATATAAAAGTACCGAGACAGTACAATATGGGTGCAATACTGCTTAGCGCTGTGATGTGAGGTTCAGCAGGGTCACAGCCTCAGGAAAGAAGTTTTTCCTGTGCCTGCTAGTGCGGGAGCGGAGGCTCCTGTGGCACCTACTGGATGGGAGGTCAGCAAAAAGTCCATGGTTAGGGTGAGATGCATCCTCAGTAATGCTTTTCGCCCTGCCCAGGCAACTATACCCAATGACTTGCCTCCACAGCCTTCTTTGGCAATGAATTCTGCAGGTTCACTACCCTCTGGCTAAAGAAACATAGAAACATAGAAAATAGGTGCAGGAGTAGGCCATTCGGCCCTTTGAGCCTGCACCGCCATTTATTATGATCATGGCTGATCATCCAACTCAGAACCCTGCAGCAGCCTTCCCTCCATACCCCCTGATCCCCGTAGCCACAAGGGCCATATCTAACTCCCTCTTAAATATAGCCAATGAACTGGCCTCAACTGTTTCCTGTGGCAGAGAATTCCACAGATTCACCACTCTCTGGGTGAAGAAGTGTTTCCTAATCTCAGTCCTAAAAGGCTTTCCCCTTATCCTCAAACTGTGACCCCTTGTTCTGGACTTCCCCAACATCGGGAACAATCTTCCTGCATCTAGCCTGTCCAATCCCTTTAGGATTTTATACGTTTCAATCAGATCCCCCCTCAATCTTCTAAATTCCAACGAGTACAAGCCTAGTTCATCCAGTTTTTCTTCATATGAAAGTCCTGCCATCCCAGGAATCAATCTGGTGAACCTTCTTTGTACTCCCTCTATGGCAAGGATGTCTTTCCTCAGATTAGGGGACCAAAACTGCACACAATACTCCAGGTGTGGTCTCACCAAGGCCTTGTACAACTGCAGTAGTACCTCCCTGCTCCTGTACTCGAATCCTCTTGCTATAAATGCCAGCATACCATTCGCCTTTTTCACCGCCTGCTGTACCTGCACGCCCACTTTCAATGACTGGTGTATAATGACACCCAGGTCTCGTTGCACCTTCCTTTTTCCTAATCGGCCACCATTCAGATAATAATCTGTTTTCCCATTTTTGCCCCCAAAGTGGATAACTTCACATTTATCCACATTAAATTGCATCTGCCATGAATTTGCCCACTCACCCAACCTATCCAAGTCACCCTGCATCCTCTTAGCATCCTCCTCACAGCTAACACTGCTGCCCAGCTTCGTGTCATCCGCAAACTTGGAGATGCTGCATTTAATTCCCTCATCCAAGTCATTAATATATATTGTAAACAACTGGGGTCCCAGCACTGAGCCTTGCGGTACCCCACTAGTCACTGCCTGCCATTCTGAAAAGGTCCCGTTTATTCCCACTCTTTGCTTCCTGTCTGCTAACCAATTCTCTATCCACATCAATACCTTACCCCCAATACCGCGTACTTTAAGTTTGCACACTAATCTCCTGTGTGGGACCTTGTCAAGTTCCTCCTCATCTCAGTTATAAAGGACATCCTTGTATTCTGGGTCTATGTCCTCTGGTGCTAGACTCCCTCCACTATTGGAAACATCCTTTCTACATCCACTCTATCTAGGGCTTTCAATATTCAATAAGTTTCAATGAGATCCCCCCTCATTCTTCCAAACTCCAATGAGTATGGGCCCAGACACATCAAACATTCCTCATACTTTAACCTTTCATTCCTGCGATCATCGTCATGATACTACTACAGACTCTATTTCATTCTGGGGTCAGAAGCAAGGCGAGGCTGTACATTTTTCAATGAGATTATACTTGATCCTGAACATCACTAACTTTCCCATTTGATTCCCAGACATCCCGGCTCCTCCAGTTTCCAAAGCCTATCTCCTTCAGACCACATGGTCAACCCTTATGCTCAGACTATGCCTCTTGGTTTAGGACCACCCCTATCCCCCACCCCCCATGGCAAGGGAAGAACCGCCCAATAATGTTCTGTCAATTCCTCTCCACAAAGACCTCGAACACAGTAATGCCCATATAAAAGCGGGGCTAGAACTGCTGTGGACAAGCTTCTATGACAGTGCAGCCTCTAATTATCATCTATTTCCAAGCCCTTTCACAATGTGATTATGAATTTCTGAGTAAACATCGGAAGTTGTAATTGGCCCCAGGAAATTCCAGTTTCTGCTGGCGATAAAGGAAAGGTAAGCCAAATGAGATCATGTGCTGAAGATAAACTGCACTTGTGAGCAACCAGCCCAGTATTCCATAGGCTGGTAATGATGGTGATGGGGCAGATTGAACTACATCCATCTGCAAATTGAGCATGAAATGGGTCAAATTCATATGCACAAATAGATTAATACTTTGTATAAATTACAGTTGAAAATCTAACTACTCGGGGGGCACGGTAGTGTAGTGGGTTAGCACAACACCTTACAGTACCGGTGACCTGGGTTCAATTCCCACTGCTCCCTGTAAGGAATTTATACGTTCTCCGTCTGACCATGTGGGTTTCTTCTGGCTGCTCCAGTTTCCTCCTCCTACATTTCCAAGACCTACCGGTTAGTAGGTTAATTGTTCATTGCAAATTGTCCCTTGATTAGGCTATGATTTAACTGGGTGGTTGCTGGGCACGCGGCTCAAAGAGCCAGACCTGCTTACTCCACACTATATCTCAATAAATAAAAATTAGTAATCTGAGAGCTATTCCTTACTAGTTAGACATTGTAAGTATCTATTCACTAGGACAGATAGGTGAGATTCTGCACAAATATCTTCATGATCCCAGCTCAAATATCTTCGAATTTCCAGCTCAAATATCTTCAGGATCCCAGCTCAGATATCTTTGATGTCCCAGCTCTGAGCTAATTAAGGGGTCTTCACTGAATAGTGTCTCAGACCAGACACTCAGCAACTGCTTAGGGCAGGTATAAAGCTTAGCCCATTCAGCAACTGCTTAGAACATCTTGACTTCTGTCGAGGTCGAGGCTCGGACTTAGTTGTTTTTTCAGCTTATAGGGATGGTTTTGAGGACAGAGAGGGGAGCTGGGGGTCAGCTCAGGATTTAGGGAGAGCAATATAGGTGAATTAGAGGGCAGATCGGAGTACAGGTCCCCACTCCATGCTGGAAGACCAGATGTGTTGTGTGAACATGAGAGTAGAATCACTACCACCAGTGGCCTGCACACTGAGGAGAGGCAACTGCTCTGAACAAACAGAAACAGCTGTGAGAGCTTCTGTGAGGTTTTACCTCAAGATGGTTTCTTAATTTAAAAACTTCTACTTTTCATTCTTTCCAAGAAAATAATCTCTAATGGGTTGTAATTTACATATTTAAAAGGGTCCTGGGGGCTATTTTTCATATGCAAATATCGGTAAGTGTATGGAACATGGAGGGGCAGGATTTAGAAGGATATGGGCTGAATGCAGGAAATTGGGACCAGCTGGGTAGCATATGATAAGCACGGACTCCTCATAGCCTAAGGGACTGGATTTTGCTGTTTTGCTCAATGACTCTACTTTATGGGTGTTCATTTAAATTTCATAATCACAAAAGCAGCTAGTAACATTAAAATGAATGTTGTCTCAAAAGAGAATGGATTCCATTTACACTATGCCTTAAAAATGACTAACTATTTTATATGTAAAACAAGAAAAGCAAAATCAGGCCTTATATTTGCATCCCATCCCATCATAAACTTAACTGCCTACAGCCAATTAATTATTTCTGCAATGTAGGAACTAATTATCTGAACGTACCCCAGGTATAGGTCACTATACTCAGTAGCTTTATTCAACATAGTCAAATGGCTTGAGCAGCAGTAAGCAATGCAACCTAATTTTCAAGAATATACAGTAAATTTAGAAATAAGACCTACAGCCCACCAAGTCAATGCCAACTATTAAACAGTCCATGTATTCTCCCTAAGGTCCCATCAAACCACTCCAGACCACATAACTGTGATAACATAATATCTACTATCTGTGACTCTATTCACATTCTATTGATGTAACAAAACACATTGATGAAGGTAGAGCAGTGGATGTAGTGTATATGGATTTCAGTAAGGCATTTGATAAGGTTCCCCATGCGAGGCTCATTCAGAAAGTAATGAGGCAAGGGATCCAAGGTGACCTTGCTTTGTGGATCCAGAATTGGCTTGCCCACAGAAGGCAAAGGGTGGTTGTGGATGGTTTGTATTCTGCATGGAGGACAATGACCAGTGGTGTTCTGCAGGGATCTGTTCTGGGACTTGTCCTCTTTGTGATTTTTATGAAAAATGAGGATACAGAAGGGTATGTTAGTAAGTTTGCTGATGACACAAAAGTTGGAGGTGTTGTGGATAGTCTGGAGGGTTGCCAGAGGTCACAGCAGGACATTGATAGGATGCAGAACTGGGCTGAGAGGTGGCAGATCAACTTTAACCCAGACACGTATGAAGTGGTTCATTTCAGTAGGTCAGATTTGAAGACAGAATATAATATTAATAGTAAGATTCTTGGCAGTGTGGAGGATCAGCGAGATCTTGGGGTCCATGTCCATAAGACACTCGAAGATGCTGCACTGGTTGACAGTGCTGTTCAGAAAGGCGTATTGGTGCATTGGCATTCATCAGCCATGGGATTGAGTTCAAGAGCCGTGAGATAATGTTACAGCTGTATAAAACTTCAGTTAGACTCCACTTAGAGTACTGTGTTCAGTTCTGGTCACTTCACTAATATAGAGACAGTGTAGAGGAGATTTACAACAATGTTGCCTGGATTGGAGAGCATACGTTATGAGAATAGGTTGAGTGAACTTGGCCTTTTTTCCATCCTAATTGTTCTATTTTATTCCATCCCACCAGTTCTGGAACAATGTCCAGGAGGCAGGACACTGAGGAGTTCCCTCAGTTAATGGCCTTCTAACACCCAGAGCCACCATTACATCAGACAGGACACTGTCGTGTTGGTTGCATTTTCAACACATTGGTTTGAAGTTAGAATCAACAATCCTTGAGACAGATTAATTCAGATATAATTATCTTTTGAATCATTTGAACTGTATTTGGTAAACTGGGAAAACTATCTAGGAATGAGAAGCATATAAGAAATAAAGAAGAGTATGATGAATCAGGAACCGAATTCTGACATACAATTGCAGCCAAGGAGATCATGCTCCAAGTCTATGTTGCTGTTCAGTACATAAGGGCTGTTTGTTATTTTCTTTTGAGCTGCATATAATTCTAAATTTCACATTTGTTTTTACAGCTATCCTCTTATCTGTTTAGTAGGTATGGGTGAAAAGTCAGTGTGAAAAGCTAATAGTTCTTGGTTTTGAATATCAAGAAAGGAATCTTAGGGACTTGTTGCACACCCTCGAATACTGACGGTAATGGGTGATCTAATGAAATGCTTCAGATGATTAAAATGTTGACAGGATAATTCAGGATAACTTGATAAAACATTCCAGGACAACGGACCATCACAAATAGAAAGGTAGGCTGATGGGAAACCTTTCCTTGTGCAAAGAGAAATGGAAATCTGGATGTCTACTCCTTAAAAATCTATTAAGTCCAATGCATCCAAGGAAACACTGAGGCTAATAGGTTTTTGTTAGCCAAGGTTTTTCAGAGATATGATATTAAACCAAGTAGATGGAGATAAGATGCAAGTGACCCTTGGTCTAATTGTATGGTGATATAGACTAGAAGGTTCAAACAGTCTTCTCCTGCAACCTTTGCCTTGCTTAATAAGTTGTTTTGGATCATTGAGATAGTGGGCAATGACAGGAATAATTGAGATGTTGGTTCTGATTGGGGGTTAGCTCAGACATCAGTGGTGACGGAAGAATAATTGGAACAGTGGCAGTAATCACATGAATGATTGAGATAATAATGGCAATCACAGTTAGCCACTTTTCTCGTTTCTGATGATGGTTATTCATATCCAAACTCAAAGCAAACAAATAAAGAGCAGAGATGTTCTAATGTCAACCAATACTAGCTAAACACTATTTCACAAAGTCAAAATGTCACCACAGTAACTTCAATGATGACTGTGCTAAGCTCCCGTGAAATATTCACGAAACGCTCGTTCACTGAAGGTTTTCGCCAATCTCCCACCAAAGCTGCAATTAATGATTTGGCAGAGGCGGTGGGAATTCTGCTCAAGATATTTATTCTGTCACTTTGATGCTGTGGATACATGACATTTGCCTGTGTTCCAACCCAAAGTTTGTTGGTAAGTAGGTTGAAAATATTGCTGAAATTCCTTTTTGATTTCAGCTACCTGGAGCTATTTTGAACAAGAGGGTAATTACTGCAAAATCTGTAATGTTGGGTTCATATTATCTAAGTGACCATGTACTTGCCCAGTTCTAACATAAACAGAGGTTGCTTTGGAAACTATTGATCTAATTACATGTGGATGACAACTAAATTATTACTGTAATTGCAAGATGAATGTCTCCAAGGTTAGAATATAGAACACTTGGCTCTCAAATTTCTCGTCTCATCTGAAAGATGTAAACTTTGATGCTATCATATCTCTGATACTTCAATAGCCTTCTTTTTTCCCCGTCTTACTACCATTGGACAGAAATGATTATTGAAGAAAATAAAATTAGTGGCATTGTGAAACCATGAAGGTGTGGGACAATACTCATCTGGGACAGGGTATGGGAATCTTTGCAAATTTCACTGATGTTACTGCATGGGTTGGAGCAGGAGATGAGGCAGAAACAGTTTCACATGGAACTATGTACAAAGTTTGACATGTTGTGCATTCAGATATACTCCTCTGCACAGCACTGTTGTAATGCATGGTTATTTAAGTTACTGGCGCTTTCCTGTCAGCTTGAACAAGTCTGGCCATCCTTCTCTGACCTCTTTCATTAACAACGTGCTTTTGCCCACAGAACTACTGCTCACTGGATTTTTTTTGTTTTTTTTTTGCACCATTCTCTGTAAACTCTAGAGACTGCTGTGCATGAAAATCCCAGGAGATCAGTAGCTTCTGAGATACTCAAACCACCCCATCTAGCACCAAAAATCATTCATGTAGATCACATTTCTTATCCATTCTGAAGTTTGGTCCGAACCTTTTGACCATGTCAGCATGCTTTTATGCAGTGAGTTCCTGCCACATGATGGGCTGATTACATATTTGCATTAATGAGCAGGTGTACAGGTGTAACTAATAAATTGGTCACTGAGTGTATTTAACTCAAAGCATTCCAGCGAGTGGTAATCAGATTTAACAATTTATTTTTACTTAATTCAATCACATTCTGCATAGAGAAATGTATTGTATGACTGTATTTCTCAGCTACAATTCCTATTAATTTGTCCTCTAATTCAATGACTTGTGCAACTTAGTTTACAGGTGAAAGGTTTTCATATAACACAAGACAATGGACTTTTTTTGATCACCATTTGGCTCCTTAGTTTTTGTTTTGCGTGTCCCTGTTCTGAAAGATTTTCTTCAAGTTGAACATCCAGCAGTTGCTTATCCACCCAAAACAGGCTATTTAACTACAGAAGAAAACAGGCAAATGAAGAGGGAATTATTCCAATGACCTTCAATCCAATCTTCAGTCTCAAACCCCACAGAGACAACACCAATGATGGCATTCTAAAGACAATTCCTGATTTTGTAAGTGTCCCAGCGTCCCATGTAACCTTGAAGGCAAACCAAAGAAGGAACATAGAACATAGAAATTTACAGCAAATTACAGGCCCTTCAGCCCACAATGTTCTGCTGACCATGTAACCTACACTAGAATTTTCTCAGAATAACCTAGAATTTTCCTAGAGCATAGCCCTCTATTTTTCTAAGCCCCATGTACCTATCTAAGAGGCTCTTAGAAGACCCTATTGTATCTACTTCCACCACTGCCACCCTGACATCTCCTCTGTATCTACTTCTAAGCACCTTAAAATTATGCTCCCTCAGTTAGCCATTTCAGCCCTGGGTAAAAGCCTCTGACTATCCACACAATCAATGCTCCTCATCAAATTATACACCTCTCTCAGGTCACTTCTCATCCTCCGTCACTCCAAGAAGAAAAGGCCAAGTACACTCAACCTATTCTCATAGGGTACGCCTTCCAATCCAGGCAATCTTCTTGTAAATATCCTCTGCACTCTCTCTATAGTATCCACATCCTTCCTGTAGTGAGGTGACCAGAACTTAACACAGTTACTCCAAGTGAGGTTTGACCAAGGTCTTATATAGCTGTAACATTACCTCACGGCTCTTGAACTCAATCCCATGGTTAATGAATGCCAACACACCATACACTTCTTAACAGCACTGTCAATCTGTGCAGCTTTGAATGTCCTATTGAAATGGATCCCAAGATCTCTCAGATCCTCTACACTGCCAAGAGACTTACCATTTATATTATATTCTGTGTTCAAATTGGACCTACCAAAATGAGCCACTTCACACTTATTTAGGTTGAAGTCCATCTGCCACTTCTCAGCCCAGTTCTGCATCCTATTGATGTCCCATTGTAACCTCTGACAACCCTCCAGGCTATCCACAACAGCCCCAACGCTGTTTCATCAGCAGACTTACTAACCCACACTTCTACTTCTTCATCCAGGTCATTTATAAAAATCACAAAGAGGAAATACAGAATAATTGACAAGTAATAGATTCAGGGAGTTATACCGAAACAGGGCCTACAGCCAAACACATCCATACCAAGTCATATTTCTATCTAAACGAAACCCATTTGCTTGCATTCCCTTATATCCCTTCAACCTTTCCTATCCTTGTATCTGTCCAAATAAAACCATCCTCTGTGTGAAAGAGGTGCCTCTCAGTTCCCCTTTAAATCTTACTCCTCTCACCTTTAAGTTATGCCCTCTCATTTTAGATCACTTACTCTAAAAAAAAACCCTAGATATGCACTCCAAAATTTTATAAACATCTAGAAGGTTATCCCTTAGCCGCTCTCATTCTAGGGAAACCAGTTTTGACCTATCAAATTGCTTCTTATGACTTAAGCCATCCAGTCCAGGGAACGTTTTGGGAATCCTAATGCCATCATCTCTCAGTCAATCATAACCTTCCTATTGCGTGGTGACCAGAACTGCACACTACATACTGTGCAGAGCTACCAATAATTTGTACAAAGCAACATGATGTATTAACTGTTGTACTCAATGCCTTAACCAATGAAGGTAAAGTGCCATAGATCTTCTTCACTACCCTGTCTAACTGTGTCACTAACTCTCCTCAGGGTCCTGCCATTCAGTGTGTATTTCCTAGTCTGGGTTAACTTTCCAAAATTTATCAAATCAGACTTATCCAAGTTAAATTCCATCTGCCATGTCACCATCCACTTTCCTGGTTCATCCTGTTGTAACTGGAAACGACTTTATTCACTGCCCATTATAGATGCAGGATGCTACCTACACTGAGTTCCTCCAGCAGATTACTTGTTGCTCCAGATTATGACATCTGCTCTCTTGGGTCTCAAATCTAAAGTCAAGGACTTAGCAGTATTCTGACAACTAACTCCGCAGACGAACTGGACAATCTAGTAAGTTGGGGATTCAGCAGGGTTTTGTGATTCTTGGCTGGATTGAGGAGATTTGCTACGGTGGGATTGCAGCTCAATCTGTGGACTCGATGGTTACTCAAAGTTGACTTCCACTCAGTCACTCTAGTGGTGCCTCGATTTAATATCCTTATTCTTGACTTCAAATCAATTCACCCTTCCCCTCCTCTACAAACATTCCCTGTTCTGACCTCACATACATGCTAGATTTGATGACCAAACAACGGTGGCCTTGCTTCAATTGTCTATACCCAGAGCTTTGAAGTTCCCATTCTATAATTATGCTTCCACACTTGAATCAAACCTTTAGTGGTCTTGATCAACTTTCCTGGCACAGATGGGTTGTGTTGGGATTGCTGGTGAACTATAACCATCAGTATATCTACAAGAATTTCCAAACAAGGCTGTGTAGTTTATTTTGGTTTAATAGAAAGGTACATTGGCTTGCACCTTCATATACATATGATGATGTCATTGCATTTCATACCCACAACATTCTAAACATATATACCGCATAATCATGCTGTTAAAATGGCTACTGTGATACAGAGGGGCAACAAGACTGTCTTTCTAAATATCACACTACTTTAATTGAGCAAAATGTGTGAATAAATCTCAGATCTGTTACCTGTAAGCCAAAGAAAAGCCATGAGGGGGAGTGCTGAGTGTGTGCAGAGGCAGGTAGAGGCCACGGGACAGGGAGGAGCCAACTGGCTCAGGTGGATGTGGTGATGGAAGTGGTAAGCAGAAGCAGCAGGGAACAGGGCACTGTTGCTTGATTCAGTGTCTCTCTCTGTGTCCAACCAAACCTGCAACATGATTAGAGCAATAGTGATTCAGCATTTAAAGAACTGGCAGACGCAACAATTCTCTGAACTCTAGCGAGCTCAAGGGAAATGTTTGAGTTAAAGTTCAAAGTGTAATAAGGTTAATTAGTAACAACAGTAAACCACCTGTTATTGTGTGGTATGACTAAGGATAAAACGTCCCATTGTTTATCACATAGTAAATCTGGCAATATCATGTAAGGATGCAGTAGCAGAGTGGTCCAAAATCTTGGCTAAAGAGAAAAGTTTTTAAAAAACAGCTGAAGGTTGAGGAGTTGTCAAATTCAGAAATGGAGTCACAGAATATAAATGCTGAGAGACTGACTGTCTCTGATGGTTCTGTCACTGGTGCCCAAAAAGAAAGTTCTAACCTGCCTCAGTTACTATCGACTATCATCCAGTAGCTCTTACATCCACTGTGATGAAGTGCTTTGAGTGGTTGATAAAGAAACCTATCAATTCCTACCTGAGGAGTGACTTGGATCCACCCCGTTCTGTCTACCAAAGCAATAGGTCCACAGCTAGGCATATTTAGCTATAGCAGAACACCAGGAGAAGCTGCGCAGCATCTGGATGAAATATGGAATCTGAGCTATTTAATTAAGAGGTGAATTCTTCCCTGGAAGGTAACAGAGTTACCATTACATTAAGACTAATCCAGCAATCTAGAGATGGACCAACTCAATGCAATATTGCAGTGCGCCAAGGCCAAGGTGGGTGATGAGTAGGTAGGGTAGATATTTTGGGATAAAATAAGAAAGAATTAAGCTCCTCCCTTGGACCTTTCAGAACATAGAACATAGTACAGCATAGGAACAGGCTCTTCATGTCATGGTCCGGTCCATGAAGACTGCATTCTGGTTCACGGTCCAATCCATCGTTCCTTATTTCAGGTTTTCCAGTTTTCCCTTGTCCTGTTGTGTGCCTTAATTGAGGCACATGATTCTGATTTTGGGCTGCTACATAAATAGCTCCTGGGTTCAGCTTCATTTGCTGGACTATTCCCTTCCCCTTCCTCCTGCAGCCCAGCACAGCCCAGCCCAGCCCAGCCCGGCCCGGCCCGGCCCGGCCCGTAACCCTTGCCTGCACTGCTGTCAAGTTCAACTGCCGCAGCAAGATAAGGAACTGTCTATCATTGTTTTGAACTGTCTCTGTGTCCACGCCTTAGCTAGGTAGGTCTGGCCATTTGCTGCTACCTAGTGTTAGGAACTGTCTCTCTGTGTCCACGCCTTTGCTAGGTAGGTCCGGCTGTTTGCCACTACCTAGTGTTGGGAACTTTCTCATCGTGTTCAGCATTCTGTGTATGAGTCCCGGCCCTACGTTCTGTTTCCAAGGATAGGTCCCGGCTCTGTGTTCCATGTCCCTGTGTTCCTGTCTCTCCCTCGACCAAGGCTCTGCGTTCCTGTCTCTCCCTCGACCAAGTCAAGGCTTCTGGCTTTGTGTTCCAAGGTTCCTGTTTCCAAAGACCACGTCATGTCCTCGCCTCGAGGAACCCAAGACCACATCATGTCCTCGCCTCGAGGAACCCAAGACCACGTCATGTCCTCGCCTCGAGGAACCCAAGCCACGTCCAGTCTTGTAGCCACGTCATGTCCTCGCCTAGATCCAGGGTCCGAGTCCGAGTCAAGACCGAGGTTTCGGGTCCTTGTCCAGTCTCTGGCTCAGAGTCCTTGTCTAGGTTCCAAGTTCCTAGTTCCTCGTCCAGGTCCTGCTTTCCTATTCAAGTCCTAGCCCAAGTCTGTGTTCTTGTCCCAGCTCCTAGTCTGCACCCAGTTCTGTCTCTATTTTAATCCAGTTTCACTGTCTGTGTCTTGCATTTGGGTCCGCTCCCAGCACCGCCCCCCACTATGGCACTTCGATCCACAATGTTATGCCAAACCAGGTAAAAAGTAATTCAATCATACCAAATTACTTCAGCTAATGAAATATTTTTTGAAATTCAATCACTCTCATAGAAAAATAAACAACAAACTCACATTTGATAAATCTGCACAGAAAGCAACGAAAGAATAACTGGATGATTGAGTTTGATGATGTTAGCTGATCGTTGAATATTAATCTGCCTATCAAGGCTAACTTCTTACTTTACTTTTTAAAAGCTTCCATGAGTATGTTTGCATTCATGTGTGAGAATAAGTTGCGCCTAGACTTAATTTTTCATCTGCAAGACCATACTACCCTCCCTGAATCTGACACTTAAGTGTCAGTTGAGAGTTCTGTGCCCCTGTCTCTGGAATGAGGCTTGAATGAACATTATGTTGTTATTCTCGGGATATTTTTAACTGAGATCATAGAGGCAATAATGAGGAGAGATGTTAGGGAATAAAGAATATAAAAAGTAAGAGGCAGGTATAGGCTACTCTACATGCTTCATCATACAGTATGATCACCGTAGATCTGCCCCTCCCATCTCAATTCCTCTTCTATGCCAGATCCCCAAAATCATCAGTTCCCTAGTCTTTCAAACATTCATGTACCTCATCTTTAATCTCCAGGATAGAGAATTTGAGTGAGCAGAGGGATGCACCCCAGCCCTCCCCAGTCTTCTGTCAGGGTAAGTTTGCTCCTTTGTGAATACCTATTCAAGTACTTGTTGCCATGACAAAATCCAAATAGAACAGGAAAACAAAGGAAAATAGATATTACTATCCTCCTTACTTTTTTCTATGACTGAACTACCGTAAAAAGATGTTCTCCATTTCCCGATCTCAACTGTGATAAGCCAAAACTTGGATGCGGTTTGATATTAAAATAATCATTTCAAGCCAACTCAAATTTTCCTATTTTGTGAATTAAAATTTCCTTGAGAATAAAAACATAACTGGCAAGGAGAGTCTTCAGCCTAACATGTTAACTCTGTTTCTCTTCCCAAAAATGCTGCCCAATAAGCTGAGAGCTTCCTGCATTTTTTGGTTTGTTTCAGACTCCTATCATCTGCAGTATTTTGATTCTCATCACTGCTACTACTGTCTTATTGATCACTATGGCTGAATATCGGATGACAAGATCACTTAAAATTGAGAACAGCCTGCCTAATAGATTGGTTAGATCCTAAATTTATTCCAGAGCAACAGTATTGAAAAAGAGAATGAAGCTATTAAGCAGAGATTGTTTAAGCCCTAAAGTAAATGCTGGGTTATGTTCCAGTTGGAACTTAACAAGATAAAAATCTGAATAGACGCCCAACTCATAAATCCATTCACATAGCCACAGAGTGATACAGCAGGGAAACAGGCCATACAGCCCACTGCATCCATACTGACCAGTATGGTCCTACCTGTATTGATTCCTCCTTCCAGCCTGTAGCCTTCTATGCTGAGACAGTTCATGTGCCTGTCTAGATTTTTCTTAAATGCTGTCATTGATTCTGCTTCCACTACTCTCTCAAGCAGTGAATCCTAGGCTGGGTGATAAAGACCCCCATCAGATCCCCTCTGTCTCTTACCCCTAACCCTGAGTCTATGTCCTCGCTTCTCTACCTCTGAAATGCGGAACCACTTCTGGCAATCTACTTTAACCATGCTCCTCATCGTTCATACCTGTTTTGGTAACGGCCAAATGAGGGATGAATGACCAGTCCACACCCAGGCAACAGGTCAGCCACTGAAGCCTTTTAAGGAGGCTCCATGCTCAAAATTTTGTTAGTGTTTAGAATTCAATAGATAATTAGTTGTGTGGCGTTATTGCCCCCTCTGACAACTGCCACCCAATTACAGCTGCTCCCCAACCCTCAGCTGTTTGCTGACTCTCTATTTTTGCTCCAACCTCTGCAGCCTAATTTGCAACTATGTCCAGCTCTTCCCCACTTTCCATCCTTTCCCCATTTTCTTCACAGGCCTGCCACCAGGGATCCATCCATCCAAACACCCCGACCCTTCGTCCCTCTTGAGCCCTGCAGGAGCCTTTTGTCCGGGCACTGCCCATCAGCTCATCTTCAGAGCAACAAAATCACATCAATAAAATGTTCACAGCAAGTATTTAAAGCTATACTCCATTCAACACTGGCCAAGGATCCTCCCATCACCGATCTGAAACCTCACCCGGATGTCACCTACAGTAGGGTGTGGCTCTGGTAGAGCCACTGCTCGTAGCTCCAGAGTTCAATGCTGACCTCGGGAGCTGTCTGTGTGGAGTTTGGATATTCACTTTGGGAGCACTTGGGCATTAGTTTAATTGGCCACTGAAAGTTGTCCCTCATGTGTAGATGAGTGGTGTTGATGGGAATGTGAGAACAGTGTAAAGAAGATGCTTAATGATCAGCATGGTCTTGTTGGGCTGAAGCGTGTGTATCCATGCTGTAGTTCTCTGTAACGTTGTGACTAGTATCAGGGCCAATGATTAATTAGACACACACAGAGATTGGCCAAATGTAAGTGATAATTCAAGATGTTGTGTCAGCTAAATCCCTTCCCACACAAATCATAAGAGCCCAGGAAGCAAACAAGCAGATAATTTAAAGTTACAACCTAACAGTTACTGGATATCTGAAGTCAACAGAAAATACTGGATTTTCTCTGCTGTCTCTGTGAAAGAGAGACAGACAGACAGACAGACAGTCAGGCAGTCAGATAGACAGAGACAGAGATACAGAGAGAGAGAAAGACAGAGAGAGAGAGAGTGAGACAGAGAGACAGAGAAACAGAGAGAGAGAAAGACAGAGAGAGAGGCAGAGAGGCAGAAATATGGACATAGACAGAGACAGAGAGACAGACAGGAAGCGAGAAAGAGTTAATGTTGCAATGTAATGATCCTTCACCAAATTTGAAGAAAAATCATTGACCGGAAGCATTAACTTGGTTTCTCTCTTCACTGTTGCAGCTTAACTTGCCAAGGGTTTCCAGCATCTTCTGCTTTTATTCAGAGGAAAATAATGGGTTGGTTCATGCTGACAACTAGCCAGCAGTTCCTTAGGGGGTGCGTATCAACACTTTTCAGACTTGGGTACCTGTACATAGAGGACCAGAGGCATCAAATCTCCCACTCCACCGTTGGGCTCAGCACTGACCCCTGTGGCAGGAATACGAGGGGTAAGTTCATGGCCAAAGGTAGAAGGAGTCAATCTTAGAAAACCTAGCACATTTATCTTTCAACATAGTCCCCTTCTACATTTACAGTCATGGAGCATATGGATCTTGGACCTCCAGAAAGTGTCTACAGCAGGGGTGATTGATAAGTTCATAGCCTAAGGTAGAAGGAGATGAGTTATACAGCTCTCGTTACATGCGCGTGCAGTTCAACTCCATGAGTGATTATGCAGTAAGTTTGACATTAATAACTCATCAGGGGTGATTGATAAGTTCGTGGCCTAAGGTAGAAGGAGATGTTATTAACTTCAAACTTTCTGCATAATCACTCAAAGCGTTGAACTGCATGTGCATGTAATGAGAGCTGTATAACTCATCTCCTTCTATCTTAGGCCATGAACTTATCAATCACCCCTGCTGTGGACACTTTCTGGAGGTCCAAGATCCGTATGCTCCACGACCGCTGGACTAAGTGTGTAAATGTAGGAGGGGACTATGTTAATAAATAAATATGCTAGGTTTTCTAAAATAGACTCCTTCTACCTTAGGCCATGAACTTATCAATGACCCCTTATGTTTCCACATTCAACATTTCAGGAATAGCTTCTTCCACTTCACCGTCAGATTTCCAGATGGTCCATGAATCCATCTATGAACACCACCTCACTAATCCTCTTTTGTGCTATCTATTTATCAATCTAATTATGTATTTCTTTTTTTGCGGCATTCTAATTTTTACAGTTTGTCTTGCATTTTACTGCTTCTGCCCTAAAACTACAAACTTTATAACGTATGTCAGCGATGATAGGTGGAGGGGTGGAGATATGTTTCTATCAAAGGAGGTGTAAGGTGCTTCTTCTAGCCTGCAGGTCACACTTGGGCAAGGTTTAGCCTTCCGATTAAGGTCTCGTGAAGCCATGGGAGCAGGTGGTGGATGGTCGGATGAGCAGCTGGTACAAATCACAAGCCCTGGTTATGCGACCACTGACTCCTGGCAGACAATCTCTGAAGAGTATTCATAGTGGTTGGGGTCACTCGTCTTGAAAAAACACTGCCCAGAAGAAGGCAATGGCAAACCACTTCTGTAGGATAATTTGCCAAGAACAATCATGGTCATGGAAAGATCATGATCACCCATGTCACATGGCACATAACGAATGAATTATGATAATAAACCTGATTCTAATATACTGAGCTACTGCGGTATACTGAGCTTACAGATGCATTTCTTCTCTGGTCACTATCACGCCCAGCTCTGTTCCATTCACTTGAATGTGGCCATCCGCCTTCAATAGAACTACGTTGGAGTTTGAGTCAACGAGCAAGACCGAGTTTGCATGGTGTCAATGGATAGATGGTTGGCATCTCATTGCCTCATGGGAGGAAGGAAGGCTGGGATTTCCTGTCCAGTTAGATGACTGGGTGTGTAATTAGTGCCACCTCATAGAAACCTTGTTGGACATGGACTGGCATTTTGGATTTATAAAAAAAAAGACATACAAGTATGAGGTATGACCAGAAAATAGATCCTTTTATTCATCTCATTACTGCACACTGTTCAATTTAAACAGGAAATTCAGTGTATCATACATTAGTAACTATTCCCCTTTTCAATTTATAAACATAGTCAGGAGAAGTTTATAGGTCAGTATGTTTGAAGTTTATCAAGTGTGGATTACTGGATATGATCCTAGCAAATGAGCCAGACTATTGGAACAAGTATCAGATATTCATGAGCAACAAATATATCACAAGGTTTAGAATTGCTATGAAAAGGGTACGGATTACTCCAAACAAGAGAAAATCTGCGGATGCTGGAAATCTGAGCAACACAAACAAAATGCTGGAGGAACTCAGCAGGCCAGCAGCATCTAGAAAAAAAAGTACAGTCAGTGTTTTGGGCTAAAACCTTTGGCATGGATTACTCCAAGTAAGACGAGTCAATTGGAGAAGTTCGACATCAATCGGGTGAGAAATGGCATCAGGTGGATTGGCATCAAAGTATAGCAGGAAAATAATGTATAATAGAACAATGTGAAGCTTTAAAGTAGAGATTTCTTTGCTATAGTCTGGATATATCCCCATGAGAGAAAGGAGCAGAAAAATTAAAGCCATAGTGTTACGTATTTAATATTCAAAAATACTGAAATGAAGCCTGCAGATATCCAACTCAGAGCTTATTTTGGAGAAAAGATTCCTCCAATGAGAATGACATTTGTAACAGTGAAATGAAATAATCGATAAGCTACATTGGGCTTGTATGTGGTAAAAACAGGAGGGACAGCATTGTGGGGCTCGTGTGGCTGAGACAACTATATCTTGATTGGCGATCCATCCTCCATTTCAATGCCACATTCCCTGTAATTGAGTCAACTGAAAGTGAATTAAGAAAGGTACTGGACGATGCCACAACAGTGTTCAAGGATGGCATTGGAAAACTCAAACATATCAAGACTGTGTACATACATCTATTGATGCTTCTGGACACATCTTCAGTGATGTTCCTGGAATCATCGGGCGTTTCAGGTCTTTCAACATCATACAACCTCCTCCAGGTGACCCAACCGGGGCTGATCAGACCCTAGCTTGTGTCCAGATGGCTAGCGACTTATGACTCCATGGCTCCCCTCTTCTGAGCCACAGCCATCTTGAGGCCCTCTCTGCCGCATCGGCGGCACTGCGGATGGCTCTCTTCTTCCTCTCTCCCTCGATGCCCAAAATGCTGAAGGCTCTAACTAAAGAATGGGCTATGAATCCCCTACAACCAACCTCCACTGGGAGACACCTCACTCTCCATCCAGCCTGCTGACACTTGCTGACCAGTCCTGCGTACTTGGAGAGCTTCCTTTCAAAGGCCTTTACCAAGCTATCTTCCCACGGGACTGTCAGCTCCAGCAGCACCACTTGCTTAGTAGACTCAGACACTAGGACAATGTCTGGTCACAGGGTGGTGGCTGCGATATGGTTGGAGAACTTCAGCTGCCCTTCGAGGTCCACCAACAGCTGCCAGTCCCTTGCAGAGGTCAGAATGCCTGCAGATGTTCTTTTGGCAGGTATTGGCTGCTCCCCAGCTCTGACGAAGGCAATGGTCTGCTTGGAGGGTCGGGACTGCTTCGCCCACTCAACTCCTGCGCTGACGGCTTCAGCGATGGTCTTCAGGACCTGATCATGCCTCCACCTGTACCGACCCTCACCAAGTGCCCTTGCACAGCCGCTGAGGATGTGATCCAGGGTTCCTCGCTTGGAGCACAGTGGGCTGGCAGATAATTCTGCCTTGCCCCATGTGAGCAGGTTTAATGGGCTTGGAAGCACATCGTACACTGCCTGAATGAGAAATTGGATGTGGTGTGGTTCGGCTTTCCAAAGATCAGCCCAGGTCACTTTCCTCTCAACCGCATTCTCCCATCTTGTCCAAGCTCCCTGTTGCTTCATTCCCACCGCCTTGCAGGCTCTCATCTCCTCCACTACTGCTCTCACCTCCTCCTGAACTAGATGACGCCTTTCCTTCCCTCTGGTGTCCATATGGGGAGTTGGAAAGGATCCTAGCCCAGCTTGGCCTTGTGTGACCACTCCCACCAGCCTCCTGTGATGCAGCCTCGCCTCTGCCTCCTGAGCAGCTTCCTCTGCCCTCCACTTCCTGCCAGTACTTACTTGGATCCCTGCTCTAGCCACCTTCGAGTCACTTGAGTCCCTATACTGTAGCACTTCTCTGGCTCTTGTTACCTTGAATTCTTCCTCCAAGGATTTGAAGGGCAGTTGCAGTTTGTTGTGGTGTCCATAGAGTGCGATGTTGCTCAGGCTCTTTGGCAGCCCCAGCCATCTCCTGAGGTGGTTGCTAACCCTCCTCTCTAAGGTTTTGACTGTTGAGATCGGAATTGCATAGACGAAGAGGGGCCACAGGATTCTGGGAAGAATGCCATGCTGATACACCCAGGCTTTAAACTTCCCAGGTAGGCCAGACTTGTCTACAGATTTCAGCCAGCCATCCAACTCGGTGCAGGTTGCCTGAATGGATGTTGTGTCCCTTAAAGAGCTGTCAAAAACTTTGCCTAAGCTCTTGACTGACTTTTCTGTGATGGTTGGGATGGCTGTGCCTGCAATGCTGAACTGGAACTTGTTCTCCACCTTCCCTTTCCTCAGCACCATCGATCTTGATTTGGCAGGTATGAAACGCATCTGGGCCCACTCCACCAGCTTTTCGAGCCCTTGCAGAATCCTCCGGCAGCCTGGGACTGATTCTGTGGTGACTGTGAGGTCATCCATGAATGCCCTGATAGGTGGTTGCCGTTGAGCGGAATTCATTCTGGGCCCTCTGCACTCTGGTTCAGCAGACTTAGTGAGCATGTTCAGGGCTAGGGGGAACAGTGTCACTGAGATAGTGCACCCTGTGATGATGCCAATCTCCACCTTGTGCCAGGTTGATGTAATTGCTCCTGAAGAGACCCTCATCCTGAAGTTGCTGTAATAATCAGCGATAAGGTCTCTGATTCTGCTGGGGACGTGATATTTGGTCAGTGTGAGCTGCACCAGCTTGTGCAGAATGGGCCATATGCATTTGCCAGGTCGAGCCACGACACTGACAGGTTGCCCTTGTTCTCTCTGGCCTCCCTGATGAGCTGTGTCACCACACCGATGTGCTCCAGAGAGCCCGGCATCCCCGAAATGCCACCCTTCTGGACTGATGTATCAATATAGGTTTCTTTGCTAGGTAGGTGCACAGTCGGTTAGAAACTGCACTGAAGAAGATCTTCGCCTCGACACACAGCAGGGAGATGATGTGAAACTGATCGATC
The DNA here is from genome assembly GCF_963921235.1 of Mobula hypostoma. NCBI lineage: Eukaryota > Metazoa > Chordata > Chondrichthyes > Myliobatiformes > Myliobatidae > Mobula > Mobula hypostoma. The sequence goes on from NC_086118.1 coordinate 9,213,934, forward strand.
TGGGTGGCATTTTCCTCCTTCAGGATCCACACCCCTTCAGCCACTCTCCACTGTTCTGGGATCTTCCCCCTTCTCCAGAAGGTTCTCAGGATCTTCCACAGACGCAGCAGGAGTTTGGGGCAGTTCTTGTACACTTTGTATGAGGTGTTGCTTGGTCCTGGAGCCGAGCTTGCCCTTGCTTTGCGGACGACCTCTCTGACTTCCTTTAGTTGCAACTCTGACATGTCGAACTGCACATCCGGTTCAGGTGGGTCTATTAGGATGTTGCACTCTCCCAGCTCCTGCTCTCTTTCAGGATCATTATGTATCTTCTTCAGATGTTGGTCTATGTCTTCCTGCGAACAGGCCAGTTTCCCACTGCACTTCTCCCCCAGCAACTCCTTGGTGAACTGGAAGCAGATGGTGATAAAGGCAGCACGTTTTCGGGCCCTTTCACGACGCTGCCTCCGATGCCACTCTGCCCGGCGGAGGACCCTGATCTTCTTTCGTAGTATGCACATCAGCTGGGCCAAGCCAATGCGCTCCTCTTCTCCTGCCTCCTTGTATTGGGACTTCAGCGCTTTCATCTCCTGCCTGATGTTGTGGATCCTCAATGCTCTTTGGTTCTTCAAGTAAGATGTTTTGGAGCCTTCCTTCTCCTCTTCTCCGAACTGTTCAGCTGCAGTACTAACAATAATTGTTGTCATGGCTTGCAGCTTTCTATCAACCCCTCCCTTTGACGTTGCCTCCAGAATTTGGTTAACATCGTCATCAAACTGCTTCCACAGTGAAGTCATGTTAGCTGCAGGCCATTTGATCCGCCTCCTGTTAGACTTCATGTTAGAGGGATTAGTTTGCAACACTTGGAGGCTCCGGGCACTATGGGGTGACTCCGGGCCTGGCCCCTCCTTCGTCTCACCAGGTGGGACACCTGCGCGTTGTGCTGCTCCTGCTCCCGCCAAACACTGCATCCTCACTTGGTGGATCTTCAAGCCACAATCGTTCTTGCAGATTTTGCCACATTCACACTGATTCCTCATCGTCGTTTGTTCATTGCCTGGGTCTGATGTCGTTGTGTCCATCCAACTGGGGTGCTCATCCTCCCCCCCTCTCGGGCACCCCTGGGGGTATCTTTTCCTTAGATTCTAAAATAGTGGTAAATGAAAATGCCACACCCAAGTTTTGCAAAGCCCATCCGATTTCTTATACCATTGGTGATAAATTAGCCAATGAGCTAGACTGCGTGGGGGCTGAAGGAATTCCTTCCAAGGTTGAGTGGAGCCCACGGACAATGTCAGTGCTTCCAGTAGCCAAGAGGGATGGATCTGTCATGATTTGTGGTGATTTTAATGTAACCAACAACCCAGTTCTGAAAGTAAATCAATACACTCTGCCCAGGATAGAGGAATAGAGATCCAAAGATGCAAACATTTCTGAAGGAAACCGCATCAACAAAGTGGATTTAGCTGAGGCCTACTACAGATGGAGATGGAAGAAGAGTCCAAAGTGTTTCTCATCATAAACACTCACCAAAGGCTTTATCACTACAATAGGCTTATTTTAGGAGTAGCATCTGCAACTTCACTCTGGCAGAAAGTTATGGACCAGGTGTGTTGAGGCAACTCTGTGTCACCAGAATGTTACCAGAATTGTTACCAGTAAGGATGACAAGGAATATCACCAAAATCTCTAGGCTGTGTTAAAAAGTTGAAAAGATTATGGGCTCAATGCACGATGCAACAAGTGTGTATTCTTTAAACCTAGCATCACCTACAGTGGTCACACCAACAACACACAAGGATTATACAAGTGTACTGAGAAAATTCAAGCAGTCGTGGGTGCCCCAAGTCCAAAGGACAAACACGGTTGTGTTCTTTTTTGGGATTTGTCAATTACTATAACTGGTTCTTGCTAAATCTGGCTACTGTGCTCCACACATTGAATCCATTGCTACAGACAGGAAGAAAAGGCAATAGATAAAGCAGTGTGAAGTGGCTCCTTATATATCATAATGCAGCACACTCCACAACTAGCAATTCACCAGTTTTGCTGTTCCTGGATCATCCCTTCCATTCACACTTGCGTCTCCTCAAATCCAATCTCAAAAGACAAACTCAGTTGCAAGACTAACAACTGAGACAAACTGGAGTCTTCTCAAACAAGGAAGTTCAGTGTTCCACTTCTGGACAAGCAGTCCTGGAGAGGGACTACTGAGGTTATCAAAAGTGGGTACTCAGAAAGATTAAGGACAGACTCTCCTACACAGTGAAGATTCCGTCTGATATCATCTGAAGATGACACTTCAATCAGTTGAGAAGTACAGTCAATTATTGAGAAGGAAAATGGTGAGAGCTGTCAGAACCACTTCCTGCAGTTCCAGAGTCAATTCCTTCAACCATCATGGCAGAGGCTGCAGGACCTGAGATGGTTTCACAGCCACAAGTCTCAGCTGCCAAGCAGAATGGACGCACCGCCCTCAACCCCATCAGGAAAGAGTAAGAAATCCTCTATAGTGATTAAATCATTAGGGCTGAATAGAACAATTTAAAATTTATTATGTTGTGGATGTCTATATAGAAGTTGTATTATATAGTATACTCTTGGGCATGTGGGGCTCATCAGCCTCAGATGGAAGCCTGCCTAAGAGAAGGAAAACTCTGATTTTAAACCTCTACTGCCTTGTGGCCATACCCACCCATGGGAAAGGCTTCGGGAGTAAACCCCAAGGAAGAAATCCGGAGTCGGGGTCCCTAAGGCAGTTTGATGTTGTTTACAACTTCACACTGGCAACCTCTGCAACGACACTGGTGCCAAGCTGTATCAACGCTTGTCCTTCCCTTGGACTACATCAGTGACATGGAGAGGGGGAACCCGCTGCACGGGCAACAGCCGGTTCTTCACATCTTCCTGCCCAGGCATGTGCCCTGGAGATGACACAGTCCACCAGAGGCGCAAACCCATGACCCCCTGGAATCAACGGCTGCCGACTACTGCTGTATATGTACTGTATATAAGTTGAGTTCTATTTTGAGTCAGAGTTTATAGCTAAGCAGGGAGGGGTATTGTGTATTTAAAATTTCAGCAATATTTGAGTAATTGTAAGTATATTGTTTGATTAAGCATTAGTGGTTATTTACATAATGTATTTACATATGTAAAAGTATGTGAATGGTATACATCATCACTGCAGCACATGATACACATGAGCCTCACTTAAAGTAAAAACAAAGTTAGACTTGTATTCCAGACCCCTTTGTTTTTCTTCCAATTAGCTTTTATGTTTTGAAGTTACAAGACATGACAGATAGCTCCATGGATAGCTGAAAAGATTGAGAACAAAACAGAACACAAGATGAAGGACATAAGGCTGATGCCAGATTGTTAATGCAGGTGCATGCCAGGCTGATTATAGTATGTTCCAGAAATGAGAGGAAAGGAAATACAGTAAAAGATGTCAGGAGACGTGAGAAACGGAAAGACGATCCAAGCATATTCTACAGGAAACAGGATCAGAAAAGGGTTTGCAAGAAGAGAAATGCGGACCTACTCATGGAAATCTATTCATGGAGGTTGACGAAAGAAATGAAAACTGTATATCAAGGTTCACCACGGAAGAAGATGCTGTTGGAATCTCAGTGAAGAATAAAGTATGCATCACTGTGGATGGGATGAAGTTGATAAAGGGGGGCACAGAAAGACTAGTGCATATTACCTGGTTCAGGTATGATCCAACACAGATAGCTGGGAAAATTGCAGAGGTCCTCACCGTAATTACCAAACATCTAGAGATTTAGAGACAATGCACCAGGATCAGAAAATATAGAACATAGAATATTACAGCACATTACAGGCCCTTCAGCCCACAATGTTGTGCCGACCCTCAAACCCTGCCTCCCATATAACCCCCGACCTTAAATTCCTCCATATGCCTGTCTAGTAGTCTCTTAAACTTCACGAGTGTATCTGCCTCCACCACTGACTCAGGCAGTGCATTCCATCACCAACCACTCTCTGAGTAAAAAACCTTCCTCTAATATCCCCCTTGAACTTCCCACCCCTTACCCTAAAGCCATGTCCTCTTGTATTAAGCAGTTTTGCCCTGGGGAAGAGGCGCTGGCTATCCACTCTATCTATTCCTCTTATTATCTTGTACACCTCTATCATGTCTCCTCTCATCCTCCTTCTCTTCAAAGAGGCATGAGCTCCCTTAATCTCTGATCATAATGCATACTTCTCTAAACCAGGCAGCATCCTGGTAAATCTCCTCTGTACCCTTTCCAGTGCTTCCACATCCTTCCTATGGTGAGGCGACCTGAACTGGACACAATACTCCAAGTGTGGCCGAACCAGAGTTTTATAGAACTGCATCATTATATCGTGACTCTTAAACTCTGTCCCTCGACTTATGAAAGCTAACACCCTATAAGCTTTCTCAACTACCCTTCCACCTGTGAGGCAACTTTCAGGGATCTGTGGACATGTACCCCCAGATCCCTCTGCTCATCCACACTACCAAGTATCCTGCTATTCACTTTGTACTCTGCCTTGGAGTTTGTCCTTCCAAAGCGTACCACCTCACACTTCTCTGGCTTGAACTCCATCTATCCACTTCTCAGCCCACTTCTGCATCCTATCAATGTCTCTCTGCAATCTTCAACAATCCTCTACACTATCTACAACACCACCAACCTTTGTGTCATCTGCAAACTTGCCAACCCACCCTTCTACCCCCACATCCAGGTCGTTACTAAAAATCACTAAAGTAGATCCCAGAACAGATCCTTGTGGGACACCACTAGTCACAATCCTCCAATCTGAATGTACTCCCTCCACCACGATCCTCTGCTTTCTGCAGGCAAGCCAATTCTGAATCCACCTGGTCAAACTTCCCTGGATCCCATGCCTTCTAACTTTCTGAATAAGTCTACTATGTGGAACTTTGTCAAATGCCTTACTAAAATCCATATAGATCACATCCACTGCACTACCCTCATCTATATGCCTGGTCACCTCCTCAAAGAACTCTATCAGGCTTGTTAGACACGATCTGCCCTTCACAAAGCCATGCTGACTGTCCCTGATCAGGCCATGATTCTCTAAATGCCCATAGGTCCTATCTCTAAGAATCTTTTCCAACAGCTTTCCCACCACAGACGTAAGGCACACTGGTCTATAATAACCCGGACTACCCTTACTACCTTCTTTGAATAAGGGGACAACATTCGCCTCCCTCCAATCCTCCGGTACCATTCCCAAGGACAACCATGACATAAAGATCCTAGCCAGAGGCTCAGCAGTCTCTTCCCTCACCTCATGGAGCAGCCTGGGGAATATTCCGTCAGGCCCCGGGGACTTATCCATCCTAGTGTATTTTAACAACTCCAACTCCTCCTCTCCATTAATATCAACATGCTCCAGAGCATCAACCCCACTCATATTGTCCTCACCATCATCAAGTTCCCTCTCATTGGTGAATTCCGAAGAGAAGTATTCATTGAGGACCTCGCTCACTTCCACAGCCTCCAGGCACATCTTCCCACCTTTATCTCTAATCGGTCCTACCTTCACTTCTGTCATCCTTTTCTTCTTCACATAATTGAAGAATGCCTTGGGGTTTTCCTTTACCCTACTCGCCAGGGCCTTCTCATGCACCCTTCTTGCTCTTCTCAGCCCCTTCATAAGCTCCTTTCTTGCTTCCCTATATCGCTCAATAGACCTATCTAATCCTTGCTTCCTAAACCTCATGTATGCTGCCTTCTTCCACCTGACTAGATTTTCCATCTCACTTGTCACCCATGGTTCCTTCACCCTACCATTCTTTATCTTCCTCACTCAGACAAATTTATCCCTAACATCCTGCAAGAGATCTCTAAACATTGACCACATGTCCATAGCACATTTCTCTGCAAAAACATCATCCCAATTCACACCCGCAAGTTCTAGCCTTATAGACTCATAATTTGCCCTTCCCCAATTAAAAATTTTCCTGTCCTCTCTGATTCTATCCTTTTCCATGATAATGCTAAAAGCCAGGGAGTGGTGGTCACTGTCCCCCAGATGCTCACCCACTGAGAGATCTGTGACCTGACCCAGTTCATTACCTAGTACTAGATCTAGTATGACATTCCCCCTAGTCGGCCTGTCCACATACTGTGACAGGAATCCATCCTGGACACACTTAACAAACTCTGCCCCATCTAATCCCTTGGAACTAATCAGCTGCCAATCAATATTAGGGAAGTTAAAGTTACCCATGATAACAACCCTGTTATTTTTGCACCTTTCCAAAATCTGCCTCCCAATCTGCTCCTCTGTATCTCTGCTGCTACCAGGGGACCTATAGAATACCCTCAATAGAGTAACTGCTCCCTTCCTGTTCCTGACTTCCACCCATACTGACTCAAAAGAGGATCCTGCTACATTACCCACCCTTTCTGTAGCTGTAATAGTATCCCTGACCAGTAATGCCACCCCTCCTCTCCTTTTTCCTTTTCTCTCTATCCCTTTTAAAGCACTGAAAACCATGAATATTGAGAATCCATTCCTGCCCTGGTGCCAGCTAAGTCTCTGTAATGGCCACTACATCATAATTCCATGTTTGTATCCAAGTTCTCAGTTCATCACCTTTGTTCCTGATGCTTCTTGCATTGAGGTACACACACTTCAGCCCTTCTGCCTAACTACCTTTACACCATTTATTCAGCTTCTCTTTCCTCAAAGTCTCTCTATATGTTAGATCTGGCTTTACTCCATGTACTTCTTTCACTGCTCTATCGCTCCGTCCCCCTTGTAAATTAGTTTAAAACCTCCCGAACCATGCTAGCAAACCTACCTGCAAGGGTATTGCTCCCCCTCGGGTTCAGGTGCAACCCATCCAATCTGTACAGGTCCCACCTTCCCCAGAAGAGATCTCAATAATCCAAAAATCTAAAACCCTGCTCCCTGCACCAACTCCTCAGCCACGCATTCAACTGCCATCTCCTCCAATTCTTACCACCACTGTCACGTAGCACTGGCAACAATCCTGAGAACGCCACCCTTGAGCTCCTGTTCTTCAGCCTGCTGAAGGACAGGAAAATTGCTGATATCACACTGTTATACAAAACTGGGTATATAAGTAAACACTTCCTACAGATCAATCAGTTTAAACTCTGGTGAGGAAAGTTCAAGAAGCAATAATCAAGGTCAGAATTAGCATTAAATTGGACAAGTGAAGAGTGTTTAGAGAAGTCAGAATGGACATTAAATTTAAATAATGTCAAGCTAACTTGATAAGATTTCTTTGATAAAGCAAGAGAGGGGGTTGATGAAGGAAATGTTGCTCTGTTTAACAGTATATGGAATTCCAAGAGTCACATAATCGGCTTTTCAGCAAGACTGTAAGCTAAAGAATAAAAGGGTCTGTAGCAGCTAGTAAAGAAAACTAGCTAAGTTACAGGAAACAAAGAGGAGTAGAGAAAGGACTTTAGAAACAGAGAAATGTGTACAGTGGAATTCCACATAGGTTGGCAGTAGTATACAGCTCCATGGAGATGTCCTAAATAAAGAGTGATGGTTTGGACGCACAGGGCACCACTCCATCGCTGCAGCTGACAGAAAACTTGGAGGTGTCACTAACTGAAAGGAGAGTAGTAATGAAAATCAGTGCCATATCAATAGGATAGTGGAATGGGTAGATAGATAACAAATGAAATTCAGTAGTGAAAATGTAAACTGTTGTTCTTGTCAAGATAACCCAGAAGGTGTGATTCTAAAACAGATTCAAGAGAAGTGTGACCTATGTTCATAGTTCGGTGAAAATGGCAGGAGAGTGGTTGAAAATGCATCCAGAATCCTGGGCCTCGTAATCACAGGTACAGATTACATGAACAAGGAAGTGATGATGAACCTTCATAAAATACGGCAAGAAAATTCTGTCTTGTTCTCAGCTCCATAATGGAGGAAAAGTGTAATGTCTTGCAAGATGGTTAAAAAAATGATTCCAGGAATATGTAACTTTAACTTTGTGGTTTTAATGGAGAAAAAGGGGTTCTTCTCCTAGAGTTCAAAAGGGAAAATATTGATAGTATTTAACATCATAGAGGATATAGATAGAGAGGAGCTGTTCCCATTGTTAGTGCAGTCACAATCTAGGCAACCCTTGACCTTCCCACTCACCTGGCTTCACCTATCACCTTCCAACTAGCCTCTTTTCCTTCTCCTCACCATTTTATTCTGACATCTTCCTCCTTCCTTCTCAGACCTAAAGAAGGGTCTCAGCCTGAAACATTGTCTGTTTATTCATTTCCATCGATGATGCCTGACCTGCTGAGTTCCTCCAGCATTTTGAGTGTGCTGCTTTGGATTTCTGGCATCTGCAGACTTTCTCATGCTTGACTGAATTAAGGTGATTGGTAAAGGTAACTTAAATACATAAGAAAAAATTTTGCACAGTGAATGGTTAGAGTGTGCAATGCACCGTTGTATTCAGAAGAAGCTGGATTAATATTGAAAGTTAAAGAAACTACTGATGCACCATCAATAACTCCAAAAGACTGGAAGTAGAGTAAATACTGAAAGGCTTTTCATAGCAGTAAAATGTGACCTCCATCATGCTGAGTATTTGCCCCTGGACTGGGGAGGAGGAGCAATGGCGCAATCGCCTTTATTCAGAGATCTGTGGGAGGAGCCACAGGAGCAGTCAGCAGAGGGGCGCATCCAGTCAGGTAACTCAGTTACAACATATATATACAGTTTACCACAACTACTAGGCTAGATGCAGAGGGATGAGGAGTGAGAGTGTCTAGGTCTTAAACAGGGCTGGTATTGAATGGCCTCCTTCAGTACTGTAACATGTGAAGACAGACTCTGGCAGATTGAGCGAACGAGACCAATGGAAGGTCCAATGGTCAAGAAGGTGGTCTCTGCAAGCGTCGTGGAACGTGTAGAGCAGGACAAGACACAGAAGAGATCCTGGTCATCCACTGCGCCTAGTCCCATCTCCAGCCATCTCGACTTTGTCTTGCCACTGGATCCAGATGGGAATTGGGAAGAGAGAGTGAGGCTGACACTGCGCAACTCTCCCTCACTTAAATCCAAATCACACGTTAGTCTCGACACCATCATAATGGTGTCGAGGTCCTCATCGACGACGATGGACGAACACACACTGTAACTATTGTTTCTACATTTATGATGCTTTGCAATCCATTCTAGCATGAGTGATGACACAGAGAAATCTCCAGGAAGTCAATAACTTCATAGTAATTGCTGATTTTAACTTCAATTCATAACCACTTATGTGTTTTTTTTAATTAGTGGTTTATATTACAGTGAAAGAATCCAGATTATGCTTCACTTGAGACATTACAATCAAGGAGTAGATTACTTAACAGAGCCTTTGTAATCTTTTAGATAAATCCAACTGATCTTTCTTTGTAAATCACACAAATACTGGAGGAACTCAGCAGGCCAGGCAGCATCTATGGAAAAGAGTGCAGTTGATGTTCCAGGCTTTTTCCATAGATGCTGCCTGGCCTGCTGAGTTCCTCCAGCACTTTGTGTGTGTTGCTTGGATGTCCAGCGTCTGCAGATTTTCTCTTGTTTGTGATCTTTCTTTGTTCCCTGTTATGTTCAATGTTCTCTGTCAAGGGGCTGGTTTACACAGGGCCATGGCTGCTGGTTTTGCTGTGTGTTAGGATATGATTGGGTCATTGACTGGGAAGGGTGGAGTGAAGATTTATTATTTTATTTAATTTTAAAATGGCTTGTGCTTTCAATGCAGTGGGATAATTTGCTGCGCCTGATTTGTCACTCTTAGTTGCCGGGAAATTCTCAGCTAATTGCAAAACTGAGCTAACGTGATGTTTGGATCTGGGGTGTCAAGTCCAGACTTCTGAGTTAAGGGCTGAGGAAATCAGATCCTGTTAAAGAACACTTCACTAGAATTCTGTAAAATGTACCTTCTGATGCATAATATGATACATTCCAGAAAATGAAGGCAATTTTCGAAACACTGAAGGCAATTGTCAGGAATAATAATGGGACCTTGTTCAGCTGAGTAAGAGGGTCGAGGAATGGAAAATGGAGTTTATTTCAGATACAGGGCAAGTTATTACATTTTAGGAAGTCAACGTCGTAGTGTACTTTCACATTAAACGGCAGGGCCCTGAGGAGTGTTGTAGAACAGTGGGACCTAAGAGTACAAGTGCATATGGTAAATCTCTGAAAGTAGTGTCATACACAGGCAGGGTGGTGAAGAAGGTATTTTGCATTCTTCATTGGTCAGGGCATAGAAGCTGGATGCTATGTTGCAATTGTGCAAGACATTGATGAGTTTCCACTTGGAGTATTATGCTCAATACTGGTAACCCTACTCCAGGAAATATGTCATTAAGCTGAAAAGATTGCATGAAAGATTTATGGGGATGTTGCCAGGACTCAAGATACTGGGTTACAAGGAGAGATTGGGCAGGGTAGGACTTTATTCCTTGGAACATAGAGACTGAGGGGTGATGTTATAGACGTGCATCTAAACATGAGGGGCAAGGAGTACCTCATGCATCCTCCACTGTCACTCCAACAGCATCCCGACATACTGCCAGCTCTCAAGCTTCAGTTTGTGGCTCAGAGCATCCTGTGCCCATTGCTGTCCCTTCTTTGCCATCTGCTCCTGCTGACTTGTGATGTGTGAGTCACCAGATGGAAACGCAGCAAAACGAAAGTGGTAGAATCTAGTGCAAGGCTCCAAAGCTTCAAAGTACACTTATCATCAAAGAATGTATAAATTTTACAACCTTGAGATTTGTTTGCTTACAAAGCAAGAAACCAGGACGTTGTGAAGCAAGAAACCTGAAAGAACCCATTTAAAAATGACCAACACATCATGCACAGAGAAAGGGGAAAAAGCACAAATCATGCAGACAATAGAAGTGAGCAACAACATTCCAAACCAAAGTGAGTTGTTAGGTCTAAGCCGTGGAGGATGCATGAATCAAGTGGTCGTGCTCCTGAAGAGGAAACGACCTCTTCCAATGCATGATGTATATTGCAGGCTGGTAAAAGTAGCAACTGGGGATGTGTTAATAATGAAACCAATCTTCAGCTAATTTGATTCACTCCCCTTGACATTTAGACTGCTGAATATAATAAAGGTTCCAATAACAATTAACATCTCAGCTGCAGAACTGAAGATGTGGTCTAAATCTAGTCAAACCTCCACCCAAACTATAGTACAGTACAGAACTGGTACAAATAATTCCTGTACATAATGAACACGACAAGTTTGATCCATTTAATTGGTGCTTAATTGTCCATAAAATGACTCTTCCTGATATTGATGGGCCTTGGTAAAACCATAGTCAGTGTTTATCCCTGACTATAGAAGTGGTGCCAGATGATTGAAGCGTGGCTACCTTTGTAGTGTTGTTCAACAAAGGAGAAAAGATTTAAAATGAGTAACTTCAGGCCAGTTAGTTCAACTTTATTAATAAACAGGCCATTGGGACCTCTACTGAGTGATAAAGTAATCTTTTCTTAAATGATCAGGGACATTATTAGTCTGACTGACAGGGTTGGATATTCTGAGGGAATAACAAGAAGGATCCATGAGGACAATGTGCTTCGCATGGTCACCATGGATTTCAGCAGGGCTATTTCTGAGGTTACATGAGGCAGAACATGGGATCCAAGGGTGAACAGCAAATTATATCCAAAATTGATTCAGAGACAGGAAGCTAAGAGTAGTGGCTAACAACTGATTCTATAAACTAGGCTTGGGCTTCCAGCTGGGTATAGGTATTGATTTTAACCAACATTCAAGCACTAGATCCTTTTTTTTAATTGATTCCATGACCAGAAGACTGTTGCCAAGATGAGGCTACCCTCTGGGTAGAGGAGCAACAACTTATATTTCGTCTGGGTAGCCTCCAATCTGATGGTGTGAATATCAATTTCTCCTTCTGGTAAAAATATATCCCCTCCTCTCCCCATCTTCCTCTGTTCCCCACACTGACCTTTTACCTCTTCTCACCTGTCTGCTACTTCCCTCTGGTCCCTCCTCCTTCCCTTCATTCTTTGGTCCACTCATCTCTTCTATCAGATTCCTTCTTGTCCAGCCCTTGACCTTTCCCTTTCACCTGGCTTCACCTATCGTCTTCTAGCTAGCCTCCTTCCCTTCCCCCCCCACCCACCTTTTTATTCTGGCATCTTCCCCCTTCCATTTCAGTGCTGAAGAAGGGACTCACTCTGAAACTTTTGACTGTCTATTCATTTCCATCGATGCTGCCTGACCTGCTGAGTTCCTCCAGCATTTTGTGGGTGTGGCTGTTACCAAAGGGTGCCAAAGGGCAGACATTCAGTCCTTTGGTTTTTAAGGTATTTTTATCGTTTTCGATGTGCTAAGAAAATCTGTAGGTAAAAGAAAAAAATGGTTATGTGATTGGTTGGAGGGAAAAGGATTTTAATTTCAGGAGGACGCAGCTTTAGACTGCAGATGAATACTGATGATCTGATCTTTTGGGCAGAAAAGTGGGAAGTGAAACTTAATTCTCTGGATGCACCTGTGGAGATGAAGCTCAGTGCTATGTCACTATGTCAATTGCCTACTGCCAAGGAATAATTGGCCTGCAGAGAATACCCAGTACAACAAATGAACATATGGCTTGTGCATTGTGAACACCAGTCTAATAGGATATGAGGTAACATGAAAGTGCAATTAGGTGAGAATGAATTATTAATTGGAGAAAAGTGAGGAGGTATAGAAACATCTTGGAGTGCATTGCATATCCACAACTTCTTAAAAGTAATAGAACAGATGTTTAAAATAGTTCAATAAACATTTCAAAAAATGCTGGTGAACGCAGCAGGCCAGGCAGCATCTATAGGAAGAGGTACAGTTGACGGTTTGGGCCGAGACCCTTCGTCAGGACTAATTGAAAGAAGAGATAGTCAGAGATTTGAAAGTGGGAGGGGGAAGGGGAGATCTGAAATGATAGGAGAAGACAGGAGGGGGAGGGATGGAGCTAAGAGCTGGAAAGTTGCTTGGCAAAAAGGATACGAGGCTGGAGAAGGGAGAGGATCATGAGAGGGAGGCCTAGGGCAGAGACTTAACAGAAGTTATAAAATTATGGTTGACCAAGATAGAGTAAGTCCAACAGGCCTAACTGAGGGGAAAAAAAAACAAGTGGCAGCTATACAAATTAATTTTTAGAAAGATTAGACAGGAGCTGAGGAAATATTGACAGTACTAGGGGTCTGGAACACACTGCACCTGACTGGTAAAAACAAAATCCTTCATGCCATCTAAAAAGTCAGTTTGTATTTGGACAGCCACAGAGGCAGTGCTGAAAGTAGGATTAGATTGGTAGCTGTTCAACAACCAACTCAGATATGCTATGTTGAATGGCCTCCTTATGTATCCACAGCTTGGTTATAATTTACAGTGAGCATGTATAGAACAAGAATAGTGTATCCCCATCTTACTTTTATTGTAAGAGAAATTGAATATACAGATTGTAAAAAGTCATCATGTTCCAACATTGCATCTGTAATATTGTATACACATCTGGTCTCCCTTTCTAAGGAAGGATGTGGTTGTGATCAAGGGAATGTGGCAAATGTTCACCAGATTCTTGGGAATCTAGGTGTGTTATAATAAAGAGAGATTATGTAGCCTGGGGCAGTATTCTCTCCAATTTAGCCAAGCTCAATAAAATATACAAAACTGGCACTTGACAAGGTAGATGCAAAATCTTCCACTTCTTCGGGGGTGTCTCGATGCAAGAGTCACAGTCACAAAGTAAGGGGCCATCCAGTGAGAATAGAGATCAAAAGGATTCCTTTGCTTAGTGAATCTTTGGAATTCTCTACCCTAAAGTGCTCAAGTAGTTTAGTTGTTGAAGTTATTGAAGACATAGAGTTTTAGATATTAAGGAAATCAGGCAATATAGGGTTAGTGCAGGAAACTGGTGCTGAGCTAAAAGATTAGCCAGAAACTTATGATATGGAAAAGCAGGAATGAGGGATTGAATGACCAACTTCTGCTTCTTTTCTTGTGTTTGTGTGTCATCTCAAGAAAGCTAATTGAATATGGGGAAGGAAATTGCTTGTACTGGATTACATTCTACCAGGATACCAAAATTTGTCATGCTTTATGCACAAATACACACCAGAGAGAAAGCAGAGCCTTGGGTGCCGCTCAGGTCGCAGATGAGACATGGCGCCTGCAAAGCAAATGTGTGTATTCAATGGCATCCTGCAGCTGAAGAAACTCCATAAACCTTGCAAGGATTCACACAATCTGCCACTCGCTGTCAGCTTGCCATGAAGGAGATACAGCTCTTATCCAACAGTAGATGACAACTAGCTCCAGGTCTAGTCTGGTGGGATTCCAATGCATGAGAGCTGACAGGCACCATATCTTTGGCAACTGACGGGTGTTCTGTAAGGCTGGAGCAGTGGAGATGCTTACCAATGCCCTGGTGTGTGGGAGCATGTAGCACATCTTGCCCTTGTACACTTGATAAACTGTGAAGATTGCTTAAAATGTACCAAAGCATTGAAACATGATAGCAACTTGTAGGAAAAAGTTAATCAGCAAGTGCAGTGCAAGTGGCAAAATCCCCTTTTAAATTGTGCCATGGGGTGGGGCTGGCTGGGTTTCCAGTTTGCTACAGAATATGAAAGAAGCTGTGCAAGTTAACACGTTGTATTGGCCCTGCATTCTAATTCGGCACTGTCTTCTCTGCAGTCAGTATAGTGTTAACAGGTCTGGGTTTAATGCACTTACCACATGATGGGCAGAGAAATGGGCAACAAATATGGTAATTACGATAAAATGTGGATTATAGTACCACAGCTGTAGAAAGAAAGGATGTCATGGAGGGATTGACCACTAAATCAATGTGGGTGTAAGTTAGAAAAAGGATGGAAGAAATCACTGTATTGGGAGTATTCTGTAGATCTCCCAATAAACAACGGAGACACCAAAGAGCCAATTGGGAGGCAGAATTTTGGAAGGATGCAAAAATTCTGCCCTGGTTGTTGCCATGGGTAACTTCAACTTCCCTAATATTGATTGATGGGGCAGAATTTGTTAAGTGTGTCCTTGAAGGATTTCTGGCACAATACATGTCAAGCTGACTAGAAGAAAATTATAATCAGAATTAGAATGAGAATGTGGTTTAATATCACTGGCATATCTCATGAAATTTGTTGTTGATGGAGTTGGCTGAGTTTACGACTTTCTGCAACTTTTTCCAATCCTGTACAGTGGTCACACCATACTTGATGGTGATGCAACCAGCTAGAATGGTCTCCCTTGTACATCTGTAGAGATTTGTGAATGTCTTTGGTGACACACCAATTCTCCTATAATTCCTGGTGAAATATGCCGTTGTTGTGCTTTCTGTATAATTACATCAGTATGTTGGGCCCAGAAGAGATCCTCAGAGTTGTCAGCACCCAGGAACTTTAAATGGCTCACCCTTTCCACTTCAATCCCTCAGTGAGAAATGATGTGTCCTAAAGTCCACAATCAATTCTTTGTAGACAGAAATGCCATTCTTTATCTTGTACTGGTCAACAAATCAGGTCTTGGTGGGTAATCATTTTGAAGACAGCAACCACATCATCTTGACATTTATTATAACCTTGGACAGCAACAGGAGCAGAAGGTATGGGAAAGTATTTAATTGTGGGAGGGCAAATTATCATGCTGTTAGGTAGAAACATGGAAATATAAATGGGAACAGATGTTCTCAGGGAAATGTATATTGAAACTGTGGAGGTTGTTTAAGGAGCACCTGCATGGTATTCTGGATAGGTTTGTACAATTGAGGCAGGGAAATAATGATTGGGTGAAGGAACCGTGGTTGACAGGAGGCAGGGAAATAATGATCGGGTGAAGGAACCGTGGTTGACAGGAGAAGTAGAACATCTAGTCAAGAGCAGGGTGGAAGCAGACTTAAGATTTATGAAGCAAGGATCAGACAAAACTCTTGAGAGTTACAAGGCAGCCAGGAAGGAGCTTAAAGGGGAGCTTAACGGGACACGAGAAAGTCTTGGTAAGTAGGATTAAGGAAAATTCAAGGTGTTCTATACATACAAGGAGGACGACATGAGTAAGTGTAGGACTGATCAGGGATAAAAGAGGAAATATATGACTGGAGTTGGAGGAGCTAGGGAAGGTTCTTAGTGAATGCTCTGCTTCAATATTTACCTTTGAGAGGAACCTTGATAAATATGAGCTCAGCGTAGAACAGGCTAATACAGTGGAACATGAAAACGCTAAGAAAGAGAATGTGCTGGAACTTTTGAAAAATATTAGCATAGGTAAGTCATCTTTACTGGCCACAGGAGTAATACCAGAAGATTACTAGAACATACAATCATCACAGAATCAAATATCGCTGTTTGGCGACAATAAAGTATAAAGTATAAAGTATTGGAGGGTGGTAAGTGTTATTCCTTTGTTCAAAATGGTAATAGAAATAAAGCTGGGAATTATACAATAATGATTCTTACTTCAGAGGTGGACAAACTATTCAAGAAGATTCTTAGAAACAGGCTTTACAAACATTTGGAGAAGTATAGTCTGATTAGGGGTAGTCAGTAGGCTTTGTGAGCAGATAATTGCTTATGAGCCTGATTGAATATCTTTGAGGAATTTACAAAACAAATTGATGAAGGTAGAGAAATAGATGCAATGGATTAAGACATTAAAGAAGGTTCTCCATAATTAGCTGGTTCAGAAAGTCAAGATACTTTGAATTTCTCTCTAAAACAATCCACTGTTCCTGTAGGCTTAAAGGCAGCCACCATCATTCCAGTGCCCAGCAGAGCAACAATAACTGGCCTAAATGATTACCACCCTGTGGCACAGACCTCAACAATCATGCAGTGCTTTGGGTGGCTGATAATGGATCGTATAAAATCCCAACTTCCAGCTACACTGGACCCTTTCCAGTTCTCCTACCAAGCAAATCAGTCCACTGATGATGCTATCACCTCAGCCCTCCACTCCATTCTGACCCACTTAGAAAATGCTGTCTTGTACTCCAGAATGTTGTTCATCAGCTTCAGCTCAGCATTTAACATGATCATCCCTCAGAGGCTGGTTGGTAAACTGTCCTTGTAGGGACTCAGAACCTCTCTCTGTAGCTGGATCTTGGACTTCTTGATGGAAAGATCCCAGTCAGTCCAAGTTGGTAGCAATATCTCCAGCTCCATCATGCTGAGCACTGGTGCCCTCAGGGTTGTGTGTTCAGTCCGCTGCTGTTCAAGCTGCTGACTCACAACTGCATTGCCAGATTCAGCTCAAACAGGATCTTCAAGTTCACTGATGATACTACAGTGACTGGCCTTATCAACAATGCTGAGGTCCTGCAGGCCTCTGCGCCATGGGGCTTCTGGGTGTCTCGGGCACCTGTGTTAACTCACTGTTGTCTGAACGAAAGTTGTTAAGCTCTTGTGTTTTCTACTCAATCTTGTCAAGTTAGCAGTGACTGGCATGAGTTTTCCTGCTATTATTTAATTCGGACTATCGATTAGACCAAACTGCAGAGTCCTTGTGTGTTGAGAAAGATGTGTCTTGTGGTGTCACTCATTCATGCCACCAATGCTCTGTTGATAACCCTACTATGTATAACCTCCTGTTTCTATCTCTACATGAGAGTCTGCTGTTTCCCTCCCCTCGGTAGTGTCTCTGTCAGCACGAACCATGACAGACTCTGCGTTCCCTCTCACCTTGGGGGTGTCACTGTCAGCACCAACCATGACAGAGTTTGCTGTCTCCTCACCTGGCTGGTGTCTCTGTCAGCACCAACCATCATAAAGTCTGTGTTCCCCCTCACCTGGGGGGTGTCTCTGTCAGCACCAACCATGATAGAATCTGTGTTCCCCCTCACCTGGGTGGTGTCTCTGTCAGCACGAACTATGATAGAGTTTGCTGTCTCCTCACCTGGGTGGTGTCCCTGTCAGCACCAACCATGACAGACTCTGTGTTCCCCCTCACCTGGGGGGTGTCTCTGTCAGCACCAACCATGATAGAATCTGCATTCCCCCTCACCTGGGTGGTGTCTCTGTCAGCACGAACTATGACAGACTCTGTGTTCCCCCTCACCTGGGTGGTGTCACAGTCAGCACCAACCATGACAGAGTCTGTGTTCCCCCTCACCTGGGTGGTGTCCCTGTCAGCCCAAACCATGACAGAGTCTGCTGTTTCCCTCACATGGGTGGTGTCTCTGTCAGCACCAACCATGACAGAATCTGCTGTTGCCCTCACCTGGGTTGAGTCGTTGCCAGAACTACCGAGTCAGAGTCTGCTGTTCCCTCACAGCTGGATTTAGTTGTTGCTATCGTGACACCATGACAGTCGGCATACAGAGAAGTTATAGAGAAGCTTGTCAGATGGTGCAAGAACAAAACCCTCTATGTGGACAAGACAAAAGAGATGATTGTGGACTTCAGGAAGGCACAGGTAAACCACTCTCCATTGCATATCAATGGCTCTGATGTGGAGAGAACGAACAGCACGAAGCTCCTTGGCGTGCACGTAACAGACAAACTAATGTGGACCCACAACACCTCCTCAATAGTCAAGAAGACATAGCAGCATCTACACTTTCTGAGGAGACTGAGGCATACAAGACTCTCTGCCCCATATCTAACAACATTCTACAGGAGCACCATCGAGAGAGAACTGTCTGGATGCATCAATGTGTGGTATGGAAGCTGTAAGGCATTGGACCACAGGACCCTATAGAGGACAGTAAAAATTGCCAAAATGATCATCAGGCTCTTCTTCCCCCCTATTTACTAGGAGCATTGCAGACAAAGGGCCCAAAACATTGTTGAGGACCCCTACCACCCATCCCACAATCTCCTTGACCCACTACCATCAGGAGGGAGTCACAGAAGCATCAGGACTGGAACTACCAGAATGAATCCTCCTTCAAATTGTGAGACTAATGAATACCCTGCCACCATCGAGGTCTCATCGCCAGGACAGCAGACTGTTTATCGCACTGTTTACTGTTTACTTGTGTTGCACTTTATGTTATGCATTTTAATTAAATGTTAGTAACTTATTTACAGTATATTTTAATTTGTGTGCTGTGTGTGATATATGTTGTCTAGGTGCACTATGGTCCAGATGAACATTGTTTTATTTGGTTGTCGGATAACAATAAACTTCAACTCAAGGAGACATAGAATCCAGAGAAACTTGGTTGTGTGGATTCAGAATTGGCTTGTCCACAGAAGGCAGAAGTTGATAGCAGATGGAGTGTATTCTGTCTGGAGGTCACTGACTAGTGGTGTTTTGTTGGTCTGGGACCCCCTACTCTTTGTGATTTTTTTTAGTGGAAGGGTGGATTACTAAGTCTGCAGATGACACGAAGATCAGTGCTATTGTGGGTAGTATAGAAGGTTGTCGTGGGTTACAGTGGGACACTGATAGAACATAGAACATAGAAAAGTACAGCACAGTACAGGCCCTTCGGCCCACGATGTTGTGCCAACCCTCAAACCCTGCCTCCCATATAAGTCCCCATCTTAGATTCCTCCATACGCCTGTCTAATAGTCTCTTAAATTTCACTAGTGTATCTGCCTCCACCACTGACTCAGGCAGTGTATTCCATGCACCAACCACTCTCTGAGTAAAAAACCTTCCTCTAATATCCCCCTTGAACTTCCCACCCCTTACCTTAAAGCCATGTCCTCTTGTATTGAGCAGTGGTGCCCTGGGGAAGAGGCGCTGGCTATCCACTCTATCTATTCCTCTTATTATCTTGTACACCTCTATCATGTCTCCTCTCATCCTCCTTCTCTCCAAAGAGTAAAGCCCTAGCTCCCTTAATCTCTGATCATAATGCATACTTTCTAAACCAGGCAGCATCCTGGTAAATCTCCTCTGTACCCTTTCCAATGCTTCCACATCCTTCCTATAGCGAGGTGACCAGAACTGGACACAATACTCCAAGTGTGGCCTAACCAGAGTTTTATAGAGCTGCATCATTACATCATGACTCTTAAACTCTGTCCCTCGACTTATGAAAGCTAACACCCCATAAGCTTTCTTAACTACCCTATCCACCTGTGAGGCAACTTTCAGGGATCTGTGGACATGTACCCCGAGATCCCTCTGCTCCTCCACACTATCAAGTATCCTGCCATTTATTTTGTACTCTGCTTTGGAGTTTGTCCTTCCAAAGTGTACCACCTCACACTTCTCCGGGTTGAACTCCATCTGCCACTTCTCAGTCCACTTCTGCATCCTACCAATGCAATCTTCGACAATCCTCTACACTATCTACAACACCACCAACCTTTGTGTTGTCTGCAAACTTGCCAACCCACCCTTCTACCCCCACATCCAGGTCGTTAATAAAAATCACGAAAAGTAGAGGTCCCAGAATAGATCCTTGTGGGACACCACTAGTCACAATCCTCCAGTGTGAATGTACTCCCTCCACCACCACCCTCTGCCTTCTGCAGGCAAGCCAATTCTGAATCCACCTGGCCAAACTTCCCTGGATCCCATGCCTTCTAACTTTCTGAATAAGCCTACCGTGTGGAACCTTGTCAAATGCCTTACTAAAATCCATATAGATCACATCCACTGCACTACCCTCATCTATATGCCTGGTCACCTCCTGAAAGAAGTCTTGTTAGACACGATCATAGGATGCAGAGCAGAGCTGAGAAGTGACAGTGGAGTTCAATCAGGAAAAGTGTGATGCTGGGAAAGTGAAACCTGAAGGCAGAGTACTAGGTTAATTACGATCCATAAAAATGTGGAGGAACAGAAGGATCTTGGGGTCTACATGAATAGATGCCTCAAAGTTGCCATACAGGTTGATAACATTAGAGCCATCTTCTAGGAATATTCATCTTGAATTCTGCACAGGTTGTCAATTAGTGAGAGATGCCCCAAGCTGTATGGTGGGGTCTAATCTGGGACCACTCTGACCTGTTCAAACATTGATAGAACTATTTTAAATTCTAATGTTGCTCTTAATTGTAAAGATATATTCTCTTCATGGAGCTTCTTAAATTCACTACAGCAACCATTACCAAGAGCTGTAACCTTATCGCCCACACATCACCAATCACCATCATACCCCTGAAGAGTTCAAAGAGACTCAGATTTAAACTCAACCTGTCAGTGTCTCCCTCCAATTCACAGTGGAAATGTAGACACATTCATAAATATTCATTTTAAAAATTAAATTACTCATAAATTTCAGTAAAATTAAATGAAAGTGTGTTTTAATAAAAATGCTGTTAATGTGTGTTGTAAAACGATAGACTGCGCTACCAAAATTCTTTGCAAAAAATCCCAATTTCCAGGCAGTTGCTTTGGTAACTGTTCGTATCAAGTATTATAGAACTATATATGTTAGTTAGCTAGCCGGTGGTGCAGTGGCATCAGCACTGGACTTCCAGGCGAATCCGGGTTCAAGGTGAGTAATAAATGTTTAAAAAATTTCTTGGGATGGTGCTGCGTAGTGGAAGAATAAAGTTTCAGGTTTAAGATATAGTTGCATGTTTAAAGATGTTCAGGTCACTTTGGCTTAATATCAGTCAATTGGGTCTTCTTGTCCTGGTTATTTGTATATTTTGTCAGGGGTAAAATAAAACACTCTGTCAGAGTTTTAAACCCCAGAGTGAGTGAGGAAGACTTTTAGCCACTGACAAGCAGAAAATACACTTCCTGCCTGTAGCTCCTGTCTCCCTAGATTTGTTTGAAAGTGCAACTATTCCTGAAGGTTCTAATAACTCTGCTGCAGTTCAGTACGGTTTTACAATGTAATCGTATTTTATGGATTCAGATAAGAGCACTAATTGAGAAATGGCTTTGCTGAAATAAAATAAAATATATCTTACTTCATGACCCTTTGCCCAACAGTTCAATTGTTAATTAACACTGTATACTCATGTAGAAGGATGCACATGGTCTGACACATATCCAGTATCACTACATTCTTCTGTGCTTCAACGACTACACTCTCCAGACTAATGGCCCAAAGTCTTAGCAATACTGGTGCTCACTGCTATTTCATTTACTCTTACAGTGTTGCCCTGATGTCTCCTCCTTTTGGAAATCCCCAGGCAATGAGGAGGTAGGCTATTCAGCTCATCGTCCCTTTACTGTGCAACTTATTAGGTAGATTCAATGAATAGAAAAGAGATGAGGAGGAATTTCTTTAGTCAGAGAGTGGTGAATCTGTGGAATTTATTACCATAGATAGCTGTGGAGGCCAAGTCTTCATGTATATTTAACACAGAGGGTGGTAGATTCTTGATTGGTCAGGGCATGAAAGGGGAGGCAGGAGATTGGGACTGAGAAGAAAATGGATCAGCCATGATGAAATGGCAGTGCAGACTTAATGGGCTAAATGGCTTAACACTGCTTCTATATCATATGGTCTTGTGATCTAATAGGGTGAAGTTATAAACAGCAATACTATAAAATAACCTTGTCCCATCATAAAAACAGGAAATCTAGGGAACACTCAGCATGTCAGGTAACTTCTATGGAAACAGCTGACACTTCACGTCTTCAACAGATGAAGGTTCGCAAACCTGAAATGTTAACTGTTTCTCCTTCTACAAATGCAACTTGATCTCTTGAGTGTTTCTAGCACTTCCTGTTTTTATTTCAGACTTCCGGAATCTGAATGTCTTGTTTGATTTTTATCAGCATTTTCTTTTACTCCACCGCCAATAATCAGAAAAACATTCCACCTACTGGAAAGAAAATCATCCTGCATGCACTCGAGTGTGGTTGGTAAGGTGGCTGAAGCTACAAAGGGTCACGGACTGTAACTTTGACTGTTTCTCTCTCCACGGATGCTGCCTGACCTGCTGAGTATTTCCAGCATTTTTGTTTTCATTTCAGATTTCTAGCATCTGCAGTTCTTTTGTTGCTTTTATTTGTTGAAGTTATTATATATTCAGTAAAAATTTGAGGGCTCATAGTATTCTTTTTCTTTCAGTGATATTATAGAGTTATACCCATTTCCTCTCATTAACCTTTGACGTTCATGGATATAAGAAAAATTAGTCTAGGCTTCTGCACTTTGACATGTTCACTGTGATATGAAGAATTAGCAGACATCCCACCCTGCAAATACTCATTTCAGGGAGGTAGCACAACCAATTTGCGAGTGACTTCTGGGAGAGTTGGGATGTCTGCAATAGAGTAGCTCCTTAGCAGCTGGCCAGCTAGTTTAAATAACGTTAGCTATGCTAGTGAACGAATGACACCTGTTAAACTCACCGCAACATGTCTTTTACAGTCTTAACCCACCATGGGCAATAGAAAAGTCACAGTTGCAAACAGTGCAGCAAGCAACACTGTCATTATTTTGACCCCTATCAGGCAGGGGTACACTTTAGTGCAGTCTGGGGTGACGTACGTTTTATGTTTTTTTTAGAACACTCTGCCATGGTGCGCTCTCGCTCACACTCTCTCGTTGTCGCTCGCGCGCTCTCAAACGCTCTCGCTTGCTTTCTCTCTCGCTCATTCTCTCTCACTCTCACTTGCTTGCTTGCTCTCTCTCTCTCTCATGGTCGCTCTCGTGCCCTCTCTTGCTTTCTCTCGCTCACTCTCAAAAAAATTGATTTCTGTGATATTGTATATAATTTGCGGGCATCAGGGAGCCACTATTCATATGTGGGAGACTCCCGGAACTTCCAGGAGAGGTGGGATGTCTGGATTAGCTGCTCCAAATCTGGTTCATCCAGATCATCTTTTGCACAATCCTGCCAATAAACAAAAATACAACAACCTGCAGATACTAGAACTCTGAAATCAAAGTAGAGAATGCAATAGTATCTGCAGAGGTGATCATTAAATGAAAATCAAAAATAATTGCTGCAGATGTTGGAGATCTGAAATAAAAACAGACAAAGCTGGATACACTCTGCAAATCATGCAGCATCTGTGGAAAAAGGACTGAAGTTAACATTTCAGATAGAAGATCCTTTGTGAGATTTGGTTAGCTATTTTACCACCCACTGACCTACTGAGTAATTCTTCCCAAAGCAAAATGATGTCTATTTTCTGCAAGTTCAACCCAGTAAGGCAAAATATATGTGTTGGGGAAAACAAGTTAACCTGAAATAAGCAGACGGTGAAGCAAGAGAAATTTTCTTTGTGCAACTGATGTTATGACCTGGAATGAACTTCTTGAAAGTCTGACAGAATATTATTTATTAATTAAGTTCAGTGGCAAACTGAAGAGATATTGGTAGAGGTAAAGTTTGAAAAGCCAAGGGGAAAAGAGGGGAATGGAATTAATCTAACCTCTTTAAACCCTCTCTTTGGAATTAGTACTAGTTAATTATTTGAGAGAATGTAAAGATTTTATAGAGCTAGGCAGACACAATTCCTAGTCAATAGCATGCCCTGATTGTTATAACCTTTCGTGTGCTTCCCACCTGCATACATATTGATATTTCAGTGCACTATTTATTATCTGCAGAGCTGAAAGTATGTGATCACAGAATTGATTTGCAACACTATGGGGATCCTCCAAGTGTTTTAAAAAGCAAGCAAGCAACAGGGACCTAGATGAATGGAAACTGCAGGCTTTGCATTTTAACTTTATGACTTCCCTTTGGGTTATCATTTTAAAGTTCCCTAGGAGAAACTACCAAAATGTATTGACTTTCTCAAAAACATGAAAGTGGAATTTAATAATCTGTTTCTCTGAAACTCTGACAAACAAATAGAATTCTTGGATACAGCCCTTTGCTCATTGTTACACCTTGGCCTCTAAATAAAGGGGCAAATATTAACTTGCTGGGTAGAAATCACATGGGACTCAATGGATCTGTAATCCCTGCATTAAAAGGTTGCGGGTTCAAGCCCTGCTCTAAGTGTTTAATCCCATGATATTGGGACTCAGTCACTATTAGCGGTGCACTGTCAGTTTAAACTATGATGCCCAAATCACAGAAGTGCAAAGGTCCACAATCTCCTGAACTTCAAATGTTAGATTGGTATGCTGAGCACTTGATGGACATTCAATCAATCTGTGTATATAAACTATCTTAAATATTTATGTTTATTATGTATTTTGTTATTGTATTCTTTATCTTATTGCATGTTGTTTGTACTGCATTAGAACTGGAGTAACAAATAATCTTGTTTTCCCTTACACTGATAAAGACTTTAAGCAGCCTTGAATCTTGAACAGTTTAATATGCAGGTAGAAAAAACAGTAGCTATCCAATGAGAACAAGATTCTAAGAAAATAATAAAACATATTGTAAATCATAATTTAATAGGAAATAAAATTGGGAGGGTTACAAAACTATAGTTACACCGATTTTCTTCAGTTTCCCAGTGAGCAGGTTAGGTTAAAATCGACCCATTTTAAACAAAAGGCACTTTGTTTTGCTGCCCAGAAAGTGGTTCAATTGGACCACTCCAATGAACAGGACATCTGCATACGTGAGTTTTCCAAGTGGTAGTTCATGGTAAGATCTTTGTTTTGAAGCATAAACTGCTCTCTACATCGAGGTCAAGGTCAGATTAATTCTCCACCTCTTCAATATGGTCTCTCCAAGCAGAGGCAACAGATCCTTGTCATATCTCTCAGTCTGTTGCTCAGCACAGCATCAGGATGGCCACAGTACAAGGTAGCACCCTGGGTACTCAGGTTTCCCAGCTTGGCTGCTTTCCACTGCGTGCTGGCGGATCTTCTGAAATATTCCCTCATGATGAATGTCAGATCCTGAAAGAGAGCAGGAGCTGGGAGAGTGCGACATCCTAATAGACCCACCTGAACTGGATGGGCAGTTCGACATGTCAGAGTTGCAACTAAAGGAAGTCAGAGAGGTCGTCCGCAAAGCAAGGGCAAGCTCGGCTCCCGGACCAAGCAACACCTCATACAAAGTGTACAAGAACTGCCCAAACTCCTGCTGCGTCTGTGGAAGATCCTGAGAACCTTCTGGAGAAGGGGGAAGATCCCAGAACAGTGGAGAGTGGCTAAGGGGTGTGGATCCCGAAGGAGGAAAATGCCACCCAGATCGATCAGTTTCACATCATCTCCCTGCGGTGTGTCGAGGCAAAGATCTTCTTCAGTGCCGTTTCTAACCGGCTGTGCACCTACCTAGCAAAGAACACCTATATTGATACATCAATCCAGAAGGGTGGCATTTCAGGGATGCCGGGCTGTCTGGAGCACATCGGTGTGGTGACACAGCTCATCAGGGAGGCCAGAGAGGACAAGGACAACCTGTCAGTGTTGTGGCTCGACCTGGGAAATGCATATGGCTCCATTCCGCACAAGCTGGTGCAGCTAACACTGACCAAATATCACGTCCCCAGCAGAATCAGAGACCTTATCGCTGATTATTACAGCAACTTCAGGATGAGGGTCTCTTCAGGAGCAATTACATCAACCCGGCACAAGGTGGAGATTGGCATCATCACAGGGTGCACTATCTCAGTGACACTGTTCTCCCTAGCCATGAACATGCTCACTAAGTCTGCTGAACCAGAGTGCAGAGGGCCCAGAATGAATTCCGCTCAACGGCAACCACCTATCAGGGCATTCATGGATGACCTCACAGTCACCACAGAATCAGTCCCAGGCTGCTGGAGGATTCTGCAAGGGCTCGAAAAGCTGGTGGAGTGGGCCCAGATGCGTTTCATACCTGCCAAATCAAGATGCTGAGGAAAGGGAAGGTGGAGAACAAGTTCCGGTTCAGCATCGCAGGCACAGCCATCCCAATCATCACAGAAAAGCCAGTCAACAGCTTAGGCAAAGTTTTTGACAGCTCTTTAAGGAACACAACATCCACTCAGGCAACCTGCACCGAGTTGGAGGGCTGGCTGAAATCTGTGGACAAGTCTGGCCTACCTGGGAAGTTTAAAGCCTGGGTGTATCAGCATGGCATTCTTCCCAGAATCCTGTGGCCCCTCTTCGTCTATGCAGTTCCGATCTCGACAGTCAAAACCTTAGAGAGGAGGGTTAGCAACCACCTCAGGAGATGGCTGGGGCTGCCAAAGAGCCTGAGCAGCATCGCACTCTATGGACACCACAACAAACTGCAACTGCCCTTCAAATTCTTGGAGGAAGAATTCAAGGTAACAAGAACCAGAGAAGTGCTACAGTATAGGGACTCAAGTGACCCGAAGGTGGCTGGAGCAGGGATCCAAGTAAGTACTGGCAGGAAGTGGAGGGCAGAGGAAGCTGTTCAGGAGGCAGAGGCGAGGCTGCGTCACAGGAGGCTGGTGGGAATGGTCACACAAGGCCAAGCTGGGCTCGGATCTTTTCCAACTCCCCAAATGGACACCAGAGGGAAGGAAAGACGTCGTCTAGTTCAGGAGGAGGTGAGAGCAGTAGTGGAGGAGATGAGAGCATGCAAGGCGGTGGGAATGAAGCAACAGGGAGCTTGGACAAGATGGGAGAATGCGGTTGAGAGGAAAGTGACCTGGGCTGATCTTTGGAAAGCCGAACCACACCACATCCAATTTCTCATCCAGGCAGTGTACGACGTGCTTCCAAGCCCATCAAACCTGCACACATGGGGCAAGGCAGAGTCATCTGTGTGCCCACTGTGCTCCAAGCGAGGAACCCTGGAGCACATCCTCAGCAGCTGTGCAAGGGTACTTGGTGAGGGACGGTACAGGTGGAGGCATGATCAGGTCCTGAAGACCATCGCTGAAGCCGTCAGCGCAGGAGTTGAGTGGGCGAAGCAGTCCCGACCCTCCAAACAGCCTTTGTCAGAGCTGGGGAGCAGTCAATACCTGCCAAAAGAACATCTGCAGGCATTCTGACCTGTGCAAGGGACTGGCAGCTGTTGGTGGACCTCGAAGGGCAGCTGCAGTTCCCCAACCATATCGCAGCCACCACCGTGCGACCAGACATTGTCCTAGTGTCTGAGTCTACTAAGCAAGTGGTGCTGCTGGAGCTAACAGTCCCATGGGAAGATAGCTTGGAGGAGGCCTTTGAAAGGAAGCTCTCCAAGTATGCAGGACTGGTCAGCAACTGTCAGCAGGCTGGATGGAGAGCGAGGTGTCTCCCAGTGGAGGTTGGTTGTAGGGGATTCATAGCCCATTCTTTAGTTAGAGCCTTCAAGCATTTTGGGCATCGAGGGAGAGAGTAAGAGGAGAGCCATCCGCAGTACCACCGATGCGGCAGAGAGGGCCTCAAGATGGCTGTGGCTCAAAAGAGGGGAGCCATGGATTCATAAGTAGCTAGCCATCTGGAAACAAGCTGGGGTCTGATCAGCCCTGGTTGGGTCACCTGGAGGAGGTTTTATGATGTTGAAAGACCCGAAACACCCGATGATTCCAGGAACATCACTGAAGATATGTCCAGAAGTATCAATAGAGTATGTACACAGCATGCTCCTGGAAAGCACACATGACATTTTCATCCTGAAGGAGGCAGAAAGACCTGACGTTTTCAGCAGCTGGAACTGCCTGGGGGAATGGACCTTGGAGGAAAATATTCACTCTCTAGTTCCATGGTTCAGAAGGAGGTGAAAACGTAAGTAGAAACAGGGCACTTAGCTCCTTGTGCTTCCATAAGACCATAAGTCATAGAAGCAAATTAGGCCATAAAGTTCATCAACACTCACAACACGCTGGAGGAACTCAGCAGGTCGGGCAGCGTCCGTGGAAATGATGAGTCGACGTTTCGGGCCGGAACCCTTCATCAGGACTGAAGAGGGAAGGGGCAGAGGCCCCATAAAGAAGGTCGGGGGAGGGTGGGAAGGAGAAGGCTGGTAGGTTCCAGGTGAAAAACCAGTAAGGGGAAAGATAAAGGGGTGGGGGAAGGGAGGCAGGGAGGTGATAGGCAGGAAAGGTGAAGAAAGAATAGGGGAAAACAAAATGGGTAGGAGAAGGAGGCAGGGCCATGAGTGAGGTGGTAGGCAGCTGGGGGAGGGGAGGGGGCAGAGTGAAATAGGGATAGGGGAAGGGAAGGGGAGGGAATTACCGGAAGTTGGAGAATTCTATGTTCATACCAAGGGGCTGGAGACTACCTAGACAGTATATGAGGTGTTGGTCCTCCAACCTGAGTTTAGCCTCATCATGGCGGTAGAGGAGGCCATGTATGGACATATCTGAATGGGAGTGGGAAGCAGAGTTGAAGTGGGTGGCTACTGGGAGATCCTGTCTGTTTTGGCGGACAGAGCGGAGGTGCTCAACGAAGTGGTCCCTCAATCTGCATCGGGTTTCTCGAGTTCATCAAGCCTTCTCTATCATTGGATCATGGCTGATTTATTTTCTCTCTCAAACCCGTTCTCCTGTCTCTTTGCCATAACCTTTGAATCCTTTACTGTCAAGAACCTATCAAACTCCACTTTAAATATACCCAATGACTTGGCTTCCAGAGCCCCCTGTGGCAATGAATTCCATAGATTCAGAACCCTCTGGCTAAAGAAATTCCTCTGCCCCTCTGTTCTAAAGAGAAGCCCTCGTATCCTAAGGTTGTGCCCTCTGGTCTTGGGCTCTCCCAGTATTGGAATCCTCCTTTCCTCATTTATTCCATCTCGGCTTTTCAATACTGGGTAGGTTTCATTGAGATCCCCCCCCCATTCTTCTAAACTTCTGTGACTACAGGGCCAGAGCCTTTAAGCGTTACTCATACATTAACCCTTTCATTCACAGGATCTCTTCTGGACCCTCTTCAATGCCAGCTTATCCTTTCTTAGTTATGAGGCCCAAAACTGTTCACTGGACTCCAGATGGGGTCTGACCAATGCCAGATAAAGTCTTAGCATTATATCCTTGCTTTTAAACTCCAGACCTCACAAAATGAATACTATCATTGCATTTGCCTTCCTTTACTACTGACACAACCTGCAAGTTAACCTTTAAGGAATCCTGCACGAGGATTCCCAAGTCTCATTACACCTCTGTTTTCTGAATTTGCACGCCATTTAAAAAACAGTTCATGCCTTTATTCTTTCTTCAAAGTGTATGACCAGACTCATCCTTACACTATATTGCACCTGCCACATCTTTGTCCGTTTTCCTAATCTGTCCAATTCTTTCTGCAGACTCCCTGCTTCCAAAACACAGCTAGCCCCTCCACCTATCTTTGTATTCTCTGCCAACTTGGTCACAAATCATCAATTCTACCATCCAGGTCACTTGCACATAATGCAAAAAGAAGTGATTCCAACACAGACTCCTGTAGCATACCACTAATTACTGACAGTCAATCAGAAAAGCCTCCTGCAAGTCAGTCAATCTTCTGTCCATATTTCGTTCATGTAATACCACAGGCTCTTACCTTGTTTAGCAGCCTCATATGCCACACCTTGTCAGAGGCTTTCTGAAAATCTAGGTAAACATTGTCCACTCTCTCTCCATTTTTTATCCCGCCTGTTACTCCCTCAAAGCAAATATGTCAGGCAATATTTCTCCTTAAGGAAAACAGGTAACTTCAGCTATTTCATCATATGCCTCAAGTATCCAGAAAACTAATCCTCAGCAATGGACACCAACACCTTCCGAGTCACTGAAGTCAGGCTATGAAAATAATCTGGATGACTTTGATTGATGATTCTGTGGCAAAGATTGCAGATGATGTATAGATAGGTGAAGGGGCAGGCAGTGTTTGCATGGTGTTTGTATAATCTCCTGTGTTTTGCCTCCCTTGAAGGGTGAAGTGCCATTTGCAATTTGCCCATCTCTAGAACCAGTCCAGAATCTAGCAACTCTTGAAAGATCCACAATCTCTTCAGCTACTTCTTTTTGTACTCTGTACTTTGTACTATGTGCTCCATCAGGTGATTATCTACCTTTAAACTTTATAGCTTCCTAAGAACCTCCTCATTAATAATTGTGACTACACTCACTTCTGCCCTGGAACTATTGAATTTCTGGTGTTTTCCATTAGTGAAGAATGATCCAAAATACTTATTCAGTTCATCTGCCATTTTTTTGTCTCCCATTACAACCTCATCAGCTTAATTTTCCAGGACATTCACTCTTGCCTCTTTTTATATATTTGAAAAAAATATTGGTATCCTCTTTTATATTATTGGCCAGTTTAGCATCTTCTTTAATCTGTTCTCTCTTTTCGGCTTTTAAGAATGCCTTCTGTGGGGTTTCAACAGCTTCCCAATCC
Source organism: Mobula hypostoma (assembly GCF_963921235.1). Lineage (NCBI taxonomy): Eukaryota > Metazoa > Chordata > Chondrichthyes > Myliobatiformes > Myliobatidae > Mobula > Mobula hypostoma. Next base: position 9,244,999 of record NC_086118.1, read on the forward strand.
TCTAGTTTCCCACCATTTTTGCCATATTGTATGCCCTCTCTTTTGCTTTTATGCTGTTTTACTTCCCTTCTTAGCCATGGTTGCCTTATCCTCCCTTTAAAATGTTCTTCTATGGAGTGAATAGATCCTATTTGTCTTCTGAATTGCTCTCCTAAAACTCCATCCATTGCTGCTCTACTGTCATCTCTGCTAGTATCCCCTTTCAATCAACTTTGGCCAGCTTTTCTCTCAAGTAACTGTAGTTCCTTTTACTTCACTGTAATACTGATACTTCTGAATTTAACTTCTTCCTTTCAAGCTCAGAGAGAATTCTATATTCTGATCACTGATTCTGAAGGGTTCCTTTACCTTAAGCTCCCTAATCTAATCAATTATTGTTCTTTACACAACAATACCAATCCAGAATTACACTTCCCCTAGTGAGCTCAACCACAAACTGGTCTAAAAGATAATCTTGTAGGTATTCTACAAATTCCGTCTCTTAGGATCGAGCACCAATGTGATTTACTTCCCCAAATCTTACAGCATGAACTCCTTGCTCTTAAATTCAATCCCTCTAGCAATGAAGGACAATATCCCACTTGCCTTCTTGATAGCCTGCTGCACCTGCAAACCAGCCTTTTGAAATTCATGCACAAGCACTCCCAAGTCCTTCTTCACAGCAGCATGCTGCAATTTTTAACCATTTAAATAAGTCAAGTTAAGTCACTTTTTATTGTCACTTCGACCATAACTGCTGGTACAGTACACAGTAAAAACAAGACAACGTTTTTCAGGACCATGGTGCTACATGAACAATACAAAAACCACACTGAACTACGTAAAAACAACACAAAAACTACACTAGACTACAGACCTACCCAGGACTGCATAAAGTGCACAAAACAGTGCAGGCATTACAATAAATAATAAACAAGACAATAGGCACAGTAGAGGGCGGTAGGCTGGTGTCAGTCCAGGCTCTGGGTATTGAGGAGTCTGATGACTTGGGGGAAGAAACTGTTACATAGTCTGGTCATGAGAGCCCGAATGCTTCGGTGCCTTTTGCCAGATGGCGGGAGGGAGAGGAGTTTGTATGAGGGGTGCGTGGGGTCCTTCATAATGCTGTTTGCTTTACGGATGCAGTGTGTGGTGTAAGTGTCTGTAATGGCAGGAAGAACGACCCTGATGATCTTCTCAGCTGACCTCACTATCCGCTGCAGGGTCTTGCGATCCAAGATGGTGCAATTTCCGAACCAGGCAGTGATGCAGCTGCTCAGGATGCTCTCAACACAATCTCTGTAGAATGTGGTGAGGATGGAGGTGGGGGGTGGGAGATGGCCTTCGCAGAAAGTAGAGACGTTGCTGGGCTTTCTTTGCTACGGAGCTGTTGTTGAGGGACATCAATAATCTGATCTTCCATTTTTCCTTCCACCAATGTTGTACTCCATCTGTCAGACCCTTGCCCACTCACTTAACCTATCTAAAATGTTTGTATATCTCTCTGCAAACTCTCCGTATCCTCTGCACACTTTGTTTTTCCACTCAACTTATGTCATCAGCAAAGATACACTCTACTTGGTCCCCTCTTCCAGGTCTTCAATCTATATCGTGAACAGTTGCAGGCCCAGCACCGACCCCCTAAGTCACACCACTTGCCACTGATTGCCAACCGGAGTAACACCCATGTATCCCAACTCTCTGTCTTCTATCGGTTAACCAATCCTCTAACCATGCTAATACGTCACCCCCAACTCTATGCATCCTTACCTTATGGATAAGTCTTTTATGTGGTACCTTATTGAACGTCTTCTAGAAATTCAAGTAACATCCATCTGTTCCCCTCTATCCACTACACTTGTTATATTCTCACAGAGCTCCAGTAAGTTTGTCAAACAGGACCTGCGTTTGCTGAATCCATGCTGCATCTGTCTGATGGATCTATTTCTTTCCAGATTCTTTGTTATTTCTTCTTTAATAATAGCATCAAGGATTTTTCCAACCACAGATGCTAAACTAATTGGCCTATAATTACCTGCCTTTTGTCTACATCCTCTTTTGAACAGTGGCGTGACTTTCGGCTTCTTCCAATCCACTGGAACCTTCCCAGAGTCCAGAGAATTCTGGTAAATCATCACCAAAGTCTCTACTATAACTATCACCAAGGCCTTTAGCGATAGTTATTGTATCTAGGTCCTCACCTCCCATCGCATCCATATCATCTCTCTTTGGCAAGATAGACACATCCTCCACTGTGAAGACTGACACAAAATCATCATTCAAAGCCTCAGCCACCTCCTCATTACCCAATATCAATTCCCCCTTCTCATCCTCCAAGGGACTTACACTCACTTTAGCCAGCCTGTTCCGCTTTAAACAATTATAAAAAATGTTACCATCTGTTTTTATATTTTGTGCTAGTTCATTTACATAATCTATCTTCCCTTTCTTTATTGCTCACTTAGTGGTTCTTTGTTGCTTTTTAAAGTTTTCACAATCTTCCAGTTTCCCACTATTCTTGGCAACTTTGTATGCATGAGCTCTTAGTTTGATGGCTTCCTTTATTTCCTTAGTTATTCGTGGCTGGCTTTCCCCACACTGTCTGTCCTTGCTCTTAACTGCAAAATACTTTTGTTGAGCACTGTGAAAAATCTCTTTGAAAGTCTTCCACTGTTCCTCAACCATCCCACCATTTAGCCTGTGTTCCCAGTCTACCCTCAATGTTAAGGTAGCTGTGATCTATCTTCAGCCATGACTCAGTGAAGTTCACAACATCATATCTGCCAATTTCAAACTGTACTGCAAGATCATGAACATAATAACTGTGTGTATTCAAATAATGAAGGTAATACCTTCAGTCCTGTATTCACCACCTTTTTCAATTTTGTCTCCATGTTATCAGAAGTTAAATTCTTATCCCTTTCTAAATTTTTATATTTTTTTTATTCTGGAGACTTCCATAACCTCTTCTGCACTTTCCTTCAATTAAATAGATCCCCCCCCCCCCCACGACCTATAATACAGTTTAAAGCCCTATCCACAATCCTAATAATAGAATTTGCCAGGACCCTGGTTCCAGCATGATTCCTGTGGAGCTCATCCCATCAGAACAGCTCCGTCATTCCCCAGTACTGGTACCAATATCCACAAATTCAAACCCTCTTCTTCCACACCAACTTAACTATCTGATCTTATTAACGCTGTGCCAATTTGCACATTGTTCAAGTAACAATCCAGAGATTATTAACTTCTTTAGTTTTGTGTTTTAATTTAGTCCCAAGCAGCTCAAATTCCCTCAGCAGAACCTCTTCCTTTGTTCTTCTTACATTGTTGGTACTGACATAGTCCGTGACAACTGGATCCTTCCCCTCTCACTCCAAGTTACCCCATAGGTCAGATGAGATGTCCTGAAACCCAGGGACCAGACAGACAACAGCCTTCAGGACTCTCAATCCTTGCAAAACAGAATTGTGTCTATTCCTCTAACTATATTGTCCCCAATGACAACTATACTTCTCTTCTCTCTCCCCCCTACCTGGCCCACTTGCAGTGCGCACTTTTGTCCATGGGTACAGACTGAATTTGAAGTAATTAATCTAATGGGTGTGACTGCCTCATGAAACTCAGTATCTAGGTGCAGATGCTGGAGAAGGGGGAATGTGAAAGGAGAGGACAGAAGGCCATGAAGGTAAGGGAGGGGCGTGGAGCACCAGAGGGAGGTGACGGGCAGATAAGGAGAGAGAGAGAGAGAGAGAGAGAGAGAAATGGAAATGGTGAATGGTGAAGGAGAAGGGTGTGGCAATTAACAGAAGGTCGAGAAATTGATGTTCATGCCATCAGGAGGCTACCCAGACAGAATATAGGTGTTGCTCCTCCAGCATGAGTGTGGCTTAATCACAGCAGTACGGGAGGCCATGGATGGACATGCAGGAATGGGAATGAGAAGTAGAAACCATAGAAACTATAGAAAAACTAGAGCACAGAAACAGGCCTTTTGACCCTTCTTGGCTGTGCCGAACCATTTTCTGCCTAGTCCCACTGACCTGCACACGGACCATATCCCTCCATACACCTCCCATCCATGTATCTGTCCAATTTATTCTTAAATGTTAAAAAAGAACACGCATTTACCACCTCGTCTGGCAGCTCATTCCATACTCCCACCACTCTCTGTGTGAAGAAGCCCCCACTAATGTTCCCCTTAAACTTCTCCCCCCTCACCCTTAACCCATGTCCTCTGTTTTTTTTTTCTCCCCTTGCCTCAGTGGAAAAAGCCTGCTTGCATTCACTCTATCTATACCCATCATAATTTTATATACCTCTATCAAATCTCCCCTCATTCTTCTACGCTCCAGGGAATAAAGTCCTAACCTATTCAACCTGTCTCTGTACTGAGTTTCTCAAGTCCTGGCAACATCCTTGTAAACCTTCTCTGCACTCTTTCAACCTTATTTATATCCTTCCTGTAATTTGGTGACCAAAACTGAACACAATACTCCAGATTCAGCCTCACCAATGCCTTATACAACCTCATCATAACATTCCAGCTCTTATACTCAATACTTTGATTAATAAAGGCCAATGTACCAAAAGCTCTCTTATGACCCTATCTACCTGTGACGCCACTTTTAGGGAATTTTGTATCTGTATTCCCAGATCCCTCTGTTCTACTGCACTCCTCAGTGCCTTACCATTAACCCTGTATGTTCCACCTTGGTTTGTCCTTCCAACGTGCAATACCTCACACTTGTCAGTATTAAACTCCATCTGCCGTTTTTCAGCCCATTTCTCCAGCTGGTCCAAGTCCCTCTGCAGGCTCTGAAAACCTTCCTCACTGTCTACTACACCTCCAATCTTTGTATCATCAGCAAATTTGCTGATCCAGTTTACCACATTATCATCCAGATCATTGATATAGATGACAAATAAGAATGGACCCAGCACTGATCCCTGTGGCACACCACTAGTCACAGGCCTCCACTCGGAGAAGCAATTCTCTACTACTCTTTGGCTTCTACCATTGAGCCAATGTCTAATCCAATTTACCACCTCTCCATGTATACCTAGCGACTGAATTTTCCTAACTAACCTCCCATGCGGGACCTTGTCAAAGGCCTTACCGAAGTCCATGTAGACAATATCCACTGCCTTCCCTTCATCCACTTTCCTGGTAACTTCCTCGAAAAACTCCAATAGATTGGTCAAACATGACCTACCACGCACAAAGCCATGTTGACTCTCCCTAATAAGTCCCTGTCTATCCAAATGCTTGTAGATTCTGTCTCTTAGTACTCCCTCCAATAACTTACCTACTACCGACATTAAACTTACTGGCCTATAATTTCCCGGATTACTTTTCGATCTTTTTTTAAACAACGGAACAACATGAGCCACTCTCCAATCCTCCGGCACCTCACCTGTAGACAGCGACATTTTAAATATTTCTGCCAGGGCCCCTGCAATTTCAACACTAGTCTCCTTCAAGGTCCAAGGGAACACCCTGTCAGGTCCCAGGGATTTATCCACTTTAATTTTCCTCAAGACAGCAAGCTCCTCCTCCTTTTCAATCTCTACAGTTTCCATGATCTCACTACTTGTTTCCCTTAACTCCATAGACTTCATGCCAGTTTCCTTAGTAAATACAGACGCAAAAAACCTAATTAAGATCTCCCCCATTTCCTTTGGTTCCGCACATAGCCGAGCACTCTGATCTTCAAGAGGACCAATTTTATCCCTTACAATCCTTTTGCTCTTAATATACTTGTAAAAGCTCTTTGGATTATCCTTCACTTTGACTGCCAAGGCAACCTCATGTCTTCTTTTAGCCCTCCTGATGTCATTCTTAAGTATTTTCTTGCACTTCTTATACTCCTCAAGCACCTTATTTACTCCCTGTTTCCTATACATGTCATACAACTCCCTCTTCTTCTTTATCAGAGTTGCAATATCCCTTGAGAACCAAGGTTCCTTATTCCTATTCACTTTGCCTTTAATCCTGACTGGAACATACAAACTGTGCACTCTCAAAATTTCTCCTTTGAAGACTTCCCACCTACCGATCACACCTTTGCCAGAGAACAACCTGTCCCAATCCACGCTTTTTCGATCCTTTCTCATTTCTTCAAATTTGGCTTTCTTCCAGTTCAGAACCTCAACCCTAGGACCAGATCTATCCTTGTCCATGATCAAGTTGAAACTAATGGTGTTATGATCACTGGAACCAAAGTGCTCCCCTACACAGACTTCCGTCACTTGTCCTAACTCGTTTTCTAACAGGAGATCCAATATTGCATCCCCTCTAGTTGGTCCCTCTATATATTGATTTAGAAAACTTTCCTGAACACATTTTACAAACTCTAAACCATCTAGACCCCTAACAGTATGGGAGTCCCAATCAATATATGGAAAATTAAAATCCCCTACCACCACAACTTTATGTTTCCTGCAGTTGCCTGCTATCTCTCTGCAGATTTGCTCTTCCTATTCTCGTTGACTATTGGGTGGTCTGTAATACAATCCAACTAATGTGGCCATACCTTTCCTGTTTCTCAGCTCCACCCATAAGGACTCAGTAGACAAGCCCTCTAATCTGTCCTGCCTGAGCACTGCTGTAATATTTTCCCTAACAAGCAATGCTACTCCCCCACCTTTCATTCCTCTGCCTCGATCACATCTGAAACATCGGAACCCTGGAATATTAAGCTGCCAGTCCTGCCCCTCCTGTAGCCAAGTTTCACTAATTGCTATAACATCATAATTCCACGTGTCAATCCACGCCCTTAACTCATCCGCCTTCCCCGCAGTACTCCTAGCATTGAAATACATACACCTCAGAAGATTTTTACCACCACTCACAACCTTTCTATTAGCGGATTTGCTTGAACTTTTAACATCATTTATTTTCACCCCAGCCACACTGTCAGCTCTGGCGCTCTGGTTCCCATCCCCCTGCAAATCTAGTTTAAAGCCTCCCCAATAGCACTAACAAACCTCCCAGAAAGGATATTGGTCCTCCTGTAGTTCAAGTGTAACCGGTCTCTCTTGTACAGGTCCCACCTGCCCCAGAAGGTCCCAATGATCTTGAAATCTGAAAACCTGCCCCCTACACCAGTTCCTCAGCCACTTGTTCATCCTCCAGAGCATCATATTCCTACCCTCACTGGCACGTAGCACAGGTAGCAATCCTGAGATTACCATCCTGGAGGTCCTGCTTTTCAACTTCCTACCGAACTCAAGTAGAATTGAAATGAATGGCCACTAGGAGATCCCACTTTTCCTGCTGAACAGAGCACAGATGCTTGGTGAAGCAGTGTCCAAATCTTTGTTGGGTCTCACCGATATACAGAAGGCCACACCTGGAGCACCAAATACAGTAGATGACCCCACAGATTCACAGGTGAAGTGTAGCCTCACCTGGAAGGACTGTTTGAGGCCCTGAATAATTATGAGGGAAGAGGTGTAGGGGCAGGTGTAGCACTTGTTCCACTTGCAAGGAGAAGTACCAGGAGAGAGATCGGTGGGGAGGGACAAATGGACAATGGAGTCACATAGGAAGTGATCCCTGTGGAAAACGGAAAGTGAGGGTGTGGGGTGGTTGGTGGTGGGATCCCGTTGGAAATGGCGGAAGTTACTAAGAATTATGTGCTAGATTCAGAGGTTGGTGGGATGGTAGGCAAGTACAAGAGGAACCTTATCCCTAGTAGGGTAGTGGGTGGATAGGGTGAGGGCAGACATGCATGAAATGGAAGGGATGTGGTTGAGGGCAGCATTGATGGTGGAGAAAGGAAAGCCCCTTTGAAGAATGAAGACGTCTCATTAGTTCTGGAATGAAAAACCTCATCCTGAGAGCAGATGTGGCAGAGAATGAGGAATTGAGAGAAGGGAATGGTATTTTTGCAAGTGACAGTGTGGGAAAAGGTATAGTCCAGGTAGCTACGAGAATCAGTGGGTTTATAAAAGATATCAGTAGATAAACTTCCTCCAGAGATAGAGACAGAAAGATCAAGAAACTCTCATTGATGGCTGAGTAATAATTCAGCAGGATATGCCCTGAGATGTTGAGCTTCCCGGGTTGGCATAGGAAGAACAATCTCTTCTGGGCTTTTCTAGTGATGAGTGTAATGTGCTTGTCCCACTTCAGTGTACTGGTAATGGTAGTCCCCAAGAATTTGAATGTCTCGACCACAAACACAGCCTGACCATTAATTTCCAAGGAGGAAGCAGCACAGGTAGAGGGTTGTCGGTGAAAGTTAATCCACCTTTTCACTGTCTTGATAGCATTAAGCTCCAAGTTGTTATGAGCACTCCATGCTGCAAGATGGTCTACCTCTCTTTGCGATATTTACAAACTTTAGGGTTTTAACGGATTTCTCTGTGGAGGTACAGTCATTTGTATAAAGTGAGAACAGGAGGGGTGAAAGAACACAGCCCTGGGAGAACCTGTGCTTATAGATATTGGATCAGACAAGTAGGAGCCCAGCCATGCATACTGCTTCATTCCTGTCAGGAAGTTCATCATCCTACTGACAGGTACTGTTGGGTACAGCTAGTTGGCTTAGCTTGCTGTGGAGCAACTTTGGAACAATAGTGTTGCAAGCGGATCTAAAATCCACAGACAAGATCCTCACATAGATGTTGGGGAGAAAACAAGACTTACTGTTTTCAATGGTTTTCATTCTCACACAGATCTCACTTTCAATACTCCAAGAATGAAACTCACACACAACTAGATCTGTGCCTCCTCTACCTCAACTGCTATACTGTTCAAAAGATCTGGCTGGTCTTTTGCATCAATGCCTCGCTCCAGTGTGTTCGCTAACAACAGCAGTTGAACCAAGACACAATGACAGACATGCAAACCAGGGTGCAGATTGAAATCACCATTTGCCTTCTTGAGATGAGAACTCATTGTCTCTATCATACTGCAGTGCAGAACTAGCAGGTTTGAAGACTTTATCTTTATCTTTGTGTGCTGCTCACAGCACAACGGTACAAACAGCAGACAATGCAAAGGAAGACCAGTAAGGTAACTCAGAACCTGAGGGTTATAAGACAGTACATGGGAGGAAATGGGGCAAGGAGCAAAGAGGACGGCAACAGTTGAAAAATTTCTTGGCAACTACAGAGCACCAAACTACATGCAGCTGGTTGACAACATGCTTCAAGCATGCAAAACCATGAATTGCAACATGTCAATAAAAATTCATATTCTGCATTCCCATTTAGCTGTCTTTCCTGCAAATCTTTGCACTGTCAGTGATGAGCATGGTGAAAGGTTTCACCAGGACATTGCAGTCATGGAGAAACTGTATCAAGACAAGTGGAATCCATCAATGCCAGCTGATTATTGCTGGACGCTTAAGCAAGAACCTCAGACACTGAGTACAGAAGAACATCGTGAGCAAACCATTTTTAGCTTAGCTGAACTATGCAAAGCATCAGCATCATTATGCAATTAAATGCATTATGTTCTATAAAAGTTAATTTCTAGTTTCTCCAAATTCCTACATGATACAAGTAGTCTGAAAGTATATTTGTTTTCAGCTTTAAGCAGTCTATCATAAACAAAAACGGTTTTTGAGGAAGCAGCACTTTGGAAAAAATGTGTTGTCCAGTGTAATAAGCCAACTGTCCAGAGTCTGTCTTAGGGTTCTCTTTGCCATTGATAGGAATGATGGTTCTGCATCCTAAAACCCTTTTTTATGAATGTAAGAGTTAGGAGCAGGTCCTATAAGCCTTCTTTACTATTAATCAAGTCTACGCCTGTTTCTCTACCTAAGTGTCATTCTCCTGTATTATTTTCCTGCCTCACATCTTTCAATCTCTAAAAATATATTGATCCTTGTTTCATGTGAATGCAATAATTATGCCCCCAGAGGTCTTCAGGATAGAAAATTCCAAGGTTTCATCATTCCCTCTATTAAGAAACTTCCCATCTCCTCAATCCCGAATGACTCTTTCTCTGTAACTGTGACAGTGGTTCTAGAATGCCAGAGAAAATATCCTCCCTATAAGAAGTGTGTAAGTTTCAATTAGATACCCTCTAAACTCTAGACAATACTTGCCTACCATTTCATTCCTCATAAGGCAAGAACCTATCATTTTAATATTCAATTTCAGATACATAACAAGATGATATTGTTAGAAAATCTACTTGTTCTTTACTGGAAGGTCATTTAGTGTTGTAAAGGTGATCCACATGCTAACTTCCTACTATAAGATCTACAAGTTTATTTGTAATTCAGTAATGTTGAGATCCTGAGAAACCCAGAGTATAACTGTGCTTTCACCTGGAGATAAACATGTTATAATAATAACAGCTTTGTATGAAGATGCTGCATAGGTAAAACAAAATAGACTGCACAGCACAAGAGGAAGCCCAACAAGCTTTTCAATCTGATTCCATCTACACTGACGATTTGAGGCGGAGTGTTGATTTCCTGCATTGGCATGGCAAGTGGACTACAAACATTAGGCTAAAAACTTAGATAGAGACATGGACTCAAAGACAATGAGAGATACTGCATAGAAAGTGGCCTTTCAGCCCAGCAAGCCTGCACTGACCATCAGCCACACTTTTTAAACAAATCCTGCCCTAATCCATTTAAAATTCTGCACACCCTCTCAACCTCTACCCCAGATTCTACCACTTATCTACACACTAAAGGCAACATGCAGTGGCTAAATAATATGCCAACTAACACATTTTTCAGAGGTAGGAGGAAACTATAGCACCCAGAGGAAACTCATGGGATCACAGAGGGGACGTGCAGACTCCTCACAGACAGCACCAGAGGTCAGGATTGAACTTGGGTCACTGCAGGGTTAGGTAGAGCTCTTCTAGATGTTCACAAATGGAATCAAAAGGAAAAATTAAAAAGATATGGTGAATAATGGTGAGTATGTGTAGAATATTAAACTGGGGTAGAATGGTTGGGATGAACCATCTATTTCCGAGTTAAATATTTTAAGCATTTCAAGACAATTGAATCATGGTTTTCTGCAGCTTAACTGCATTTAACTTCTCTAGCTTTAGTCATCAATCTAAATCACTAAAAAAGAATGTTTTCTTTTGAACTATCTAGCTGAACAAGTAGAGTACTTCAGTATGAATATCGCTCAAATCGCCAGGAGACTTGTATCTCCTGATCTGAGACTAAACCATTCAGACTAATGGCAATCCAAAGTTCCATCACAGACTAAGTGTTTCTGCCCTCAGCTGATCTCAGGAACTTGGACTTGAGAAGGAAATCAATATCCAGGATTCCCAGCTCTTGGTTGCTGCCCAGTTGGCAAACTGGTAGGTTTTTTGCCTTTGAGTCAGCACATTAGGGAATCTAGCCTCACTGGAGTGTAATTAGGCGAGAGAATTCAATACTAGAGTGAAGGCGGTGTTGTCCCCTGCATGAAATAATAAGGCTCTTTCTATTTTTTATTCTGCAGATATAGATGAATGCTTAACATCCCATGGCACTATCTAAACAAATTCTTCCTGTGTCTCTTAACCAACGTTCTAGTCTCATTTACAGTAATAGCATGTAAACAGGATTAAATTAAGGATCTAGTGCTTTTCCAGTGTATATGATGAATAAACTCTTCTCAGGCTTCCAGCCTGGTACAGGTATCAATTTTAACCGAAGTTTTGATAACAAACCTTGACCACAGGAGGACCAAGGTGACCTTAATGGGAACTCTCGTGAACAGGGACACCACATCGGATCTGGCCGTCATGTCCTCCAGGGTCAGCTGGATGTTGATTATGATCTTTAAGCATTTTGTCAAGTTCATGATGTAATGCTCACAGCTGCCCTGAGCCCACCCCAAGTCCGAAAGGAAGCTCAAATCACAGCTTATGCAGGTCAAAGGTGGCCTGGGACTCAGGATGGCTGGATGGCATTTACACGATTCCCTGTGAATGCAGAGCAGTGTATATCGGCCAGACGGGGCGCACGGTGGAAACCATCATCAAGGAGCACAGGAGGTGTATCCATTTGAGTTACCCGGAGAATTCGGTGACAGCAGAACATTGCATTTGCAATGGCCATAGGATTGACTTTGATGGCACAGAACTACTGTACAATACCAATAGCTTATGGGACTACCTGGAGAAGGAAACCATTGGAACACAACTAGAGAAAAAGAACTTTAACAAAGACAAAGGGCTCGCTCTAAGTAAGAACTGGAATTCAATTGTAAAACAAAGGGGATAGCAGAAACCTGATTGGATGAGGACTAACCAATCGAGAGGGAAGGATGAGGGGGGCATATATACCACCGAACTAGACATGTCCAGGCATTATTCCTGATGAAGATGGCAGAGTTTGTCATCAAAACATTTGTTAATGTTGATACCTGTACCCACTGGAAGCCTTAAAAGAGTTTACTCAGAATTAAATTATTATTTTAGAAGTGAAAATATTATAAGCCATGGAATCTGGAAACCTGAAATATTTTATTCATTACCTTGTGGAATCTGGCTGTGCATAGGGTACTTTCATGTTGTTGTGCGCATGTCAATACCTGTGTAGGTGCTCAGATATGACTAATTGTGGTAGAACTCTTGCCTGTCAGCTTGGTTGCAAGTTCAAGTCCCCATGAGAGACTTGGCTTCATTACTTAGGCTAATACCTTAGTGCCTGAGGCAGTATTGAAGTGTTATTGTTCAAATGAGAAACAGCTAGAGGTTACACAGTGCTGCTAGAAAGTTTGTTAACCCTGCAGAATTTTCCCTATTTCTGCATAAATATGACTTAAATTTTGATCAGACCTTCATGCAAGTCCTAAAACTAGATAAGGAGAACCCAATTAAATAAATAACACGAAAAAATTATACTTGCTCATTTATTTATTGAGAAAAATGATCAAATATTACATGTGTTTGTTGGAAAAAGTATGTGAACCTTTGCTTTCAGTAACTGGTGTGACCCCCATGTTGTACAGCAATAACTTCAGCCAAACGTTTCCAGCAACTGTTGATCAGTCCTACACATCAGCTTGGAGGAATTTGAGACCATTCCTCCTTATAAAACTGCTTCAACTCTGGGATGTTTGTGGGCTTCTTGTATGAACTGCTTGCTTTAATTCCAATCCACAACATTTTTCTAGGATTAAGTTCAGGATTTTGACTCAGCCATTTCAAACACAAATTTTCTTCTTTTTAAACCATTCTGTTGTTGAGTTACTCTTGTCTTTCTGATCATTGTCTTGTTACATTATCCAACTTGTATTAAGCTTCAGGTGATGGACTGCTACCCTGACGTTCACCTGTAAAATGTCTTGATGCAATTTTGAATTCATTGTTCCCTCTATGATTGCAAGCTGTCCAGGTCCTGGGGCAGCAAAGCAGCTCCAAACCATGATGCTGCTTCCAATATGCTTCACAGTTGGGATGAGATTTTACTGTTGGTCTGCAGTGCCCTTTTCCCGCCAAACAAGGAAATGTGCATTTCTGCCAGAAAGTTCAACTTCTGTCTCATCTGTCCACAGAACATTGTCCCAGAAGCGTTGTAGAACATCCAGGTAGACTTTTACAAACTTGAGACGTGCAACAATGCTTTTATTGGAGAGTAGTAGTTTCCTCCATGGTGTCCTTCCATGAACACCATTCTCGTTCAATGTTTTTCTTATAGAGGACACATGAACAGAGACTTTTGCAAGTTCTAGAGATTTCTGCAGGTCTTTTGCTGTTAACCTTGGGTTCTTTTTCACCTCCTTTAGCATTGCACGTTGTGCTCTTTGTGGGATCTTTGCAGGATGCCCTCTCCTAAGGAGAGTAACAACAGGTCTGAGTTTCCTCCATTTGTAGACAATTTCTCTTACTGTGCACTGATAAACACTCAGGTCTTTTGTAGCCTTTTCCAGCTTCATGCATCTCTACATTTCTTCTTCTAAGGTCCCCTTAAAATTGGCTTGATCAAAGCATGGTGCACATGAACAGTTCTTTCTTGAGAAGAGCAGGCTCTGTCAGTAACCTGACTTGGTGTGCCTTTTTTTAATAAGGCAGGGCATCCCTACAACCCATACCTCCAATCTCTTCTCATTGATTGGGATGCCTGACTCCAAATAGCTTTTGTAGAAGGCAATACCCCTGAGGCTCACATACTTTTTCAAACAGATACAAGTAATATTAGATCATTTTTCTCAATAAATAAATGAACAAGTATAATGTTCTTGTGTTATTTAATTTTGTTCTCCTTATCTAATTTTAGGACTTATGTGAAGATTTGATCACATTTTTGTTCATTTTTATAAAGAAATAGAAAAAATTCTACAGGGTTCACGAACTTTCTAGCTCCACTATGTATTTTGAACATGCAGGGAAGGGTTCTTTTCTTCATAAAATAAAGGCAGATGGATAGGTGAGAGAAGTCTGTAAGATATGAACGTTACTGAAAGCTAAAACACAGATGTCTCTGGTCATGAATAAAACTGGAACCAGGAAGCTGAAGTATATATTGGTCATGAATAAATCCATTTATAAATTCAGGAGAACCTCCTTGCAGCAGTGCTTTGAAAATGCAACTTAAGGTGTGATGCAGAAAAATGGCATAGATGGATTTGTAGGGAAGTGGGCTAAACACAATGGTCAATAGTTCCATTTAGTATCTGAGAACATATACAATATACAACCTGAAATTCTTACTCTCCACAGTCCTCTTCAAAACAGAAGAAAAATCCCCAAAGACTGAACGTCAAGAAAACAGTGAACTCCCAAAGCACCCCCCCAACACATACAAAGAGCAATAAGAGCAGCAACCCTCCTCACACCCACTCCACCCACATGCCTCAGCAAAAGCAGGAACACCCCCCCCCCACGCATCACCTGGCATGTAAGCAATAACAAAGCCCTAAACAGACCGTAAGCTAGAGCCCATCAAAAATCACTATTCACTCAATAGTTCAACATACCGCAGGCTCTCCCTCTCTCTCATTAGTCCATGTCGATCCAAATACTCGTCTATCTAGACCTTTAAATACCCTCCAATAACTTTCCCATGACTGATGTCATGCTCACCAGCCTATAATTTCCTAGTTTTTCTTTAGAGCTTTTCTTAAACAATGGAACAACAATAGTTATCCTTCAGTCCTCTGGTACCTCCCTTGTCACTAAGGATGATTTAAATATCTCTGCTAAGGCCCCTGTAATTTCTGAGGGAACACCTAGTGGGCCCTGGGGGTTTATCCACCCTTATTTACCATAAGACTGCAAACACCTCCTCCTCCGTAACCTATATAGGGGTCATGAACTTTATGCTGCTTTTCCTCACTTCTATGCACTGTGTCCATCTCCTGAGTAAATACAGATGCAAAAAATCCATTTAAGATCTTCCCCGTCTCTTGTGTGGTAATGAAGGCTCACACTACAGTCTTAATTTGTGGATACCAGATATAAGATCATAAGATATAGAAATAGGATTAGGCTATACAGCCCATCAAATCTGCTCCAATATTCCATCATGGCTGATTTATTATCCCTCTCAACCCAATTCTCTTGCCTTCTCCCTGTAACCTTTGAAACCCAAAACTAATCAAGCAACTACCAACCTCTACTTTAAATAAACAAAATGACTTTGCCTCCACAGCATTCTATGGCAATGAACTCCACAGATAAATTACCTTCTGGCTAAAGAATTTCCTCCTCATTCTGTCCAAAATGGATGTCCATCTATTCTGTATTATTATTCGGAATTATCCTGTCCACATCCACTCTATCTAGGCCTTTCAATATCTGATATATTTCAATTGACATCCCTGTCATTCTTCTAAACTTCAGCTAGTATTGCATTGAATTGACTTTATTACTTACATCCTTCACATACATGAGGAGCAAAAATCTCTACATTATGTCTCCGTCCAAATGTGCAATGTGTAATTTCTAGTAATTTGTAATAAATAGTATGTACAACAGGACAGTCAATATAACATAGAAATACAATTGTATCAGTGTGAATTAATCATTCTGATGGACTGGTGGAAGAAGCTGTCCTGGAGCCTGTTGGTCCTGGCTTTTATGCTGCAGTACCGCTTCCCGGATGGTAGCAGCTGGAACAGTTTGTGGTTGGGGTGACTTGGATCCCCAATGATCCTTTGGGCCCTTTTTACACACATATCTTTGTAAATGTCCTGAATAGTGGGAAGTTCACAACTACAGATGTGTTGGGGCGTCCGCACCACTCTCTGCAGAGTCCTGAGATTGAGGGAGGTACATTTCCCATACCAGGCAGTGACACAGCCTGTCAAGGTGCTCTCAATTGTGCCCCTGTAGAAAGATCTTAGGATCTGAGGACCCATACCAAACTTCTTCATCATCTGAGGTGAAAGAGGTGCTGTTGTGCTTTTTTCACCATACAGCTGGTATGTACAGACCACATGAGATCCTTGGTGATATTTATGCTGAGGAACATAAAGCTGCTCACCCTCTCAATTCCAGATCCATTGATGTCAATAGGGGTTAGCCTGTCTCCATTCCTCCTGTAGTCCACAACCAGCATTTTTGTTTTTCCAACATTCAGGGAGAGGTTGTTTTCTTGACTTCTTCTCATTATTATTTGAGATTAGGTCAATCAATATAGTATCGTCAGCAAAATTAATTAGCAGATTGGAGCTCTGGGTGGCAACACAGTCATGGGATATACAGAAAGTGAAGGAGGGGGCTTAGGAGACAGCTCTGTGGGGCTCCTGTGTTGTGTGTCAGAGTGGCAGAAGTGAGGGGGCCCACTCTTACCACCTGCTGGCCATCTGACAGGAAGTCCAGGATCCGGCTGCACAAGGCAGGGTGAAGGCCAAGATCCCTGAGTTTCTTGTCAAGCCTGAAGGGAATTATGGTGTTGAATGCTGAACTGTAGTCCAAGAGCAACATTCTCACATAAACATCCTTCTCCTCCAGATGTGCAAGGATGGTGTGTAGAGCTGTGGCTATTGCATCATCTGTCGGTTGGTTGTGTCAACAGGCAAATTGTAGGGGGTCCAGTGTGGATGGTAGCAAGCTGCAGATGTAGTCCTTGACCAGCCTCTCAAAGCATTTGCTTATTATTGAGTGAGTGCTACAGGACACCAGTTGTCCAGACATGTTACCTTGGTCTTTTTAGGTACAGGGACAATGGTGGATGTTTTGAAGCAGTAGGGCACTCTACACTGGGAGACGGAGAGATTAGTACAGGCTGAGCCATCAAATGCTCCTTATACCTTAAACAGAATCATTCGTGTGAGCCTTCTCTGGACCCTCTCCAATACCAGCATATCTCTACACAGATAAGGCTGCTCATTATACTCCAAGTGTGGTCTGAATTCTACTCCTCTTGAAATGAATGCTAACATTGCATTTACCTTCTTTACCACTGACTCAATCTACAAGTTAACCTTTAGGCACTCCTGCATAAGGACACTCCAGTCCCTTTGCACATCTGATTTCTGAATTTTCTCCCTATTTAGAAAATAGTTTATGCCTTTATTCCTTCTACCAAAGTACATGACCTAAACTATTTTCCACCTGCCACTTCTTTGCCTATTCTCCTTCTGCAGACTCCTTACTTCCTCAACACTAGCTGCCCCTGCACCTATCTTCATCTTCTGCAAACTTGGCCACAAAGCCATCAATTTGGTTATTCTAATCATAGACATATAATGTAAAAAAAATGTGATCCCAACACGGACCAATGCGGAAAACCACTAGTTACTGGCAGCCAACCAGAAAATAAAGAGATTTTCCCCTCCTGCAAGGGGGCTAATCTTCTATCCATGCAAGTATCATAGCTGTAATACTATGCACTCTTATCTTCTTTAGCAGCCTCGTGTGAAGCACCTTGTCAAAGACCTTCTAAAAATCCAAGTAAACAACATCCACCAATTCTCCTTTGTCTGTTCTGCTTGTTATTTCCTAAAGAATTCCAACAGATTTGACAGGCAAGACTCCTCTTTAAGGAAACAATGCTGACTTAGACCTATTTTATCATGTGCCTCCAAGTACCCAGAAATATCATCTTTAATAATGATTTCCAACATCTTCTGAACCACTGAGGTCAGGCTAACTTAACTTTAATTTCCATTCTTCTGCCTCCCTCCATTCTTAAAGAGTGGAGTGACATTTCCAGTTGCTCATTACACAACATCCAATCCAGAATTGCCTTTTTCCCTAGTGGGCTTGACCACATTGCTCTAAAATGCCATCTCATAGGCATTCTATAAACTCGTTCTCTTGGGATCCAGCACCAATGTGATTTTCCTAATCTACCTGCCTCGTGTTTTAAGAAGGCAACGATAATCCCGGTGCCGAAGAAGAGCAAGGTGGCATGCCTGAATGACTATCGACCTGTGGCTCTGACATCAATTGCTATGAAGTGCTTCGAGCGTTTGGTTATGGCACACATCAACCACAGCCCACCGGTCAAACTCGACACTTTGCATTTCGCCTACCGGAGCAACAGGTCAATGGCAGATGCCATCTCTCTGGCTTTACATTCCTCCTTAGAACACCTGGAGAATAAAGACACATATGTAAGGCTCCTTTTCATTGACTACAGCTCTGCTTTTAATACCATCATTCCAAATAAACTGATTCCTAAGCTCCGGAACCTGGCCCTTAGCACTCAGATCCGCAGCTGGATCTTCAACTTCCTCACAGACAGGATCCAGGCTGTAAAAATAGGGGACAAGCTCTCCTCTACAAACACTCTGAGCACCAGTGCCCCACAAAGCTGTGTACTCAGCCCCCTGCTGTACTCACTGTACACCCATGATTGTGTAGCCAAGTTTCCATCAAACTCAATATATAAGTTTGCTCAGGTAAGGATGAGTTTGAGTACAGAGAGGAAATTAAGAACCTGGTGGCATGGTGCGAAGACAATAACCTATCCCTCAATGTCAGCAAGACGAAGGAATTGGTTGTTGACTTCAGAAGGAGTAGCAGACCGCACGTCCCCATTTACATCGTAGTGTTCAAGTGGAACAGGTCAAAAGCTTTAAGTTCCTCGGGGTCAATATCACAAATGACCTGACTTGGTCCAGCCAAGCAGAGTTCACTGCCAAGAAGGCCCACCAGTGCCTTTACTTCCTGAGGAAGCTAAGGAAATTTGGCCTGTCCCCTAAAACGCTCACTAATTTTTATAGATGCACCGTAGGAAGCATTCTTCTGGGGTGCATCACAACCTGGCATGGAAGTTGTCCTGTCCAAGACTGGAAGAAGCTGCAGAAGATCGTGAACACAGCCCAGCACATCACACAAACCAATCTCCCATCCTTGGACTCACTTTACGCCACACGCTGTCGGAGCAGTGCTGCCAGGATAACCAAGGATACGACCCACCCAGCCAACACACTTTTCGTCCCTCTTCCCTCCGGGAGAAGGCTCAGGAGCTTGAAGACTCGTATGGGCAGATTTGGGAACAGCTTCTTTCCAACTGTGATAAGACTGCTGAACGGATCCCGACACGGATCAGGGCCATACCCTCCAAATATCCGGACCTGCCTCTCAGTTTTTTTGCACTACTTCATTTTCCCTTCTCTATTTTCTATTTATGATTTATAATTTACATTTTTAATATTTACTATCGATTTGTACTCCAGGGAGCATGAAGAGCAGAATCAAATATCGCTGTGATGATTGTATGCTCTAGTATCAATTGTTTGGCGACTATAAAGTATAAAGTATAGAATTTCCCCACAACTATTGAAACATTGCCCCATTTACATGACTTTTCCATCTCCCATTGTAGCTTGTACCCCACATCCTGGCTACTGTTTGGAGGCCTGTATATAACTTCCATCAGGGTCTACACTACAAGATCATCTCTAACTCATTTTGTATACTGCATGCAATCAAATATAACACCTTCTATCCTGTATTCATCACCCTTTTCCATTTTGCCCCCATGTTACACTTCAACTCATCCCACTGACTGCAATTTTGCCCTATCATCTGCCTGTCCTTCCTCATAGTCTCATTAGACACTGCAACTACTTGTATACCAACTGCCCCATCACCAGCCCTATCACTCCAGTTCCTATCCCCCTGCCAAATTATTTTAAAGCCTCCCCAACATCGTTAGCTAACCTGCATGCATGGATATTGGTCCCCCTTGAGTCATTTTTGTACAGATCATAACTTCTCCAGAACAGATCCCAATGTTCCAGAATCTCGAACCCTACCCTCTATACCAATTCTTCAGCCACACATTCACCTGCCAAATCTGCCTCTTCTTACCCTCACTGGCACATAACACAGGCAGCAGCCAATTATTACTACCTTTTCAGCTAGCTTCCCAACTCCCTATATTCGCACTTCAGGATCTCTTCCCTTTTCCAACCTATGTTGTTGGTACCAATATGTACCATGACTTCTGGCTGCTCACCCTTCCCCCTCAGAATACTGTGGACCTGATCTGGGATATCCATGACTCTGGCACCTGGGAGGCAACATACCACTACTACACCCCTCTTCTCCCTCCTTTCCTTCTAAGCCACAGAGCCAGACAACAAGTTGTTGCAGCTTGCCCCTGGTAATTCATCCTCCTCAACATTCAAAGCAGTATAGTTATTCTGAGGGAATGGCCACAGAGGTTCTCTGCACTGGCTGTCTATTCCCTTTCTCTCTCCTGACAGGTATCCAGGTACCTACCTCCCTGTAGCCCTTATCTATCACCTCCATATTCTCCATAATGAGCTAAAAGTCATCCAGCTGCAACTCTTGTTCCTCGGTGTAGTCTTTAAGTGTCTGCAGCTTGATGCACTTCATGTAGGTGTAGTTATCAGGGAGACTGGAGGTCGCCCAGAGTTCTCACATCTCACACAAAGAACATACACATTCTCACCACTTTGTCTATGTACTACTAGACAAATAAAGAGAAAGAAAAACTTACTAGAGACTTACTTAGAGACTCCACCTGTACATGGAAGCATTTCAGAAAGAAGGTAATACATGAAATGTCTGGGTTGCCTTATGAGGAAAGGTTGGACAGGCTATGAATGTAAAAGGGAAAGAAAGGACTTGATTGAAGCATCTACAATCGTGAAGGATCTAGACAGGGTGGATAGATGAATCCAGGTTTCCTCTTGTGTTTGAAGCTGGGTCTAGGGTTTCACAGTTTCTCTTAGGAATCAGGAGTCTTTGGAAATCTTTCATCTCAATGGACAGTGGGAAAAGTGTCTGTGTATATGTTTAAGCTAGATGGATTACTGATCGCCGTACCTCACATTCTAGCTGACAGCATGAATGTTGAATTCTAAAATTTCCAGTAGCCATTCCCCTTTACCCCTTCTTTTTACTCTCTCCTCCTGATCTCACCAGCACCCAACACCAATCTCTTTCCCCTTCCTCACCCTCTCCATCCGCCCATCCTCCACACATTCCTCCCACCAATTCCTCTCCCCACTTCTCTCCCTATATTCTATGCTCCACTATCACATTCCTGCATTTTCAGTCCATTGTCATTGTCACTTTCACCTATTACGCCCTCACTTCTGAAATCACTCATGCTCCCCTTACTCCATCATCCGCAGATCACCCCCTCACTTACTCGCCCTTGCTCCATCCCTTCCTCCCACTTTTAAACCAGTTATCTCCTCTCTTTCTTTCCAATCCTGATGTAGAGTCTCAGGTCGAAATGTTGACTGTCCATTTCCTCCGCAGATGTTGCCTGACCCACTGAGTTCTTCCAGTACTTTGTGTGTTGCTTTAGATTTCCAGCATCCATGATACCTTGTGTCTTCAACAACATAACTAGTTTGATTACGAGCAGGTAGGAGACCAAGCATTTTGTGGTTAATAATTTACTTACTGGCTCCTTAAAGTCTTTCTGACATCTACAGGACAATTTAGGAGCTATTAATAAACCTGGGTATTTGATGGTCTCTATAGACACGGTGGGTCAAATGGGCAGTCTCCATGCTGCATGCTCCAAAAGCATCTTGTTTCATGTGATTCCATCCTCCCAGGACACAAGATATCCATCTCTCCTATCAGTCCGGAAATCTAGCCATAACTTGGCCTCATCTTTCCCAGACATTAATTTCCCAGCTGGTGGCTCTCAGTGGGTAAATTATTAGGTTCATCAGCCAAAGGCCAGCACAAACATTCCAGTTCACTTTAGTTCAAATCCAACACCTCAGTTCTGAAGCTGGATAATCTAGGATATAGGAAGCAAACAGTTTTTTTTCTCTCTGCTAGTAGAGGCTTTGAATTCTCCAAGCTGGAAAGTGATCGGAGCTGGAAAGCGATCGGAGCTGGATCATTGAGGGCATGTAAAAAAATAGATAAACTTCTGAAAGATTAGGAAATTCAAGGCTATGGAAAACTAGTACAGAAGAGAAGCTGAGGAATTAAATGGGGAGGGTTGGTTTGTAGTGGTGGTAGGTCATCAGCTATTAATTTCTTACTTTCTAACGTGAGTTCTCCATTAGTGAAAGACTGTATAAATAAGAAGATGAGAAAAAATAATGCAGAATAGCCATTAGGGTATGAGAAAGAATTAAATCTATTTGTGGCATAGACTGAGAAAGAATAGGAAGTTAAAGACCCAGTGCATATATCTTTTTCTGAAACATAGTTAAAATATTAATTATGTTAGTTGATCTAAGCTGACACAAACATTTTGAAAGTTATTATCTTTTAACCTGATACACAAGAACCTCTATTTTGATTTCAGGAAAACACTGGTTGCAAAGTCACTGTTTAATTGTATGCTCATCAAACTGTCTGTTCAATTATGTGCTGCTTCTCTCTGCTGTTCTTCCACATGTGCAAGTGGTAATTGTAGGTCGTTTGAAAAGCCTTGGCATCTATTGTTCCATCTAAATTACACCGGGTTCACAATGCTCTATTAGCTTGTTCCTCTGTTGTAATGCTCACCCTCCTCATTTTCATTTCAGTAAGCAAGCTGGTGACATAACCTGGAACTGTTCACTGAATCTGGCATCCTCACTTGGGATATATCAGTATCTTCTCCCAGGTGTACTCAAACCCATTTTTATTGAAAGAATACAAAACACGGTCTAATTCCTGTTATTGTTAACTTACACCCAATTCCATGACATCTGGATGCATGCAGTAGCTCAGTCTCTTTAAACCATCAGCAGTAACTACAATCAGGTTACGTCATTGCAACTTTTTCGCTGAGAATTCTCAAAGAGGCTACAGTTCATGGACAGGCATTAAAAATTTACATCACTAGCCTGAATGGATGGTTGAACAAATGATCCAAATTAAATGATGCACTGCCATTTACCACCCTATCCTTCCTCAACACCTGCATCTGATTCCCAACATCGGTGATCTTAGACAT
Organism: Mobula hypostoma; assembly: GCF_963921235.1. Classification (NCBI taxonomy): domain Eukaryota; kingdom Metazoa; phylum Chordata; class Chondrichthyes; order Myliobatiformes; family Myliobatidae; genus Mobula; species Mobula hypostoma. The sequence goes on from NC_086118.1 coordinate 9,268,251, forward strand.
AGATATAAAACAGTACAGCACAGAAACAAGCCCTTCAGCCTACAATGTTGTACCAAACTAATTAAACAAGTAATTAATCATCTAGCTAAACTAATCCCTGCACAGCGTCCAAATCCCTCCATTCTCTGTATATTCATGTGAAGAGCCTCTTAAACACCTCTATCAGAATAAAGGGGTATTCATTTAGAATAGAGATGAGAAGAAACTTCTTTCACCTGAGAGAAGTGAGTGTAGAATTTGTTACCACCAGCAGCCAAATCGCTGGATATATTTAAAGTAGATAGATTCGTGATTAGTCAGGGCATGAGGGATACAGGGAGAAGGCAGGAGATTGGGACTGAAAGGGACATGGATCAGCCATGATGAAATAGCGGAGCAGACTCGATGGGCCAAATAGATTAATACTGCTCCTATATCTTATGGTCTTATCATACTTGCCTCTACTACCACCCATGGCAGGTACCCACCATTCCACGCGTTAAAAAAAACCTGCTCAGTACTCCTTACATCAATTTACTCCCCTCTTGTCTTAAATGCATTCCCACTGGTAATATGCATTTTGACCCAGAGAAAAAGCTAGCTACCATCTGTCAATGTCTTTCATAATCTTATAAACTACTATCAGATTCCTTTTCAGTCTCTCCCACTCCAGAGTAAAGTAACAACCCAACCTTGTCCAACCTCACCTCATATGCCATGCCCTCTAATCCAGGCAGCATCCCGGTAAACCTCTTCTGCACCATCTCCGAAGCCTTCCTATAACGGGGTGGTCAGAACGTAATGCTATCCTCCAGATACACGTACAAGAGGTTCACATGCATTTTGTTTACTTTCACTGTAATACTGGAGGAGACCATGAATAGGGAGATCAGGGTGGAAATGAAATAGAGTATTAAAGAGACAGGCAATCGAAATCAATGAATCACAACTGTGGACTAAAAAGACTCTAGTTGCAGTTTCATCTGGATGGAATGTTTTAGAATTAGGATCTGGGAATAATGGTGAATAGTTCCCTGAAGGTGGAATCTCATGTGGATAGGGTGGTGAAGAAAGCTTTTGGTATGCTGGCTTTTATAAATCAGAGCATTGAGTATAGGAGTTGGCATGTAATGTTGAAATTGTACAAGGCATTGGTAAGGCAAAATTTGGAGTACTGCGTACAGTTCTGGTCAACAAATTATAGGAAAGATGTCAACAAAATTGAGAGAGTACAGAGAAGATTTACTAGAATGTTACCTGGGTTTCATCTCCTAAGTTACAGAGAAAGGTTGAACAAGTTGGGTCTTTATTCCTTGGAGCATGGAAGGTTAAGGGGGAACTTGATAGAGGTATTTAAAATTATGAGGGAGATAGATAGAGTTGACGTGGATAGGCTTTTTCCATTGAGAGTGGGGGAGAATCAAACAAGAGGATATGAGTTGAGAGTTAAAGGGCAAAAGTTTAGGGGTAACATGAGGGGGGAACTTCTTTACTCAGAATCAGAGAGTGGTAGCTGTGTGGAACGAGCTTCCAGCAGAAGTGGTTGAGGCAGGTTCGATGTTGTCATTTAAAGTTAAATTGGATAGCTATAAAGGACAGGAAAGGAATGGAGGGTTATGGGCTGAGTGTAGGTCGGTGGGACTAGGTGAGAGTAAGGTTTGGCACAGACTAGAAGGGCCAAGATGGCCTGTTTCTGTGCTGTGATTGTTATATGGTTATATGGAATATAGATTATGAGAATAAGCTTGATCAAATCAAGGATTCAAGGTTGATCAAGGATACAATCCATTTGTGATATTGCTGGAGATAGGGAGACGGGAAAGAAGATACTGCCACTGTTCTGGAAGGAGAACTAACAAGAGGAGAAGAGATTGAGGAGTGATGCATGAGGTCACAGGGCACGGTGATTGGGAATTTTTGGTTAAGGAAAATCAAAACATATCAGGAGTACTGGATTGGAAAGAGGAAATATGAGTTCAAATATAATAAAGATAGACATATCTGGGGCGGAGCTAAGATGGCTGGAGGTGGAGCTAAGATTACATCAGAGGTCGACTTCTACAAGTTCATCTGCAAAGCAGTTTAATTTAATCTCTTTACTGTCTTTTTTACCTTTTCAGCATGGATGGGGTTCTGTCAGAGTCCGTAATCTACACTGCACTCAAACCACAGTTCTTATGGCAGTTGGGTTCCCGTTCCCAGAGCTTCCCGACTGGCCATTTTCGATATCTTCAGGAGAGGCTTGGAAGACAGGTGCCCTGGGGTATGGCCTAGCACGACCCTGTGGACGCGATTTCCTCACTAGTGTCAGCAACTGAGGCATCGTGGGAGATCAAAGCATCAGGGTAGCGGGTACAGCTGTCAGAGGCCCCTGCACTCAGGCAATTGTTCTCTCACTCTCTCTCTCTCGATGATGGGGAGGAGTTTGCTGCTGCTGACTCTCGGAATAAAAAGCAACATTGCAGACTAGAAAATTGAAACAGCGAGTTGTTTGTTGGTCCCTCTCGCTGTGGAAGGGCATCTCTCTGTCCCTTGAGAAAGAGGGAGCTAGACAGCCTGTGGCATGTCAAATTGTTGGATGAACAATAGTTTTTGTTGGTCCTTTTGGGGGTTTTGAAATTGTTTTCATGGTGGGTGGTGGGAGCTGATGCTTCCTGCTGGAAAAAGTGGGGGAGTGGGAGGGTTGATGCTTTGCTGCTGCTTCTGTGTCAGAGGGAGGAGGAGGGTTTTGGGATTCTAATGATTTTCTGTCATTCATTCTTTGGGCTTTTCTTCTGTTTTGTGGACATCTGTGAAGAGCAAGAATCTCAGGCTGTGTAATATACAAATTTCTCTGACATTAAATGGAACCATTGAACATGGTCAGAGTATGGGTGGAAAGAAATATATCTGCAACTTTAGGAAATATCGGTCAACAAACTAGCACCAGAAGTCGAGCCGTAAGGGAACTGTTCCTTTGACTAAAATCCATTGACAAATTATTCCTGGACCGCAAAGGGAATGAGTTCAACGTTAGCAAAACCAGCCATTTTTCAAAGTAAATAGCCAGTAATGAAGGATTCGGAAAGCTTAAATAGCAGCTCAGAGCCAAACACAACCTCTAGCAACACAGTCTGCAGGGAATCCTATTGTCAATTGGTTATGAAAAGTGATTTAAAAAAGCTCTCATGGTAGTTTGTAATTCAGTACTTGGTAAAGGAAAATTGGTATATGTCTTACCCACTGGCATGTCAGAATATGGAGTAGTGTTATACCATCTTGCCAACCATTCAGACTTTAAAGGGGTTTTATTGCCCATTAGGGATTGGAGAAGGTCAGGTTCCTCAGCAAGGAGGCTTAAAAAAAACATTGTTGTTAGCACAGCTTGGCAGCAAGAGCAAGACTGCACAGCTGGAGCCTTGTGTGCTGCAGCACAAATATTTTGAAAGCATTTTTACCTTAAAAAGACATCTTAACTTCAATGTAAATTAACAGTTAAAAAGAAGAATGCGTAACACTTCTGGTCTAACAATGTGTAACTTCTGCCATATCTGCAAAATGAGTTCACACTATTCAACTCTGGCTAATCCAAGCCCTTTACAGCATCATCATTCCATGGTCACACACTTTAAATTCCAACTTAATTCCTTTTTAGACGTTACAATAACAAGCACTGGCATTTACACTGCACCTTTAATGTAACAAAATGTTCCGTGGTACTACATAGGAACATTATCAGTGGAGGCTAGAGGCAAAGCCATGTGGAGGTATGTTACATGCTGGGTGAAAGATACTGTTTAAAGAAGCATCTTAGATGAAAAAAGCAGAAGACAGAGGGGCTTAGGGAGAGAAATTATAGAGCAAAAGGCCAAGACACATCTGTCAGCAGAGGGTGATAGAATTCAGAAGAGGCCTGAATCAAAGACAGATATAGACATCATTGAATGGTACTGTAGATAGGGTGAAACACTAGCCTAACTCTGGAATTTGTCCAACATGTCATTGTTCATTCTTCTTAAATACTAATTAGTCTTTAGTTGGCCCTGTCTAGCTGTTGAGGTTGTTAACTTTCATAAGCATCTCAACTAAAACAGATATCAAGATGGCATAGAGCATTAGTGACGCCCCATCTCCACTGTGGAATTATTCTTGAAAGAAAATATTAAAATGTGTCCACTAAATGAAATCACTGAAACAATGTACTTGGGAGTCTGGAATTCTGAATTTTTAGAAAGTGCTGGGAACATTGAGCAGTATCGTAGATGGAGGGATGAGACAAGCCAAATGAATTGTTAACTGTTACCATGCACACAGGTGCTACCTGGCCTGCAGTGTGTCTCCAGTATTTCCCATTTTATTGCCAAATGAAGACAGTCACACTGAGCTGACCCACCAGGAAGAGGATGGTGCACCAAAACTGGCGAAAAGGACAAGGACAGTGCAGAGGGTGCACGTGCCACGACAGAGAGGAAACGAAAGAGGAGTGATAGACTAAGAAAGAGGAATAAAAAAGTGAAATACTTTGTTGATATTTGTCATGACTACAACAGTAAAAACTCCAATCATAGAATGTATGGAAGAATATTTTGTCCAAGCACAAGTTAACCATCATAATATCATATAATGTTATTTGATTTAAAAAAAACAACTTTAAAAACCCTGCTTGTTCCTGACTTGCATTTTAACTTCCAGCCTGAAATTGATAAGCAAATTCCACCCCATTAAATCTTCACCCTCTGTATGACATCAAGCCAGATTTCCTTACCTTCTTCTCCAGCCCTTAACCTTTTCCACACACCGGGCTACTCTCTTTCACCACCCCCCACCTTTTTATTCTGGCATCATTCCTCCTTCCCGGTCCTAAAGAAGGGTCTCAGCCCCAAAGGTTGTCTATCTACTGATTACCATAGATGCTGCCTGACCCGTTGAGTTCCTCTGGCATTTTGTGTGAGTTGCGTTGGATTTCCAGCATCTGCAGACATTCTCGTGTTTATGATTTCCTCAACCCAGTTGTATCTTTTAAGGGTTTACGGCCATAAAAGAATCTTCACTTGACAAGAAAAGTGAATCTTCAGGAACTTGAAGGCTACCAGTGCTTGAATCTAATTAAGTAAGGAGCTGAGAATGGAAACCATTGCATCCTTCAGTGGATTGTTTCTTTTCATTAAGGGGTCAATGGTGCAAAATGTGAACAGATCCAACTTCCTGGGTGTCAGCATCTCAGGGGATCTATCCTGGGCACAACACGTTGATGTAATCACAAAGAAAGCTCCCCAGAAACTCTACTTCATAATGAGCTTGAGGAGATTTGGTATGTCACCAAAGTCTTTTTAGATGTAAGGTGGAGAGCATTCTGACCGGTTGCGTCACCTCCCGGTATGGAGGCTCCAATGCACACAATCGCAAGAGGCTACAGAAGGTTGTAGGCTCAGACAGATTCTTCCTGGGCACAAACATCCCCACCATCAAGGAGATTTTCAGGAGGCAGTGCCTCAAGAAGCAGTACTCATCATTGAGGACCCTCAGCATCCAGGACGTGCCCTCTTGTTGTTACTATCAAGAGGTAGAGGAGAGAGAGAAGACAATTGACAGACGGCTTCTTCCCCTCTGCCGTCAGATTTTTGAATGGTCCATGAGAACTACTTCAATGTTCTTACTTCTGCACCATTTAATTGTAGTAATTTTATGTCTCTCCACTGGCTCAACAACAACAGATTTCACGTCGTATGAGACAGTGATAATAGTCATGATCCTGATTCCTCCATTGTTTCATGTGTTCCTCCATTGTTTCATGTATTCCTCCAAATGATTGTTCTTTTCTTTTCATGTTTTAATCTAGTTTACACCGCCTCAGCCCCCTTCCCCTCACCAAACCCATCGTCTTACCCTGGGCCCACTTTCTTCTTCCAGTCCTGTTATTCTACACTGATATCATCTCTTCCCCCATCTCTCTTACTGTATCAGGATATGCACTGTGCATCTATAGAGGCTTTTCAAAGTTTTAGATGATATGTCAAATCTGTCCAAACTTCTAAGAAATAGAGGTGGTGCCGTGCCTTCTTTATTTTGGCATTTATGCTCTGGTCCCAGGACTGATCGTCTGAAATGATAACACCAAGGAATTTAAAGTTACTAACCCTCTCCACCTCCAATCCTCTAATGAGGACTGGCTCATGGACTTGCAGTTTTCTCCTCCAAATGTCAACAATCAGCACTTTGTCCTTGCACCATTCAACCAGATTTTTAATCACCATCCTGTATGCCAATTCATCACCACTTTTGATTGGCCGCAACCGTGATGTCATCAGCAAACTTATATATGGCATTGGAGCTGTACCTAGCCTCACAGTTCTAAGTATAAAGTGAGTAGAGCATGGGGCTAAGCACACAACCTTGTGGTGCTCCTGTGCTTATGATGACTGTGGAGGAGATGTTGCCAATTCGAACTGACTGGAGTCTGCATGTGAGGAAATCGAGGAACCAGTTGACCAAGGAAGTGTCAAGGTCTACATCATAAGAGCTTATTGATTAGTTTAAGGGAATAATAGTATTGAAAGATGGGCTGTAATCAATGAAGAGCATGCTGATTCATGCATCTTCACTCTCCAGATGTTCCAGGGTTGAGTGAAGAGCCAATGAAATCACAGCTGCTGTTGACCTGTTGCGACGGTTGGCAAATTGGAGCGGATCCAAGTAACTCCTCAAACAGGGGTTGATATGCCTATGATCAAATTTTCAAAGCACTTCATCTCAGTGGACACAAGTGCTACTGATCAATAGTTTTTAACTCAAGTTACCACATTCTTCTTGAGCACCAGTATGATTGAAGCCTGCTTGAAGCATCTTTAACCTCTTGCTTCAACATTCTGAGTACCTGATGTCAGTAAACACTCCGACCAGTTGATTAGCAAAGGTATTCAGAACTCGACAGTTACACTGTTTGGGGTAGAAGCTTTCCATGGATTCACACTCCTGAAGGATGCTCTCACATTGGCCTCAGAGACTGAAATTACAGGTTGTCAGGCTATCGGTCATAAGGAGCATAAAAAGCATTGAGCTCATCTGGGAGCAAACCCTTCTTGTCACACAAGTCGTGTCCTCCTGAGCACAGCCCCGATGCCTTTCACTGATTGATATTCTCTCCTTTCGGTCCAGGGCCCACAAGACAAGCCCAAATCCCATTCACTTCATCACCTTCTCCCATGTTCAAGTTCGTTGTTGTAATAAGCATATTACATAAATAAACAAGGTAATAAGTGCCATTAAAATTAGCATTGTGTTGCAGAAGCACACGTTAACATAAACTTAAAATAACACTCCTCGTTCTCTGTTCACGTCCATTGTCTCAGCCATTGCTGCTCCCGCTCCGAGCCCCACCTGCCCCTCACCGACTGCGCCCTCCAGCCGGTAACACTACTGCCCCCGGCTCCTGCTCCGGACTTGATGCTGTTTCTCAATGGGTTGTGAACGAGCAAATCAGGAGGTCACCGCTTTCTTCCTATTGGTTAGCATAAATCGAAGTTTGAAGAACCAATCGCTTCTCGGTGACTAAGGAAATCGTTCACTTAGTCACCTCCGATTGTTTACTGCATTCGGAACAGATTAATCAAGCTCGACCATTTATTTATCAAGCATATTTGATTGGCGGCGCTGCACCAATTACAAGAAGAGGCGGGATGCACCATGGATTTGAATCGAGCTGTCAATGCAAAGGACCTCATTTTGATTGACATATTATTCTATCAATAAGATTTTACGTTTATATAATCTATATACTGGTTGGTTTCTCCGTGTAAAGCAATGTCCAATTAGCATCTGAGAGAGGCGGGGCCCCAAGTTTCAATGCGATTCCAGCTGTTGGCACGCGTGGCCGGGTTAGGTAGATGATTGACATCTCAATTGTTCAATAGTCGAAAGAGCTCGGCCCAATCCTGCGTTCTATTGGGCAAATATCGGAGCCGGGAAACCAATAGTCGGTGAATCGAGGCGTAGGCAGAGGGAGAGCGACTGTCTGAAGTTTGCCTGGGATTCCAGCTGCGGGTGTGCAGGTTTCAGTGTGGGGATTGTCAGTTCCAGCTCAATGAATGCAGGGCAGTAGCAGCGAGAGAGGAGCAGCAGACTTCAACCAACATTTCAGCACCAGCCAAACCGGCAGCAGAGGATTTTTTTTCTCTCTATGCAACAAGAAATTGAATTTGTCATCAGTTATTCTTGAATATAATAAAAAGAGACATCATCGCTTGCACTGGGGGATTCTTTCTTGCAAGACGCACACCTCTCGGCTTTATTCTTTTATCCTCATCAGCTGTTGGCTTTGCAAGGACTTCAGAAAATATGAACGTGAATTAAATGTATCTCAAGAATTGGCATCAATAATTGCTTTTTCAGAGTTAAACGAGAGAGGGAGATCCTCCTGAAATGATTTGTGTTTTAATAATACAGCTTTTTGATTAAATTCGCCATCCTCTGAAGACCGTGCAGAATCTACGGGTTTTGTTTCAAAGATCTAATTACCAGTGCTCTTTTTGTTCCTTTAAATGTAGTTTGTCTTTCTGTTTGCACGGAAAGGCGGAAAAATAAAGGCATTGTTTTCGTGAGTGATCCTCTCTCCACATTAATCAATGATTTTCCAGATATTACACAGAAAGACTTCACCCTCTCTGTAGAAGAGCCGAGACAAAGGGATTTTACACAGCATCCCAGAAACACATCCCAAATATAAAGAAATATTTTTGTTTAGTCTTTGAGAAGAATTAAATCCAAGGAGAAACACTGCCTGTTGGGATCTACATTTTTTTTATTATCCGAAATATGGTTTCCAAAGAAGATCTTAGGTGATTGAAAGAACTGGAACAAAAAAATCATTACCTAGTCAATTTTGATGTAAAAATTGATTTGATTATCTTGATGTAAACATGCCTGAGTTGCAATTGACTCCAAAGAATCAACGTAGTGCTGTAACTGTTCTTTAAGGCAAGATATAGAATAGACAGAAGAGAAATCCTTTGCTTTATTTTTTAAGAGGTGTATCTCTCATAAACACTGGAAGGTGGGACATGGCTGAAGATGACAGGGACGCGAGTCCGAAAGAAGGAAGATCGCCGTTACCCAGTACGTTCATCAAACTGAACGACTTGGACCGAGAGGACAAGCGGGAAGAAAGCGAGGAGCCCGGATCGGAGTACAGGGAGCCCCCGGAGGGTGCTGAGAGCAGCGGACCCCAGCAGGACCAGGATCAGAAGCACCTGCCCTACCCGGCACTCGCCCCCGTTGTTTTCTTCTACCTGAAGCAGACGACCCGCCCCAGGAGTTGGTGCCTTAAGCTGGTCTGTAACCCATATCCTTTCCCTTGTCTGGACACTGACGGTAAGGGTAGGCTTCATTCCCAGTTTTGCGTTTCTGGTGGTTTCCCGGTCTTGTTATGCGTTGGTGCTGAATTGGTCCAGTTGCTCGATGTCGAAAATGTTGCACACACACCTCTGGTATAGCAAAGTGTATATTTGGTTAAGGTCCTGAAATTATTTTTCATGTAAAGCAGACGGAAAGGTTAACACAAACATTGCAGGGAACGATTTGATTCCCTGCCCTGTTCTCCTCTCTCCATCAACTGATGAGACTCAAGTTTACTTGTTTTGACTGGCTGGTGGCTGCGTTGAAATATTTGAGTTTTCCAATTGCTTAAAGTAGAGAAGATAATGTAGAAGACACTAAGTTAGAATACCAAGGTACAAGTAAACAGTTTAAAAATCTCCATCATTTATGAATACAAGTTTGGAGAACTGTTGAAAAAACAGTTAACATTATCACTTGTGAAAGTCTTCTACTGTCTAATTACTGGCCAAGAAATCATATCCAGTGGATCATATGAGAAAGATTTCAAACTCTTTACTAAATAGCAACCAAAGATTTACCAGATACAAATTTTAGGCTGTTTAATGGTTGCAAGAAATTCAAAACCTTTGATAAAGGCATAAACCGGTCAGATGAGAGCGGGGGAGTGGACTTGTTTACAGAGTCTGTGTTTCTATTCAGGTGAATGCATTCAGATAGAAGTTACATTTACCAGGTTTTCACCGATATTTGTGGGTTTATCTTGTTTTGGCGTATTTGCATAGCTGAGTACAACACTGATATGTTTTCACAAACATCTACATCTTTATATGTGTACAGTATGTGTGTGTCCATGCTTAAGGACAGGAAAGTTTCCATCCGCGCGGATATGTTTTGTGAGAGACATTACTGTAGGTCTTTACACAAGGATGTTTCCAGATCAGGTGTTTGTTTACAAAGATATGTATATGGGAGAGTAAGTATATCTTATATTAAGGAGAATGGGTAGATCTGTGCTCAAAACTGAGTTTATTGATAGGAATGTCTGTGTGTCTAAACCACTGTGTGTATCAATGTAGAAGAATATTTATATATCATGATAAAAGGTAGGTATAAACTTTAATATGCAGCAGAGTTTTATATCCTAAGTCAAAAGAAGTAGCAACTTGATACTATCAAACAGAATAAAGGATCTTATAGTGGGATCGGTACAAGAATCCATATCTAATATACATTCTAAAGTTTTGCTTATATGTCTGTGCAAAATCATATATTCTCTTGTATGAGTATCCAGTTATCGGGGTTGTGTACATCAAGAATCAAGGTTGTTGCTAAACAGGGAACATGGATTGGGACATGTTCAGGTGTCTGGGATGCGGTTGGGGTAAAATGTGGATGGGACTGATCATTCTTTGTTGCATCCAGTTTCCATCCTGGAGTGGAAATGTTAATTTGCTTATGGAGAAGACAGGTTGTTTCCTGAGATAATGAGTTAGTGGCTTTTGTTTTTCCTGCAAGCTGCTACAATATAGAAAGATATTTATGTATTCGGATAAAACTCCATTTCAGTTTTGCTGGAAACTTAGGTTAAGTTGAAAAGAAGATCTGTTGGATAAAGAATTTAGGTAGAATATTTTCTTGGAAAGAAGTATTGAAACGAAGTTCAACATTAGTTTCTTGAGGATTTATAAGCCTATTTACTAACTTAAGATTCCATTTATTTATTATTTTGCATAAAACTATGGTGCAATAGAAAATAAAACCTTATCCTTCTAAAAGCTGGTAATATCTGCATTATACCATTGGAAATTACCTCAAGAACACTGTTGTGGAAGCTACAACTTTGTAGCTGAAATGCTCACATTGCAAAAACAGAAAATATATTTAATTTGAAATCCTAAACTCTTAAGATTGTCTGGTACCTTTGCTACTTCATGTTTCACAGTTTCGTCTGACTTCTGTGAATCCTTTGTGGTATCACCTATCCTAGTTCCTTCGCACTAAATACAGTGAAGAATTGTAACCACAAGTTGTTCTTGTATGGTACTTCCGTCAAGCGTCTTGTTTTTTTTGTTTAAAATCTGTTCCTCAAACCTCTTGTAATGCTATGATGAATAACAGCCACAAAGCAATGAGTAGACCACACCAGCATGTTCTTTATCCTCCCTTTGATTATGCTTGGTCTGAAGATAACCACCATTTCCATCACTGGCAATGCATCTAGTTTACAAAACCAGACATGCATGAGGAATTTTAGGGTCTTTAGTGTTAATTTATTGCACCTGAAAACCATGGTGTTTTTTTTTAGTTCAATGTTCAGTCTCACTATTACACCTCAGTTCCTTTCAGCAGAAAGTAAGTATGCCGTCTAGTGTGAAACTCACAGTCAGGTAGGGGATCCATTTTGCAATTTGGAAGTGAGACCCCCAATCACACATGTAAATCTAAAGTTACATTAAATGTAAAAACTGTGTCTGGACATTAAGACTGAAAGAAGCAAGAGAAGAGAGTTGATATGAATGTCTATTTTAACTACAGTGCAGTAATGACGGTATCCCTGAATGCTAGCATCCTTTTAAGAACCTTTTATTCCTTCTAGAGCAGCCCACTGAAAACTACTCTCTATATTCTGCTAAAGTGAAGGGTACTAAGACAGTCGACATACCCTCCATTGCAAGTTTCTATTTAAAGAGGATTGTGACCAGGTTAATACATAGAATGGAAATTACTCTGTAGCCCAGATACTTTCCACTGTCTGGATACTGATGGTAAGGGGAACTTTATTCCTGAGAAGTACAAAATTGCAATAAAAGCTGGTGCCTGCAGGAAGAACTCGGGAAACCCTGTTCATGTTCTGGACTGTACATCTTCCCCCGATCATGCAACCAAAGAAAGCAATTGACTTAGCCATTCACCTTGCTGGTGTTTATGGGATCTACGAGTGTATGAGGTCACACTTGCCTCCAGTGCTTGTCACACTTCGATGCTATTGGTCGGGGTTCAGGGTGGGGTAGTCTACTGCACAGGATCGAAATAAGTGGCAGAGAGTTTCAAAATTATTCAGCTTCATTATGGGCATTAGCCTCTGTAGTATCCGAAATATCTTCAAGGAGCGGTGCTTCAGAAAGGCAGCGTCCACTATTAAGGACCCCCATTACCCAGGAGATGCCCTCTTCTCCTCGTTACCATCAGGAAGGAGGTGCAGAATCCTGAAGGCACACACTCAGTGATTCAGGAACAGTTTCTTCCCCTCTGCCATCCAATTTCTGAATGGACATTGAACCCAAGAACACTACCTCACTACTTTTTTATTTCTGTTTTTGCACTACTTATTTAATTTAACTATTTCATAATACATATATATTCCCACTGTAATCACAGTTTTTTCTTACTGTACTGCTGCCTCAAAGTTAACAAATTTCACGACTTATGCAGGTGATATTACACCTGATTCAGATGTAAGTCACTGCAAATGAATGTTGAAAAGGGAAATAGTAAAGTGTTATTTCAATCCAGGTCTTTTTCCTGCTTCAATTGACATGAATCATCAGTGCTGTTTGACTCTGAGTCTTTCCTGGTAGAAAGAATCATCTCACTTACAGTAACGTACCCACTTCTCACAAGTGGTGGATAAATGTCAACAATGTACAGTACTTTACAAAAATCAGTGGATGCAAACTGTCTATACATCGCTCTGATTATTTAATTCCTTGAATATTCCTTGAATTCCTCATATTTAATTCCTTGAATAACTTTAGTAATCTGCCTTGATCGATCCTGACCCCAGGACCAATCAAGGGTCTTATTGAACGTGGCTTCATTAGGAAGTACATAAAGACTCAAGAAAAATACAGTACTCACCACGACAACCTGATAAAAATGCTGGGGGACAATTGGAGCTTTCAACGTAGATTTGTCACGTTGCGAGATAGTGATCAAAGGATTTTTGGTAGACTAGCCATATTATGACTGTGTGACAGCGCATACCTGAGGCGCAGATTGGCTAGTTCTTGTTCGATGTGAGAAGAGAACTTTGGATAACATTCCTTACAGCAATAATTTTTAATCTTTCCTTCAGAAGTTAGCAAGCTGTGGATAATGATAAATGCTATGTAAATATTTTATGTTTATTTTTTTCTACTTTCACCTCACACTTAACTACCAAAAATGTAATAGTTTTCATGCTAAATAAATCACTTTTGTAACCCCCCCTTCTCCCACACATGCACAAAAAAACCCATATTGAACCCAGGACACTGCCTCTGGGTGAACAGTCACATCCAGCACTTGCGCGAGTGAGTGGATGGGAGAAGGCGATTATCTATGACAGACTTTTAGGCAAGGGTTCTGAGGTGGAATGGTAAACACTCCCCAGCTGGCAGCCAAGGCAGTCAGTGGCTTATCCATATGTGCTTCTCATGACTGTAAGCAGGTTTGGTACAGAACATCCCATCAGATCAAGCTTGATAACAACTTCCATTTTCCTTATTTTTGAAACAAGAGTACGAAACATTGACTTCACACTGAAGGACAGCACGGTGGCTGCCACCTTTTTGTTTTACATCCCACCATCAGTTATTCCGGTGCTGCCTGTGTGCAGTTTCTACGTTCTCCTGGTGTCCATGTGGATTTTCTGCAGGAGAACCAGCTTCTTCCTTAATTTCAACAATATGAGGATTAATTGACTACTTTAATCACATGTACGTGATTACAACAACCTGAGTGTAGTAGATGGTCGTATAGGGAGTCAAAATGGAATTAGTTTAGAATTCGTGTAAGTGGTTGTTTGATAATCTGTGTGGATTTGAGGGTCTGAAGGGCCTGTTTCATTGCTGAACAGTGCTGACAGGGTCCAAAATATATTAAATATAAAACGATATAAGATAGATACATCCTGCAGGAAACTCGGGAGAAACTCTTATTACTGGAAAGTGGAACTAGGTATGACAAGAAGTAGCAAAGGTGTAGTACAGAGACGTATAATTAGAAGCTAAGTTCACAGGATATAAAGGAAAAAAAATGGGTTGAGATGAACAGGAATGTGAAAAGTATTGAGTGAAGCTTAAATTCTGGTGTAGCCCATTGGCCAGAATTACCTGCTCTTGGGTGTAAGAATCACTCAACAGTAAATAACATTGGCAAAGGACCACTAAAATAATTACAATTTGCAAAAGCATTTCCTTTGCACCCCATATTCTGGTGATGGAGGTGGGGCAGGGTGAGTTTGGGGGTTGCTTTGGAAGATGTACGTGTGAATTGTAGAGAAGGATGTGATCTGCCATGTGTTTGCAACCTTGCAGAGCGGAAATTGGAGAATTCACAGTCACTCAAGCCAAGTCAAGCGATGCTGGATATTACTTCATTTCCATTATTTAACAGAAGAAAGGCTTTAGTGAGTACAGCATCCTCCCTCTACCTTCCTCTTCCCCTTAAATATATCTGAAACTTGGTTGTTAGCAGAATAATTTTGCACTAAGGCAGTCAGCATTAAATGTATGTGTCGGATATCAGAGTTGGCACTGGATTGCAAAGCTGCTTGATCAAGGTGTTATGATGAAATTGTTCCCTATCAGAGCAATGTAGAATTCTCCAGCTGAATCACTGTTGTTGCACTGAGAAGCTAGTTGATATTTAGTGAAAACTGCAGCAGGTGTTCCACCTTGGATAGAGATATCAGAATCAGTCAGAGAGCGAGCAACATGATGCAGAACTGAATTTTTTAATATTCTTCTATTACATCTCAAAGTTGACAGTTCTTGCTGTTCCAAACTAGTTTTTTAGTACATGAGTACATTCTACAGGTCCAATGGTTAATAGCTTTAGCTGTGCACCAAACGTTCTCTCCAGTTCAGCATTAACATACTCCTTCATGAGTACACTCCAGGTCTCTCATAATCTGGAGTTTACTCTTGTTGTCTGGTGCTTACTTATTGAGGTCCTGAAAATGAGGTGCCTGGATGTGTGAATTAGGTAAACAGCCATGTCTCATACTTCATATTTTTCATAAGGTAAATAGAAAATATTCAAGTGAGATAACACCATTAACAAATCAGTAAAGAGGCAACTTTACATAGAAACAAACGGGTGAACTTTTTTGTGAACTTCAGAATCTGTTGCTGGATATACAATATTAAGGAATTAATAATTTGGTAAATTGGGTTACAGAATTTATTCTTTCCAAGGTGAGGGTTTAGTACCTTGCAGATTATTTGTTCCAGTTTCTAGTCTAGGCTTTCGTCATATCACACTGCACTAATTCCAGCCAGGCAACTGGTTGGATCAGGTTCTGAATTTTCTAAGCACTCTTTGGAAAATACATAGTCTAAGATTGATCACTCTAAGTTTCTTGGCTTTCCCAGTGTCTGCTGAGAGGCAAGGATGCAATCCAAGTGCCCCTCCCCCACCACATGTTGGAGATTCCAGAGAAGAGACCTACATCCCTTACTCTGTGGTCAGCATATTGGCACTATGATGTGCTTTTATTGTAACGTCATTGGTCTCCTTTGTAATAGTGCCTGAGCTGGGCAATTAGATTGTCATAATATGGGCAGAAGCTTTGATCTAAGATGCTTGGAAGTGTATATAAAGGTGGCTGATGATAACGGAATACAAAATAATAGAAGCACACAGTTTTCACAGCAGTCTCACTTCTCTCTGCCAAGCTCCAGGCATTCCTTACTGGTACGTACACATCCTTATTAGCAGATTCACATTGAGCATCTATTGCCATTGTCTAAGTATAGCTGCAGATCTCATTAAGAAACACCACAAAGTTTGCTCTCAGCACAGTAATGATTAAGAATGACGAACAAAGTTCAAACTTTGTTCCAAGATTTGATTACTTTACAAAATGGTACAAATATATTTTGGGCCATTGGCCCTAAATTGTTCTCAGGTGATGAACCCCTAATGGCCAGCAAGGCATCAGAGCGAGGCTTCTGGGTGAAGAGCATGAGAATTCCCCATGGATGCCCCCTGTGGTGGTGGTACAAGCTGCAGCTGAGAGAATGGGAGAAGAAAACATGAAATGCATCAACCAGCATTAATATTAAAAACTAATGGACTTATTCTTCAGATTGCCATCTGTAGTTTGAGGAACATTGCAAATATTATCTGCTCTTTTAATATTCTACTTGCATTTAAATGAAGTTAAAAAAAAAAGGCTGCTAAATGCTCCAGATAACAGCACCCACACAAAGAATGCACAGAATGGGGTTTTGGTTTCGATGAGTCCGTACTTCAAGAATTTTGTCAAGGACAGAATATTGTTAGTTTAAGTCTTCCCTACTCTTTTCCTTGTGATCATGCCTCAGTAAAGAGTTGTGTGCTTCCCATTCTGGTGTTAAGGTCACCCAGAGGAGTCAGTTTATAGGATGCAAACAATATACACACGCACACTGACACTCACACGCACACTTACACACAGACACACATATACACACATACACAGACACAGGCACACATATACACAAACATATACAATCACACACACACAAACACACACACTCATACAGAGACACACAGCCACACACACTCACACAGAGACACACACACATTCACTCTCACACAGACACACTCACACACACACATACACACACACAAACACACATACATGCACACTCACACACACTCACAGACACACACACTCACAGACACACACACACATACACATGCACAAATACACACACTCACTCACACGGACACACTCGCATACACACTTGCTCACACATACACACTCACACACACTCATATACACCCACAGGCACACACACTCACTCACAGGCACACAGACACACTCACACTCACACACATACACACTCACACACATTCACAAACACACACACACACACACACAAATACACACACACATACACACTCACACACACTCACATACACACACAGGCATGCACACACTCACAAACAGACACACTCACACACATACACATACACACACACACTCACACAGACATGCACACACATACACACACACACAGACACGCATACACACTCACACACACTCACGTACACACACACACAGGCACACAGGCAGACACACACACTCACAGACACACACACACACACACACACACACGCACTCACATGCACAGAAAGAGACACACACTCACACATAGACACACAGGCACACACACTCACATGCAGACACACACACGCACACACACACACACACACAGACACACACAAATACACACACACACACTCACACAGACACGCATACACACTCACACACACTCACGTATACACACACACACACACACACACACAGGCAGACACACACACTCACAGAGACTCACAGAGACACACACACACACACACACACACACACACACACTCACATGCACAGAAAGAGACACACACTCACACAGACAGACAGGCACACACACACAGACACGCATACACACTCACACACACTCACGTACACACACACACACAGCCACACCTACACTCACACGCACACACACACACACACACACACACCTACACTCACACGCACACACACACACACATACACACACACACACACACACACAGCCACACCTACACTCACACGCACACACACACACACACACACACACACACACACACACCTACACTCACACGCACACATACACACACACACACACACACACACACGTGCATATAAACTTGAATGTGCACATGTACTCAAATTGGAGGGGATGGGGGTTATGGATTTGTCTTACACTTTGTCAAATATTAGACTGTTGCAATCAGCAGAGAGCTAAAACGACTCTCAACAGCTTTGTTCCCAATTATGAAAGTTTTCTGTCAGGTGGGTTAGAATAAAACTTACCCTATTCATTAAAAAATGTTAAGTGGAAAATGTCAATGCTGATTGAGAAACAGTTCATGGTAGCTGACTATTTCCCTGAACATTTCAGCTCTAGATGCAACAATGGTACTCCAGTGGAATGGAAACATGTCAATGACTGGTTATATTGATGTCTTCAAAACTCCTATGATTTTCAACATCACCCTGGAGATGATACACTTCATACAGTACTGTAGCTTTTGGAGATCTCTGCATTGTAGTAGTCAATTCACCATTCCTCTATTGACAGCCCAGATGATCAGTTTGCAACAAAAGAAGCTGCCCACACACCAACTACACAGCTTTAACCTTTACCACTCTTGTAGTTTGTCTAGCTGAGAGAGGATCTTTGTACTGCCTGAGAAATGGCAGTTAACAACCAAAGAGAAAGTTTAAGTTTGGAATCTATTTCCTGAGATGTGCTTCCACACTGAAATAGTAGAATTCACGTTTCACAAATTTGGTTCAAAAATTCTAGAAGCAGTTTTGATCTTTATGAAAATACAATAAGTATACTTGTCTAATTATTATCTAATTGATTCTTGGGATATTGTCAAACTTCCAATGTCACGTTTATTGTCCATTGCAAGGCACTCTGAGAAGGTGGTGGATCTTAACACCACCTTTTTATTTCTATGACTGGGTTGTGTTATTCACGTGATATTAAGAGTCTACCATCTCTAGGGTGTTGCCTAGGCTGGAACTAGATAGGTGTGGCAACTTGCTTTCCTTCTGGGACACTAGGGAAGTCAGGGGATTAGTGGATAGTAGTTACCGAAATACAGTAAAACTCCAAAACTCCAGCATCTCATTGATCAGAAATCCTTATGGTCTGATACCTAATTCACTCGATCATTTGAAGTATGAGCTGGGGGTACATCAAGCAAGCAGGTGTGCAGCTAGAACCATAATGGGGGCTCAGAACACAAGGGAACGTGGCTGGAGACAGAAACTCAGTCTGCTTATATACTTCGCCCTTTCTTTAAACTTCCTCTCTTTAATCTCAACAGGTGTACTTGAAGAATGATGTTTTGACATCCAATAGTCCGTAAAATCTGCTTGTAACGTGTATGTAATAAAAGTCTTTCTTCCTGGCATTGCTATTCTGATGCAGATTAAATCAGTTTAACATTCTTAGACTTGTCACTAGTCTTACCACCACCTACTATGTCAGGCCGACCCTTTTCTCCCTATCGTCTTAGGACATTAATGAATGGCATCATTTCAAATTTGGAGAAATATCTTCTTTGGTAGTTTAGTTTATGGTCCCTTCAGGTAATATGTAGATCTCTTTGTTCTTACAGCTACTCTTTTAGCCATACCTCACTCCATCCACTTAATTATTGAAGTTCATTGGTCACACTAACAGAATATTTGATCCATTAACTGCTGCCACCTAGTGTAGTGTTTAATAACTCTTTTTGGATACGTCAAAATGATTTGAGTAAATTCCAATATATAGAACAGCAGAAATGTACAAATTGAGTAAAGTAAGTTTTTGTGTTGTTCTTTGAATGAAAAATAAAATTAACCTGGCACAATTTCCTCTTATTGTGTCATTCTTATTATTTCAGATTAGCAGTCGCAGCAACAAGAGCTCTTCATTCTTGAGCTGCGGCTGTAGACAGGAGAGGTGATCTTGGTGAAACACGGGCAATGTGTGTCAGTTTATGCCCCCTGTTGCAGACGTGTTGTCAAACCTTTAATGCATTAATGGTTAAACATCATTGGCTTGGCCAGTCACATTTACTGTAAGATTTCCCATTAGGCATCTTCTGAATCTTGCAGTTGGAACAGTTTGCAGCAGCTCAGGTTTCCATACTGCATGCATGTACACAGAGTGCACTCAAAAACATCGCTGCAATGGTGTGAACTTGTTGTGAACTTCGTACCTTAACATTATTTCTCGATATGGTCACGGTAATCAATCCCCTGCTTAACTCTTCATGCACTCATTGTCTTCACTATGCTAGTTGCATTCTCCTGTGGAGTTTCTGTTACTGTACTTTGAAGAATGTTTGGACCAGATGGTTCAATGAGTGTCCAAGTGATGCATGACGTTGTTTTTTGTGGAGTCGAAAGGGGCACATACATGAAGCAGAATAGAGTAGAGTGTGGCTATAAAAGCAGCTAGCTAACAAACATCCTGGGTATGGCGGGCTGCCCATGCTTTGAACCAGTGCTGACATTCATACGAAGAGGAAAGGGCCAAAAAAAAAACAAAATAATTATTTCTAAAGTTGGAGAATGTTGCCAGTGAAAAATTTCCCTATAGAAGCAAAGAGTTACTTACCTCATACTTGAAGTGTTCTGTTTGTTCTTCCCCGCACCCCCCCCCCGCTTCATTTGGTGGTCCCTAAGCCTGAAAAACACATGCTATTTCGTGCAATGCCTGAAGGTTTGTGTAGGACTGGCTCCAGCTCCGGAGCAGCTTTTTCTCATTTAGTGTATTATGAGACTGGAATACCAGAGACAGGAATTTCAGTCGAGGATTTCTGCCAATAAAATTCCAATCACATTGTTCTTTGAAGTAGTTTTTTTTTGTTAAATTGCCTCTTTCTTTCAGGTTTCCCATCTTCATTGACCTTTTTAGTTGTCCACCTTTGCAACCCTGTTGCTGGTTTAAATGATTTTAGTTTTAAAAGGTGTAATGTGGATAAGTAGAGGGTGGAAATTTCTATGGGCACTGGCGTAAAATGGGTGGAATTGAACTACCTGCTTGGTGTTTGGTTCCATGAACTACAATGAAGCTCAATATGAAGCAGGAAATCAAAGATAGAGATGGTATAATACCACTCGCTACTGTCTAAAATTATTAATTTCAACCCCCAGTTGCGTTAACTGCCCCATATTCACATTATGTTCTCAGTTCAACCGCAACGGCCTAGCAGACTAAGAACATTGACATTATCAGAATCAGGTTTGTTCGCACTGATATGTGTCATGAAATTTGTTTTTGTGGCAGCAGTACCACATGAAAGATTACAATTAGTTTGCTCTATAACTAAGTAAATAAATAGTGCAAAAGAGGAATAGCGTGATAGAGTGTTCATGGGTTCATGGAAGAAGAAGAAGAAGAAGAAGAAGAAGAAGGCCCTTAACTCAGAGGGGAATCATTGGGATGCTGTCATGGTGGCAGTTTTTTTTTAGCAGGCTTTCTTATTTTTACAAGGCTGAGTTGCTAGCTCGATGCTCAACCCAGCACGGATGGAAAGCGTGCAAGGGAGCCAGCTGGATTCGAACTCAGAAGCCTTGGCTCTGAAGTCCGGCGCTGATGCCACTACGCCACCAGCTGGCACATGGATTCATGGACTGTTCAGAAATCTGATGGCAGAGGGGAAGAAACTGTTCCTAAAACGTTGGACGTGTGCTGACAAGCTCCTGTACCTCCCTCTCGACGATTGTAGTTTATCAGATAGTTCCTTCATTAGATCAGTTCATTAGATAGTATAAGATGGGTTCAGTTAATAGCCACCTAAGACAGAAAGTTAGATTAAGTTTATGAAACAATACTGTATTGTACCTTCCCTTCATCTCAGTGATTCAAAGTAACAATAACAACCCTGTAACTCCACTGGTGAACATCTTTTGGCACCTCAAACAACATTCCTCCCTCAACTGTCTGAAAGCACAGTTTGGAGCCAGCATGTTCCCGTTATTTGAACTTTTCACCAGATAGAGCAACTTTTATTTTGCATCAGCTCCTGATTTTAAAGATTTTAAAGCCCTCTCAAAGTACCCTCTTTTCTAATGAAAACAAGCCTGCTGATTTTTAAGTTATTTAGTATACTTAACTCAAAGACCTGTATCTTACCCCTCACAAAGAAGACAATATTGACTTCAAAAAACTTGAATTGACATGTATTAAAAGTTAGATTTCTTGAGTATTCAGTTATCAGTCCTTGTTTGAAGCATGCCCAATGCCACAGTCAGCTTGCTGTTGTTCAGGGAATCAAATGTATGCTGAATATGGAACTAGATCAAGCATTTGGTGCTCTGGGAACCATTAGGGCACAGATTTACCTTTTCCCTACCAATGCTATGCAGCTCAGCCAGAGTTATTAAATGAGTCCCGTTTGAAGCCAAACTCTTATAATTTTTGCCCTTTGAACTCTTGTCCTCACGGATTCAGATCAAAGCCGTTTGAAATACGTTGCTTCGAAGCTGATCTGCCTTCAGTGAAGGTCATAGCTTTGTGCTGGATATATAACATATATATTAGCTTCCAAAGCATTAGCATCGGTCAGTGATAATACTCTCGCCTCTGAGTCAGAAGGTTACTGGTTTAAGTCCTAGTTCGTAATATAGGCTTCAGTTCAGTAGTTGGGGAGATGTGCATTATCAAGCATGCTGTTTTTTTTTGATGGGACATTTAAACAAGAACTCATTTGCCTCTCTGGGTGGATACAACAAATCCTAAGACAGCTCTTCAAGAACTTACCCTGGAATCCTGGCTAATAATTTATCACCAAAAGGCATCAAGAAGGCAGAAGGTCTTATTGTTAATCTGTTATTGAGCAAAATGGCTGCCATATCCCCCACGTTGACTACAATTTAAAGGTACTTCAGTGGCTGAAAGGGTTCTGGTACAACAGAAGGCTACAAAAGTCACCACCAGAAAACAAATGATTTTGTTGAAAAGAAAATAAAAAGCTCAAGTTTTATTATAAAAATAAACAAGATGGAAATAGTTTATTAATAAGAGGAAATTGTTTAATTTAAAATGTTGTAAAAAAACAAAGAACTTCGATTTTTATAGTTCATTTCACAACCACGATTGCTTGCACACAAGCTATAGCACACATATCGGATAAGGTAAATGGCCCTTGGTCTTCTCTGCTGGGCAGTTGATGGAATTATTATCAGGAAACTCGGGAAAATCTTCCTCACTCTTCTTGATCCTAGTGCCAATCCATCTTTGATGCTTATCTGAACGAATCATTCTCAATTGTTGAAGGTACCATTTAAAAGATGCCACCTCACCTTGCAACACTCCTCCAGTACTGCTCAGTGGGGCTGAGATTGAATGATTAAGCCCTGATTACATGATATCAGACTTTTGATTAGAAGTCTTATAATCCATACTGAAACTATGTATTTTCAAAATGTGCGTGAGGACAGAAGAGTTTTGCCTACAAAGTCTCAGTGGTTGAGTAGCTTGCTGACATTCGTTGTCTCGAGTAACTTGCATACATGTGGAGCTGGATCCCTGTCAGAGTTGGCGTGCTCAGGGGAAGGATAAAGAAAAGAGTGTGTTGCAATTATTGGTTCACGATTCACGCACAGGATGCTAATCAACTCAAGCTGTAACAACAGAATCCATGTGACAGCATGGTGGCTATGGCCTGATTTGCATTTCATGTGAGGATTTCCTCTAGCATGTGGTTGTAACTTGGATCCAAGTTGAAGTGTCTGGGTCTCATTTGCAGACAGTACAGGGACCTCCCTCTCTGACAGGGTGTAGAACCCTTGGCTTTCCCTTCTGCCTGGCAGTCTGACAGCTCTCCCTGTGAGCACTGAATAGGAGTCACTTAGGAATCTCAGTATGAAGGAGCCACACGAACATTCAGATTAAACTTTTCAGATTTTTGTTTTTCTTGGCTTGTATTTTGTGTGCAGCATCCTGTCTCTCTGGAAGTAAAAATAAAAATCATAATTTAACTTCTTCAGTTTTCTTTTGCCTTGTACCATTATGACCAGGCAGAGTACATCAGGCAAAGGTTATAAAATCATTTAGCATAGAAATAGATACTTCAACCCACCAAGTACTCTCTGATCATCAACCATCCCCGGACTGTAATCACCAATATCCTGCCCTGGTCCAACCATGGTCAGGATAGCTCCGCAACATTTCCACCTTCCCCGGAGACAAAAAGAATTCAGCTTATCCCCGTGAGAACTTTCACCTTTTTTATTGATGTACCACAGAAAACTTTCCCTCTGCATGCATACGGGCTTGGTACGGCAACTGCTCTGCATGTGACTGCAAAAAACTACAGAGGGCTGTGGACACAGCTCAGCAGGTCACCCGAAGCAGTATTCCCTCTATGGACTTGGTCTATACAGTCTCAGTAAGGCAGCACATAATCAAAGACCCCACCCACCTTGGACATTCGCTATTCTCCCCATCTCCCATTGGGGCAAAGTCACTAAAGCCTGTACCACTAAGCTTTTACCCCACTGTTATCAGACTCTTGAATGGATCTCTTGTAAGATAAGATAGACTCCTGGCCTTGCAATCTACCACGTTATGATCTTGTACTTTATCATTCACCTGCTCTGTCTTTTATCAGCAGCTTTCACCCTTTTTACTGAATTGTTATTGTTTTACCTTATTCGAGCTCAATGCACTGTATAAGGATTTGATCTGTAGAAACAGTATGCAGGAGAAGTTTTTCACTGTACCTCAGTACATGTGACAATAATAAACTAATACCAATGGAAATATTCTCACCACATTCAAATCGATTCCTCCTGAGATTCTACCACTCACTTACACACTTGGGACAAATTACAGTTGCTAATTAAGCAACCAATCAGCACTTCTCTGTGCTGAAGTAGATCATCATAACAAGGAGAACATGCAAACTCTTCATAGACAGCACCGTAAACCAGGACTGAAATCTTCGGTCAATAGAGCTGTGAGTCACCGGGTCTCCCTGTTACGCCACTGTGCTACTGTTCCACCCGAGTAACACCAGTCAGCCTGGAGCAGGCAAACATTGCCAGGTAATAGCAGACAGGCTGCACAGGCAAACGACACGAGTAACACCAGTCAGGCTGCACAGGCAAACGAGACGAGTAACACCAGTCAGACTGCACAGGCAAACGACACGAGTAACACCAGTCAGGCTGCACAGGCAAACGACACGAGTAACACCAGTCAGGCTGCACAGGCAAACGACACGAGTAACACCAGTCAGGCTGCACAGGCAAACGACACGAGTAACACCAGTCAGGCTGCACAGGCAAACGACACGAGTAACACCAGTCAGACTGCACAGGCAAACGACACGAGTAACACCAGTCAGGCTGCACAGGCAAACGACACGAGTAACACCAGTCAGGCTGCACAGGCAAACGACACGAGTAACACCAGTCAGGCTGCACAGGCAAACGACACGGAGTAACACCAGTCAGGCTGCACAGGCAAACGACACGGAGTAACACCAGTCAGACTGCACAGGCAAACGACACGAGTAACACCAGTCAGGCTGCACAGGCAAACGGCACGAGTAACACCAGTCAGGCTGCACAGGCAAACGACACGGAGTAACACCAGTCAGGCTGCACAGGCAAACGACACGGAGTAACACCAGTCAGACTGCACAGGCAAACGGCACGAGTAACACCAGTCAGGCTGCACAGGCAAACGGCACGAGTAACACCAGTCAGGCTGCACAGGCAAACGACACGAGTAACACCAGTCAGGCTGCACAGGCAAACGACACGAGTAACACCAGTCAGACTGCACAGGCAAACGAGACGAGTAACATCAGTCAGACTGCACAGGCAAACGACACGGAGTAACACCAGTCAGGCTGCACAGGCAAACGACACGGAATAACACCAGTCAGGCTGCACAGGCAAACGACACGAGTAACACCAGTCAGGCTGCACAGGCAAACGACACGAGTAACACCAGTCAGGCTGCACAGGCAAACGACACGAGTAACACCAGTCAGACTGCACAGGCAAACGACACGAGTAACACCAGTCAGGCTGCACAGGCAAACGACACGAGTAACACCAGTCAGGCTGCACAGGCAAACGACACGAGTAACACCAGTCAGACTGCACAGGCAAACGAGACGAGTAACACCAGTCAGGCTGCACAGGCAAACAACACGAGTAACACCAGTCAGGCTGCACAGGCAAACGACACGAGTAACACCAGTCAGACTGCACAGGCAAACGACACGGAGTAACACCAGTCAGGCTGCACAGGCAAACGACACGGAGTAACACCAGTCAGGCTGCACAGGCAAACGACACGAGTAACACCAGTCAGACTGCACAGGCAAACGACACGAGTAACACCAGTCAGACTGCACAGGCAAACGAGACGAGTAACACCAGTCAGGCTGCACAGGCAAACGACACGAGTAACACCAGTCAGGCTGCACAGGCAAACGACACGAGTAACACCAGTCAGACTGCACAGGCAAACGAGACGAGTAACACCAGTCAGGCTGCATAGGCAAACGACACGAGTAACACCAGTCAGGCTGCACAGGCAAACAACACGAGTAACACCAGTCAGGCTGCACAGGCAAACGACACGAGTAACACCAGTCAGACTGCACAGGCAAACGACACGGAGTAACACCAGTCAGGCTGCACAGGCAAACAACACGAGTAACACCAGTCAGGCTGCACAGGCAAACGGCACGAGTAACACCAGTCAGACTGCACAGGCAAACGACACGAGTAACACCAGTCAGACTGCACAGGCAAATGACACGAGTAACACCAGTCAGGCTGCACAGGCAAACGAGACGAGTAACACCAGTCAGGCTGCACAGGCAAACGACACGAGTAACACCAGTCAGACTGCACAGGCAAACGACACGAGTGACACCAGTCAGACTGCACAGGCAAACGACACGAGTAACACCAGTCAGACTGCACAGGCAAACAACACGAGTAACACCAGTCAGGCTGCACAGGCAAACGACACGAGTGACACCAGTCAGGCTGCACAGGCAAACAACACGAGTAACACCAGTCAGACTGCACAGGCAAACGAGACGAGTAACACCAGTCAGGCTGCACAGGCAAACGACACGAGTAACACCAGTCAGACTGCAAGCTACCACATGAGTGTGAACTAATCAGGCGTCTGATGAGTACTTTCATGCCAGTAACCCACAGATGTAATAATCATGATACAGTAGAACCAAGAACAGACAATGTGTGATGGAACAGATGCTGAAAGATAGAAAGACTGTATGTTCCCACCTGAAGACCTTTAAAAGACTTATATATATTTGCTACTCCTGTGCAAACCAGAGGCATCTTGTTTTTTAACAATTTTAATTTTTTTTTAGCGCAGTAAATAGGTCAACGTTTTTCACCATGCTGTTATTACATAGTAGCATTACTTAAATAACAAGTTGAAGGCAAAGTGTGTGAGTTGTACTTGGGTGTGGTTCAGGCAATGGGTCTTATGGGTAAGCACATTGCTACTCAGCACAATTGATTCAAGACGTTGGCCCAGAACCATAAAGCTTTTACAGATCTGAATATATAAATAAGAGAACCAGATTTCAGGCCATCTGTTAAAACATTTTAGCTGCTGCCTAAACAGAATTGCTACCATTCCCGATGTATTTAAATCTGGGGTTAAATAACTTGAAGGCCTTTCTGACCCATTGGTCAGATGAGATATATGACACTTAGTCTACATCCCGAGGAAGGTCACCTTTACTGACTTTAGCAGACTCCATTGTGATTGAGAGAAATGTTGATGTGCTTTTACACACTTCCATAATATTCTCTTTCTATTTCATAAACATCAAGAACTTATTTTGCTATCAATGCGACAAAACATCCCAAGGGATTTACGCAAGAGCATTATGAAACAAAATTTGGTGCTAATCCATGAGGGGAAGAAGCAGGCAGATGAATCACATCAATAGACCACGAGGAGAACCTTGAAGAGAGTAAGAGGAGTTTAGGGAAGAAATTCCAGAAAATAGAGTCCTGGCAACTGTATTCACATCTGCAACGGTGGATTAATTACATTGAGAAGTTTCTCAGTGGACTGGAAGAGCATGGTGGTGATGGGTAATGAAGTCCTGGTGTGAATCAGAGACTGAGCGGCAAAGTTCCAGAGACAGCAAAGCAAAAGGGATGGTGTCTTCTTAGAATGCACCAGCATTCAATTGCCCTTCCCTAATTGCCCTTGAGAAGGGGATGGTGAGCTGTCTTCTTGAAGAACTACAGTCCTTGAGGTATGGATATACCACTAATCTGTAAGGGAGGGAGTTCCAGGATTTTGACCTAGCAATGGCAACATATTTCCAAGTCAGGATGGTAGAGAAGCTGGGGTAAGCTAAGAATTAGACAAAGTGATGGAGCTGGAAATTGAATTGTGTTAATGATGGAGCAATTATGCAATCTGAAATCTATCTTGGGGTCATAAACAAATGGTTCAGAATCAAGACCACGTAATGTGTTAGACACTTCTGTGATCTGAATGTGAAGGAATAGCAGCTACAATCATCACTTCAATAGGAATGCATCCTTCATCAATTTCCATCTCCCCATCTTCCCATTGTTTAGACATGACTGGCTGTGTCCTATAAGGATAATAAAGAAGGGTTCAAGGTATTGCTTGAAGGCAGATTATGAGATGATTGAAGGGTATCCCTGCAAGAACAATGATACATAGCGGGTAACAAGACAAAAGGAGAAGTGGTGGGATCCAGTGTAACAGCAGCAAAGACTAATGTGAGG
This sequence comes from Mobula hypostoma, assembly GCF_963921235.1. Lineage (NCBI taxonomy): Eukaryota > Metazoa > Chordata > Chondrichthyes > Myliobatiformes > Myliobatidae > Mobula > Mobula hypostoma. The sequence goes on from NC_086118.1 coordinate 9,296,848, forward strand.
GCTAATGAAAGGAGGGAACTAGTGTTGGGGTGTGGAGCGGAGGGAGAAGAGAAGCAAAACAGGGTTATCTAATACCAAGGATAGTGAAACAGAATGGAAACAGTCCAGTGAGGGCGAAGGGTGAGGGTGGAGAATCTATTGTTCAACCAGAAGACTACAGAGGATCTACTGGATCTACTCTGAGGCCATTGAACAAAAGAGGTAGAGCAGAATACAAAATGTTACCACGGAGAAGGAGAGCAGGTCACTCAGTGTACGGCCATGAAGGAGGGAAGAAGAGGAGAACAAGGGATCGAATGTAAGGCAGTAGAGAACGGAAGACCTAGTAAGGGGTCAGTAAAGGAGAGTTGGGGATCCAGTGTGTGTCGAGAAGAGGAACAGTGTAGCTTAATATCAAAGAAGAGAATAGGATGTCTGATGTAATAGAAGGGATGGTTAGTGGAGCATTTGTCTAGAGGCAAAGAAGGAAAATTCAAAGTGAGGACAAAAGGAAATGAGAGTGGGGTATCTAACATTAAGGAAAGTGAAGAGGTAGGATTCTGTTGTGAAGAGATTGAGGAGAATTGAGTACAAAGGCAATGAAGGAAAGTAGGGTATCTGGTGTAAAGTTGGGAAGGATTTAATATACAGATTGTGAAAGGGAGTAAGAAACTAGTGACTTCCATTTAATTGAGAGAGGTAGCTTGATAAAATAACTCTCTGGATCCCCTGTAGCAGACTGTGATTATAAATGCTGCTTCAGTGCCCAGTGATTGCGTATTTTGAAGTTGGTTTGTAGAATGCTATTTAGCAATCGTTTCCTATAGCTGGCCATCAGTGATTGGGCAACAGCCAGCTCTTCATGCACATTCTTGTAATTAGCATGATCTGAAATGTTTCAGTTTCTGTGAATTTTCTTATTTGGTTAAAACACAGGGGAACTGAATGTTTTGATTAATTTTTCTTATTTTCTGTGATTTCATACCACAAGTTTTTAACACATTTTCCGTATTTATTATAATGGCCTTACACATGTTTTGATATCCAATTTTGGAAGCTCTATGTGGCATTATTAAATGTTGCTATGGTGATACACATTGTCACAAGGCTTCTGTTTTCTCTTTCCAACATTGCCTACACAAATTTGAACTGCCTTCTGCTTTTTGTCATTTTCATGCATACATACACAGCTTGTCAGATCAGTTTTCTGCATCTACCTGACTTTCTCTCTCTGCCCAACTGGTTCTCCTTCCATGAGCCGGTATCTGTGAGCTCCTCTCTTCGTGTGCTTGTGTTTCTCCTCTCCTTCATGTCAGTTTCTCTCAGCCTTGAGTGCTTTTTTTTTACTATTTTTATTGACCTCTCCTTTCTGTTTTCCTTCTTCTCCTTGTGTCTACCTCAGCTCTGTGTGTGTGTGTGTGTTTGTGTCAATGCATGTGTATGTGTGCACACGCGTGTGTGTACGTGCGCGTGTGCTCACGTGTGTATGTTTGTGTGTGCCTGTGTGTTTGTGTCCGTGTGTGCGCGCACATGCGTGTGTGTATATGTGTGTTTGTGTGTGTGTGCACGCATGTGTATGTGTCTGTGTATGCGCACGTGTGTGCGCGTGCATGTGTGCATGTGTGTGCATGTGCGTGTTTGTGTGTGTGTGTGTATGTGTGTTTGTGTCAATGTGTATGTGTTTGTGTGTGTGTGTGTGTGTGTGTATGTGTGTTTGTGTCAATGTGTATGTTGTGTCAATGTGTATGTGTATGCGTGTGTGTGTGTGTGTGTGTGTGTGTGTGTGTGTGTGTGTGTACATGTGTATGTATGTTTGTGTCAATGTGTGTATGGATGTACATATGCTTCTTTTCCTCTGTAGCTTTATCTTTGTTGGTGTTAGTCTCTGATTTCCTCTCTTGCCTGAACTGCTGCTGTAACATAACAATTAGGGTACAACTGGTCTTGTTGACCAGTTTCTGAAGGATGGAAAGACTCAACCACATGGCCAGCTGCACCATTGAGCACATTGACAAGGAGCGGAGCGCTTTCACGAGAAAGCAGCATTCATCATCAAAGACCCCCACCATCCAGGCCATGCTCTCTTCTCACTACTACCATTGGTCGGAGGTACAGAAGCCTTAGGTCTCACACCAGCAGTTCAGGAACAGTTATTACCCTAAAACCATCAGGCTCCTGAACCAGCGCGTTTAACTTCACTCAGCTCAACACTGAATTGTTTCCATAACCTACAGACTCACTTTCAAGGACTCGACAACTCACGTTCTCAATATTATTTATTATTTTTTGTTTGCACATTTTGTCTTTTACAGATTGGTTGTTGTCAGTCTTTATTTATGTAGATATTCATAAATTACTTTGTATTTCTTTATTTTCCTGTAAACATCTGCAAGAAAATAAATCTCAATGTAGTATGGAGTCATGGAAACATAGAAAAGTACAGTACAGAAACAGTCCGTGTGGCCCATCTAGTCCATGCCAAACCATTTAAACTGCCTACTCCCATTGACCTGCACTGGAACCATAGCCCTCCATACCCTAACTATCTATCTACCTGTCCAAGTTCCTCTTAAACATTGAATTCGAGCTCGTATGCACCACTTGTGCTGGCAGCTCATTCCACACTCTCACTCTGAGTGAAGAAGTTTCTCCCTCATGTTCCCTTTAAACTTTTCACCTTTTACCCTTAACCCATGACCTCTAGTTGTCCTCCCACCCAACCACAGTGGAAAAAGTCTGCTTGCATTTACTCTATTTATACCCCTCATAATTTTGTATATTACATTGCATTTTGATAATACAATATGTATTTTGATAACAAATTTACTTTGACTTTGACACATGAATATTGATAAGTAATGGCTGGTGGAAGAACAGCTGATTTTTTTTCACTCATCGAGGTTTATTTTGATTACCTGAATTGCTATAAAACATTTGAAAGGGCATCTTGTAGAATGAAGGTGAATTTTTGACCACACATTCTACCTCATTATGAGCTTTCACCTTATTGTCTGCCTGGACTGCGCTTTTTCTATAGCTGCAACACTACATTCTGCATTCTGATATTGATTTTCATTTGTACTGCATTTGTACTTATATTTTGAAATTATCTGTATGGATAACAAGCAAATCTAAAATTTGTCATATTATGCCAGTACATATAACAAATCAGCTAAGAAGATACCACCTTATGATTCAAGCTCTGGTCTTTGGTTTACACATGCTCTGTCACACTCAGGTTTGCTCCTTTCCCGTCACTGCGCTGAGATGTTTAAGATGCTCCCTGAACATTGGTTAAATGCCACAAGAGCCTTGGTGATGACATTACCCATTGTCTCAGTTCCTCTAAAGGAATAACAGTTGAGGTGTAACTTGAAGAAACATCCTCAAAGTTTCAGCTCATATGAACTCGTAGAGTCACTGCTGAAGCAATTTTTTTTGTCAGATGAATTGGGTGAATGAGTATTTTTATCCATGCCTTAACCTTTATATTTTATGTCCTGCTGTCAGCACACTGGGGAATTAGCTACCTGATACCTGAAAGGCATTACCGCCCTCCCAACAGTATGGTAACCACTGGGCTTCTTCCCATATTAGAAAGGAAAGAGTGCTTACATTTTTTATTGTGCCCTCTTGAATTCTCATCGGGCTTTGTAACCAATAAAGTATTTTGTTAGTGTAATTGTTGTAATGTAGGAAACTTAGCAACCAACTTGCGTACAAATACTGACAAGATTTATGATATGATTGTCAGTTGTGTTGTAAATATTGGCTTGGAAAGTATGGCGCAGTAGCATTGAATTGTAAGTAAATCAGTATCCCTAGAATACAATCTGCTCAATAGGTACCGTATATCTCAGTCTCAGGCCCTACAATGGCTGTATTAGAAAACTTCACTCCTTGTACAGTATTTGGTGGAGTGATAGAGGTGGGAAATGATAGAGAGTGGGACAGTAGGAACAAATCTTAATGAGCTTTAAGATCTATAGCACAGTTCTATATTAAGGACTTGTTATTCTGAAACACTTTTAAGTGCATTAATCTGCTCTGTAGCCCTGCTGCTAAAACTGCCGTCTTTGTTCTTAATATCACTGGGCTCAACTGATCATTTCTTCCTGGTCAGACTTCCACTTTCTGCCCTTCTCCATTATCAAATTCTCAAAAGCTCAGTGCCTGATATTTTGACTCACCTCATCCACTTACTTCCACATGAGCCCCAGCTATGCTTGTCTTTCCATTGGCTATGTGGAACAGTCCATGTTCCAAGCCTTCCCTGGTAATGCTCTCCAACTCATTTGTGCCACTTTGCTGTCTGTATTGGTGCTGCTTCAATACTTCCAGTAGTTAATATCAGAGAATGTATACAATATACAGCCTGAAATTCTTGTTCTTCACAGACATCCACAAAAAAAGAAGAGTGCCCCAAAGAATGAGTAACAATTAAAACGTTAGAGCCCCAAAGCCCCCCACTCCCCACCTTCCTATGCACAGCAGCAACAAAGCAATGACCCTCCCCTCCCCCACTAACTTCAGCAAAGAAAGCATCAGCACCATCCACTCACCAAGCAAGCAACAGCAAAGCACCCAAGAAAGACCACAATCTGCAGTACAACAAAAACTAATTGTCCACCCAACAATTCAATATACCAGAGGCTTGCGCGCTCTCTCTCTCTCTAATAAAGGAAAAAAGAGGGGAGACATAAATAAAACAACTTGCTGATTTACAGTGTTCAAAGTCTGCTGCATCACTTCTTCTCCAAATTCTCCAGCTTGAGAATCGGGAACAAATTCTCCTCCACCTGCAAGAGAAAGAGAAACTGCACGATTTGCTGAGTACAGAGCCCCTGATGGCTGATCCGCTGTCCCCGAAGTTCTGTTTTCACCCACGATGGTGTCACCAGTTTTGAAATGGCTCATCCCCAGGGCCGCAAATCCTTGGAACCTGAAGGCTTACTTGTCTTCTAGGTCACATCCTTAGGATATCGAAAAACAGCCAGTCAGTGTGCCCCAGGAGCAGGTCCCATCACTGCAAAAGTCCAAAGTTTGAGTGCAGCTCGAGGTCAGAGACTTCTACAGAACCCCGTCTGCCTTGAAAATGAAAAGGAAAAGGATTAAAGGTAGAAATTAAGCTGCTTCCGCCGATGAGCTCGAAGAAGTCACTGTCGAGCAGTATTATTGCTCCGCCTGCTACCATGCACCTTTGCTAAGCTCAATAATTTCATCAACTTTGCCTCTAACTTCCAAACTCTTCTTTAATTCACTTAGTCTATTTATGACACCTTTCTCCCCTTTCTTGATCTCACTGTCTACTGACATCTTTTATAAACCTACCAATTCCCATGGCTATCTGGGCTATACGTCTTCCCACCCTGTCTCCTGTAAAAATACCATTCTCTTTTCACAGTTTGTTCACCTCCGCTGTATCTGTTCCCTTCTTCAAAGAATAGGGTTTCCCTTCCTCCACTACTGTTGCTGCCCTCACCCACATATCCTCCATTTTCTGGACATCTGCACTCACCCTATCTTCCCACCACACTTGTCCTCACTTTCCGCCCAATGAGCCTCTGCAACTCCTTCCATCTTCAATGGGCAACACCAGGCAACACTTCCTGCTAATCTGTTAGGATCATCTACTGTATCTGGTGCTCCTGATGCAGCCCCCTCCACATTAGTGACACCCAATGTAAATTGGAGGACCGCTTTGTCAAGATCCTTCACTCCATCCACCAAAATCAGATTTTCCTGGGTCTAATTCTTACCCCCATTTCTATTCCAACATGTTGGCCATGGCTTCCTTTTCTGCCACAATGAGGCCTACCTCATGTTCCATCAAGGTAGCCTCCTATCTGGTGGCATGAACATTAAATTCTCCTTCTGGTAATTTTTCTTTTCTCCTTTTTGACACATTGGCCTTCATCAATCAAGGTATTGAGTACATGCGATGGTATGTTATATTGGAGTTGTATAAGATGGTCGTGAGGCCTAATGTGGGTTATTGTGTGCAGTTTGGTCATCTACCTACAGGAAAGATGTAAATAAGATTGAAAGAGTACAGAGAAAATTTACAAGGATGTTGCCAGATTTACAAGGTGGTCCTGAATTATAAGATTGGTTAGGACTTTATTCCTTTGAATGTAGAAGATTGAGAGGAGATTTGATAGAGGTATACAAATTATAATGATGATAGATAGAATAAATGCAAGAAGGCCTTTTCCACTAAGGTTGGGTAGGGCTACAACCAGAGGTCATGGGTTAAGGGTGAAGGTAAAAATTTTAAGGGGAACATGAGGGGAAATGTTGTCACTCAAAGGGTCATGAGAATGTGAAATCAGCTGCCAGTACAAGTGGTGCATACGAGCTCAATTTCAATGTTTATGCAAAGTTTGGATAGGTACAAGGATAGTAGGGGTACGGAGGGCTATGGTCAATGAAAGTAGGCAGTTTAAATTGTTTGAGCATGGACAAGATGGACCAAAGGGCCTGCTTCTGCTGTACTTTTCTATGACTCTAAGATTCTAGGACCCTCCCCTTTCTCTCTTCTTCTATTCCCCAGTCAGGCCTCTTTCCTTTTCTCCTCACCTGCCTATCATGTCCCCTGGTGCCCCTCCTCCTTCCCTTTCGCCTTCAGTCTGCTCTCCTCTCCTATCAGATTCTTTCTTTTCCATTCCTTTGCCGTTCCCACCACCTGGCTTCACATTCAAACTTGTCTTTCTTCCTCTCCCCCCAACTTTTTATTCTGGCGTCTTCCCCCTTCCTTGCCAGTCCTGACGAAGGGCTTCGTCCGGAAATTTCAACTGGTAGTTCATTTCTATAGATGCTGCTTGGTCTGCTGAGTTTCTCCAGCATTGTGTGTGATTTTCTGATCTATGTACTCATTACCCATGTTGTTACTGACTTGCATTGGCTCCTGTCTGCCACTGCTTCCATTTTAAAACATTTACCTTCTTGTTCATGTCTCTTCATGACCTCATTTCCTTACAATCTCTCTACAGTAACTGAACCATGCAACTATACAAGAACTCTACACTCACCCAGTTCTCATCTAGTTCATTCACCCCAGTCCTTCACATCACCCTAGTGGACGTGTGTGGCTTCAGTCTCTGGAATTGCTGCCTTATGCCTCTGAATTTTTCTCATTCTCCTCTTTGAAGCCCATCCGTATATTCCAGCTTTGGGAGCAAATCCTTGATTATCTGTCCTAATTATTTGACAGAACACAAAGAACACGTAAAATATAGAACAGTAGCTGAAGGACACTCCCTTTAACCCATGATGTTGTGCTGAGCTCATTAAACCAGTAATTTAATGCCTAACTAAACTAATCCCTCCTGCTTACACAATTCCTACAGTATATTCTTCATTCTCTGCACTTTCAGGAACCTACCACTACCACCTCGGTAGTAGATTCCAGACACACCAATCTCTGTGAAAGAAATGTGCCCCACACATCTCTTTTGAACTTACCCCTTCTCACTGAGCATTAGACATTTTGATATTGGTAAAAAGATACTGGCTGTCTATTCTGTCTATGCCTCCCATAATCTTATAATCTTCTATCAGGTCTCCTTTCATCCTCCAGCACTCCAGAGAAAACAACCCAAGTTTGTCCTTGTAGCACATGCCCTCTTTATCCAGGTAGTACCCTAGTGAAACTTTCTGAACCCTCATCATACTCTCCACTTCTTTCCTATAAGGGGCTGACCAGAGCTTAATGCAATACTCCAGTTGCAGCCTAACCTGAGTTTCATCAAGCTGCAAACTATTTTCCTGACTCTTGAACTGAATGATACAACTACAAAAGGCAAACATGCCATTTGCCTTCATTACCACTTTATCAACCAGTGTAACCACTTTCATGGAGGTATGGACTTGGACAGGAAGATCCCCTGTAGATCAATTCAGTTAGACAGAAAATTGACTTGAATTTAGTCTTCTGTCCATTTGCTCTTCTGTGAATTCAAAGCACAAGCAAGATTTGTAAATTATTACCACTGAGTAAAGACGTTGTAAGAGGGAGAGACTTGTGGAATTCCAACCAATGAGCCTCAACGATTGGGACATCTATTCTGAAGTCACAATGGATATTCATATGCTAGTGTATTTATCCAGCTAGTGAAATCAAATCTTGCACACACTCACGCACACCAACCAGGCTAACTGTGACTTTTTCAGGTGGGAAAAGGATGGAAAATTAAAGTTATAACATCAGATTTACTGGAAATCAAGTGATGTTTTGTAATTCTCTGATGTGAGATTATGATGTGAGATTTACTGTATATCTGATTTTAAATATATGAGTTTGATTCTTTTGTGGCGGATCTGGTTTGTGTTACCTGGACATGTGTTTCAGCTTCCTTTGGTAAACAAGTAGGAATCTCTCCACGATCAGTTTCCCAAGAGCTGGAAATCTAAGCTTTTGAATCCCAGGAGTTTCACTGGAGTCATTGCAATTCAACACAAGCAGTTTGTTCCTCAGTTAACCCAAAATGGCTGGAGTGGATTTTCAAGTCGTGTCATAGAGCAGATACAGAGAAGTACTAATAATCTGCAATGGAACTGAAAAAAAGAGTTATCGAAGCTTGTGGAGCTGGCCAAAAGCAAATCAATTGAATTGAATTGACTTTATTTCTTACACCCTTCATATACATGAGGCATAAAAATCTTTACATTACGTCCCCGTCTAAATGTGTGATGTGCAATTTATAGTAATTTATATTAAATAGTATGCACAACAGAACAGTCAATATAGCATAGAAATACAGTTGTGTCAGTATGAATTAACCAGTCTGATGGCTTGGTGGAAGAAACTGTCCTGGAGCCTGTTGGTCCCGGCTTTTATGCTGCGGTACCGTTTCCTGGATGGTAGCAGCTGGAACAGTCTGTGGTTGGGGTAACTGGGGTCCCCAATGATCCTTCAGGACCTTTTTACACACTGTCCTTGTAAATGTCCTGAATCATAGGAAGTTCACGTCTACAGATGTGTTGGGGTGTCCGCACCACTCTCTGCAGAGTCTTGCGATTGAAGGAAGTACAGTTCCCATACCAGGCAGTGATGCAGCCTGTCAAGATGCTCTCATTTGTGCACCTGTAGAAAGTTCTTGGGATTTGAGGGCCCGTACCAAACTTCTTCACCTTCTGAGGTAAAGGAGGTGCTGTTGTGCCTTTTTCACTACACACCCGGTATGTGCAGACCACGTGAGATCCTCGGTGATGTGGATGCCAAGGAACCTAAAGCCGTTCACCCTCTCAGCCCCAGATCCATTGATGTCAATAGGGGTTAGCCTGTCTCTATTCCTCCTGTAGTCCACAACCAATTAGCACCACTGTGCAACACCACTGTGAAATACTGAAAATCCATACCAACGTAATCTTGTGTCTCAAGGAAACCACCAACTCTGCAGTGGATCAGGTGTTCACGAATGGGACTTTTTAAGATGAGGTGGCTGCTTCACTTGTGTACCATATTCAGCATGGGTTGTGAACAGTGATTCAAAGCTACCATCGCTTTAAGGATTGTTTCATGTGCCTAACTGCTCACTTGGATCGCTACAATTTTCCATAGACAGTCTCATGTCCCATGTGCATATAAATCAATACATTGTGCAGGCACAACTGGCTTTATTTGGGGTTAAGATCACACTTTACACTGGCAATGAGGATAGCAGAGAGTCACAGCCATTACAGTTACAAGATTAGTCAGGCTATTGAGGGACTACAGCTCAGTAGAAGCAGAGGAATTCTGCGGAGCTCCCAATTTGACACAGCAGATATCAAGTCAAGTTTATGTTGCTTAACTATATACAATATATAATGTATATAGAAACAAAGCATTTCTCCAAACCAGGGTATAAAGCACAGTGGTACACATAACACACGGTAACTTATGAAGATAAAATCTACAGATAATCACACATGAGTAACGACCTAAAACTTCATAAGTTAAATACTTTAAGGTACGGAACAGATTAACCAGTGACACTTCAAATATGATGCAGCTGTGCGGCTGGGTGTTCAGAAGCCTAACGGCCTGGGGGAAGAAACTGTTTCTCATCCTGACTGCTCTTGTTTTTATGCATCATAGTCTCCTGCCTGATGGTAGAAAGTAAAGGCAGATGCTGGATGGATGGGTGGGATCGTTAATAATACCAAGCACCCTGCATGCACAGCACTCCTGATAAATGTCCCTGATGGATGGTAGGGAGACCCCTATGATCCTCTCAGCTGTTCTCATAATCCTTTGTAGTGACTTCCGGCTCGATGCTCAGCTGCTCCCATACCAGTTGGAGATGCAACTTGTGAGGATGCTCTCAATGGTGCTCCTGTAAAACACAATTAAAATAGAAATGGGGATGGGGAGCCTTGTTTGCCTCAATCTTCTTAGGGAGTGGAAGCTCTGCTGTGCCTTCTTGTTCAGGGAGGTGATATTAAGGGACCAAGTGAGATCATCCATGATGAGAACTCCCAGGAACTTAACCCTCTACGGAGGAGCCATGTTTCATCTGCACCTTCCTGAAGTTAACAATGATTAGGTGAGGATTTGAACAAGAGATGAAAAGATGATGCATGCAGATGTCAGTGTGGATGTAATATTGGCCTGGTAATTGTGGAATTGCGGAGAATGCAAAATGGCAGTGCAGTTATTGGTCAGTTAGATCAGAAGGTACAAGAGGGCGCAGGAATCCTTATATTGCACAATACATTGAAATGATGGGGGTGTTCCCTTCAGGTAAATAACAGTACTGGAATGGAAGACTGAAGATGATCATGCCCAAAGTGAGTCTTTTTTACAAAGGCCGTTAGTCAAAATAGGGCCACAAATCAACAAGTTACTTGTGCTCTCTACAGGTGTCCCATTGATGAAATAATATAAAAAGCTAGAAAATTGTTTCAACATATTTGTAAGTTACTAAACTGGTATCGGTAACCAGCAGGTGAGGTAGTGACCATGTTTTCACTCTGAAAGATCTAGAGCAACATCATAATTAAACATGTTTCTGGGTCATCTACTGCAATATGTTTTATTTGTTGTATGTAAAATGATATGTTCTATTCCATCAGGAGTTTGAGGAGAATAGGTATGTCTCCAAAGACATTTGCAAATTTCTACAGATGTACCGTGGAGAGCATTCTGACTGCTTGCATCATTGTCTAGTATGGAGGGCCACTGCACAGGATCAGAAAAAGCTGCAGAAAGTTGTAAACTCAGCCATCTCCATCATGGTTACAAGCCTCCCCAGATTCCTGGACACCTAGAAAAGGCAATGCCTCAAAGAGGCAGCATTCATCATTAAGGATCCCATCACCCGCGATGTGCCCTCTTCTCATTGTTACCATTAAGGAGGAAGCACAGGAGCCTGAAGACACACACTCAACATTTCAAGAGCAGCTTTTAACCCCTCTCCTATCAGATTTCCAAATGGACAATGAACCCATGAACACTATCTCAGTATCCTTCCTCTCTTTTCGTACTACTTATTTAACTGTTTTCTTTTTTTAATATTTACTTATTGTAATTTATTGTTTTATTACTATGTATTGTAATGCACTGCTGCGACAAAACAAATTTCACAATATATGCTAGTGATATTAAACCTGATTCTGATGAACGAAAGGATCCAGTCTGTAACTTATCACTCAATATTTGTAAAATCACGAAAGACAGCTATATATCTATCTGTGAAAATGGCTTCCCCAAGTACAACACAAGTTAATGTAAATCTGGTAAGCGAAGGAACAGCAGAGAAGACCAGGGTCACTTGGGTATGAGGGACATGATAAACAAGTTCTGCTGATCTTGCAATGGGATTCATTGAACACACATGTGTCAAATCAGCTCATTGCTAACAAGGTGACTAACTGGGTCCATGTCCCGGCGGACAGAGAGAACATTGTCTCTGTAAGTGCGGCTAAACAGTAGCATTCAAGCAATATCCCAGCTGAAGGGGATCAATTGCAGGGGATAACCACGGAAAGGAGGTTCACATGACATTGAGGAATGTGTTTCTCATGCTAGGAGAAATAATAAAATGCTTTAAAACTCTAAGATCAATAGTCAAGACACAGATTTAACTATTAATACAGCCATTACTTTTCCACCTTTGGAAGTCATAGAGTCATAAGGTCATTGAGAGAAACAGCACAGAAGCAGGTTCTTCAGCCCTCTGATCGTCAAGCACTGAAGACACTTAAGACCATCAGCAATTAATGCTGGGAAAATTAATTCTGGAGAGTCCCTGCCTGAGAATATTAGACAACTGGAATAAGTCATCTTCTATTATGGATAGGTTATTTCTACAGCCTGATTCATCTAGGAATGGATTGATTGGGAGAGCTGAGATTGGATTGGACATATATCAGACCCCATGGAGTACTGTGCTCAATTCTGTTCGCCTCACTACAGGAAGGATGTGGAAACCATAGAAAGGGTGCGGAGGAGATTTATAAGGATGTTGCCTGGATTGGGGAGCATGCCTTATGAGAATAGGTTGAGTGAACTCGGCCTTTTTCCTTGGAGCGATGCAGAATGAGCAGTGACATGATAGAGGTGTATAAGATAATGAGAGGCATTGATCATGTGGATAGTCAGAGGCTTTTTCCCAGGGCTGAAATAGCTAGCATGAGAGGCCACAGTTGTAAGGTGTTTGGAAGTAGGTACAGAACAGTTGGCAGGGATAAGTTTTTTTACACAGAGTGGTGAGTACGTGGGATGGGCTGCTGGCGATGGTGGTGGAGGCGGATGCATTCGGGTCTTTTAAGAGACTCCTGGACAGAAACATGGAGCTCAGAAAAATAGAAGGTTATGGGTAACCCTAGGTAATTTCTAAGGTAGGGACATGTTCGGCACAGCTTTGTGGGCTGAAGGGCCTGTATTTTGCTGTAGGTTTTCTATGTTTCTATATGTGTTCGGCGTGAAATCATCAGTCGGGTCTTGGAACAACATAAGGCAATGTTCAAGGATTGATATCCCTACACAAAGCATTTAATCAAAAACCAAGCCTACCTACTGTTAACCCAATGCAGAACTCTATTCACCAGAAGTTCATGTTGAAGAAGAGTTAAGCAAACTTAAATGAGATGTGTTATTGTTAGCCAGGCAATTCCCATAATGGTGGCAGAAGAGACCATCAAGCTCCATGGTGCTCTCACTGAGACCCATGGTAGAGCAGTAGAAGAAGAGCATAACTTCCTGCCACATTTAGATGTTGCGTTAAAGCAGCAACAGCTTTCGATAAATTTGGGCTGTCCTAGCCTTATGCCCATTTATCACTGAAGACAGTCTGTGCTATTTGATAATTCAATCCTTAAGGTAATTTACCTATCTAACACATTCCTATACAGTATGTCATAAAATAATCATCTAATATGTTTCAAGAAGCAAGGACAAGATATTAGGAGAAAAGAGCATTCTTTGGGCATTCAGATTGTTATTCAAACTGTAAGATAGAGGAAGTGCCTCTTAGGGTACTTCAAAAAGTATTTCAAATACGCCATCAATATAAAGGACACAAATGGACTTTCTCTGCAGAAAGAAGAAATTTAATGTGAGGAGAAAAATGTAGTTAAGCTTTGAGCTCATCATCTCTAGAGAAGATTTAGTTCTCCATGGATTTCCACCTTCCTTACCACATTGTTGACTCCACCATTAGTCAATGGAAGGTGAGGGAACGATTAGCAAAGGTTGCTGGGGAAGTTTCAGCAGGGAGTCAGTATTAATGTAATGAGGAACTTTGCAGGCATTGAAACATGCTTTTGATGCTTCCATCTATGGAGTTGGAAAAATGAGCCATGTAGTCTTAAGCAGGTTTTGACTTATGTATCATACTCTGATCAAAGCTGAAAAAATTACACTTACACAGAGAAGGCATGAAGGGAATTCTATGTGCAGTTATAAGATGCCACAATTACTTCCCAGGAATGCTATTCCCACTAGTTACTGACCAGAATCCACAGTTGGCCTCATCTGTACTAGGACAACGTTATGGAGGTTGAAGTGGGTTTAAGTTTAGGTTCAGGAATACTGTCATGGGCATACAGAACTAGGGTGTAAAATGACATCAGAATTAGCTTTTATCAGCAGTAGGACAGTACATTAAAAACATGACAAATATAAAATAGGAGAAAGTTAAATTAACCTAAATTATACATAACATACGACAAAATTTACAAAAATAAATATAACATTAGTGCAAGTTGATAGAAATATACTCTGAGGTAGAATTAGAGTTTTTCAGGTCGGTTTAAGAATATAGTACTGGAGGTGAAGAAGTTGCAGTTGAGCTTTGAGTCTTCAGGCCCCTGTACCTCCTGTTTGATGCCAGCAATGAGTACAGTCCATGGCCTGGATGGTGGGGGTGCTTATGTTCCATGTGGGGCTCCCATAATATCCATAAAACTATGGCATTGAGTACAGACCCTCCAAGTGGAAGCTGCAGTGGCTACCTTGTCAAGGCTGTCCATCAAAGAAGTCACGATGAGTGCAGAAAACGAATTACACAAAAGAAGGTGGTAAAGACCTGAGTGAATATCAAAAGGTAGATCTTGAGGAAATGTCAATAGAAGGTAGAAACTGCAGAAATGAGGGAGGAATCTGAATGCTAGTAATAGGAGAAAACTGATGGGAAATGCTGATTATCTGAAGCTCCTGAACACAATTAATATAACTGGTCATGAATTGAACTGTGTTTGGTAAGCTCACAATGAGCTTCACTTGGAGGATGCAGGAGGTCAGAGTGGGAATGGGATGGGAAATTAATGTGATAGGCAATGGAAGCTTCAGGTTTGCAGAGTGGTCACCCAGCCTGTATTTGTCTCCCTGATGTAGGAAGGACCTCTTTCTCTTGCAATGTTCTGACTCAATGACAAAACCATGTTTCCATTGAAAATATCCCAATCTCTTTCTTCAACTTTAGGTTGTGCATCTAACTCACTGAAATGGTTGATATGACGGAAAAGATTGCTTTCTCACTATGATGCCTTTGTCAGAAGCAGCAATGCACGTGTGAAAATCTCAATGGAAGCATAATCATGCTAGATTGTTAATTGCTTTTATTTATCTCCCTGGCAATGACCCCTCCTGCTGTGGTCTCCCAGGGGCTGGGCTGTGCTCTTACTTTCTATTGTTTGTTTCTGAGGCTGAAGAGTTTTCTTTCTTTATCTGGTTTAATTCATGAATTCCCTGAATTTTGGAGTACAACTGTAAACTTCAGTGTATGATGGATTCAAATAAAATATCCAGTAAAAATATCCAGGACTGCTGCCGTATTTCTTTCATAAGACATAGATTTCAGGATTTTGGCTTCGCAAGAGCAGCCAGAGTGTTGGTAGATGGTTGCCTACCGACTGGAGGCTGGTGACTAGTGGTGTACCACAGGGGTTAGTGCTGGGTCAGTAATTGTTTGTTGTTTATGTATATAAATCTAGATGATAATGTGGTGAACTGGATCAGAACATTTGCAGATGACAAAATTGGGGGTGTAGTGGACAGGGAGTAAGGCTATGAAAGCTTGCACTGGCACCTGAACCAGCTGGGAAAATGGGATGATAAATGACAGGTAGAAATTAATGCAGAAAAGTGTAGGGTGATGTAGTTTGGGAGGACAAACCAGGGTAGGACTTGCACAGTGAACGGTATGGAAGCTTGTCGTGTGGTAGAACAGAGGGATCTGGGAATACAGATCCATCATTCCTTGAAAGTGGCATCACAGGTAGATAGGGTTGTAAAGAGAGCCTTGGGCACATTGGCTTTCACAAATCAGGGAAATGAGTACAGGAGTTAGGATGTTATGTTGAAGTTGTATAAGACTTTAGTGAGGCCAAATTTGGAGTACTCTATGCAGTTCTGGTCACCTACCTACAGGAAAGATAACAATAGGTATGAAAGAATACAGTAAAATTACAAGAATGTTTTCAGGATCTGAGGGCCTGAATTACAGTGAAAGTTTGAATAGTTAGAACTTTTTGTCACCTGGAGATTTGGAGAATGAAGGGAGATCTGATAGAGGTACACAAAATTAAGAGGGGTATGATAAGGAAAATGGATAGCAGGCTATTTCCACTGAGGCTGGGTGAGACTAGAACTAGAGGACATAGGTTAAGGGTGAAAGGTGAAATATTCAAGGTGAACCTGAGGGGGATCTTCTTCACTCAGAGGGTGTTGTGAGTGTGGAACGAGTTGCCAGTAGAAATGATGGATGAGGGTTTAATTGCAACATTTAAGAGAAGTTTGGATAAGTACATGGATGGGAGGGGTATTGAGGGCTATGGTTCAGCTATGGGTCAATGGGACCAGGCAGAATAACAGTTTGGCACAAGATAGATGGGCCAAAGGGCTTGTTTCTGTGCTGTAGTGCTCTGTGACTCTAAGACTTTACTTACTTCCCACATTTTATTTGCATTTTCTGCAATGAATTAAATCTCACTGCAATAAAATAAAACTTTGATTCAAATTGCTCCACCTTCAAATCATCCCCATAGCAGATCAGACTCAATGGGCTGAATGGCCTAATTCCGCTCTTATCTGTTACAACATTAGCTAGGGATTGCATTTTGCATTGTTCAAAATGAAGAGCAGAGGTTGCCTCAAACCTTCAGTACTTTTGTTTACAGCTGAGCTGTCCAAATTATGACTAATTAATAGCCATGTGGATATGTAAGTTTATATAAGTAAGTTCAAGTAACTGCAACAAGGAACCTTAAACCAGCAAGTAATGTAACTTGAAGACAAAAGAGAGTGCAGTTGCTGCAGGCTCAACCAATAAGCAACCTGTGGGAAAAGTTCGTCATGTCGAGCAGCATCTGTGGGGGGAAAGGGAATTGTTGATGATTCAGGCTGAAAAACTGCATCCCATCCTGAGCTAGGGTTTTGACCAGAAATGTTGACAATTTGTTTCTGCTCATCCCTCTGAGATCCTCCAGCACAATGATTATTGTAATGTAACTTTCTTGCTGATTGTGGTCCATTATTACTTTCCTTTGTTATGTCTGCACTCCTTTTACATGATCTTGTATTGTTCCTGATTATATAAAATCTATTTTCTTCACATCAAGTCATAACAGTTTGTATAAAATGGGATAAACAAAACATAATAAAATTTCTCAAATCTTATAATTATGTCTAAAATCAGGATGGGATGATTGTAAATTGTCCCCCAATTAGGCGAGCATTAAATTGGGGGATGGCTGGGATGCACAGCCTGAAGGGTGTACACCACGTTGAATCTCAATAGATGCATAGGGTGACACACACAAAATGCTGGAGGAGCTCAGCAGGACAGGCAGCATCTATGGAAAAGAGTAGAGTTGATGGTTCAGGCCCAGCCCCTTCATCAGGACTAGGGTGAATGTACTCAGTCTTTTCCTACTGCTAGGAAATGAAGAACTAGAGGGCATAGGTTTGTGGGGTGAGACAAGAAAGATTTAATAGGAACTTGAGAGGTGACTTCTTTTACACAAAGAGTGGTTATACCCTTTGACTTTCTGCCATCAGGCAGGAGACTCCGATCCATAAAAACAGGTCAGGATCAGAAATAGTTTTATCTCCCAGGCCACTTGGCTTCTAAACTCACTGCCTTCGAAGTGTCACTGGTTAATCTTTTCTGTACCTTACAATATGTAATTACGCACTGTAGTTTGTTATTTATGTGTGATTCATCTGTAGATTTTATCCTTACCTTCATAAGTTATCGCGTTATGTGTGTGGTGTGTATTACTGTGCTTTACACCCAGGTTTGGGGAAACGTCTCGTTTCTATATACATTATATGGTTATATACGTTATATACATGTATATAGTTAATTGACAATAAACTTGATACAAGAGGAAGTGGTTGTGGCTGGTATAATAGCAACAAACAAACGACTGTCCCGTACGTGGCTTGGAAGCTTACAAAGCAAACGGGGGCAAATGGGAGTAGCTTGGGGGGGGGCAGCTGGGCCAACATGGACCAGTCTGGCCGAAGGGCCTGCTTCTGTGCTGTTTAACTCTATGAACTCCTATATGTCCCAAAATTCTTCGCAGCTTTCAGATGCCATTTAACCTGCTGAGAATTCCGGTACTTTCTGTTTCCATAACAACAGTGAAGTGTTTTTGACCCCATGTTGTAATCTGGGAATGGCAGCAGCCTATTTGTATACTACCAGCAGTGAGAGAAGCCATTAAGGATGTGAGTGCACAAAAGAGGTTGCAGGGGAAATTCACCAAGATGTGGCCTGGATTGGCAGACTTTAGCTATAAATGGGGGATAGGATAAGCCAGTCTTGTTTTCCTTGGAGTCAAGGGAAATGAGGGGTGACCTGAAAGAGGTATATAAATTTGTAAGCAGAGTTTGGGAAAATAGTAAGAATCTTTTTCTCATGGCAGCGGTGTCTAAACAGAGGAACAGAGGTTTAAGGTGAGAAGGAGGAGTTTTCGATAGGATCCGAGAGGAACGTTTTTCACAGATATCCAGAGCACCCATACAACGGAAGATGTGGAGGCAGATACAGCATCAGAATCAGGCTTAATATCACCTGCATATGTAGTGAAATTTGTCGTTATGCAGCGGCAGTGCATTGCAATACATAATAATAAAAGCTATGAATTGAGGTATGTATATATATAAATTTAATAAGTAGTGAGCTAGTGTTCATGGGTTCAGTGTCCATTCGGAAATCTGATGGCAGAGGGGAAGAAGCTGTTCCTGAATCATTGAGAGTGTGCCTTCAGGCTTCTGTACCTCCTTCTTGATGGTGGCAATGTCCTGGGACATGCCCTCACATCATTTAAAAGATATCTAGACAGGCAATTAAATAGGCAAGGCACACACAAAAATTGGCATTTTTTGTGCAGTGTAACCTTCTTTATGCTTGCATATGTGTTCGTATAATCACGTGCTTGTCTGTAAATGTTCAGTAGATTTTCACTAATTTGTAGTAAAGCTGGTTCTGTACATCCGTAGTTTCTTTGTCTGTGAGCCTGAGATGTCAGGGCAATATAAATCACAGGCTGTTCTTACCAGAGAAGATTCCTTTATCTGTTCATCTGAAGCTGTTTTTGGTATAAAGGAAGGCCACAGGGCAGCATCTTTGTCAGAGTGAACTGGTTGCAGGTAGAGTTGGCTACCTGTTAGTTATAATTGTCACATATACCGAATTACAGTGAAAATTATACATATATGTTGAAGCTTTATAAAGCTGTGATTGGACCACACATGGAGTATTGTGCTCAGTTCTGGTGCATTCATGAGAGGAAGGATGTGGAAGCTCTAGAGAGGTTCGCAATGGAGATTTACCAGGATGCTGCATGGATGAAAGAGCATGTCCTATGAGCAAGCTAAGGCTTTTCTCTTTGGAGCACGGCCACTTGAGCGAGGTGTTTAAAATTATAAGGGCAGGGTCAGGGACGTCTTGAATCACATCCACATCATCCTGGAGAGGAAGGGAGAACAGCCAGATGTCTTGGTACATATTGGTACCAAAACAAAGAGGTCCTGAAAGGAGAATTTAGAGAGTTAGGAGAAAGCTGAGAAGCAGGACCTCCCGGGTAGTAATTTTTGGATTTCTACCTGTGCCATGCACCAGTGAGGGTAGAAGCAGGATGATTTGGTAAAATAATGCATGGCTGAGAAGTTGGCGCAAGGGGCAGGGCTTCAGGTTCTTGGATCTTTGGGATACTCGCTGGAATTTAGAAGAATGAGGGGGGATCTTATTGAAACGTATAAAATCCTAAAGGGATTGGACAGGCTAGATGCAGGAAGATTGTTTCTGATGTTGGGGAAGTCCAGAACGAGGGGTCACATTCTGACGATAAAGGGGAAGCCCTTTAGGACCGAGATTAGGAAAAACTTCTTCACACAGAGAGTGGTGAATCTGTGGAATTCTCTGCCACAGGAAACAGTTGAGGCCAGTTCATTGGTTATATTTAAGAGGGAGTTAGATATGGCCCTTGTGGGTAAAGGGATCAGGGGGTATGCAGAGAAGGCAGGTACAGGGTTCTGAGTTGGATGATCAGCCATGATCATACTGAATAGCGGTGCAGGCTCGAAGGGCTGAATGGCCTACCTATTTTCTATGTTTCTATATTTCTATGATCTCTCCTGGAGGATGTATGACCTGTTCAAGAGTGACAGGTTGCACGTGAACCCGAGGGGAACCAATATTCTCACAGGCAGTATTCTTAGAGCTGTTGGGGAGGGTTTAAACTGATTTGGCAGGGGGTTGGGAACTGAACTGAAGGGACTCAGGTTAGGATGGATGGTAAAAAAGCAAAGATAGCATACAGTCAGACCGTCAAGAAGGGCAGGCAGATGATAGACATAATAGCAGCCAGCAGGGTGAGTATCAATGCTTTAGGGATGCAGAATCGAAAAGGGTAGCAAATGCAGCAAAGTGTTATATCTCAATGCACGGAGTATAAGAAATAAGGTGAATATCTTGTTGCACTATTACAAATTGTCAAGTATGACGTTGTGATCATCAGTGAATCAGGGCTGAAGGATGGTTGTAGGTGTCAGCTGAATGCCCAAGGTTACACGTTGTATCAGAGCGATAGAAAGGTCAGCAGAGATGGTGGCATGACTGTCTAGATAAAGAATGGCATCAAATCAGTAGGAAGATGTGACATAGGATCAGAAGATGTTGAATCCTTATGGGTTGAGTTAAGAAACTGCAAAGGTATAAGGACCATGATGGCAGTTATATACAGGCCTCCCTACCGTAGCTGGATGTGGACCACAGATTTCAACAGGAAATGGAAAAGCCATGTCAAAAGGGCAATGTTATGTTTGTTATGGGAGACTTCAACCTGCAGGTCAATTGGGAAAATCAGGTTAGAAATGGATCTCAGGAGAGTGAGTTTGTTGAATGCCTACAAGATGGCTTTTTAGAGCAGTTTGTCATTGAACCTAGTAGGGGATCTGCTATAGTAGACCGGGTTTTATGTAATGAACTGGAAGCAATTAGAGAACTTAAGGTAAAGGAGCCCTTGGGACGCAGCGATCACAATATGATTGAGTTCAACTTGAAATTTGATAGGGAGAAAGTAAAGTCTGATATAGCAGTATTTCAGTGGAGTGAAGGAAATAGAGAGGAGTTGGCCAAAGTAAATTGGGAGGAGATGCTGGCAGGGATGACAGCAGAGCAGCAATGGCGTGAGTTTCTGGGAAAAATGAGAAAGGTGCATAGATGTATTCCAAAAACAAAGAAATACTTAAATAGCAAAATAGTACAACTGTGGCTGATAAGGGAAATCAAAGCTAATGTAAAAGCAAAAGCAAGGGCATACAAAAAAGCAAAAATTAGTGGGAAGACAGAGGATTGGGAAGCTTTAAAAAACCAACAGAAAGCACCTAACAGAATCATTAAGAGGGAAAAGATGAAATATGAAAGCAAGCTAGCAAACAATATCAAAGTGGATAGTAAAATCTTTTTCAAGTATGTAAAAAATAAAAGAGAGATGAGAGTGGATGTAGGACCACTAGAAAATGAGGCCAGAGAAGTAATAACGGAGGCTAAGGAGATGGAAGATGAACTAAATGAGTATTTTGCATCAGTCTTCACTGTGGACGTCTCCAGCAGTGTGCCAGATGTTGGAGGGTGTGAGGGAAGAGAAGTGAGTGCAGTTACTATTACAAGGGAGAAGGTGCTCAAAAAGCTAAAGTCCTCAGGGTGCTCAAGTCACCCAAACCAGATGAACTGCCCCCTAGGCTTCTGAAAGAGGTAGTGTTAGAGATTGTGGAGGCGTTATTAATGATCTTTCGAAAATCATTGGATTCTGACATGGTGCCAGAGAAATGGAAAATTGCAAATGTCATTCCACTCTTTAACAGAGGAGGAAGGCAGAAGAAAGGAAATTATAGACCACTTACCCTGACCTCAGTGGTTGGGAAGATGTTAGAGTCAATTGCTAAGGATGAGGTTATGGAGTATTTGGTGACATAGGACAAGATAGGACAAAATCGGAATGCTTTCCTTAGGGGAAAACCTTGCCTGACGAATCTATTGGAATTCTTTGCAGAGATTACAAGTAGGATAGATAAAGGTGATGCAGTGGATGTTGCATATTTGGACTTTCAGAAGGCCTTTGACAAGGTGCCACACATAAGGCTACTTACCAAGTAAAGAGCCCATGGCATTACAGGAAAGTTACTAGCATGGTTAGAGCATTGAAAGAATGATAGGAGGCAGCGAGTGGGAATAAAAGGATCCTTTTCTGGTTGGCTGCCAGTGAATAGTGGTGTTCCACAGGGGTCAGCGTTGGGACCGCTTCTTTTTATGCTGTGTAACAAAGATTTAGATGATGGAATAGATGGCTTTGTTGCTAAGTTTGCAGATGATACAAATATTGGTGGAGGGACATGTAGTGTTGAGGAAATAGGCAGGATGCAGAAGGACTTAACAGATTAGGGGAATGGGCAAGAGAGTGGCAAATGAAATACAATGCTGAAAAATACATAGTTATGCACATTGATGGTAGAAATAAATGTGCGGACTGTTTTCTAAACTGGGAGAACCAAAAATCTGTGATGTAAAGGGACTTGGGAGTCCTTGTGTAGAACACCCTAAAGGTTAACTTGTAGGTAGAATCAGTGGTGAGGAAGGCAAATGCAAAGTTCGCATTCATTTCAAGAGGTGTAGAATACAAGAACAGGGATGTGATGCTGAGGCTTCATAAGGCACTGGTGAGACCTCACCTTGAGTATTGTGAACAGTTTTGGTTTGCTCATCTAAGAAAAGATGTGCTGGCATTGGAGAGAGTCCAGAGGAGGTTCACAAGGATGATTCCAGGAATGAAAGAGTTATCATACATGGACCGTTTGATGGCTGCAGGTCTGTACTCGCTGGATCTCATTAAAATTTTTCGAATGTTGAAAGGCCTAGACAGAGTAGAGGTGGAAAGGATGCTTCCCATGGTGAGGAAGTCTAAAACAAGAGGGCACAGCCTCAGGTTAGAGGGGTGTCCATTTCAAACAGGGATGCCAAGAAATTTCTTTAACTAGAGGGTGGTGAATTTGTGGAATTTATTACCACGGGCAGCTGTGGAGACTAGTTCGTTGGGTGTACTTAAGGCAGAGCTTGACAGGTTCTTGATTGGACATGGCATCAAAGGTTATGGGGAGAAGGCTGGGGAGTGGGGCTGAGGAGGGAAAAAAAGGATCAGCCATGATTGAAAGGCGGAGCAGTTCAATGGGCCAATTGGTCTATTTCTGCCATTTATATGACCATATGTCTTATGGTCTTATAGATAGCCAACACTTTTCTCTCAGGATGACAATCACTAATATGAGAGGGCATACATTTAACATGATTGGGTAAAAGTATAGGGAGACATCAGAGGTGAACAGAGTGGTAACTGCATGGAATGACCTGTGGGGGGGTGTGGTAGAGGCAAATACGTGAGGGACATTTAAGAGACTCTTAGGCACGTGGATAAAGACCATTTGGGATGTAAGACTTAGCCTGATTTGGGAATAGGTTAAAGGGCTAATGCAACTTCATAGCCCAAAGGGCCTGGACAGTGCTGTACTGTTCTATGTTCTGAGTTCTATCACTTAGACAATACAATGAACATAATTGGCATAATGGAATTAGTGCAAGTTGAAGGAAACATAGTCTGAGGTAATTTAAGGATTTCAAGTTGGTTCAAGAACTTGAAAAATTCACAATGTTATTCCTTTTTTTATAAAGGTCAAAGGGGACAAACCAGGAAATCATATGCTGGTGAGCCTTGCATAAGCGGTAGAGAAGATACTTGAGAATATTCTTGAAGATAGGATGAGAGTATGGCAGTGGATGTTGTCAACAGAAACTTCAGCAAAACTTTTGACAAGTTTGTAAAAAGGACTTAATGACATACTCCTTCCATCTATTATATTTTTGAGAGGAAAGCAAATTTTGAAACTAATGTTAGAGTCTTAGCTTCTCCCATCCCCAGAAGGCAAAGTGTAAAACAGCATTGGCTCTGTGTAAAACAGCATTGGCTATGTTATAACCCAATCCAGCCCACAGCTGCAAAAGCCTATTGCAAGTAATTGGGCCTAATTTCCTTCAGCAAAATTGCCCATCCTCTGAGTTGTCAGCTTGAAGGAGGATTCAGACAACAGCATTTCCACTGAATAGATGGCTTCAATATTCCTCAAATTACATTCAAAAGCAAGATGAATACAATACAGAATAGGGATTACTAAAAGCTAAGGAAAAACTACTCTACCATGGCAAGCTAGCATCTGCTCAAAAGAATCAGACAACCCCTCAAAAGGCACTTCTAATAATCTTCAGACAGTCAATCTTCTTTAGAGGTCTTGTTGATACAACACATTATGAAAAGCAAAACCATTCTTTGGTCTTTACATTAAGCCACAAATATACTAGAATATGAGACTTGAGATATTCACATCAGAATCCTTTGGCAATTGCTTGAAGTGGAATTCTAATCCATTTATTTGACACTAGTTCAAAACTTTGTTAAAATAACCTGCAGAGAAATCTAGTTAAGCTTTACAAAGAATTACAGAGAATTTGCAGCACTGAAGCAGAGTATTCACATCAGAATGCTGCCATCAGCCTCTTGTATCTACTTCTTAAATACATTGCCACAATAATAATTACACTGCAAAGGTTTAAGACCTCTGTTCCACATCAATGATTTTGTTCCTATTGTTTTAGTAGATCAGCCAGCATGTTGCCCATTTTGGTGATGTAATCCACTTATTGCTAATACATTTCTGCTGTATTCATTACAAATCACACAAAATTCATTTTGTTTGAAACAAGTACAGAATAAGTAAAGAGATAAGGTGCTTTATTTCCCATTTGTTTCATTTTGCACTTTTGAATTAGTAAGTTGCTGTGTCAAAAGAATTTATAAATTGTTTATTTTTTTTGGTGATTTCACTGAAAACTGAATTCTGATGAAAAATTAAATGCTCTATTGACTGGCATTTTGCAGGCTCCTTGCAACTGTAAAGCAACAGTGTGTGATAACAACACACATCAAAGTTGCTGGAGAACGCAGCAGGCCAAGACCCTTCGTCAGGACTAACTGAAGGAAGAGTGAGTAAGGGATTTGAAAGCTGGAGGGGGAGGGGGAGATGCAAAATGATAGGAGAAGACAGGAGGGGGAGGGATAGAGCCGAGAGCTGGACAGGTGATAGGCAAAAGGGGATACGAGAGGATCATGGGACAGGAGGTCCGGGAAGAAAGACAAGGGGGGGGGGTGACCCAGAGGATGGGCAAGAGGTATATTCAGAGGGACAGAGGGAGAAAAAGGAGAGTGAGAGAAAGAATGTGTGCATAAAAATGAGTAACAGATGGGGTACGAGGGGGAGGTGGGGCCTAGCGGAAGTTAGAGAAGTCAATGTTCATGCCATCAGGTTGGAGGCTACCCAGACGGAATATAAGGTGTTGTTCCTCCAACCTGAGTGTGGCTTCATCTTTACAGTAGAGGAGGCTGTGGATAGACATGTCAGAATGGGAATGCGATGTGGAATTAAAATGTGTGGCCACTGGGAGATCCTGCTTTCTCTGGCGGACAGAGCGTAGATGTTCAGCAAAGCGGTCTCCCAGTCTGCGTCGGGTCTCACCAATATATAAAAGGCCACATCGGGAGCACCGGACGCAGTATATCACCCCAGTCGACTCACAGGTGAAGTGATGCCTCACCTGGAAGGACTGTTTGGGGCCCTGAATGGTGGTAAGGGAGGAAGTGTAAGGGCATGTGTAGCACTTGTTCCGCTTACACGGATAAGTGCCAGGAGGGAGATCAGTGGGGAGGGACAGGGGGGACGAATGGACAAGGGAGTTGTGTAGGGAGCGATCCCTGCGGAATGCAGAGGGGGGGGGAGGGAAAGATGTGCTTAGTGGTGGGATCCCGTTGGAGGTGGCGGAAGTTACGGAGAATAATATGTTGGACCCGGAGGCTGGTGGGGTGGTAGGTGAGGACCAGGGGAACCCTATTCCTAGTGGGGTGGTGGGAGGATGGAGTGAGAGCAGATGTACGTGAAATGGGGGAGATGCGTTTAAGAGCAGAGTTGATAGTGGAGGAAGGGAAGCCCCTTTCTTTAAAAAATGAAGACATCTCCCTCGTCCTAGAATGAAAAGCCTCATCCTGAGAGCAGATGCGGCGGAGACGGAGGAATTGCAAGAAGGGGATGGCGTTTTTGCAAGAGACAGGGTGAGAAGAGGAATAGTCCAGATAGCTGTGAGAGTCAGTAGGCTTATAGTAGACATCAGTGGATAAGCTGTCTCCAGAGACAGAGACAGAAAGATCTAGAAAGGGGAGGGAGATGTCGGAAATGGACCAGGTAAACTTGAGGGCAGGGTGAAAGTTGGAGGCAAAGTTAATAAAGTCAACGAGTTCTGCATGCGTGCAGGAAGCAGCGCCAATGCAGTCATCGATGTAGCGAAGGAAAAGTGGGGGACAGATACCAGAATAGGCACGGAACATAGATTGTTCCACAAACCCAACAAAAAGGCAGGCATAGCTAGGACCCATACGGGTGCCCATAGCTACACCTTTAGTTTGGAGGAAATGGGAGGAGCAAAAGGAGAAATTATTAAGAGTAAGGACTAATTCTGCTAGACGGAGCAGAGTGGTGGTAGAGGGGAACTGATTAGGTCTGGAATCCAAAAAGAAGCGTAGAGCTTTGAGACCTTCCTGATGGGGGATGGAAGTATATAGGGACTGGACATCCATGGTGAAAATAAAGCGGTGGGGGCCAGGGAACTTAAAATCATCGAAAAGTTTAAGAGCGTGAGAAGTGTCACGAACATAGGTCGGAAGGGATTGAACAAGGGGTGATAAAACAGTGTCAAGGTATGCAGAAACGAGTTCGGTGGGGCAGGAGCAAGCTGAGACAATAAGTCGGCCAGGACAGGCAGGTTTGTGGATCTTGGGTAGGAGGTAGAAACGGGAAGTGCGGGGTGTGGGAACTATAAGGTTGGTAGCAGTGGATGGGCGATCCCCTGAGCGGATAAAGTCGTTGATAGTGTGGGAGACAATGGCCTGGTGCTCCTTAGTGGGGTCACGATTGCCTTTTATATATTGGTGAGACCCGACGCAGACTGGGAGACCGCTTTGCTGAACATCTACGTTCTGTCCGCCAGAGAAAGCAGGATCTCCCAGTGGCCACACATTTTAATTCCACATCGCATTCCCATTCTGACATGTCTATCCACAGCCTCCTCTACTGTAAAGATGAAGCCACACTCAGGTTGGAGGAACAACACCTTATATTCCGTCTGGGTAGCCTCCAACCTGATGGCATGAACATTGACTTCTCTAACTTCCGCTAGGCCCCACCTCCCCCTCGTACCCCAGCTGTTACTCATTTTTATGCACACATTCTTTCTCTCACTCTCCTTTTTCTCCCTCTGTCCCTCTGAATATACCTCTTGCCCATCCTCTGGGTCACCCCCCCCCCGTCTTTCTTCCCGGACCTCCTGTCCCATGATCCTCTCGTATCCCCTTTTGCCTATCACCTGTCCAGCTCTCGGCTCTATCCCTCCCCCTCCTGTCTTCTCCTATCATTTTGCATCTCCCCCTCCCCCTCCAGCTTTCAAATCCCTTACTCACTCTTCCTTCAGTTAGTCCTGACGAAGGGTCTCGGCCTGAAACGTCGACTGCGCCTCTTCCTATAGATGCTGCCTGGCCTGCTGCGTTCACCAGCAACTTTGATGTGTGTTGCTTGAATTTCCAGCATCTGCAGAATTCCTGTTGTTTTAGTGTGTGATAACTTGTGATTGAGTCCAACATACAGTGTAGCTGGACAAAGGAGGTAAGTTCCAGACAATTGAGGTTGGAGGTGAGGATTTCATAAGAATTGAAGGAAGGTATGACTTATCTGTCAAAACAAGAGAAGGGAGTCACAGGACCAGTGCTTCTCTGAGGAGAATCTTTTCCTGAAAGAAAGAAATATTGGGAAAGTATGACTTATTTAACCAAAAGCTAAAACACTCCCTGTAGTGAGAAGTTTCTGTCTCTAATAGAGGAATTAATTGAGATGCTTACTCCATTTTATCACCAAAATCAGTGGCTAATCTAGGAGCAAAAGTGCTTTCAGGGATCCTGTCCAAATGGAGATTGAACAGGCATTCTAAGGTCTGATACATACATGATGTGATACGGTTCCCTCTTTTTTTTCCATACATGCTCTCAGATCTGCGTAGCATTTTCCACACGACTGTTATGATGCTGCTTGACTTGCTAAGTTCCTCCAGCATTTTTGTGTGTTTTTTTTACCTCTTTCACTAACACCTCCCAGCTTCTTACTTCATCCCCTTTCCCCCACCTACCTTTCCCTTCCCCTGGTTTCACCCAGCACCTGCCAGTTTGTACTTGTTCTTCTCTCCCCACATTCTTATTCTGGATTCTGCCCTCTTTCTTTCCAGTCCTGACGAAGGGGTCTCAGCCCAAAATGCTGACTGTTTATTCCTCTTCACAGATGCTGCCTGCTCTTTTGAGTCCATTCAGCATGTTGTGTGATCTGCCTGCTCTAACTGCCAATTCGAACCTCAGGCACTCTAAATGCTTTTCACTCGCTTTGCACCAATTCCAAACTCACCATCAAACCCGCAGACTAGGGGGATGCTTTTGCAGTTTCTGCCTTGCTGAGGCCAGTCTCGGACATTTTGCTTTACAAACCCCTAGCCAGCACTCCTCTAAGGAGCATCAGGCCATTGTCTTCCATACCATCACCAATCTGATTGACTCTGTAGATCACTCATCCACTGCCACCTTACCCCAACGCTGCTCATTCCTTCCTCCTATCCAAAATCCACAAACTCGGCTGTCCATGTAGGCCCATTGTTTCTGCCTGCTCCTGCGCACTAAATGTGTCTGCATACATTCACTTCATTTTATCCTCCATAGTTCATCCATGACACTTCACTCCCTCTTGGCCACTATAAGCACTTTAAGTTCACTGACCCTGATCACGCCATTGTCACTACAGACATTCACCCCCTATACGCTTCTGTTCCCTATAAGGAAGGCGTTAAAGACTTCTTTCTGCACGCTGTCGGAGCAGTGCTGCCAGGATAATCAAGGACATGACCCACCCAGCCAATACACTTTTCATCCCTCTTCCCTCCGGGAGAAGGCTCAGGAGCTTGAAGACTCGTACGGCCAGATTTGGGAACAGCTTCTTTCCAACTGTGATTAGACTGTTGAACGGATCCTGACCCGGATCTGGGCCGTACCCTCCAAATATCCGGACCTGCCTCTCAGTTTGTTTTTGCACTACCTTACTTTCCATTTTTCTATTTTCTATTTATGACTTATAATTTAAATTTTTAATGTTTACTAATTTTTACTATTTTTAATATTTAATATTTGTAATCAAGGAAGTGGGAAGCGCAGACTCAAATATCGCTGTGATGATTTTACGCTCTAGTAACAATTGTTTGGCGACAATAAAGAATAAAGTATAAGACCTAACCAGTTCCCCTCCAACAGGAGGAATTGTTTCTCACCATCTACAATTCCTCTTTCAGCTCCTCCCATTTTCTACAAACCGAAGGTGTAACAATGGGCACCTGTGTAATTCCAGCTATGCCTGCCTTTTCATCATATATGTGGAACAGTCCATGTAATGCATCATATGGTAATACTCCCCAACTCTTTCTATGCTACAAAGACAACTGCATTGGTGCTGCTCCCTGCACCTATGCTGAGCTCATTAATTTCATCAACTTTGCCTCCAACCTCCAACCTGCCCTCAAATTTACGTCGACCATTTCTGACATCTCTCTGCCTTCCTCAACCTCTTTGAAAGACTGATATATTTTATAAACCTCACTGAATTTCACAACTATCTTGACTCTTCCTTCCCACCGTTCTCTCAGTTCCTTCATCTCCACCGCATCGGTTCATAGCATGACACTTGCCATTCTGGAATAGCTGAGATATACTCTTTATTCAAAGAATGAGATTTCCCTTCCACCATCAACAATGCTGTCCTCATCTGCATCTCCTACATTTCCTGCACCGAAGCCCTCACCCCTTCCTCCACCACCATAAGACATGGCACTCCCCTTGTCCTTACTACCACCCCATGTGTCTTTGTATCCAGCACATCGTTCTCCTTAACAAAGAGTTCCTACCACGAAGCACGTCCTTCCCTCCCCCCACTCTTTGCTTTCTGTAGGATCCACTCTCCACACGACTTCCTTTTTCACTAACCACTCCCCACTTATCTCCATCCTGGCACTTTCCCCTGCAAGCAGAACAAGTGCTACATCTGCCCCTATACCAGCTCCCTCCCCACCATTCAGCACCCCAGGTGAGGTGACACTTCATCTGCGAGTCACCCAGGGTCATTTATGGCCTCCCGAAATCCGATGTAGATAGAGGAACTGCTTCATCAAGCACCTTCATTCCATCTGCCACAAAAAAGATTCCCTGGTGGCCACCTATTTCAATTAGACTTCCCATTGACATTACAACATGTTGGTCCATGACCTCCTCTACTGCCACGAGGAGTAACGCCTCATAATCCAACCAGATGGCATGAACATTGATTTCTCTAACCCAGTAATTTCTTCTCCCTCCTTCTTCTCTCTTCCATTCTCCATTCTGTCTCTCATCATACCCATTCTCTTCTCCTCACCTTTCTTCACCTCCCTGTGGTGCCCTTTCACCTCCCTGTGGTGCCCTTACTGCTTCCTGTTCTTCCAAGGTCCACTATCATCTCCTATCAGATTACTTCTTCTTTTGCCCTTTATCTCCTCCACTAATCACCTTCCAGGTTCTTACTTCATTCCCATCTCCCATCCACCCGCCTACTCCTTCACTTGGTTTCACCTATCACGTGCCAGGTTCTCACTTTTCCCCCACCTGCATATTCTAGTTTCTGCCCCTTCCTTTCCATACCTGATGAAGAGTTTTGGCCTGAAACATTGTTTATTCCTCTTAGTAGATGCTGCCTGACTTGCTGAGTTCCTCCAGCACGTGTGTGTTGCTCAAGATTTCCAGCATCTGCAGAATCTCTTATGTTATGATTTATTGTCCTGAGAGAGTTTGGCCTGCCCTCATACAAAGCTCTCAGTTCACCTTATTATGCTGTCCAGCTGGTGTTGGGGGAAGGATTGGGTTTGATTTACCTAAATGCTGCTTGTTTTCCACTGATACTACACATCAAAGTCAAGTTTAGTGTCATATGCACATGTGCACGTGTTCTTATGGGCTGACGCACAGCACCCCAGTGAAGCAGCGATCGTTTAATGGAAGGATTCCATCAAAGGTTGGGGTGATTGGACAGCATTGCCTACATCAGAAGCTTGTGGATCATGTCTATATGATTTGCTGGTCTTGTTCAGTGCATGGTTATACAATAGGGTTAGTGTTATAGATTTGTCACCTACTCTGCATAGGGACTGATCAGTGTCATCATTAGGGAAAGTTGCACAGATTTGTTAACAGCACATAGAAGCTTACTCTCCAGATAGTCAATATGTTTTCCAACAAATAAATGACTTTTCAAGTGCAATCATTGTTGACATGCAGGTCAACTGGATGTTTGGCTGCTTCCAGGTCTCACCAGTGGCTCAGCTGTTAGCATTTTTTTGCTTTTTGCATCAGCAGTTTGTGTTTTCAACTCCCCCCTCAGGGACTGGAGCACAAACTCTCAGCTGATACTCCAGGGTGGTTGTGCTGAGAGAGTACAGCCCTGTTGGACTTTAGACGGATCATTAAACCAAGCCTCTAAAGTAAATGTAAAAAATCCCATGATATTATTCCAAAGAAGGAGCTCTCCCTCGTGACCTGGTCAATATTTTCTCTCTCTTATCACAATGAACTTTTTTTTCTTGCAGCTGATGGTTTTTGATTTTATTTATTTATTTATTTATTGGGGCAGTGCGGAATATTGTCCTTCCGGCACTTTGAGCCACTCTGCCCAGCAATCCCCAATTTAATCCTCGCTTAATCATGGGGCAATTTACAATGACTAATTAACCTATCAACCGGTAGGTCTTTCGACTGTGGGAGGAAACTGGAGCACCCTGAGGAAACCTACGTGGTCACAGGGAGAACGTACAAATTCCTTCCAGGCAGAGGTGGGAATTGAACCTGGGTCTCTGATACTGTAAAGTATTGTGCTAACCACTATGCTTCTGTGCCACCCACCGACGTACCTAAATTGGCAGTTGTATTACAATGAGCTCACTTCAGAAGTCTTTTATTGGCTGTGAGATATAGTAAAATTATGGAAGATATTCTTCCAGGAAAATTATACCAACATTGTGGATCTGACAAGCTCAGTTCTGTTGTATGTGGCAAAGTGTGGAATGAATCAGATGTTATGCCCAGACTCCCTTCCCTGCATCACCACCATCATCCTTCTAGGAACCACATGAAGCAGCTCAACCATACTCCTTGCAGAATTATGAAGATAGAGAGATGGAGTAATCTGAGTGTTAGAAAGCCTGCCCCATTTTCACTTGGCTGTATTATGATCCCTACAGTCGCCCTTCAGTGTAACTCAACCCATGACTTCACTTTCAACACACCATGGTGTTTATGTTACTAGGATTAGTGATCCTGGAGTGTGGACTAACGATCCAGGGAATTCTGAGTTCCAATCCCATTGCGCCAATTTGTGAGGCTGAATTCAGTTTAATTTAAATGGAAGTATGAATTGTTACGTTATCAGGGATTGCGAACATTATGGTAAAATGAAATTCTAGTCCCTTTTAAACAAGCCACTTCATAAAAGCAGGCAAGCCTGGGCCATGCAGTAAGTGTTGGTCTAGTCAGTAGCTGTCCCATACTGTAAATGAAGGAAATAAACCATTATAATTCTGCTTTTGTGAAACACAATTTGATGGGTTCTTTTTAATAGAATTGCTGGCTGATAACAACCTTGCCTATTGATGGTAACATCTTCAGAACATATGAATTGAAAAATAAAGTGGAGAATTAAACATAGAACTGAATTTGGTACCTGGAGAAAGCAAATCGTATTCTTGATGAGAGACACTTGGTCGGAGTCCTTTGGTTCATATGAATCCTTTTTGAAACGGTAATGCAATATAGAATGGGGAAAGGCACACACCTCCTATAACCACATTACATTACAATTCCTGCACTGTGCTGACTGTGGTATTTCTAGTTTAAACAGCCATCCAAGGAGCCTCTCAGAACAAAACAGCCCAAACTGTTCTTGATGTTGCGGTCAATTTTATGCTACAAACCTGACTGCTAGCTTTCTGTTAAGTGGCACTGCCATTACATTGTGCAGGATATTTTTCTTCGACATCAGGGAATGAAGAATTTCAAAGGACCTGCATGGACTGGATTCAATCCCAGTAACTATTCAAATGCTTACCCTTTAAATTTTTCCACAGCAAGGATCCGCTCTTTCAGCAGCCTTATAAGTCACAATTTTAAGAAAACTATACAGGTTATTGTTGTTGCGTACCTAATGCAGAGCAGAACCCAGTGTGATTGTACTAAAATAGCACACTCAGCAATACCAGGGAGAGAATAAAAGAGTGTTTTATACTTTATTTAGCTTTGCTTCCCCTCACAGAGTTAAATATTCCACAAATACCCCCACATCAACCATTCAGCCTTTCTCAGCTATTTAAGTAAATTGGTACACAGGATTGTTCTTGTACCATTTTATGCAAAACATCTGCTACCTAATTATTGCATTGTGTAACTGATAGTTACATCGATTTTACTTTGTTTTGGTCAATAGACAGTAATACTGTGCATTCTGCAAAGCCGCATGATCCTTTGGAATCCCTATCTGGTGAAGTGGGATAAAATTAAGGCTTGTATCTTCATGCACAGATGCACTTGGATTTTAAGTGCCATCTCTAATCAGAATAAGGTTCAATATCACCTGCATATGTCGTGAAATATGTTAACTTTGCAGCAGCTGTACAAAACAATATGTGATGATATAAATAGTAAATTAGCGTAAGTATATATACAGTAAATAGTAAATGTTCTTCATTCTGCTACACCATTCAATAAGCTAACAACTGATCTTGTACTTTGCCTCTGCTCTTCCGCCTCATACGCTCATCTTCTGATTCAAGTACGCTGCATTTTGCAGATTTAAATATTAACTACGTTAGTGGTCTGAACATTACAGTGCCTCAGAATTAAAGTGATCGAGTCTGCATGAAGTTTCCACATTCTCTCGGTAAACAGCTTGAAGTCCTCTGCGTGCTCTGGTTTCCTCCCACAGCCTGAAAAAAAAGCGTGTAATTTGTAAGTTCAATGGCCGCTGTAAATTGTCCTTAGTTTAGGAGTGTGGTAGAATTGGTGAGATTTTTTTAAATATCTATTGACATACAGCATACAGCAAAGGTCCCTTCAGACCTTTGAGCCACGCCACCCAGCAGTCCCGCAACTTAATTCTGGCCCAATCACAGGGCAATTTACAATGACCATCTAACCTATCAACTGATACATCTTTGGATGGTGAGAGGAAACCGGAGAACTCGAAGAAAACCCACCTGGTCACAGGGAATATGTACAAACTCCCTACAGGTAATTGAACCCAGGTCACAGGTACTGTAAAACATTGTGCTAACCATTACGCTACCATGCTGAATGTGGGGCGAATGGATCACAGATGAAATTAGTGAGGAAATTGGATTGGTTCTTGAGTTAGCATGGACTGAAAGGCCTCCAGTATCCCAAAGAAATATGGAATGTGAAAATGCCTGACTGCAAGATGAGTTATGTGGTGCAAAGTGAAGACAACTCTAACAGCTTTGCATGTGTGTGTCGTGTTGTAACCAGATTTAACGTGGTATGCTTTGTTGAGAGAGGACCCTCTCAGATATCTGACACTAACAACCATCCATGAAGTTCTGCAAAATGTCTGGAGCCATGACTCCAAGACAAGGCAGCATCAGATTCAAGCCCTGCATAAGCAGCCATGGCGTTAAGGTGCTTGTCCAACTGGGCAGGTTAGGGTCATAGAGTTAAACAACATGGAAATGGGCCCTTCAGCTTAACTGGTTCGAGCTGAACTGGATAACCATCTAATCCAGTCCCAATTGTCCATGTTTGACCCACATCCCCCTAAGCATTTCCTATCCAAGTATCTGTCCAAGTAACTTCTACATGTTGTTAAACTACCTGCCTTAATCACTTTCTCTGGCAAGGTTGCAGCCATTGCGGTCAAACATACCCTTACAGAATGCAGCTCATGCAACTTTGCAGCTGAGGTTAGCATGCAATCATTCAGATTCACAGCCTTGTGTTGTACAACATGATTCAGGGAATCGCAGGTTGATTGTCAACAACAATGAACTCAGAGCTTAATTTTTTAGGAGTTTGCTGGAAGGTGTTTGGGTTTTTACTTCTGAAGGCAGTGCTCTATGCTGTGCCCCTTTATCCTTTTGATGTTGGGCTGAGGCAGTCTGTCCCTGGATGTAATTATCAGCTCTGATCTCAGCTGGTACCTAATGGGAAGACTCTGTAATTATTCAGCTGGGGACCAGTTTATTTCCATTGTATTGCAAGCCCTGGTGTACAAACACTATGCCTGGCAGTGCAGCACAGAGCACTATACCCTGCGGGCTGTATCTTGCTTCTCAGAGATCAGACTCATGATTAAGGCAAGCAGAGCTGTTTGTGACATTTCAGCAACAGGCAAAGGGAGAAGAAACTGACAACAGATATCTCTCCACAAGGAAAAGTAGATAACCCAGGAGAGATTCGTACACTTCCTCGCAATGACTTAAATGCTACACTGAGGAGAAGTGGCTGGCCTTGAAGTGTAACAAAGAGATCAACCAGAAGGAATGGAACAGGAAGTCTTAATCACCATTTGGGGGTAAACAGCAAAGCAATTTTCTTCATGTTTACATAAGAAATATTGATGTGTAGCATCAATTCCAAAAGCATTATTCGATTATTTCACTGGTTGCCGCAACACATCTTGGTTTCATTCTATTGTTGACTTCAAAATGGTCTTCAGGGCATTCATTTTGATAGGAACTACTATACATATTACCCAGCTACACCCGGGGAAGTGCACAATATCAACATGTGGGTAAATGTAAGGCGGTGAAATGATACTGAATTTGTACAACATATTAGCTGGAAATATGTTTGCCTGAATCACAGGCACCAAGAAAACCTCTTATGATTTTGCCTTTAAGCCAGGAAGCTGTGAGATCCAGCCTCCTTGTCAAGATTTGAGTTCATAATCTGAGTTGACAGTTCAAGCGGTGGGACAGCTAAACTGTCGAGGTTCAGGTGGGCGTTTTCAAGTGCTTCCATCAGAATACCTAGCCCACTTTGAAGAAGAGCAGAGGAGGAGGTTTCCCAAGTTTCCAGGCCAGCCTATTTTCCTCATAATAGATCATTAAAACAATTAGCTGGTCATTATGTCATTGATGCTTCAGAGTCAGAATCTGAATCAGGTTTAATATCACCGGCAGATGTCGTGAAACTTGTTAAATTTGCCGCAGCAGTAAAATGTAATACATGATAATAGAAAATAAACTGAATTACAGTAAATATATATATATATATATATATATATAAAGTTAAATAAGTAGTGCAAAATCAGAAATAAAAAAGTAGTGAGGTCCTGTTCATGGGTTCAATGTCCATTCAGAAATCAGATGGCAGAGGGGAAGAAGCTGTTCCTGAGTCATTGAGTGTGTGCCTTCGGGCTCCTTCACCTCCTTCCTAATGAAAGCAATGAGAAGAGGGCTTGCCCTGTCCTGGGTGAAGTGGGTCGTTAATGATGGATGCCACCTTTTTGAGGCATCGCTTCTTGGAGATATCTTGGATACTAGGGAGGCTGGTGCCCGTGATAGAGCGACTAAGTTTACAACCCTCTGCAACTACTTTGCTCCTGAACAGTACCACCCCACCCCTGCCCTCCACACCAGACAGTGATGCAACCAGTTAGAATGTTCTCCATGGAATAGCCGTAGAAATTTGCGAATGTTTTACGTGACAAACCAAACTTTCTCAAACTCCTGATGTATTATAGCCACGGGAGTCTCTGCACACAATATGACAGTTCAGCCTCCTCTGTCGCAAAAGTAGTTTGTTTAGAGAACTCGAAAAGTGTCATAAAAGGTGACTAATAAAACCAAGATGTCCTTGCATTTTCATTAACTCAGGGAAAGATAAAAAGTACAGCAGTGATTCGATGAGCTGTTGCATAAGCAGACAATTAACTTCTCTCTTTATTTCAAACCTAGATAATTAGATGAGTTGACCTTAGCATTTTCTGGTGTTTGATAATAGAATGAAAGCTTTGAGCATCCTTGCACATCCTAGCCTGTGGTCATATCTAAAACTTTCCTCAAATTTATACCAATGTCTTTATTTCAGTTTAGGCTTCAAGCCAGCAAATGGATTATTTTTCCATACTTGGTCCAGTTAGTTTGCTCTCCGTTGGACTTATTTTTAAGATGTTCAAGCTTCATTGAATATTCAGTTGTTATGTTTGGTGAGTTCTCACTTGGGAGTGAGGCTCATGACACTGAAGGGTGAGCATGGGCCATCTGCTTGGGGGTCATAATGGTCACCATCCTGATTGCAGGCATTCATTGGGATCATGTGACAATGATCACATGAAATCAGATCACATATTGGCACTCAACTGATGTGGGTTGAGTCTTCCCCAATAGACACATTGATTATGTTTTTTATGCCTGTTTTTCTTGTGTACAAATAAGAATGAGAGGAGATGAGATGTGAGAGAGAGGGAAGGCAAGATAGGTAGCCATGGGTAACATAGTGGGCAACCAAAGGCCAAAAGGTAGGGAAAACTAGGTCTGACTGAAAAAAGGTGAGGGGGAAGCAACTGTTGCAGAGATATGGGGCATTCTCTTCCCCTCCACTCCCCGACCCTGTCTTCCCATCCTCCATTCTGCCTTTGACTCTCACCGCATGCATTAACTGATTCATGATTATTCCTATCTCACTAACAAGGCTAAGCTCTGTGTGGCAGTAGGGAGAGTACTGGTACAGATTGCATTACTGATATCCTCTTGAACATGAGTGCAGGGTTTTGGGAGGAGAGAAGAACTCTATAAAAGAGCATTGCTGAGGAGGACACTTAAAGCCTGCCAACTTCTCATGTAATCATTTAATAGCCTTTTCTTAATCACTTATCATTCAATAAGGGAAATTTATCAATTGTACGCTTCCAATGCAGATCCATGCTGAAGGAGTATATATTGGCGCTAAGAATGTAGGAACATGATCTTAACTTTCCGGCTAGTTCTTCCTGCTGGAAACACTAGATCATCAGTGTGATTAGATTCTATCCTCTACCCAATTCTAGTGTCTCCACTATTCTATCTGATGTACACAGCTGCAGTACACTGTATTTGCACCCATTTTAATAGAAAGGCTCCTTATGACATTCAATTGCTTGGTCAATGAAAGATTGCTTCAAATTAGCAACTTTTGAGCTTTTGCCTACATTAATTGCTTCCAGTTAATGATCTGGGCTAATAATTTAAAGAACAATGCACCAGAATGCCTTCTGGTTTTGATAATAGTTAAGGATTAAGGATGTCAGTCCAATGTTTTATCTTTCTTTTTCTTATATGTTCATCTTTTATAAGTCTTCACCGCTGAGCTCAGGTACCATGGCAACCTCTTAAACACTGCATGACAACCAGTATCATATCCGTTGTCTAGTTTCACGGCACTCAGAGCCTTCAAAGCTTTACAAACATTGCCGTAACTTTTAGTGACAGTTTCACCGGAGAAGGTGATAATTTATTGTTAAAATGAACATGTCCAAATGTAGTTGGCATGGGCTGATCAACCAACAGGGAGCTGATGACAAATGGCCAAATAGGTTGGCATTTAGAGCTCTGACTACACAGTAGGGGTGACCTTACCTCACAAGATGCCAATGCATCCACCTTTACTGTATATCCCTAATCCTTACATTGCAACCTTTCCTGTTTTAGTTTTGATTTTCTGGCTTTCTTTATTCTTAAGCTCTCAGTTGTTATTGGTGTATAGTTTTGAAAATCATATCACTCCTGGGAATAGCAGGGAGGGTGCTGTGGACAACATGGACCAGTTGATCTTAAGGGCCTGGTTCCATGCTGTATAACCCGATAATTCTAATTCCATGACTCTTCCCTCAATATTCTTTCTACCCTATTTGAAGATCATGGTTGTATGCGATATTGAACCAGACACCCACTGGTAAAGGCAAAGATTGATTCTGAGCACACATAAGTCACTTGCCATGGAAGTCTTCACAGCAGAGCCCTTTCCTGTCCCAATAAACACATTCTTGCAGTCATTATCCATGTCAATCTTTTCCACTCTAAAACAATCTGCTGGAGGCACTTAGTGGGTCGAGCAGCATCTGAAGGAGGAAGGGAATTGTGGACAATTTGGTTGGAACCCTGCATCAATCCTGTTTTACAATAAAACTAATCTTTTAAAAAAAGATGAGAGCTGCTTATATTGGATAGAAGGATGTCTCAGCACCCTTAACAGCCAATGGGGCATTGTCATTCTTGTAACGTATAACCAATGAAAGTCAATGCACATAAATCAAGTTCCCTGACAATCAGTTTTAGTGACACTAATGAGTGGTAAGTAGTGATCAGAACACCTTTAGGATAATGAGCAGATTTTCTGTAATATTGGATGTTACTCCTATTAGTATACAGCTGTAGTTCATTTTCTTTTGTATGTTAGTTTAAATGGAGCAGGAACCTAGCCGCAGCCCTGGCCCAACTCTGGAGCCAGGCTCCAACAGCACGCCCATTTGTATACTGGACTTCTGGTGCACATTCCAGTCTAATGAGTTGTCCATGCTGGGATCATCAGGATTTCTGAACAATCAGATGCCAGATTATCAGACTTTTATTTTGATATCCTCTATTTCATTCCAGAAGGAGAGAGAATAAATTATTTAATATTAAACTGTAGAAATTCTGCAGATGTTGGAAATCCAAAGCAACACGCACAATGCTGGAGGAACTCAGCAAGTTATGGAAATTTCTGGCATCTGGTCCCTTCCTTTCCAGTCCTGAAGAAGGGTCTCGGCCCGAAACATCAACTGTTTAT
The DNA here is from genome assembly GCF_963921235.1 of Mobula hypostoma. Taxonomy (NCBI): domain Eukaryota; kingdom Metazoa; phylum Chordata; class Chondrichthyes; order Myliobatiformes; family Myliobatidae; genus Mobula; species Mobula hypostoma. The sequence goes on from NC_086118.1 coordinate 9,336,838, forward strand.
TCGTTTCCATAGATGCTGCCTGACTTACTGAATTATTTAATATTTTTCAGTTTAACAAAGTTACAAGACCTGCTGCTGTCAATACACAGAATTTGGACATATTGAGCCTGATAAACATCAGGTAGTAACATAGGAAATCAGAGCTCCAGAGAAGTAGCTTTTATGCCATTTTCCCCTCAAAATCCACACAATAGAATGTTATTCGATGTATTGAAATATTTCTTTGGTTCATTCTTATGTCTCTTTTGCCCATCCCAAATCATCCTCTGAATTTACTGGCTTCCTCAGTCATTTCAAGGGGAACTTAAGAGTTAACCATTTGTTGTGTCTGGAATCACAAATACGGCCAGACTACTTAAGGATGGCAAATTTCCTTCCCCAAAGGATATTAGTGATCTGGATAGGGTTTGATGACAGCACAACAGTTTTGCAGACTCTATTACAACTGACTGGCTTTTATTAAAATCCAAGATTTTTAACTGAGTTTAAATTTAGGTTCCTCAGCTGCCTTGCTGGGATTTGAGTTTAGGTCCCCCAGTTGTTAGTCTTGGCCTCTGGAAACTGGAGATCTGTGACATCACCATATTCAGCGCTCCTTTCTGAACTACTTGACAGAGGCTATTAAGGCAACAAGGTAATGGGATGTAGTATTTTTATAAGACTTCTCCATGTATCAGCGGATGGGTAGCCCTGTTGTATTGCAGTACTCTCGCCCACACTCTGCTTTTTCATGATAAGCTCATCAAACTGCTTCAGCAAAAAGAGGGGACTTCTGCATATCAAGCCCATGCTACTGCCTCATTGGGCAATCTTGTCACTCCCATTCTCCTGCTCTGTCCCCATCATTGTGCAAACTATTGTCTCTTCAATTCCCCATTAAGGACATTGATAGGTTTTGTTTCCAGGCCCCTATGAGACAACAAATTCCCATTCTAACTACTCTAAGAGTATTTCACTTACTACTTTACCAAGTAATCTATAGCTCTGCATGTAACATTTGCCCAAAGCACAAAACTGTTCAAGGCAACGCATTCTGTTACAGTCAGGAAGTACCCATCTCCTTGAGTTGGCCATTTGCCAGAGGTTTAGACAATGTCACTAATGGGTGGATGCCGGTCTGGCATTGACCTGATGGGCAGAAGGGCCTGTTTGTGATGTATCTCTATAGTTCCATTATGTAGGAGAGTTCACTTCTTTGTTAAACTACACCTTCCACACAAAGTGTACGTAAGCATCTTTACACCTGATTATTAAACAATGCAGTCAGAGGACATCTGCAAGGACATTTCAAAAGTCACTGGACTATCTTAGGCTCGAGATCCTGAAAGAAACCAGATATGGATAGACAGTAGTGCTGCAAATCTTTGTAATATTCCAACCAACATAATTGCCTGTGTTTTGAACTCTTCTCAACAGGAAGTCAGCCTGAGAGGACTGGATCACTGAATTCTGTGGTAAGATGAGTAGTCGTTAATATGAATTGATAGGTTGGTTGTCAGGCTTGAATGAGTTTTGCATGCGCTAACACAAAACAAATGAGCATATGTTCTTGTAAATAAGTAAATTGTTGCACACAAAGGAGACTCCTTCATCTTGTGTGAGTAATGCTCACACAGATTTTCTCTCTCTCACCCAGTAATGAGATACCACTGTAGTATTCAGTTACCATGCTTGCAGAATGTTAGTTTTGCATAAAATTGCTGTTTTATTTTCCCTTTCATTAGTCTGCCTGTTGTTTGCAGCTTTGAAACTGGATGCAGTTTTTTTTTATGATGTAATTATAGAAGTTGGATAAGAAGATTAGAGCCATCTCCCCTGAGTGCCTTGCCTTCATCACATACACAGCTACCCAGCATCCAAAATATTCATCTGCTAAAGCGCTGAGCTTTCAGACTTCATCCTGATAGCTTCTAAGTTAATTGAGTGACCAACTCAAAGCCACTGTAAACCCTTCCTGGGAAGTGCAAGGCTGTAAGAAAGTCCAGAAAGGGAAAGCATCCAGTTAATCCTTTAGCTGAACTAATGGACTAACTTTCAAGGACTTTACAACTCATGTTCTCAATATTATTTATTACTTATTCATTTATTATTATCGTTTTCTTTTTCTTTTTGTATTTTCACATTTTGTTGTCGTTTAGCACATTGGTTGTTTGTCTTTGTTTGCGTGTAATTTTCCATTGATTCTACTGTATTTCTTTACTATATTAATATATACTGTGAACACCTGCAAGAAATGAGTCTCATGGTTGTATTTGATGATATATGTACATTGGTAATAGATTTACTTTGACTTTTGACTTTAGTAGCATATCTACACTAACCAAAATGTAATTAACTATTGACGAAATCAAGAATATGTTTTGTCCTCTAGTTCCTCTCCTACCCCTGGCTTTGAAACTCCACTTAAGAAAATGTCATACCAAGATTTTTAATTTGTAATGACATTACAACTATCGATGTTTATTAGTATTATCTTGTATAACTGCAGGATTTCCATGCATCAATAGTTTAATGCAGAAATCTCAAAGTTACTGTCAGTGATTCAGCTGTTCTCTGCAGGCTGCTCTCAAGGCAGTCTTCTCCTCCGCAATTAAGGGAAGTTAGTTAAATTGATGAAAATTTCAAGTATTTACAAACTAGTCCTCTGCAACATCCCTGTAATGTTGTTGTATAATAAGCTTTTAATAGCATGCTAAGCCAGCATGACTGCTTAACAAACTTCCAGGCCTTAAAAGTCTTATTTTGTACATGTGGATTGTAATGCCTTGACATTATTATTTCAAAATATAACGGATGTTGAGGAAGTAAAAGAAAACATTTTGCTAATGATTTATTTATGATATTTGGGCATCAAATATAAGCTTTAGTGAAATTTCCAAACTTTATTTTGTGATGAAGCACCAATAAAATATTAACTCAAGCTCATGATATTTTTGTTGCTTGCTGACTTGCTCTCCTTGACAGTTCTTCAATGGGGCTGGCTGCAGAATCTTTGACACCCAGGGTGGTATGGAACTTTTCCCTGACAGCAACTAATAAAGAGATATCCACCAAGGCTGCTTGATCTTAGTGGAAGTTCCATTTGTTACCAGGTCCACCTGTCATCACTTAACTTCTGACTCTAAAACTAAAGGCAAAATTGATGGCTTTCCTGCTGCCACCAAGGAAATGGTCTGAGAGAAAAGGAACCTGATAAGTACTCATTCCATTCACAGCCCAGTAACTAATGTTTGCTTGTACTTCAAAGGACAGCTAAGAATGCGTATAGAATAGGGGTTTCTTTTGATGCATTACTTTATACTTTATTGTCGCCAAGCAATCGATACTAGAACGTACAATCATCACAGCGATATTTGATTCTGCGCTTCCCGCTCCCTGGATTACATATCGATAGTAAATATTTAAAATTTAAATTATAAATCATAAATAGAAAATAGAAAAATGGAAAGTAAGGTTGTGCAAAAAAACCGAGAGACAGGTCGGGATATTTGGAGGGAACGGCCCAGATCCGGGTCAGGATCTGTTCAGCAGTCTTATCACAGTTGGAAAGAAGCTGTTCACAAATCTGGCCATACGAGTCTTCAAGCTCCTGAACCTTCTCCCGGAGGGAAGAGGGATGAAAAATGTGCTGGCTGGGTCGGTCGTGTCCTTGATTATCCTGGCAGCACTGCTCCGACTGTGTGCGGTGTAAAGTGAGTCCAAGGATGGAAGATTGGTTTGTGTGATGTGCTGCGCCGTGTTCACGATCTTCTGCAGCTTCTTTCGGTCTTGGACAGAACAACTTCCATACCAGGTTGTGATGCACCCTGGTAGAAAGCTTTCTACGGTGCATCTATAAAAATTAGTGAGAGTTTTAGGGGACAGGCCAAATTTCTTTAGTTTTCTCAGGAAGTAAAGGCGCTGGTGGGCCTTCTTGGCAGTGGACTCTGCTTGGTTGGATCAAGTCAGGTCATTTGTGATAATGACCCCAAGGAACTTAAAGCTTTTGTCCTGTTCCACTTGCACACCACCGGTGTAAATTGGGTCATGCAGTCCGCTACTCTTGAAGTCAACAACCAATTCCTTTGTCTTGCTGACATTGAGGGATAGGTTATTGTCTTTGCACCATGCCACCAGGTTCTTAATTTCCTCTCTGTACTCAAACTCATCATTACCCGAGATATGGCCTACAATTGTTGTGTCATCAGCAAACTTATATATTGAGTTTGATGGAAACTTGGCTACACAATCATGGGTGTACAGTGAGTACAGCAGGGGGCTGAGTACACAGCCTTGTGAGGCACCAGTGCTCAGAGTGATTGTGAGCTTGTCCCCTGTTTTTACAGCCTGGGTCCTGTCTGTGAGGAAATTGGAGATCCATTATCAATTGACATTGTGAGAAGCTGACATAGAATTTACTGTAAGCGGACAAGGCTCATGCTTAACAGGAAATTTAATCCATCTGTATACCTCCCCATATTGTGGCCCACATTGCAAAGATCCAGTGAAGACTTGATGGGCTGAGTGGTCTCTTGCTATGTACTATAGTTCGATGGTGCTTGAAAATAGGTGCCGAGGGGTTGTCAGGGGTAAGTTTTTCACACAGAGTGTGGTGGGTGCGTGGAATGCACTACCGGTGGCAGTGGTGGAGGCGGATACAATAGGGTCTTTTAAGAGCCTCATAGATAGGGACATGGAGCTTAGAAAAATAGAGAGCTATGCGCTAGGGAAATTCTAGACAATCTCTAGAGTAGGTTACATGGTTGACACAACATTGTGGGCCGAAGGGCCTGTAATGTGCTGTAGATTTGTATGTTCTATGATATGGCCAGGAATGGAACTGCCACTCATTCAGTGTGATCTGCACAAGGCACAGGTATTGCCATTTCCCCTCGATTTTCCATTGGTAGAATTTAACATTGACAGGACTATATTTGATAAACAGGGCATTGCTAGCATTAAAATAACACTAAGTGAAATGTTCCGGCTTTTCTTGGAACAATGCAGTTATTCCCTTTGAAATGTAGTGCCTCTAATTTGACAGAGTAAATATTTTCCTCTTCACTGGGAAAGACAGCAATGGATATAATTGTATTGCTTAAACATCTCTGGAGTAAACAAGGACACAAATATCCTAACAGCTTCTATTTAATCTGAGCATTTATCATCTGGCTCTGAGTCAAAGATGGGCATTATACAGTAGACTACATGATCCTCCCCAGCACCTCCTCTCTCCCAGCCCTCACTGTCACAGCTCCATTAGAGAGAACATAATGTGAAAGTTGCCACAGGAGCACTTGTGATTATTGATGAGACAATCTGGAAGATGAAACTCATCACAGTAAGCTATTATCTCATTTGTAGCCTGGTTTTATTTTCCTTCTCATTTTACATATGAATTAGGAGCAGGAGCAACTTCAATCATTGTTTGAACCTGCAGTACAGTATATTCAGTGAGATCATGGCTAATCTGGTACCTTGCACATGAATCTCCATCATAGTCAATGGTCAGAATTCTATCAATGTGCCTTCAATATACTCAATGTCTGAGCAACCACAATTCCCCATGATCAAAGTTTTCAAAGAGTTACAGCCTTCTAGGCAAAAAAAGTCTTTCTGAATTCATTCATATGAATGACTGGAAGATGTAATCAGTCAGAATCTTACAGTAAATTAATATTTTTAAAAAGCACTGCAAACACACACAAAATGCTGGAGGAACTCAGTAGGTCAGGCAGCATCTGTGGAAATGAATAAACAGATTGCGTTTCAGGCCGAGACCCTTGTTCAGGACTGAAAAGGAAGGGAGGAGATGCCAGAATTATAAAGTTTGGGGGAGGGGAAGGAGACTAGCTGGAAGGTGACAAGTGAAGCCAGGTGGGTGGGAAAGGTCAAGGGCTGGAGAAGAAGGAATCTGATAGGAGAGGAGAGTGGACTGCAGGAGAAAGGAAAGGAGGAGGGGACCCAGGGGAAAGTGAAAGGCAGGTGAGAAGAGGCCAGAGTGGGGAATAGAAAACGAGGGGAGGGGGAGGGAATTTCTTTTTACTGAAAGGAAAAATCAATATCATGCCATCAGGTTGGAGGCTACCCTGACAGAATACAAGATGTTGCTCCTCCACTCTGAGGGTAGCCTCATCATGCCACAAGAGAACGCCATGGAACAAAATGTTGGAATGGGAATGGGAATCAGAATTAAAATGTTTGGCCAACGGGAATTTCCACTTTTGGTGGATGGAGTGGAGGTGCTCGACAAAGCAGCCCCCCAATTTACAACAGGTCTCACAAATGCAGAGAAACCGCAGTGGGAGCACGCTACACGATAGATGACTTCAACAGATTTACAGGTGTCGCTTCACCTGGAAGGACTGTTTGGGGCATTGAATGGAGGTGAGGGAAGAGGTGTAGGGGCAGGTGTAGCACTTTGGCCACATGCAGAGATATATGCCAGGAAGGAGATTACTGGGGAGGGACAAATGGACAAGGGAATCGCGGAGGGAGTGATCCCTGTGGGAAGAGGTGTGGAGGGGGAAGGTAAAGATATGTTTAGCGGTAGGATCACTTTGGAGATGAGGAGGATGATTTATTGGATGCGGAGGCTCAAACCTAATGCAGAACCTAAAATAAAGACATAATTATTGATCAGGTGGTCTGGTTTGTACATTGCCTGCAGCCCTCCAACACGTTTCTTCTTGGATAAAGTACATCCAGCAGGTTTCTAGCCTTCTGGATATTTTTAGTTTTATCTACCCTTTCCTAGGTGCACGAATGTCAAGTACAGCATTCTTGGCTGATGAGCCGGCTATAATTGAAGAACACAACATCTACAATGGACTTTACGTAAGAGACCAAGCCGCGGATGGTCTCACAACCAGCACATCAGATCAAAGCTCTGCCAGTAAGACCATATCTACCGATAAATGGTGGTGTTCCATCATCTTCAATGATGGAAAATGCAAATATAAAGGCTGAATCATTTGCAACCTTATTCAGCCAGAAGTGTCAGGGCGATGATACAGCATTTCTTCAGCAGTTTGAATGGGGCACAACTGCGCAAGCACATGAAAGTCGGCCTGTGAGACAGTGGGAGAGTTTAAAAGTGAGCAGGTTAACGGAGCAGGCGTCGTAGGAGCGGGCAAGGGAGTAGTGGGAGACAGAGTAGGAAGGCTTTGGCTCGAGAGGCTTCGACGACCAGAGGCTGAGGACGAGCTTGCTCCCAGTGAGGTAAGGCCAGGTCTGCGCAGGCGCGTGACCGCAGAGCGCAGAAGGCTTAAAAAGAACACTGCCATAGCCAATGGGCGGTGGAGTGAGAGGGTGCAGAGTGATGGGGCTTAGGCGGAAACAGAAAGAGACTTCCTGCGACTGTTGAGTCTCATAGTAAAGCAGTAAGTTACAGGTTTATTTATTTAGTAATAACAGTAGCATTAGAGGTATTCATCTAGGATTAGTGTTGTGCTTGGAGCACCAGATGTGGGGACCTTGGGGGTCTCCCAGCCACCCCAAGAATTACATCTGCACCAGGTGCATTGAGACGAGGCTCCTTAAGGACCATGTTAGGGATCTGGAGCTGCAACTTGATGACCTTCAGCTAATTAGGGAAAGTGAAGAGGTGATTGAAAATATCTATAGAGAGATAGTGGAGAGCACTTCTCTGACAGTCCCCCTCAGAAACTGATATATCGTTTTAGATACTGTTGGAGAGGTTGACCTGACAGAGGAAGACCACAGCAAATAGGACTCTGGCACTCTGCCCAGTGCCGTGATCAAGAGAGCAAGGAGAAATGCAGAATTATGGGGGGTTCCATAGTGAGGGTAATAGACAAGAGATTCTGCGAGCCAGACAAGGATACCCAGATGGTGTGTTTCCTCCTGGTGCCAGGGTATGGGATGTTTCAGATCAGGTCCAGAGTATTCTGAGGAGAGAGGGCGAGCAGCCAAAAGTCTTGGTACATGTTGGTACCAATGACATAGACAGAAAAAGAGAGGAGGCCCTGAAGGAAGATTACTGGGATCTAGGAAGAAAATTGAAAAGTTGGACCTCCAGAGTAATAATCTCAGGATTACTGCCTGAGCCACGCGCTAATGAAGGTAAGAATAGCAGAATTAAGCAGATGAATGTGTGGCTAAGTAACTGGTGCAGGGGGCAGGGCTTCAAATCCTTGGATTATTGAGATCTATTTTGGGGGAGGTATGATTTATACAAAAACGATGGGTTACACCTGAACTCAAAGGGTACTAATATCCTGGCCGGAATGTTTAATATAGCTGTTAGGGAGGGTTTAAACTAAGTTGGCAGGGGGAAGGAAACCAGGGTGTTAGTGTCGAGGAAGAGGAAAACAGAAATAAGTCAAAGATACTGTGCAGCAAAGATGGCAAGAAGGACAGGCAGGTGAAAAGCCAGGATAATTTGCTGTGCGATAGAAATATAGCAAAATCGGTAACAGATTCTGATCTAAATGTACTGTACTTAAATGCACGCAGCATTAGAAATAAAGTGGATGACCTTGTTGTACAGCTACAGGTTAAAAGATATGACATTGTGGCCATCACTGAGTTATGGCTAAATGATGGATATGATTGGGAGCTGAATGTCCAAGGATACACGGTGTATCGGAAAGATAGAAAGGTAGGTAAAGAGGGTGGTGTGGCCCTGATGGTAAGCAACGATATCAAATCACTACAAAAAAGGGATATAGGATCAGAAGTAGGATCCTTATGGGTCAAGTTAAGAAATGGCAAGGGTAAAAGGACCAGTTATATACAGACCTTCAAACAGCAGCCAGGATGTGGACTACAAGTTACAGTTGGAAATAGAAAAAGCGTGACAGAAAGAAAGTGTCAAGATAATTATGGGGATTTTAATATGAAAGTGGATTGGGAAAGTCAGGAAGGTACCGGATCTCAGGAGAGGGAGTTTGTAGAATGCCTACAGGATGGCTTTTTGGAGCAGCTGGTCCATAAGCCCACCAAGGGATTGGCTGTTTTGGATTGGGTGCTGTGTAATGAACCTGAGGTGATTAGGGAGCTGGAGGTAATGGAACCCCTTGGAAGTAGTGATCATAATATGATTGAGTTCAGTTTCAAATTTGAAAAGGAGAAGCTGGTATCAGATGTATCAATATTTCAGTGGAACAAAGGAAATTACAGTGATATGAGAGAGAAACTGGCCCAAGTAGATTGGAAAAGTAAGCTAGATGGAGGGACAGTAGAGCAGAATTGAATGAAATTCCTACAAGAAATAAGGAAAGTTCAGGAAAAATATATTCCAAGAAAAAAGAAAATCATGAATGGAAAAATGGCACAAATGTGTCTAACGAGAGAGGTTAAGGCTAAAATAAAAGCAAAAGAGACGGCGTACAAGGAAGCAAAAATTAGTGGGAAAACTGAGGACTGGACAACTTTTAAAAACTTACAGAAGGAAACTAAGTAAGTTATTAGGAAAGAAAAGATGGATTATGAAAGGAAGTTGGCAATTAACATTAAAAAGGATACTAAGAGTTTTTTTTAATATATGAAGAGTGAAAGAGTGACGTGGGTAGATTCATTACATAGAAACATAGAAAATAGGTGTAGGAGTAGGCCATTCGGCCCTTCGAGCCTGCACCGCCATTCAGTATGATCATGGCTGATCATCCAACTCAGAACCCTGTACCAGCCTTCCCTCCATACCCCCTGATCCCCGTAGCCACAAGGGCCATATCTAACTCCCTCTTAAATATAGCCAATGAACTGGCCTCAACTGTTTCCTGTGGCAGAGAATTCCACAGATTCACCACTCTCTGTGTGAAGAAGTTTTTCCTAATCTCGGTCCTAAAAGGCTTCCCCTTTATCCTCAACTGTGACCCCTCGTTCTGGACTTCCCCAACATCGGGAACAATCTTCCTGCATCTAGCCTGTCCAATCCCTTTAGGATTTTATATGTTTCAATAAGATCCCCCCTCAATCTTCTAAATTCCAATGAGTATAAGCCTAGTTCATCCAATCTTTCATTATATAAAAGTCCTGCCATCCCAGGAATCAATCTGGTGAACCTTCTTTGTACTCCCTCTATGGCAAGGATGTCTTTCCTCAGATAAGGGGACCAAAACTGCACACAATACTCCAGGTGTGGTCTCACCAAGGACTTGTACAACTGCAGTAGTACCTCCCTGCTCCTGTACTCGAATCCTCTTGCTATAAATGCCAGCATACCATTCGCCTTTTTCACTGCCGGGGAGACTTGGTCAGCTTAGGAGAGTGGGCAAAGAAATGGCAGATGAGATACAATGTTGAGAAATGTACGGTTGTACATTTTGGAAGAAGAAATAATCGGGCAGATTATTATTTAGATGGGGAGAAAATTCAAAAATCGGAAGTGCAAAGGGACTTGGGGGTCCTCGTGCAGGATACCCTAAAGGTTAACCACCAGGTTGGATCTGCAGTAAGGAAAGCGAATGCTCCCATCCACTGCTACCAACCTTACAGTTCCCACACCCCGCACTTCCCGTTTCTACCTCCTACCCAAGATCCACAAACCTGCCTGTCCTGGCCGACCTATTGTCTCAGCTTGCTCCTGCCCCACCGAACTCGTTTCTGCTTACCTCGACACTGTTTTATCACCCCTTGTTCAATCCCTTCCGACCTATGTTCGTGACACTTCTCACGCTCTTAAACTTTTCGATGATTTTAAGTTCCCTGGCCCCCACCGCTTTATTTTCACCATGGATGTCCAGTCCCTATATACTTCCATCCCCCATCAGGAAGGTCTCAAAGCTCTACGCTTCTTTTTGGATTCCAGACCTAATCAGTTCCCCTCTACCACCACTCTGCTCCGTCTAGCAGAATTAGTCCTTACTCTTAATAATTTCTCCTTTTGCTCCTCCCATTTCCTCCAAACTAAAGGTGTAGCTATGGGCACCCGTATGGGTCCTAGCTATGCCTGCCTTTTTGTTGGGTTTGTGGAACAATCTATGTTCCGTGCCTATTCTGGTATCTGTCCCCCACTTTTCCTTCGCTACATCGACGACTGCATTGGCGCTGCTTCCTGCACGCATGCAGAACTCGTTGACTTTATTAACTTTGCCTCCAACTTTCACCCTGCCCTCAAGTTTACCTGGTCCATTTCCGACACCTCCCTCCCCTTTCTAGATCTTTCTGTCTCTGTCTCTGGAGACAGCTTATCCACTGATGTCTACTATAAGCCTACCGACTCTCACAGCTATCTGGACTATTCCTCTTCTCACCCTGTCTCTTGCAAAAACGCCATCCCCTTCTCGCAATTCCTCCGTCTCCGCCGCATCTGCTCTCAGGATGAGGCTTTTCATTCTAGGACGAGGGAGATGTCTTCATTTTTTAAAGAAAGGGGCTTCCCTTCCTCCACTATCAACTCTGCTCTTAAACGCATCTCCCCCATTTCACGTACATCTGCTCTCACTCCATCCTCCCACCACCCCACTAGGAATAGGGTTCCCCTGGTCCTCACCTACCACCCCACCAGCCTCCGGGTCCAACATATTATTCTCCGTAACTTCCGCCACCTCCAACGGGATCCCACCACTAAGCATATCTTTCCCTCCCCCCCTCTCTCTGCATTCCGCAGGGATCGCTCCCTACACAACTCCCTTGTCCATTTGTCCCCTCCATCCCTCCCCACTGATCTCCCTCCTGGCACTTATCCGTGTAAGCGGAACAAGTGCTACACATGCCCTTACACTTCCTCCCTTACCACCATTCAGGGCCCCAAACAGTCCTTCCAGGTGAGGCATCACTTCACCTGTGAGTCGACTGGGGTGATATACTGCGTCCGGTGCTCCCGATGTGGCCTTTTATATATTGGTGAGACCCGACGCAGACTGGGAGACCGCTTTGCTGAACATCTACGCTCTGTCCGCCAGAGAAAGCAGGATCTCCCAGTGGCCACACATTTTAATTCCACATCCCATTCCCCTTCTGACATGTCTATCCACGGCCTCCTCTACTGTAAAGATGAAGCCACACTCAGGTTGGAGGAACAACACCTTATATTCCGTATGGGTAGCCTCCAACCTGATGGCATGAACATTGACTTCTCTAACTTCCGCTAGGCCCCACCTCCCCCTCGTACCCCATCTGTTACTCTTTTTTATGCACACATTCTTTCTCTCACTCTCCTTTTTCTCCCTCTGTCCCTCTGAATATACCTCTTGCCCATCCTCTGGGTCATCCCCCCCCCCGTCTTTCTTCCCGGACCTCCTGTCCCATGATCCTCTCGTATCCCCTTCTGCCTATCACCTGTCCAGCTCTCGGCTCTATCCCTCCCCCTCCTGTCTTCTCCTATCATTTTGCATCTCCCCCTCCCCCTCCAGCTTTCAAATCCCTTACTCACTCTTCCTTCAGTTAGTCCTGACGAAGGGTCTCGGCCTGAAACGTCGACTGCACCTCTTCCTATAGATGCTGCCTGGCCTGCTGCGTTCACCAGCAACTTTGATGTGTGTTGCTTGAATTTCCAGCATCTGCAGAATTCCTGTCGAATGCTATGTTGGCATTCATTTCAAGAGGAATAGCGTAAGGAGGTGTTGCTGAGGCTCTATGGGGCACTGGTGAGACCTCATTTGGAATACCGTGTGCAGTTTTGGGTCCCCTGTCTTAGAAGGGATGTTCTGATGTTGGAGAGATTTCAGAGAAGATTTATGAGGATGATTCTTGGAATGCAGGGGCTAACATATGAGGAGCGTTTATCAGCTCTTGGACTGTATTCATTAGGGTACAGAAGAATGAGAGGGGATCTCATAGAAACATTTCGAATGTTGAAAGGGTTGGACAGATTAGATGTGGAAAGGCTGTTTCCCTTGGTGGGTGAGTCCAGGACAAGAGGCCGCATTAGAATTAGAGGGTACCCATTTAAAACAGAGATGAGGAGAATTTTTTTTAGCCAGAGGGTCATGGATTTATGGAACTCATTGCCACATACAGCTGTGGAGGCCCGATCATCGAGGGTGTTTAAGGAGGAGGTTGATAGGTATCAATGGTATTAATGGATATGGGGAAAGAGCTGGAATTGGAAATAGATAGAAGAGTAGTTTAGCTCATGGTGGAGTGGCGGAGCAGACTCAATGGGCCAAATGGCCTACTTCTGCTCCTTTGGCTTGTGATCTTGTGATCTTCTGAGATCTGCTCAGTCACTGAAGTCAGTTCTCATGTAATAACAAGAAACTGCTGAGAGAAGTAGATACAGCAAAAGCCCTGGAACCAGGCAACATCCCAGCTATGGTACTGAAGAACTAGTTGCCAAATTGATAATTTGGCTCAGTACAGTTACAATACTGGCATCTACATGACTGCCTGGAAACTTACCCAGGGATGTCCTGTTCATAGAAAGCAAGACAAAGCCAGACTGGCAAATCATTGCCCAGTTATCTGCTTTCCATCATCAGCAAGGTGATGGTAGCTGTTGTCAACAGTTCAATTAAGTGGTTCTTGGTCACTAGTAACCTGCCCTTTGATGCCTACTTTGGGTTTTGCCACAAACACGCAACTCCAGACCTCGCCACAGCCTTAACGTTACCATAAAGCAAATGGTCAATCTACAAGATGAGGTAGTAGTAAGCCAGCACTTGACCAAGTGTGGTGTCAAAGTATCCTGTCAAAATTATGTTAATAAGCATTGAAGGGAAAGGGCTGGTGGTCAGAGTTATAGAGTAAGTTGGTTGTGCTTGTCGGAGGGTAATCACTCCAGCCCACAGTCATCACTGCCGGGCTTCCCCGGGCACCATTCCAGCTACTTCACCAAAGACCTTCCTTTTATCATAGCAGATGTTCACTGATAATTCCACAATGCTCACTTGTTGGCTGAAACATCTAGGCAAATGCAGCAGGACCAAGTGAATACTCAGACACCCCGCTGATTATGATGTTACATTTGCCCCATGGAAGTACCACACAATGACTGAACCAAACAACAGACAGTATAGAGCCCTGCCCTTGATATTCAATGCCACTGCCATCACCAGCGCCATCCTAGGGGGACACAAGGACCAGAAATTCAACCGGACCAGACACATAAATATCATGGCTGCAAGAGCAGGTCAAAGGCTGGGTACCATTTGGTGAGGAACCACTTCCTAATACCTCATGGCCTTTCCACAATATCAGGAGGATAACTGAATACTCTCTATTTGTCTCGATGAGTATAGTCCCAAAAGTTCTTGAACAGCTTGACACAATCCAGAACAAAGCAACCTGCAGCTCTGGCACACTATCCATGATGCTAAACACTCACTTCCTCCATCACCAGTGCAGAGTGGTCACCGTGTAAATCATCTACAAATCACACCAAGTTACTTGTCTAGACCTCTCCAACAGTGCCTCGTAAACACGCAACCTCTCCCACTAACAAAGACAAGGGAGAACCAACTCCAGCGGGTTCCCCAACAAACCACACACAGTCCTGACTTGGAAATCCAGTCTGCTATCCTCACTGGGTGTAAGTGCTGAAACTCCCTGCAACACCGTGGAAATTCGCTTACCAGAAGGACTTTAGCAGTTCAAGAGGGGGCTCACTACCACCTTTTCAGGGCAATTAGAGATGGGCAGTAAATGCTGGCTTTGTCAGTGATTCCAAAACCCAGAGTGAATATGAGAAAGGTTTATAGAACGGTGCAGCTGGTATGTCCATACTACCCCACACAGAAACAATTTATCCAAATAATCCCAAACCTACCTCCTTCTCCGTCACAACTAAAAATGTTCCTTTCTACATTGATATCCCACAAACATGTGGCTACTCTTCAAAACCCCTCAAATTTTGAATACACTTACCAGACCTCCTTAAGCCTCCTCCAAGGAGGAAAAAAATACCAACTTCTCTAATCTGTGCACAAAGCTGAAACTCCTTGCTGAATCTGTAAATAGTATGGTCTCTTGTGGCAAGGATGGAAGTCATTTGACTCAGCGTGGGCATTCCCTCCATCCATTCAGTGCCACGTTAAGCAGGCAAGGATAATCCATTGAATGAACCAAAATCTCTTTCAAATCAACCCTTTTTAGTCCATCTGCACATTTTGTATATGAAATCTTTATCCTGCTCAAACCTCATAGCAGGAGAAGGAATTAGCTCTTGTTAGTGTTAACAGATGAATTTTTCCAGGTCTCAGATCATGAGAACATGCAAGAAGTAATTTGTCAGAAAGAATCAGTTAATCTCTGAGTTCAGCTCTTTTCAAAACAGAAGAATGGTTTCTTGTTTGTTTAAGGAGAGTTTATAGATCTGCAGCAGTTGAACAGAGATTAATGAGAAGCTTGGAGAATATATGGTGCCCAATGTGTGTTGCTTGTGCTTTGGCGCTAGCAGGACTGACTGAAGCTCCAATCAGTCCTTTGAAGAAGTCTGTTTGCTTCATTATTAATAAAGGTGTCGACGGACGCTCATCTCGGTGGCGAGCTGTGTTTTTATTAAGTGTTACTAAATAAGGAAAGACCTTTCAGCATTTTCATGTTGTATTTCCTGTTTATTAAAATCTGACACAGTAATAGTTTTAAGTTTTACTTCTACATACAGTATTTTGCCTGAGCCTCATCTAATAAATAATCCAGTCCATGCAACTATCGTGTTGATCAGAGGCAAAGTAGCTAAGAATTTCTTTGATACCCACTTCAATAGTGAGAATAAACTTAGAGCTGAATTATATTACTGGCCTTTAGCTTGAGACTCAGGGAGAAGATACATCATGTTGTGTTCCCTGCACCACAGAGACCTCTAAAGGAAAATGGTAGATTGTTTGTTGGATTTCCTTACACAAACAATGAGCTTGGTGATTTTAGTTGTAAAAGTTTGATCCCATGAATATATCTACCTAGTCGATGATTTAAAACTCAGTGTAGAGTTCTGTAATCACCATAACCATTAACTTAATTCAAAGCATCCTGAATTTGGATATTCTCCACTCTCATTGGATCTGGTATAACATTAAATTTGTTCCAATGTTGACAAGGGATGAATGCTTTAGCGAGATCATTACATATTTGATGGATATAGTCAGCTACATTTCTATATCTGCATTTTTGGTAAGATCGTGTTTTAGCAGAGCAAAACTACGCCCTGCTGAGTTACTGGATTTTAACTCGGGAGAATTAATCACACCCAGCACACGGTTTACCATAGCCAATTAACGCAACTCTGTCAAAAAAGTATGTATGTGCCAGCATCTCAAAAGGGCAAGCTTGGTTTGCACTTTCCTCGTGGTAAAAGATAACACAAAAGTATTCCTCGCTCAGGCAAGGCACCAGAAGCGATTGTTGAAATCCACGAGTCGTTTCCTTCAAAAAGAAGAGTGGGCAATTTTCAAGGTGTGAAGATAAGGAGGAAGCGTGTTAAAGGAATAATTTTACCTATACTGGCCAAAAAGAATGAATCTTTTTTCACTCTCTGTTTGCTTATGTCAATATATATTCATTACAAACCCAAGATTTTGACTAGCACTGAAACCTAATGTTTAAGAATTGACTTCCCCAACACACCCAAACTTAAGTGAATGAATATCACAAATGCAGCATTATGCAGCATTCTGCAGCTAAATATATTATGTTATGATTTGTTTGTGAAAGTTTATTTCTGCAAAAATTTAATTGTTTACATTTTTGAGTTTGCACGCCCCTTAAATGTTGTGGTCAGATTCTGGAATGCCTTCCACAAGCATGTAAAAGTGAAACTCCAGTTAGTATGATATTCATAGCATGATAGCCTGCCATTCCTTTTTATAAGCAATAACTTGCATTTATTTAATTGCAGAAGAACAATGCAAAGAATTTAATAGAGAAGCAAGTATTAGCCAAAGGAGAGATTGGATGGTTGACTGAGAGATTAATAAAAAGTTTTAAGGAGAGATTTCAAGAGCAATGTAGAAGTGGAGCGAGGCTGTGGGACGGTGTTCCAGCTTTGTAGATAATCCCTCCACAGAGTCTTGTTTCTATTCTGGTTTGGTAGGCCTGGATGAGGCAGGTGATTACAGGCTCTTCCATATTTGGGGCAGGACACAAAAGATGGGGTGGCCAGGAGAAAGTGTGTTGATGCTCTCCTTCCACCAGTTATGTTTGGATTATATATGGGTTCCCAATGCCAGGTCTTGTGATGCCTACTCTATAGGAATTTCTGTTCTTTTCTGCTCAGTTTTGAGCAGTCTTAGCCAGAGGTTCCCAGAAGTCAACAGGAATGTCCCATTTTTCATGGAGGCTTTGAGCACATCCCTTGAATCCTTTCTCCATCTGCCCAGTAATAGCCTCCAAAAAAGAACTCAAGATCAGTGTCTGATTTGGAACTCCAGTATTGGGTGTGAATGACGTGGCCTGCCCATCATAACTAGGCCCTCACTGCTGTGGATGTTGGCCTGGGAGATGACACTGGCATTGGTTCACTTACCCTTCCTGTCAATTCAGACAGCACTGATGGTATTTTTCCAGTATATTATTGCCTGCTATAGAAGGGTAGTGATGAGTTCTGCCCACTTTTGTTGTTGGGACTGAGGATGAAAACATGCCTTAAGCGATCAAAGTCTGTGTGGCCCATTTAAGGCCACAGTGTATTTTATCAACATTGTCTATGAGGTGTTTGCTGAGAACTTGGATATGGTTGATTTTTCAGGGTCTCAACATGAACCTTTATTGTCAGAGGGTGTGTAGAAGGAGTTGGCAGATGACCTTGCTCTTGAAGATGTTGTATGTAAGAGCCATCAAAGTGGTGAGGTCAGGGGGTCCCAAAATTTCAAGCAGTGTATGGACAGAGGCAATCACCAATATACAGGCACATTGAGGAACTGTTTTTCCCAGAGACTGGTGAATCTGTGGAATTCTCTGCCCAGCGAAGCAGTGGAGGCTAACTCAGTAAATATATTTAAAACAAGGTTGAAAAGATTTTTGCATAGTAGGGGAATTAAGGGTTGTGGGGGAAAGGCAGGTAGATGGAGATGAGTCCAGGGCCAGATCGGCCATGATCTTATTGAAAGGCAGAGCAGTCTTGATGGGCCAGATGGCCTACTCCTGCTCCTATTTCTTAAGTTCTTATGAGATGGAGAATTTCCTGCCAGAAGGCACATTAAACTCCCTTTAATGCAGGGATCATTGGTAGTATAAACGTTGTACAGATTTTGAGGAGGGTTCCATATGGAAAAGAATTGGAATGATGATGTGGAAAATGGTAACATGGTGAGCAGAAGCAGATGTCGGAGACACAAGAAACAGCAGATAGTGAAATCTGGAGCAAAGAAGAAACAAGCTGCTGGAGAAACGGAGTGGTCAGGCAGCATCAATGGAGCTTTTAGGTTGGGAGCCATCCTCTGGAGTGAGATACTAATGTTACAGAAGCAGATGTTGGCTGGTCAGCAATGTTAACACTAACCTCTCCTCCTGCCTACATTCCTCTACACAATGTAACTCCAAGCTCCGTCCAACACCTGAATCCTTTTCACCAAAATCCATCATATGACTTCCCCCTCACCTTCAGCAACCCTCAACTCCTGTCAACCAAGGAAAGCACCCTGAAAGGAATGAACACAAATCATAAAATTGCAGGCTGAATCTTAAACTGCTTTGGCTGGGACTTGGTGTGTGTTGAGCTTAAAGTGGAACTGAGCTCACAAAGAAATGTTTGGACAGTATCTCATGAGAGACATGGAACAGAGCCAGATTGGACACAAGCCAATTTCTCGCAATGTTACCATAGAGTAACTGTTGTTTAAATATTAAGCGGCGAGGAGGTGGGTGAGCTTTAACTAAGTGAATAAACCAGTAGAAACAGAAAATGCTGGAAAAACTCAGCAGGGAGGCAGCATGTGTGGACAGATAAACAGAGTTAATGTTTCTTCAGAACTGGGGCAGAGAAAACAGATTTAAGTTGCAGAGAATGTTCTGGAAGGATGGTTAGAGCAATTAGAGGATGGAATTCCCATGGGGGTACAATATAGAGGTCATTTGGTTGATTTGTTAACAGAGATTTTGTGTGGGTGGAGGTGTGTGCGTGTGTGTGTGTGTGTGTGTGTGTGTGTGTGTGTGTGTGAGTTTGTGTTTGTGTTTGTGTGTGTGCGTGTGTGTGTATTTTTGTGTACATGCATGTGCATGTGTGTAGGTGATTGAGTGAATGTGTGCATGTGTGTGTGTTTGTGTGTATGCATGTGTGTTTGTGAACGTGCGCATGTGTGTGTGTATGTGTGTGTTTCTGTGTATGTGCGTGTGTGTTTTTGTGTGTGTGAGTTTGTGTTTGTGTGTGTGAGAGTGTGTGTGTGAATTTGTGTTTGTGTGTGTGTTTGTGCATGCGTGTGTGTTTGTATTTGTGTGTGTATGAGTGTGTCTCTGTGTTTGTGTGAGTGTGTGTGTATGTGTTCTTGTGAGTGTTTGTGTTTGTGTGTGTGTGTGTTTGTATGCATGAGTGTCTGTGTGTGCACACATGCGTGCACGTATGTGTGTGTGAGTTTGTGTTTGTGCATGTGTGTGCATATGTGTTTGTGTTTTTGTGAGTGTGTATGTGTAATTTTGTTTGTGTGTGTGTGTGTGTGTATGTGTGTGTCATAGAGAGAGATGGAGAATGATAAAAAAAAAAGTTTTGGGATGAGGACAGTGAGTGGGAACATAGCAGAGGAATGTATTTATTCTTATTTTATTATGATACAGCATAGAGCAGACCCTTCTGGCCCTTTGATCCATGCCACTCAGCAATAATCCTAAACTAATCACAGGATAATTTACAAAGGACAATTAACTGCCAACTGATACGTCTTTGGACTGTGGGAGGAAACTGGAGCACCCATAGGAAACCCAAGCGATCATAGGGAAAACGTACAAACTCCTTACAGGCAGCGGGCGGGAATTGAACCCAGATCGGTGGTATGGTAAAGTATTGTGCTAACCACTATGCTACCATGCTGCCCCAAAGTATGTAAAAGTTGTGAAATGCAGCATAGTCAGCAGGACAGGCTATGCTAATGGAAAGTAAAAAAAAACTGAGCCAATATTCTGTGGACTTACAAGAAGAAGTCATTTCAGATACAGATAAACAGAGATGAGTTACTTGAGGATGTAGAATTTCATATTGTGTCTCGTAGTCTACAATTTGCTAGGAACTCTGAAACGTTTTGAGTTATTTAAACACCTTAGATCTAGTGTGGATGGTATGAAGCTTACAAACATTGGGGACAATAGTACTAGACCAACGACAAAGGTAGATTGGCTGATTGGGCAGGCAAATGGCAAATAGAACCGAATACAGAGATTTTTAAAATGATGTGTTTGGGGAGAAAGACAAAGGAGAGACAATATAGAGAGAATAGTACTGTTCGAAAGGATGTATGGGAGCAGACAGTCCTGGGTGTACATGTGCATCAATTCTTGGACAAAACAGGTTGTGTTGAGAGCGCAGGTAGCAAAGCATAGTGACGTTACTATTTATAAATGGAAGCACTCAGTACAAGATCAAGAGAGCTACAGAGATTCTGTACAAGGGAATTGGAAGATCAAAACTGGAGAGATGGCCCAGTTCTGGTATTTAGGAAAGTTGCAGCTGTGCAGAGAAACATAGGAGCAGATCTGCTAGCATGGCTCCAAAGACAAAGGAAGGAATTGTCCTTCATGCAAAAAAGGGATTGAAAGTATAGGTGTGTTTAGAAAGGCTTTTCTTGATGGCAGCTGCTTCAAGCTCGGGGGAAGAAGCAATTTTAAAGTTGGGATTGGGTTGGTGAGGCTGCGAAGAAAAATACAGGAGGACATGATTTGGAACTTGGTGCCTACCTATGGAAATTAACCAAGGCAAGAGCAAATTGCTGATGCTGTCAAAAGTGGTCTGCCCTAGACAAGCCAATCCTCCTCATATTTGAGTGCTTGAGGTACTTTGAGGTTCACGTGACAGGAAAAGTGAGATGTCTAATTTATGAACAGCACATTCCATGGTGGTTGTACTTTGAGAGCAAGATGTAGCTGAAGCACCCTTAACATAGATGCATGATAAATGAATCTGAAATACTGCCCTGCTACATTGCATTCCTTTTAAATGGAGAATGTCTCTTTCTGTCATGTGTGAAGGCAGGACGAAGTGCCATTGATGATAACCTAGTTACCAAATAATTGAGCAAGATATAGTTCGAAGTGCACATTTATACAAGATATAGTTCAAAGTGCACATTTATACAAGATACAATTCAACGATTTAGACCTGCACACCACTACGATGGTGACTTCTGGTTATTTTCAATTTTGTGTCATTCTCTCCCCTCAAAACATTTTGGAAAGTTCCTGCTTCCTTTCCCCCTTCGATCAACCACTTCCCTCCAACCCTCTGACCCTCCCTACTCCCTCACCTCCAACAAACATGAGGTGCAACATTTCCATCAGCAAGAACATGAACATCTCTGGTTGGTTGTCGCTATGCTAATGCCACTCCTCTCCCTTGCTCTTGCTGGCTGAACGTAATCTCCTCCTGGGCTCACCCTCCCTGTGCTCAGCATAACTGACCAACATGTAACAGAGCTCACCTCTGACCTTTTCTACTTCATCTCCTCACGTCGAAACAGCCCAGAGCTCCACTGACACCTCAAGCATTCAATAGAAGGATGACTGGGTTATCTAAGGAAGACTATCATAGATGTTATGACACAGAAGGAAGCTATTAATACATTATGTCTGTGCTGATTCCTGTTAGAAGAGGGTCCAATTCACCCCCTTCAATACATAGACCTTCTTTCTATTTTGCCTGAATTGGCCAGCAATGAGATTCATTTTCACTCTCAACCCCAATGTTGCCAGCCTATTACCCAACGTGGCAAGCTCCTTCTGAAAAAAGAGCAATAGTCATCAAATTTGTTGCTTAAAATTAAGATGGGGAATGAGATAGAAAGTTGCAAGGTGGCAGCTGATAGAAGAGGAACACAGCCTAGAACATCCCAGCATGTTTTGAGAGAAATGGATCAAAATAGTGTGATATTTTGTAGTTTTGAGAGACTCCAACATCCTCCTCCAGCACCTCTCCTTATCTTTCCAGATCAATGGGAGTGCATTCACTTATTTTATGGCTCGACAGTGTCCAGCCATATAATAAATACTTGCTTCTTCCTGTTTTCTCCCTCTTTCTTTTTCTTTGAACCCTTGTTTCTTTGTTGTTATAAATTCTGCCTTGGTGAACACGTTATTGCTATAATCTCCTTTGGCCCTCCCACAGCCATTCTGTCCCTGGTTCTCACATGGTCTCACCTCCCACTGCCTAACATCCTCTGTCCCTGCACTCGCTGCATTTTCTCTTTACCCATTTACGCCGACTAGGTACAAGTGTCAAGTATGGTCCCTGAGAATGGATGGAATATTAGGTATTGCGTTTGGAATACTATTGTAATAAGGTTTGACAGAGTATCAAAAAAGTACAATTATCAATTTACTAGGAGGATGTGATGACAGAAAAAAAACTTGAATCTGTGGAAAAAAGGATAGATGTGTACTTGCTAGAGCGGTAAATGTTAAGAAGGTTGAGACAAAGTTTTCAAATTAGGGAAGGTTAAGAGTAAAGACTGAAAGACTTATACTGCCTGTGTAACCAAAGCAAGAAGACTGAATTTCAGACTACTCAATGGGAAGGGGAATGCACAAAGAAGGTTTCTGTAACAAGAGTTATTAGAATATGGGATGTTTTATCACAAAGACAATTGAAGTGGTGAGGGTAAGGTTGATATAAAATTGGGTCCTTGACGGCTGGAACAGACCCTGTGGGCCGAAAGGCCTGTTTCCTCATTATATCTCTTTATGGCTCTAAAATCAACCTGATAAGGACATGACAGTGAATGTAACAGTTTTAACAGGCTATTGACTTGCCTGGTGATTGCTGTGTAAAATGACTCTACCACTATGACTTTACTATTGCTGACCAAGATGCCATCCAAGCTAGTCCCATTTGCCCATGTTTGCTTCATATCCTTCAAAATCTTTCCTGTCCATTAACTTATCCAAATGTAATTTAAAAAATGTACCACTTGCTCTGACAGCTTATTCCATATATGTATCAGACTCTGTAAAAAAGGATGTTGCCCCTGAAGTTCTTACGAAATCTCTCCCCTCCAGTACTGAACTGGCACACTTGGATCCACTCAAAAAAAAAACCAAATGATTTACCAGAATGTGTAGTGGACTCAAACTGAACGAGACTCCAAGTTTCAGGATCTTCTTGTTCCAATTATCTCAATTCTTCTGAAAACCACGCAATGGAAATTAATCCAGTGCACACAACTGTAATAGGCTCCTGGTGGGTGATGGGTGACAGGCTTTCCCAGTGCTTGCTGATCACTTGGAGCATCTGCAGATGGAAGAAATATAAACTGTTTCAGAATACAATTGTGCCAGAAAGTTCAGTTTAACCTGACACCATTCCAAAACTGTATCCAATGTCCTTCCCGATTTAGCACGTATTTCAGATGAAGAAATGGAAAGAAATGTTCTTTGTTTAGTTCATCATAAAAGGCAATTGGCATGACTGGAATTTTATTGATTATTTTAATTTGTATTCTGACTTCCATATGTTTTGTCTTTATTTTCATTTTATACGGAGAGTGCAGTGCTGCTCTCTTGTTATGTCAGGTGCTAGAATATTCTGTCATTTGGTGCTTTTAACCATATACACTGAGGGTGAATATAAAACACCATAAAGACACTATAATGTCTTTATAAGACACTAATCAGACCACACTTGGAATATTGTCAACAGTTTTGTGCCCCATACTTTAGAAAGGATGCGTTGTCATTGTAGAGAGTACTGAGGAGGTTCATGAGAATGATTCTGAGAATGAAGGGGTTAGCATATTAGGAGCGATTGGCTGCTTTGGGCCTGTATACACACTGGAATTTAGAAGAGTGCATGGGGATCTCATTAAAACCTACCAAAAGTTGAAAGGAATAGATTAGGTGGATTTGGACAGGATGTATCCTATGCTGGGGTATCCAGAACTAGAGGGCACAGCCTCAGAATTGAGGGGTGACCTTTTAGAACAGTATGGAGGAATTTTTTTAGTCAGAGAACAGTGAATCTGTGGGATGCTGTGCCGCAGACTGCAGTGGAGGCCAAGTCCGTGGGTATATTTAAAGTGGAAGTTCATCATTTCCTGGTCAGTCAGGGCATCAAAGGATATTGTGAGAAGACTAGTGTATGGGGTTGAACAGGGATCTGGGATCAGCCATGATGCAATGGTGGAGCAGACTTGATGGGTTGAATGGCCTAATTCTGCTCCCTTGTCTTATGTGTTATGGTCTAATATGTTCATTCAGGTGGAATTTTACTAGGCAACTGACACCATTGGAGGTTCAACCTACCCAGGAGTTACAGAAAATTTTCAAAGGATAAACGCAGTAGGATTTGAATTATAAATAATGTTTTATAGTTACATTAATATTGATTGGTCATACCGTGTCTGGCTTCACCATTGAAGGTTCTCTTTAGTATTGCAACTTTGAGTCTCCCTTTCTGTGATCTAAGCTTGCGTTGGATGGAACTGAAAGGAATGCCCTGAAACTTACTGATGTCACTTATTTGATGTTGAAAGCAACACACACAAAATACTGGAGGAACTCAGCAGACTCATGAAGGGCCTCAGCCCAAATCATCGGTGGTTTACACTTCTCCACAGATGCTGCCTGGCCTGCTGAGTTCCTCCAGCATTTTGTGTGTTGCCTTGGATGTCCAGTAACTGCAGGTTTTCTCAAATTGATGGTGAAAGTACAAGCCAACTCAGAAAGATAAGGTTGGCTGTTCTTTCAGTGCCTGATAATGTTGTGTTACTTGATCATCTGCTGTGCCTCAGAACTATCTCCCTGAGGTAGAAGATCCTGGCTTCAGGTCTTGTTAGAAAGTTTTAAAGGGCTAAATGTAGAAGGGTACCATTCAGGACTCGGGGATCAGTGCAGTACAGAAGTCATGGCAGACCATTTCCGTACAGGATCTCACTCAAGATATCTGAGGTATGCTTTCTTCACCCTTGAAACATTTCCACAACTGCTTGATATTCTTTTGTTTTATTATCATCATGTGGATTGAGATACAGTGATAAGCTCTTGTTTTATGTGTGATCCAGATAGATCACGACATATGTAAGTACATCTGGGCAGCAAAAAGAAAGCAGATTGCAGAATAGGATATTGCAACTGCAGATGAAGTACATGCAACTAAACTGCAAGGGCCACAATCAATTAGATTGGGAGTTCAAGGGTTCATCTTTTATCAAATGAGAGATAAATTCAAGAGAACAGTGAAGAAGCTCTCCTTGAGCATCTTCTACCCAAGTGGAGAGAGGAAAAGAGAGAAGGACTGTGCTGGGAGGAATCCTTGATTATGTGAAATGCTTACTAAAAACAGGCAAGAGTTAAATATATGTGATTTTATCATTATGTGCATAGACCTTCCTGTCTATTCCATTCATGCACCTATGCGGAGCCTGAGACATCCATTGACACTAATGCTGGGTCTCTGCATTGAGCTGTTGTGCTGATGTGTAGGAGATGATAGTCCACGCACAAATCCATCAAATCCCATTTATTTTGAGAAGTACCTATTCGTTTCTGCGTTAAGTTTTGACTTGCTTCCGGTTGTTCCATCGCAAAGTGACTTGTTGAATTTTCAATTTGCCACTTTTTCCTTGAATCAAACTGCCAAAACTCCATTGTTTGATGTGCAGAGTGACTTCCTATCTCACTTTCCGCAAATACATGTATAATTTATACATTTCTCACACTCACATCTCCTCTCCCTTTCTGACATTCTATTTTCCCTCTGCTTATCTCCTCCTCTCACCCTATCTCTTGCTCGCTCCCACGCACGCATTCATTCCCTAAAGTGGCATTGTGGAGCAGGCATGCACGACATCACAAACATATTGCTATCACCGCTGCAGCGGACAAATTTCATGATTCGAATTGAATTCCTATCAGGGCTCAAAAGCAATCCTCGTAACAAGAGTAGTGATAATCAGAAAGAAACAAGTGGCGCGCTTGACATTTAATTGATGTCAAGTAACTGCTAATACCATTTGATTTCTAATGCAAACCAGAGCCTTGATTTATTCTGTTCTTTTCAGAGCATTAACACTACTGGAGGAAAGTAACCGTAAAGCAGGTTTGGTTTTGAATGCAAGCGTGAAGTGGTTTGCCTCTGGGACATTTACTATTTCATGCGAAAATGCAAGGCTGGTTTAAACAATGCCTTAATTCAGCAGAGTGTGATAATAGCAACGAAGTGATGGCAATACTCAATAGGTCAGGCAGTGTCTGTGGAAATGGTTGAAACACTCAACTTCGGTGAGGAGAGAAATTAGTTAAATGTCCCATTTTGATGAGTTTAAGCATTACCTACTGTCTTCATCTATAATGCATGACTTCACTGAGCTCTCCTCATCCTTTGGGAGAATCATACTGCACTGCAGTACAGTTCTTTGAAAGAGTTTTCTAGTTTAGGGTGGTGATGAATATCAAGGAGTTTGATGTTATGGTGTTCGCCGAGCTTGGCAATTAGCTTGCAGACATTTCACCACTAATCGAAGTGAGATCCTCAGTGCACAGTTGCTGGTGTTTCTCTGTCTGTATCTTGTTTTTACGGCGGTTGGCATCCAGCTTAATGGTGCATTACCGCCATGCTGGTGTTTCTCTCTGGGAGTGGTCGCTTTTATATAGCACCCCCCCCCGCCCCCCCATTCATTTGCCTCATCCTGATTGGCTACGCCTTCAGTTGCCCTGTGAGTTCTTTGGCTCTTTGGGGACCCTCCACTGGTTTCTTTCCTTTACAAAGCCAGAACCCAGTGCTGCCACCATCAGGCCTGTGCTGTTTTTGATTGAAAGAACTCAACTGATTGAACAACTGATTGACAACACGGATGTTGTCCAAGGGAAGGAAGGGCATTAGGACTCATACAGCTTGGCACCAGAGTCGTCGCAGAGCAATGTGTGGTTTAGTGCCTTGCTCAAGGACACACACACTGCCTCAGCCAAGGCTCGAACTAGCGACCTTCAAATCACTAGACGAACGCCTTAACCACTTGGCCACGCGTCAGCATGATTAATACCAGGTAAACAATACCTGGGAAGATAAAAGAATGGTCAACATTTTGGTTCCCAATGCAGGGTCTTGACCCAAAACATTGTCTATTCCTTTGCCTCCATAGATGCTGCTCAACCCGTTGAGTTCTTTCTGCAGTTTCTGTTTTTGCTCCAAACTCCAGCACCTGCAGTCTCTTGTGTCTCTTTCTTTGGAGCTGCTGCAGTTGAAAGTTATGCTGCCACAGAGGGCCGTGAATATAAGTCCCACTCCAGGGATCTGTGCAAGAAAATAGTCCAGAGTTGTAACAGATGCCGTCACTGTGTGGCAGTGTACTGACTAGCAACTGGCAGGTTTGATGTTTTCCACTGTGGTTCCGGATGACTGTGGTAAATCAAATACATATACATGTGGCTTGTGTGTAAAGAAGGGCTTGCATTTGTATGACAACTCTCACAGACGTATCAATAACTTAACAACAAATGAAGTACATTTAAAGAGCAGTCACTTTGTAGCACATTTTAAACACAGCCCACTCAGTGATCCATTGGAAGTGAAAATGGTCTCCTAATCTGTATTTGTAGTGATGGTGGTGGTGAGAGAACTCTTGGCTTGAGCACTGAAGAGGGTTCTCCATCCAACTCCACTGAACATTTAGAGCATTACTTTTACCATGAAATCAACTTTCCTGAGCATTTTGTTGGCTGAGAAGATAGCTGAGGGTTTTGCAGAGAGCAGAAGGGTTTAGAATGTGCTCCCTCCCTGCTGAATTTTTCATATTTCCTCTCTGTTTGCACATTACTGTCATTCATCTGAGTTTGAGTATTCAGTATTTGAACAGTAGGATGGCTGCCTCAAACATCTCTCTACATAAGTACCAACAAGTTTGGAAAATGTATATTGACCTGAAAGCTGTGAACTTGGTGGCTTCTTTTCTCTGACAATTTCCTGAATATGATCTGAAATTTGTGACCATCCCCAAACACCTAGAAGTAACTATTTTGGGTTGGGCCTGGTGTTGAAACAGCATATGTATTAATTTCCATGGAGACAAATGGCTTGAAGCACCTAGATATTAGGTCACACAAGAACACAAGAGAATAGGAGCAAGAGTAGGTAACCTGGCCCCTTTACGCTGTCCTACTATTCCATGTGAAGTGAAGTTACAGTGATTGAGGTGGCGAATTTACTTGGTTCCATCACTGGTTGTCCCAAGTGATTAATGGCTATTGAAGCTCTTTTGAACTACAGTCACTGCAGTGGTGTGCACACCAGCAGCAACATAATTGTGTGAGGAAAGGATATTGCTCAGGATAAGGAGAAGAATACTCCTGATTGTCTCTGTCATCAGACTGAGCTGAGAGAACAATTAGGGCCTCAGTTGTAGGCAGGACCTCAGGTGGTGTTGCTCTCTTACATAATGGATAACAAGAACTGACTGTGAAACTAAGGCATTATGACTAAAGGTTGAAACTTGTTGTGGTGTGAAACGTCTCACACTGGTTTTCCTACCACCAGCTTTCACACTTTAAGGACCACCAATACAGAATCATTTTTCATTCCTAAATATTGACATCATTATGAGGCATGGCATCCATGGAAACTTGACTGTGATGTGGGATTAGCAAGCCCACAGAAAGTGATAGGGCAGGCAGAGCATATTCTGCCTGGGGTCAGTGACTATTTGAGTTCCACAGGGATTTGTTCTGGGACCCCTGCTCTGTGTGACTTTTATAAGTGACTTGGATGAGGAAGTGGAAGGGTGGGTTACTAAGTTTCAAAGTTCAAAGTATATGTTATTATCAAAGTACATATGCATCACCATATAATCCTCTGAAATTCTTTTTCTTATGGGCATTGAAAGAAATAATAGAATCAGTGAAAATATAAGCAAACAACCAATGTGCAAAAGATGACAAATTGTGCAGATACATAAAAGAAAAACAAAATAATAATAACAAATAAATCAATAATAAATAATATTGAGAGGATGAGTTGTAGAGATCTTAAAAGTGAGTCCGTGGGTTGTGGAATCAGTTCAGTGATAGGGTGAGTGCAGATACCCAGTCCAGTTCAGGAGCCTGGTTGAGGGGTAATAACTGTTCCTGAGCCTGGTGGTTTGGGAACTAAGGCTCCTGTACCTTCTTCTCGATTGCAGCAGCGAAAAGAGAGCAGGGTCGTGTGGGGGGTGGGGGTGGGGTCCTTGATGATGGATGCTGTTTTCCCGCAACTGCTCCTCCGTGTAGATGTGTTCAATGTTGGGAAGGGCATTTTCTGTGACGGACTTGGCTGTATCTATTACTTTTTGTAGGCGTTTCCATACCAGGCCATCATGCAGCCAGTCAAGATACTTTCCACTGCGCATCTATATCAAATTGTCGGAGTTTTAGATGATATGGCAAATCTTCACAAACTTCTAAGAATGTCGAGGTGAAGAAGCACCATGTCTTCTTTGTAATGGTCCTTATGTGCTGATCCCAGGTCAGATCTTCTAAAATGATGATTTATTTATTTAGAGATACAGTGTGGAATAGGCCCTTCTGGCCCTTTAAGCAATGCCGCTGCAACTCCCGATTTAACCCTAGCCTAATCAGGGGACAATCTCCATTAACCAATTAACCTACTAACTGTTATGTCTTTGACCTGTGGGAGGACAGTGGAACACTTGGAGGAAACCCACACATTCCACTGGGAGACATACAAACTCCTTACAATGGACGCCTGGGTTGAACTCTGAACTCCAATGCCCAGAGCTATAATAGCAATGTGCTACCTGATACTCTACCATGGCGCCCACAGATGCTGAGGAATTTAAAGCTACTGACTGTCAAGGTAAAGCTTATCAATGACTAGCGGTGTTGTGAATAGTACGGAAGGTTGTGACAGTTGGAGAAGTGGCAGTTCAATCCAGAAACGTTTGAATTGATGCACTTGGGAAAGTTGAACCTGGAAGCAGAATAGAAGGCTAATGGCAGGATTCTTAGAAGTGTGGAGGAACAGAAGGATATTGGGGTTCAAGTCCATAGATCGCTCAAAGATGCCAGTAGATTAGTAGGGTTGTTAAGGGGACATATGGTGTGTTGGCCTTCATTAATTAGGAAACTGAGTTCAAAAACCACAAGATAATGCTGAAGATCTATAAAACCCTGGAAAATTGTGTTTGGTTCTGGTCTGGAGGGTACAGAGGACAGTGGAGGAAACTTTTGCAGAAATTTCAGAGTGATAAGTAACTGGAATGCACTGTCTGGTTGCTGGTAGCGGGTGATACAATAGAGAATCTTGGACAAAAGACAAAGGGAGGATTATAGGCAATGTAGGAAGGAAAGGTTAGATTGATCATGGAGTGGCATTATATAGATTGCACCATCTCATGGACTGAAGGGCCCATAGTGTGCTCAATTGTTCTGTAATCCATGTTAATAATCAAACAGTCACTATAAATTATTCTCAGCTGGGCAGTTATTGATCAACATGGGATCTGCCATCTCTTCCTTCATTGGTGCAGAAGGGTGCGCTCCTTTCATCTGCTTGTTCCTGATGGTTCTCAGTACCAACCCCAGTTCCCATTCTCCACTCTGTGCTGTATGAACCAGACATTCTCAGAAGTCAGTGGGGAACTCTGCTCTCAAATGCATCTCTCCCATTTCACGCACATCTGCTCTCACCCCATCCTCCTGCCACCCCACTAGGAATAGGGTTCCCCTTGTCCTCACCAACCACCCCACCAGCCCCCGGGTCCAACATATAATTCTCAGTAACTTCCGCCACCTCCAACAGGATCCCACCACTAAGCACATCTTTCCCTCCCCTCCTCTCTCTGCTTTCCGCAGGGATCGCTCCCTACGTGACTCCCTTGTCCATTCGTCCCCCCCATCCCTTCCCACCAATCTCCCTCCTGGCACTTATCCTTGTAAGCGAAACAAGTGCTACACATGCCCTTACACTTCCTCCCTCACTACCATTCAGGGCCCCTTACTAACTCTTACTAATTCTTCCTTCAGTTAGTCCTGACGAATGGTCTCAGCCCGAAACGTCAACTGTACCTCTTTCTATAGATGCTGCCGGGCCTGCTGCATTCACCAGCAACTTTTATGTGTGTTGCTTGAAATTCCAGCATCTACAGAATTCCTCGTGTTTGAGTCGGTGGGGATGCTGTTTTTCCACGAAGAAGTTTTGAACACTTCCTGGAGTCTTTTCCTCTTCCGTGACAGAGTCTAGAATAAAATGTGGGGAGTCCAGTGTCAGGCACGCAAACAATTAAACCTGCCTGACAGATTTGACTAGGTGTCGCTAGGAACCGAGTGTTTTTACTTGGGAGCAGGTAATGACATCAGTTTGCCGAGTCACTGATGTTTAATCAGCATGGCGGCCTCAGGCTTTTAGAAAAGGTGTTAGCTATGAAAGGCCATCAAAGAACACAAAGAAATAATTTTTTTCTTGCAAAGGATATCAAAACTAACAACAAGACAGTGGCTAAATTGGCTCATTAAAGTCAGATAGATAGTGAAGCAATAGGAGACTTTTCAAATAAACAGAACAGCACAGCACAGTCCCTTCAACCGATGATGAGTGATGGAGAACTTTCTTCTGCCTGCACTTGATCCATATCCCCCCAAACCCGCATATTCATGTGTCGAACTAACACCCTCTTAAAACCACGATCGTTTCTTCTTCCACCTCTCCTCCTGGCAGCACATTCCAACCAGCTAACACTCACCTAACACACACATCTCCTATAAACTTCAGCCTCTAACCTTAAATACATGCCCTCTAGTCCTTTTCATTTCTACCCAGGAAAAGGATTCTGACTGCCTTCTCATAATCTGATAAACATTTATCAGATCTTCTCTCAGTCTCTGACGCTCCACAGAAAACAAACCTAGTTGGTCCAGGTTGTACTTATTACTTTTACCCTCCAATCCAGGTGAACATCTTTGCCTGTCTTTCCAAAGCCTCCACATCCTTCCTGTAATGGAACGATCAGGACTGTACACAACGCTGCAAGTGCCACCTAACCAACATTTTATGTAAATGCAACATGACTTCCTGACTCCTGTACTCAATGCCCTAACCTAATGTGCCATATGCCTTCTTTACCACTTTATTTTCTTGCATTGACAGTTTCAGTCAGCTGTGGACTTAGACCCCAAGATCCCTCTTGGAAAACAGATCTTCTGGCCAGGGAGACCTGAGGACAAGGGTGCAGTCCATGAAAGCCCTAATTCTGGGAAGTCTGTGACACAAATAAATTTCTCTTAACTTGCAATGTGTTCCTTCAGCAATATTGGTGGAAACTTCTGAGGCTTAAAATTTAAACCTGATGAGCTTTCCTGAGTTTTGCTCAAAGATCATTGATCTGGAACAGAAATTGTTCAGGAGTAAGACAACCTCTTTTCCCTGATAATCCACTCCAAACTACCTGAAGATAGAGGCCTGCATCCATTGCAATATTGGAGAGAGTGACCACCATACAGAGCTGAATTCCACTCTTCAACCCAAGGATGACCCACTCTTCTCTTCCTGATCAATCTCAAGGATGATACTTTCACTCTGTGGACTCTGAGGGAAATGTGAAAATGCAGACACTTCCACTGATGGGGCAAGAAGCACTACGGGGACAGATAGTTGGGTAGAACACAGAACATAGAATGGTATAGCACTGGAAAAGGCCACTCAGCCCACAATGTTGTGCCAAGCTAATCGTTAAGATGGCACCTGATCGCTCCTGCCTTCACATGATCCATATCCCTCCATTCTCTGATCTTCCATCTTCATCTAAGAGCCTCTTTAATGTCTCTAACGTATCTGTCTCCACCACCAACCTTAGCGGCACATTTCAGGCACCCACCACTTTGAACATTGAACTTTCCCCATCTCGCTTTAAATGCATGCCCTCCAGTACTAGATACTTTGATTCTGGAAAAAGTTGATACTGGGAGGAAAGAGGGAGTTGATACATGTATAGGAAACAGGGAGTAAATAAGGTGCTTGAGGAGTATAAAAAGTGCAAGAAAATACTTAAGAAGGAAATCAGGAGGGCTAAAAGAAGACATGAGATTGCCTTGGTAGTCAAAGTGAAGGATAATCCAAAGAGCTTTTACGTGTATATTAAGCGTAAAAGGATTGTGCGGGATAAAATTGGTCCTCTTGAAGATCAGAGTGGTCAGCTATGTGTGGAACCAGAAGAAATGGGGGAGATCTTAAATGGGTTTTGTGCATCTGTACTTACTAAGGAAACTGGCATGAAGTCTGTGGAATTAAAGGAAACAAGTAGTGAGATCATGGAAACTGTACAGATTGAAAAGGAGAAGGTGCTTGCTATCTTGAGGCAAATTAAAGTGGATAAATCCCCAGGACCTGACAGGGTATTCCCTCGGACCTTGAAGGAGACTAGTGTTGAAATTGCAGGGGCCCTGGCAATATATTTAAAATGTCGGTGTCTATGGGTGAGGTGCCGGAGGATTGGAGAATGGCTCATGTTGTTCCGTTGTTTAACAAAGGATCGAAAAGTAATCCGGGAAATTATAGGCCGGTAAGTTTGACGTAGGTAGTGGGTAAGTGATTGGAGGGAACTAAGAGACAGAATCTACAAGCATTTGGATAGACAGGGATTTATTAGGAAGAGTCAACATGGCTTTGTGCGTGGTAGGTCATACTTGACCAATCTATTGGAGTTTTTCGAGGAGGTTACCAGGAAAGTGGATGAAGGGAAGGCAGTGGATATTGTCTACATGGACTTCAGTAAGACCTTTGACAAGGTCCTGCATGGGAGGTTAGTTAGGAAAATTCAGTCACTAGGTATACATGGAGAGGTGGTAAATTGGATTAGACATTGGCTCAATGGAAGAAGCCAAAGAGTGGTAGTAGAGGATTTTTTCTCAGAGTGGAGGCCTGTGACTAGTGGTGTGCCACAGGGATCAGTGCTGGGTCCATTGTTATTTGTCATCTATATCAATGATCTGGATGATAATGTGGTAAATTGGATCAGTAAATTTGCTGATGATACAAGGATTGGAGGTGTAGTGGACAGTGAGGAAGGTTTTCAAAGCTTCAGAGGGATTTGGACCAGCTGGAAAAATGGGCTGAAAAATGGCAGATGGAATTTAATACAGACAAGTGTGAGGTATTGCACTTTGGAAGGACAAACCAAGGCAGAACATATAGGGTAAATGGTAAGGCACTGAGGAGTGCAGTAGAACAGAGGGATCTGGGAATACAGAAACAAAATTCCCTAAAAGTGGCATCACAAGTAGATAGGGTCGTAAAGAGAGCTTCTGGTACATTGGCCTTTATTAATCGAAGTATTGAGTATAAGAGCTGGAATGTTATGATGAGGTTGTATAAGGCGGAATCTGGAGTATTGTGTTCAGTTTTGGTCACCAAATTACAGGAAGGATATTAACAAGGTTGAAAGAGTGCAGAGAAGGTTTACAAGGATGTTGCCAGGACTTGAGAAACTCAGTAACAGAGAAAGGTTGAATAGGTTAGGACTTTATTCCCTGGAGCGTAGAAGAATGAGGGGAGATTTGATAGAGGTGTATAAAATTATGATGGGTATAGATAGAATGAATGCAAGCAGGCTTTTTCCACTGAGGCAAGGGGAGAAAAAAGCCAGAGGACATGAGTTAAGGGTGAAGGGGGAAAAGTTTAAAGGGAACATTAGGGAAGGCTTCTTCACACAGAGAATGGTGAGAGTGTGGAATGAGCTGCCAGACGAGGTGGTAAATGCGGGCAACAGGAATTCTGCAGATGCTGGAAATTCAAGCAACACACATAAAAGTTGCTGGTGAACGCAGCAGGCCAGGCAGCATCTCTAGGAAGAGGTGCAGTCGACGTTTCAGGCCGAGACCCTTCGTCAGGACTAACTGAAGGAAGAGTGAGTAAGGGATTTGAAAGTTGCAGGGGGAGGGGGAGATCCAAAATGATAGGAGAAGACAGGAGGGGGAGGGATGGAGCCAAGAGCTGGACAGGTGATAGGCAAAAGGGATAAGAGAGGATCATGGACAGGAGGTCCGGGAAGAAAGACAAGGGGCGGGGGGACCCAGAGGATGGGCAAGGGGTATATTCAGAGGGACAGAGGGAGAAAAAGGAGAGTGAGAGAAAGAATGTGTGTATAAAAATAAGTAACAGATGGGGTACGAGGGGGAGGTGGGGCATTAGCGGAAGTTAGAGAAGTCAATGTTCATGCCATCAGGTTTGAGGCTACCCAGACGGAATATAAGTTGTTGTTCCTCCAACCTGAGTGTGGCTTCATCTTTACAGTAGAGGAGGCCGTGGATAGACATGTCAGAATGGGAATGGGATGTGGAATTAAAATGTGTGGCCACTGGGAGATCCTGCTTTCTCTGGCGGACAGAGCGTAGATGTTCAGCAAAGCGGTCTCCCAGTCTGCGTCGGGTCTCGCCAATATATACAAGGCCACATTGGGAGCACCAGACGCAGTATATCACCCCAGCCGACTCACAGGTGAAGTGTTGCCTCACCTGGAAGGTCTGTTTGGGGCCCTGGGGAGGGATGGGGGGGACGAATGGACAAGGGAGTTGCGTAGGGAGCGATCCCTGCAGAATGCAGAGAGAGTGCGGGAGGGAAAGATGTGCTTAGTGGTGGGATCCCGTTGGAGGTGGCGGAAGTTACGGAGAATAATATGTTGGACCCGGAGGCTGGTGGGGTTGTAGGTGAGGACCAGGGGAACCCTATTCCTCGTGGGGTGGCGGGAGGATGGAGTGAGAGCAGATGTACGTGAAATGAGGGAGATGCGTTTAAGAACAGAGTTGATAGTGGAGGAAGGGAAGCCCCTTTCTTTAAAAAAGGAAGACATCTCCCTCGTCCTAGAATGAAAAGCCTCATCCTGAGAGCAGATGCGGCAGAGACGGAGGAATTGCGAGAAGGGGATGGCGTTTTTGCAAGAGACAGGGTGAGAAGAGGAATAGTCCAGATAGCTGTGAGAGTCAGTAGGCTTATAGTAGACACCAGTGGATAAGCTGTCTCCAGAGACAGAGACAGAAAGATCTAGAAAGGGAGGGAGGTGTCGGAAATGGACCAGGTAAACTTGAGGGCAGGGTGAAAGGGTCCCTCTGAATATACCCCTTGCCCATCCTCTGGGTCCCCCCCCCTTGTCTTTCTTCCCGGACCTCCTGTCCCATGATCCTCTCATATCCCCTTTGCCAATCACCTGTCCAGCTCTTGGCTCTATCCCTCCCCCTCCTGTCTTCTCCTATCATTTTGGATCTCCCCCTCCCCCTCCAACTTTCAAATCCCTTACTCACTCTTCCTTCAGTTAGTCCTGACGAAGGGTCTCGGCCTGAAACGTCGACTGCACCTCTTCCTAGAGATGCTGCCTGGCCTGCGGCGTTCACCAGCAACTTTTATGTGTGTTGGTAAATGTGGCATCTTTTTTAGCATTTAAGAATAAATTGGACAGATACATTGTTGGAAGGTGTATGGAGGGATATGGTCCGTGTGCAGGTCAGTGGGACTAGGCAGAAAATGGTTCGGCACAGCCAAGAAGGGCCAAAAGGCCTGTTTCTGTGCTGTAGTTTTTCTATGGTTTCTATGGCTGTCAGTCCTATACAACTTCAACATAATTTCCTAACTCCTGCACTCAATATATCCACTAATGCTATGCAGCTTCTTTACCATCCTATTGGCTACATTCAGCTTGTGGAGTAACTCCTTTAACTTCTAATGCAGGGGCTCTGTATGCTCCAAGAGCATGGTTCTCAATATAATCTCAAACGCTTCTTTACCACTTTGAGCAGAATGGGCTGGTGATTCCCAGGAGTCACTTGGCATGTTCTCATTCTTCTGACACATCCTTGTATCTTTTCCTCCACCTGTTTAGCAATCCCTTCTTAAGACAGACCTCAAAGTAGAACTGCTTAGGGAGACGAATGCCTGGTATGCAAATTAGGTACCCTGCCAGATGTAGCCAGCTGAGAGTAACTAGGTGATGTTGGCCTGGGAGAAGACACTGACTTTTGTTTACTTATTCTTCTTGTCAATCAGAAGTGGAAATAGTATTTATCCTCTGACTTGAAGTGCCTGCTGTAGGATAGATTCAGAAAAGATCTTGTAACAATGGGCATTCTTGAGGTCCTGTGGCCTTAAGTGTGAACAGAACAGTATTTCCCCACAATTTGCATGCCCATGTTCTTTAATCTGTCAACACCAGTACACCAGGGACCGAACCTTGCTTGGACAGGAATTGTAGAATGTGCTAGGAGCAGTGCCTAATGTGACTTAGCATAGGGCTTCTTGTGCACCGATCAACAGGGGCAGCCTGCTATACTCAGACAAAGGCAACACCATTATGGATTGGATTAAAGCTCGGCAGACCTGCTACCTGCATTTGTGAATGACAGTGGAATATTAAAAGAACTAACATCATGGACATCCTCATCTCAGCAGCACCATTCTCAGTGTGGCCAATGGCCCAACCATTTGCATGAAACATTGTGTGGATGAGGCTAGTGTACTGATCAACCACAGGTTAACTGAGGGATGGAGCAGGCTTGAGAGGCTGAATGGCCTAATTTCGGGGTTAACGAAATGATGCTTCAAAATTGAATTCAAAGTGATAGGTACCTCCGTTCCTTTACTCTCTAATAGAAACCACAGCATACTAATTCAGATTAAATAAGCATATGCCTCCTATCTTCATGCCTAATCATGTACAGCCCTCATTCAGCACGCCACTCCCATTCTCCATCTTAACTGCCTCCCTCTCCACTGCCATACACTTCCTTTCTTGCAGCTCTCCAAGTAGAATATCAATAAGCTCGTTATATGTCATATAATGTAAACACAGCCCAGTCCATCTCACAAACCAGCCTCCCTCCCCCCCCCCACCCCCACCCCCAGACATTGTCCTGAAGAAGGGTCTCGGCCCAAAACGTCAACTGTTTATTCATTTCCATAGATGCTGCCTGACCTGCAGAGTTCCTCCAGCATTTTGTGTGTGTGTTTGTGTTGCTCTGGATTTCCAGCATCTGCAGACTTTCTTGTGTTTATGTCTATACTTCCCGCTGCCTCAGAAAAGCAGCCAACATAATGAAGGACCTCCTCCACCCCCGTCATTCTCACTTCTCTCCTCTCCTGTCGGGTAGAAAATACTAAACCTTGAAAGCACATACCACCAGGGTCAAGGATAGATTCTATAAGACTTAAAGGGACCCCTCATACACTAAAGTACGAACCCTAGATCTCCTAGTAACACCATTGTTTACTTATTCTTCTTGTCAATCAGAAGTGGAAGTTGTATTTATCCTCTGACTTGAAGTGCCTGCTGTAGGATAGATTCAGAAAAGATCATGTAACAATGGGCATTCTTGAGGTCCTGTGGCCTTAAGTGTGAACAGAACAGTATTTCCCCACCAGTATTCCCCCACCTGCACTGCACTTTCTCTGTAGCTGCAACACTATAGTCTGCATCCTTTCTTCTTTTTACTAATTCAATATCCCTATGATTTGCCTGGATACCATGCAAGCAAAGTTTTTCACAAAAATAAACTAATATCATTACTTTTCAGAGATCATCATTGATAACTTCCACCCACGTTACCAGCAGAGTTCTCCCACTCACATTAACAGCAGAGTACTTCCACCCATGTTACCACGGTAGCGTAGTGGTTAGCACAACACTTTACAGTACAGGTGATTCAAGTTCAGTTCTCGCCACTGGCTGAAGGAGTTTATACATTTTCCCCATGATCGCATGAGTTTCTTCTGGGTGCTCCAGTTTCCTCCCACAGTCTAAAGACGTACCGGTTGTTAGGTTACTTGATCATTGTAAATTGTCCTGTGATTAGGCTCAGATTAAATTGAGGGTTGTTGGGCAGTTTGAAGGGCTTATTCCACTCTGTATCTCAGATAAAGTCCCGTTGAAACCCCATGATATCCTGAAATACCTTACAGCTAGTAATGTACCTTTCAAAGCGCTGTCACCATTGTAGTACAGAAAGGTTCAATGCCACTTTGTCCCTAACAAGCTGCTACAAGCAACAATGTCATAATGATCTCAAATGGTCTGCTTTAATGATGTTGACTGAAGAAATAAGGTGGACCGGAACACTGCAAGTCCACTCAGCTTCAAATAGCAGTATGCAATACTTTGTCCCTGACAATGGCGAGAATAGATTTATTGCTGGGTCAGAAAGACTTTAGCTCTGTAACAATGAAGTGCTATCCTTGATTATGTCTTGGAATCTCTGGATAGTTTTATTTCAGAAATGTAGCTTGTTCATAAGATATACAGGAAGTATAATCAGTAAACATCTTCATCTTTATTCACTGTGCCATCAAACCAAACCATTCATTGCTGGAGACAAAAGAGACTGCAGACGCTAGAATCTGGAGCAGAAAATGAACTCCTGGGGGAACTCAATGGGTCAGGCAGCATCTGTGAGAGGAAGAGGTCATTCAACCTTTTGGATTGAAACCCTTCAACTGGACTGAAAGAACAGAGGGGAGACAGCCAATATAAAGAGGTAAAGGAGAGAGTGGGACAAAAGATGATGTTATAGATGGATCCAGATGAGGAGGGGTTCACTGGCAGGTAGAATCAATCCTAGAATGAGAATGGATGACTTAAGAGTCCTAACACTGACAAAAACTGATTCATAACTGCAGATTAATCTTCACTTCATATCCATGCAGACACACACTCACTGAACTACAATCAGGAGCAGCATCTATGGTAAATTTCAGGGAGAAATCGTGTCCTTGACCAGAGGCACAAAATTCATGCACGGTTACCAGCAGCCG
The DNA here is from genome assembly GCF_963921235.1 of Mobula hypostoma. NCBI lineage: Eukaryota > Metazoa > Chordata > Chondrichthyes > Myliobatiformes > Myliobatidae > Mobula > Mobula hypostoma. The sequence continues at coordinate 9,376,568 of NC_086118.1, forward strand.
TACTAACCTCCCACCAGCTGGCTCCAGAGGAGCCAAGTGCCCAGGCAGTGAGGAAGCAGCATTTAGACTCTTTTGATGGGCTAAGTGGCTGAGATGGGTCCCCTCACTTTCCCTGAAGGTGCTTCCTGAGGGGCAAACAACATAGGGAGGTGTGGATCAGCAGCTCTGTGTAATTTTGCCCTGTATGCCAAATTCATGAAGCCAGCAAGGGGCAGGGATCTTCCTACATTCTTAGAGAGATCACTGGCAGTGCCTGGAAAGCAGTTCCCGTAAAATGTATTCCTACAGTGCCAAGTGAGATATGAGTCACTTCCAAAAGATGATGGTTTCAAATTAACTTCCTTTTTTCTGTGTTCAGATAAATGACTGCAATATTCTCTGATTTCTTTTTAATAATCCAGGTCCTAGTAATGTGCTTATTTTTGTTTGAGTAATAATGGACTTGAATAAGGTGTCTATTAGGGTGGCTTCTCTAGCTCTATCACTGTGACAGCAGCCATCCTTGATTGTTTTCTTTCCACTCTGCAATAAAGAATTTTTAAAAATATATTAATCAACTACGTTCATGCTGAACACCACATGACGACATTTATTTCAAACTCTGATTACAGCTACCCACATTTTCCATCCACCGTCCACCCTGTTCAGCTGTTCAAAGGCAGTTTGCAATCTGTTCCTAACTGGACTTGACAACAGACTTTAACAATGAGAATGGTCCTCACAAACTCTCTCCACCATATTTATTCCATGGATTATCTCCCCTCCTATGCTTTTCCTCTGACCCTGCACCCTCCTCACCTCATCTCCCCTCACCCTACCCTCCTCGCCTCATCTCCCCTCACCCTACCCTCTTAGTCTCTGTTCCTTGTAGTTGTTTACTCTGTCTCCATACTTTGTCTCCCATATGTTCTCTCCCCCTCATAATTTCCACTCACTATCTGCACTCTCTCCCACTGTCCCAGCCAGAATCGTTCATCCTTGCGTCTAATTCACCCTGTCTACATGTTTCCACTCCCAGATTCTCATCAACGTTGACTCCTCACATTCGAGCCACGCTTTCCTCCCTGAAGTTGTCTCCACTGTGTATCCCCTGTCTCCAGTTCGCTGCTCGCACTGACTTTTCACAGCCTTTCTATAAACTATGCACACTATCTCCCCTTGCTGGCTTTGCTTCTTTCCCCATCAACTCCACCCAAAATGCATGATTTTAGCTAGCACTATATGGCAAGCATTTATCACATTGCAAATGAACTATATTATTTTCAAGAGGTTGTTGCAGCCAAGACTGTTGGAGTGTTTACCCATCTTCCTGGACCCATCTGAGTAAATGGAAACTCACTGAGCTGCAGTGCTGTGACTTTACAGATGGTAATATTGGTGAAGGACAGTAACACTCTAACTAGGAATGAAGAAGATCATGTACGGTAAAATCGAAAGAGGAAGTGCTGTGAACAGAATGAACATTTCAGATCGATAATCTTTCAACATCAGTTTTGTTGCTCTCTCCCCAGCCGCTGCCTGACCTTTCAGCATTTTCTGCCTTTATTCAAACTTTGAGCATATGTGGGTTGTTTTGCTTTTTTGATACTTGGGGGAATATCGCACAGGGCAGATGCAAGTCTGCAAAATTAATATGCAGGAATGAATCCCTAAGGCAATCTTCTCCACTATAGAAATTCCTAAGTAATGAACTTGTTCTGGTTTTACAGATGTCCAGAAGTGAGAAAAGACAAAAATTGTTCACTATGATGCCATTTCTTCACCGTATCAAAATGAAAGGCATCAAAAGCAGATAAGACTGATTTGAAAGAAAAATTACTAAAAGGAAAGGGAGTTAGGAAACTAGTATCATTGAAAGGAACAAACATGTGCACATACATAGGAGTTTCTGAATTTAATAGTATAATGGAAACTCATACAGGTGTATACAAGTGTAACTGGGAGATATCTTGCACCTTAACATCGACGAATACCTTATTTTAAATGACCTTTCTGGAATTACCAAGCAGAGTAGCCGTAGAGTTGTGAATTGAGTTTGATTACAATGATTTCCTTTGCCGTAAAGATATGCTGGAGTAATTTAACAAGTTGAGCATCTTCTTTCTCTATTCCTGGTGACCATGGTCTGGACTAACAATCCAGAGATTTTAGCTGAAACATCACTACCGCAACAATGACATTTAACAATCAAATTACTCTGGAATTTTAAGAAAACTCTCATTTCGATAACAGATAAAGCTAGCAGAGGTTATCATAAAATACACAGCTGGTTCACTAACGTCCTTCAAGGAAAGAAGTCTTCCTTGGCTGGTCTGATTTATATGTGACTCCAGACCTATTTAATATAAACTATTAACTATACCCTGAAATGACCTTGAAAACCAATTAGCTGCGAGCTTAGCTGCTTTGTTAAGGCAGAACGAGGATAAAATGAAATTCAACCACCCAACTATAGACCAAATTCAGACATGAGAAGGTGCCAAATCTGTTACTTGCCTGGCATTCACTAGTGCTGGGTCTAAATCCTTGGGATTTCTTCCCAATGGCACTGTGAGGGCACCTCCCCAAGAAAGGCTGCAGCAGTTCCAGAAGGAGGTTCACCACCACCTACTCAGGTTAGGCAATAAATCCTAGCCACACCAGCAATGCCCATTCAGAAGTATGAGAGAAAATAGATCAGTCGTGATGAAACAGCAGAGCAGACTCGCTGGGGCAAATGGACAAATTCTGGTCCTGTATCTTTATGGTCTTATAACCTGAAAAAAAATACACGAACACAAAGAATCATTGGTATCCAATTCAAACCATTTACAACATAGAAATACTGATGTTTATCTTCCAAAGGGGAAGCCAGCAAAACAAGAGACCACAGATGTCTGAAATTATGGAAAATATAGATTTGAATCAAGATTCAGATTTATTTGTCACATACTTGAAATATCCAGTAACATGCATTGCTTCTGTTAACAACCAACACAGCCGTGGGTGTGCCAGGTGCAGCCCACAAGTGTTGACATTACTTCTGCCACCAGCATAGCATACCACAATGCTCAGCAGGACAACACAGAACACAACAAGCAACAAAACAACAACAGCAAAAACCAGCCCCATTCCTCCCTCCCACCCATGCAACATACCCCAGGACAGGCCTTCAACATCAAATCTCAAGCGAATATGGGCTCGAGCCTGCAGACATGTGCTTCAACTTCACAGTGGACTCGCAGAGGCTCGCAGGCTCGGCTTCAACCAGTGGGCCTTCCAGGCTTCTGATTCCTCGGTATCGATTCCAGGACATGCTGATCACCAAATATTAGTCCTCAAACTCCTGACTGTCTGATGACAGGTCGCTGAGCACTAGGTCTCAAACTCCAGTCTCACTGATTTGTAAACCCAGACAGTCACCAGAACTTGTTCCTCCTGCCCACATGGATCTCCAATTCCAGAACTCGCTGACCTGGGGTGTGGGGGTGTGGGGGTGGAGGGGATCCTCCTCCGCTCTCTGCTGGTCCAACACCTGATATCCAACCACAGATCTCCCACTTCCATGACATTTGTCTTTGAATGTGGAGTGGAGTCTTAGATTCGGGTCTGACTTCTAAATCCCCCATTTCCCCATTCCTAAACATAACCTGACCCTTAATTCCGCTCTCTCTCCTAAATCCGTACTTACTCACTGCCCAAAGCAACACACACAAAATGCTGGAGGAATTCATCAGTCTAGGCAGCGTCTTTGGAAAAGAATAAACAGTCGACGTTTCAGGTCAAGAACCTTCTTCAGGACAGGAAAGGAAGGGGAGAAGTCAGAATAAGAAAGGAGGGGCAGGGTGAGGCACCGTAACTCAAGAATTAGAGCACTGGTCTTGCAAACCACAAGAAGGGAGGGGGAGAGGAGGAAAAAGTATAAGGTGGCAGATGAAAGGTGAAACTTTACGCCCATTACACCACTGGCATTTAGGGCAGCAATGAAAGTCCTCCATCTCTGGCAACATTCAGGGCTTCCTTCATTATTTCAGTAGCTTCCTCTTGGTTTTCACTCCTGACAGTCCCGCAAGTCCTGGGTGGAGACTCCGGAATACTTTTGCACTCAGATGTAGGATTCTTCATGGCTATTTCCATAACAATTTTTATTACCAGCCAGGGTTGTTACCCTTTAGCTGTACCCCCGAACCTGGAGGACCATTGAACCACTCTTAGTCTGTCCTCCGCCCTTTGACCTGTTTGGCATGAGTGACCCTACCAAGAGCCAAAGCATAAAGCCCTGATTCCAGTCAACATAGCTCTCCGGGTCATTGAGGCACACAAGCCTTCAAACCATGGCAGGGTTGTAGTCTTCTTGGAGGAAATCCATACTTATGAACCTGAAAATAAATGCTAAAAATTAAACAATTAAAAAACAATTAATTCTGAGCTGTGATTCAACGGAGGTCACAGTTTGGCACTATCCTGGAAGGTCCCAAATGTATATTGCCGAGCATTTGCTGCTGCTGGGTCTAAATCCCTGAACTTTCTTTCCAATTGCATTGTGAGAGTGAGTCTGCTCACCTCTTCTTTGACCATGTGCTCACCTAGACTCACCATACAACTCGTACCTGCCAGCTCCTGTGCCACCCCTTCTCCCAATCTTTTTATACTGGCTATCTCACCTCTTTCTTTTCAGTCTGTTGAAGGGTTTCGATCCAAAAATATTGACTGTCTATTTCCCTCCATAAATGCTTACCGACCCTCTAAGTTCCTCCAGTCTTATGTTTGTTGCTCCAGATTTCTGGCATCTGCAGTCCCTTAGTGTCTCCATTTTGCTGTTCTATCGCAGTCTCTTCAAGGTATGCCTAAGTTGAAGAAGTTTTAGAACATAGAAGATAGAAGAGAGAGCATGAAAGATAGAATACCCTCTGTGGTCTCTGCTGCTTCCTGGCTCCTCAGTCATGTGTTCAGGCAAACCAGCAGCTATTTTAGACCTATTTGTTTATCTATTTCAGTCTAGGAAGGAAGGTTGACAAAATTGAACCAACAGATGTATTGTTACCACACAAGATGAATTTAAAGCTCAGTGAGGTCTTTCCAAAGTCTTTTTCCCTCCTGTTAGGAGATGAATTTCAAGGTTCTATAACCTATACATATTTCAATAATAAATGTACTTAGAAACTTTGAAACTTTTGATCTCAGTGTGGCAATGCTGAACTCTCGCCAGCAGAGGGACCTCAGGGGTTTGTGAAGAGCATCCAGCGAAAGTGACCACTACAGTAATCACAGAACACAGGGCAGAGTTAGTTAGGGAAATTCTGGAGCCCGGCTCCCCACTCTAAGTTTAATACCACCTAACTGTACCTGGCAGTTCTGGTTAGCTAGCAAAAAATTGTAAGTCTGCAGGCTGTAGTCCGAAGAAGGTACACCAGCAGCTGTCAAGAGTTTGAGATTGGGTATGTCACCAAGGACCCTGGCATATTTCTACCGATGTACAGTGGGGAGCATTTTGACTGGTTATATCACCGCCTGGTGTAGAGGCTCCAATGTACAGGATCGAAAGAAGCTACAGAGGGTTATAGACTCAGCCAGCTTCATCACAGGCAAAACCTTCCCCACCATTGAAAACATCTTCAAGAGACACTGCCTCAAGAAGGCGGCATTCATCATTCAGGACTCTCACCATCCAGGACATCCCCTCTTCTCATTACTACCATCAGGGAGGAAGTACTGGAGCTTGAAGACTCACACTCAATATTTTAGGAACAGCTTCTTCCCCTCCGCCATCAGAATTCTGAATGGTCCATGAACACCACCTCTTTTACACCACTTGCTTGTTTGTTTATCTGTCTGTATATCTATCTACCTCTTTATTCATGCATTCATTATAATTTTACGAGTAAAAAATTTCACAACATGCCGGTGATAGCAAACCTGATTCTGATTCTGAACAGCTCATTTTGTATGTGAATGCAATAAGGATCAGTACTGGGGTATATTGGGACTGTCTGCACATAGTCCTGAGGGGCAGGGAACACAGGAGGCAGCTCCTATTTCATAGAACAAGAATTTACTACATATCCCAGCTCCCCAACTCAAGAACAATGGATCCCCACTAAATACTGTCAGAAGCCAAACATTCTCCTCTTCCGCACATTTCCAGCAGTTACTGTGTACTACTTCTCTCAGTCCAGCAACATATGTTTCTGACTTTCCTCATTTTTCTTTCATTCGCAGCCCCCCCCCACCATGTACATCCCCTCCATGTGGGTTTTGTTGTGTTAACAAGCATGTACGTGTTAACACAGCAACCAGCTGTACTTGTATCTGCTATATTTTTCTGGCCTGCACTTGATCACAGACATACTATTCTCTTTACCCCTCTCCGCAACTTAAAACATGTTTGCAGAGTGTGAGATACATTGAGAGAGACTGTATGTGTCCCTTCAGCCACATTGACCAACAACTGACCCAGTCCATCATGGGTAAAGCCCTCCCAGCCACTGAGCACATCTAATAAAATGCTGTCATAGGAAAGCAGCATCCAGAGATCCCCACCACCCAGCCATGCTCTCTTCTCACTGCTGCCATCAGGTAGAAAGTACAAGAGCCCCAGGACTTGCACCACCAGGTTCAAGACCAGTTACTACTTTCAATCATCAGGCTCTTGAAGAGAAGGGGATAACTACACTCACTTGCCGCATCATTGAAATGTTCCTATAATTGATGATCTCACTTTAAGGACTCTTTATCTCATTATCTCATGTTCTCATTATTTATTGTTATTTATTTATATTTACATTTGCACAGTTTGTTGTCTTCTGCACACTGGTCGATCTTGCATTGATCCTGTTATAGATTTGCTGAGTATGCCCACAGGAAAATAAACCTCAGGATTGTATGTGTTTGGAGTGTGTGTGCCATAGTCTAAATCTTGGAACTCCCTACACAACATCTTCTCTAGAAGGACTGGCTCACCTCCACTTTCTCATGAGCAATCATGAATGTTAGGTCACTTTCCATGAAAGCAGATTTCTGAATCATTCATGTGTATTGTTCCATACTGTATGATTCAAAGGTTCGAAGTTCATTTGTTATCAAAGTAATACAACTCTGAAATTCTTCAATTCTCCAGGTAGCCATGAAACCAAGAAAGAAAAGAAAGGGAGCAGGATCATCAACCCCCAAATCACCACTTTCTGCAAAAAAACGAACAAAATCAGATCAGGCACATCGACCCCCAAATCCCCCCTCCTGCAGGTGAAGCACACAAGCAGCACTGTCCTCACGAAATGAAGCAGGATCTAACCAGAGGGCTATGACATTGGATGAAGTGTGAACCATGTTGGTGTCACTGAGATCACCCCCAAATTTAGGGAGCAGATTGAGTGTGTTCACCAGTAGTCTCCTCCTGAAGAGTGGGAGGCAAGGGAAGAGGGAGTGTAGTGGGAAAATGGAGGGTAAAGCTCATGGTTCTCTGCTTTAGCCAATGATATGGATCACTTCCTTGAACTATTTTTAGACTCTTCCCCATCAAAGTATAATTAATTCCCATGAGAGGGCAATGAGAAGAGGGCATAATCTTTGATGATTGACACCACCTTCTTGATGCAGTGCGACTGTAGATGTCAACGACAGAGAGTGCTGTGCCTGTGATGGTCCAGGCTGTGTTTGCTACTCTCTGCAGTCGCTTGTGTTCCTTTGCTTTGGAATTTGCCATACATGCCCCTCATAGACACAAGTAGGATACTCCCTCTCCTCCCTTCCACCAAACCTGGTCATCTTTAGCACCTTCATTGTGGCCCACCATCTGATTCAACAAAGAGCACAAATTGAACCCATGCCCGTATAGCCTTGTATTACAACTGAAGAGAACAGGGGACAATATTAAACATGTTCCAAGTAGTAGTAGCCTTCGGCTATGTGCCAAGAGTGAGAAACTGGAACAGCTGAGTGGTTAATAGATTTGTGCATTATAGTTAGATAGCTGGCAAGAACTTGCTTCATCGCGCTCAAAGTAAATATTATTCAAATGGCCACAGAAATCGTCCAAATAAAATGAGGTTGCAGGGCTCAAGATCCAACAGATTTGCAGTCCCTATAGGTGAGCTTGCAGCAGTCTCGAAGGACAGACTGAAGGAGACCAATAGAGCTGTAAACCATCATGGAGGAGTTAGAGTAAGTTAGACAATAGTGATTAGTCGACGCCACAATTGGATTTTAGAGTTCGTAGATTGTAGGAATAAAAGACTGAGTGAGTTGCAATTGCACAATTTTGCACAGGGTAAACACAAAAAAGTGATGCTATTTACTTTTGTTGTAAGTCATCCCTCTAGAATAATGGGAAAGCTTGCATTCTGCTCACTAACATCTTCTCTTCCCTTTAATGCCTTTAGTCCGTAAACCCAATCCAAGTGCAATTTTTGTGAAGCCTTTCTCTTTCCTGTAACAGTTGGCCATTTCTCCCTCATAAGCAGCCCTGTTTTCTCTAGTTTCTGGATCTGCATTAGGACAATGCTCTAGAGTAATTCCTAACATTGCCGGTCTGTGGTCCTTCCCTCTCAGGCAATTGCTTCTCCAACAGTCTTCTGGCTCTTCCTCAGCAGCTTATTTGTTTAATACAAGAATAGGCCTCATGTCCTTTGAGACAACAAAAATATAGAAAACAGGAGCAGCTGTTCAGTTTTGCAGCCTGTTTCACTATTCAATACGTGAGATTATGGAGTCAGAGAGTTATAGAGAAATACAACATAGAAATAGGCCCTTCGGCTCAACTCAAACATGCCGACCAAGATGCCCATCCAAGTTATTCCTATTTTTCTGTTTAGCCCAACCTCACCCTGCAAATCAGGCCCGTGAGTGTGGTAAATCCTCTTTGCCCTCTTTCCAGATCAATGATGTCTTTCCTGTCACAGATGACCAAAACTGTATAGAATATTCCAGCTGCTGTCTCACCAATATAACTGAACATAATGTTCCAATTCAAAATAAAACATCAAGTCCCTACTTCTATACTCTATATCCTGACTGATGAGGAACAAACATCTCCTCGCTACACTGTATAGAATCTTCTGACTCAAACCTTTTCTCTTCCAATACCTATTGAGACCTTTTGCACCCAATACCTATCTCCACCCTAAATACATTCAGCAGAGAATTCCACAGGTTCTCCACCCTCTGATCAACGAAATTTCTCCTTGCCTCATATCAAGTGATACCTTGTGTCCTATAGCCGTGACAGTTGGTTCTTGGGCCAAAACATAGTTAGTACCCAGCACCTACTAGATAGTGTCAGCTGAGTAGATAGCAGGAGCACTGCTTTTGCCCACAAAGCCAATGATGATGATGTTGATGGTGATGATGGTGATGGTGGTGGTGATGGTGGAGCTGGTCCAATGTAGGCTCTTGGTTTCAGCCTGTCTTGGATGTTTTCAGCTCGGTCTTGAAGAAACACCACTTCATCTGCTGACAGAGCGCCACAATTATTCCGTTCCAGTTGGCACTTGTACCTCCACTTCTGAGGTCTTGGGAAAGAGTGAGAAGGAATTTGAGTCCATGCTGTGAAACTCTCATCTCACCACAGTTTACCATTTTAAAATTATTCCACTTTCCTCTATGTTTATAAATGGCGCTTTGTAAGAATTCCATGATTCCATTGAAAGGAAGAACTGTATATTTCTGATTCCATAAAAGTGACAATCATGAGGCCAGAATCTTATCTACATCCAGTCAGTTGCTACATATACAGTCTATTTTAGTGAGAAAGTGCAGAGCTGTTGGAGCTTGTAACTATCGTCAGAAACAGAGAATAGGGATAGTGCGATGGTGGGAGATGAAAAGAGAGAGCAGGAGGGAAGGGAAGAATTGGGGAGAAGAAGGAAGAGAAGGGATTAGAAAGAGGGATGGAAAGATGAAGGAAGCAGAGTAGATACAGGCCAAAGAAGGAGGAAGGAGCAGAAAACTACAAGAGGGAATAACTGCTGCCATCGGGAAGGGGGTACAGAAGATTTAGGTCCCATACCACAGGTTCTGGAACAGTTATTACCCTTCAACCATCAAGTTCCTGAACCAGTGTGGATGCCTTCACTCACCTCAACTCTGAACTGATTCCATAACCTATGGACTCACTCTCATGGTCTCTATAGCTCATGTTCACATTATTATTAATTTGCTATTTATCTATTATTATTTGTTCTTGTATTTGCACAACGTGTCTTCTTTTGCATATTGGTTGTTTGCCAGTCTTTGTGTGTAGTTTTTCATTGATTCTATTGTATTTGCTTGTTCTACTGTGAATGCCTGCAAGAAGATGAATCTCAGGGTAGCATATGGTGGCATATACGTACTTTGATAATAAATTTACTGTGAATTTTGACAGGCAAAATATGTTACTTTGACTTCATGCTTGGTGTTATTGAAATGATGGTGCTATCCAAGGCATTGCTGTGTGTTTCATCATTCTCTCCTTCGCTGGATGCTATCATGCCATTGAGTGAAAGGCCACAGGTTAAATCTGTCAGTCCAGCCCATGGCTACAGTCGAATACAACACTGTACAATACAGTAAAATAGTAGGCCACGTTGTACCACATTTATCATCACATAAGATAATGGCCGGCTCTACCATTGGCTGTTCACTGGGATTTTACAAGTGACTGGTACCCAACAGAGCCTAGAATATTAAAAATAATATGTCTTTCTACTTCTCCTGTCACTCTGCCCTTGCTGGCTCCCCCTCATGCTCCACCATATCTACCTTTAGTTCCAAGCGTGCTGATCCTGACTTGGGCCTTGATCAATCTCAGTTATGGTGCATCACGCCCTGAGTCTTGCCCCAAAATCCACCTGTACCCCATCACAGACTTGTTAGCACCGGCTCATTTTAGGAATAATTTATGAAATATTTTATGAGTGTACCTATGATCCTCAAAATCAGCAAATAACATTAAATGAAATAGTAATTTACTATGAAAGATTCAACACTGGGGAAGCATTGCCAAACAGTGCCCCTAGCAGTAAACCAGTCTGTGCGAGCATGCATGATTGTCTTTGCGTCTCTGTGTGCTTATGTGTCCTTGTGTTTTCCCGTACGTGTGTTTGCATGTGAGGAAGTGCATATGTGTATATATGTGTGTGTGTGTATGAGATCCTTTCTCCCATACCACATAGGCGGGACACAATGGTTTGATGAGGTTGACCAGAAGATCAAGGAACCGATTAACATTGACCCTTCAATTCAGTGAAGTCCAACTACAGCCCAAACTGCAAGGCTCCATCCCCCCCAGGGCCAAGAACAGAGATGAACCTTTCACATACAGAGAGGCAGTTAGTGTTCTCTGGAAGGAACCCTTCAAAGACCTCCCCAGTCATGAACTCAAGTCTCTGTGGATTCCATCCACACAGCAGCCTGTCTGGGCTAGTCTTGGTGACACCCCGACCAAAGTCAAGGTAGCTACGTCCCAACTCAAAAGTAGCAAGGCCTCAAGAGCAAATGGCACCCCTGCCAAAGGTCAACCAGGGAGAAAATCAGTCACAAATCCACAATCTGACTTTCCACATCTGGGGACGTCAGCAATGCCATAAACATGATGATCTTCCAGAAAGGCTTCAAGTCTGACACAGTAATGCAAAGGAGTCCTTGGAAAGGTTCTCCTCAGTTACCCCCTCCCAGTGACTGAAGATCTACACCCTGAAACATTGTGGAGGTTCCATCCATATAGAAGTAAAATAGACGGGATATTCACCTTTTCCAAGGAAAATGCCGGCTTTTCCTTGCCTTAGCAAAGCCTTGTGCTCCATCAGCTATAGGACAGCTTCTTCAAATTCAAATGCCAGTTCAAATTCATAATGGCATCCAAATCATGATGCCAACCAATGGGTCTACTGCAGAAACAAGCTCAGTAGAAGCCAGTGTAGAGCAAGTCTGAATCATCACCCTAACCTTTCCTCAACCTTTCTTGCCGAAACACTTCACTTCTGCTTCAGGAAGCCTCACGTGGATGTAGAGCTAATCTTCAGAACTATTGGGAAACTCTTCAACCTCTATTGACCTAGGTAGTATCAAGGTGACCCAAACCTCAGTAGTCAAGCTGAAGTGTGCAAACAACAATGGCATTTGCACATGTCCAGTGGCTGTATTGCATCAACATCACAGATTCATTCGCTGAAGCATTCAAAAGGATGGGTGGTGCAGTACATCCAAAGACCAAGGTGCTCTACTAACCCCTCACTGCCGACTCACACTGTCCTCTAACAATAAAAGCTCATGGCAAGACCCAGGAAAGCATGGACTAATTCCCATAACTGGGAAACCACCTTTCTGCAGAGCCAGATAAAATTCACCACAATCTTGAATGTGCCAGCACAGCCTTTGGGCAATTGAGGAAAAGCTTATATTTTTCACACCTCTTTATGACATGGGAGACAATTCAGCCCACTGAGTGTATGCCAGTTCTCAGACCAATCCCATTAATTTTCTGCCTCATTTATTTCCCTGAGGCCATTTTCTCTTCCAGCCTGTTAACTCTCTCCTGATTTTTCTAGCATCTAGCTACAGATGACGTTATTTCCAGTAACCAATTAACCTTGTAACTAATGTGTTTAGGATGTGGAAGGAAACCAGAGCTCTCCCACACCCTATGTATGGGGAGTCTGCACATCCACATTAGCCTCAGAACCCACAACACTGGAGTGGAAGCATCATCTTTGATCCCAAGTGTGTCTGTATAAGTACAGGCCTATATGTGATGTGTGCAAGTACACATATATATGTGTTTACGTGTCTGTTTCTGTATTTGCTTGTGTCTGGCTGATTGTTTCGGTATAAGATGCAATGCGTATCGATGTGACAGGGCCAGGGCCTGGGTATTACAGTGAGGAAAGAGTCGATCTTTGTATGATTTAATGGTTGGGCCGGATGGATTAAAAAGGCAGGGTGTCAGGACCATAGGCAGGGGTCAGGCCGGATCTGCTCACTGCTCCACGATGTTTGCTTTGCTCTTCACCGCCCTGAAGCTAAGGCTGTGGGCCTGCTCCAGAATTTGTGTTTTTCCCTATCTATACATTAGGTGTTTGTTGGTCGTTTTTTCAATGGGTTCTTTTGTGTTTCTTGTTTAGTGGCTGCCTGTAGGGAGGTGAATCTCAAGGTTGTATAATGTGTACATACTTTGATAATAAAAATACTTTGAACTTTGAACTTTGAAGAATGTGTGTGTTCTTCACAAGTTTGTGTTGTGTACATATGTTTCTGTACACGTACGTATCTTTAAACGTTTGTGCATGTGTATGTCTGTGTAAACACATGTATGTATGTGAATGAATGTGCATATGTGTGTATACATGTATTTCTATGTATGTGTGCACTTACATGTGTGTGTGCATTTAGTTGCGGGGAAGAGGCATGAACAACATGTACTTTGAGATCCCTCCCAGCACTCTCTTCAGTGTTTTGAAAGCATGTTTGGTTTTAATGTCAAACTATTGCATATTTGCTCCAACTCTACAAATTTTATGGCTCCAAACCTTCAAGTCATGTTTTTTTTAAACACTCCAATTAGAGACCCACATGTTTCCTTGCAGACTTGGCAGCTGTCAGACTCAAACTCAAAGACTTGCTGGAACTTTGAAAGTAAAGCTACTTTTGATGGTTATCTGGGAAGCATGCCTAAAATCTCCACACCAGGGCTAAGTTTCTGAGAGGGAAGCAAGTTTTTCTCTGGATAAGTATCAGGTGTAAACACTTCACTTTGAGGTTAGAATGGTCCACATACACCAATACCAACGCAGCTCCCAACTCTTTTACTCTTCCATCCATCTTTTTGAGCCTGATATTCAAGAAGGTAACACAGGAAACTTACATGTTACATTCAGCAAGAAGAGGAGGTGTGAATGAAAACAGATTGTAATTGACTGCTTCCAGAGGATCCCAAAATAGCGTCAGCAGCGCACTAGCCTACTGAACTATCGATGGCTTGGTACCATTCAGCTTGGAGTCAAGAGGCCATGGTGACAACCTCACTCAGGAGATTTGAGTTGATATTGCAGGCAGGTGCTCCAGTGTGTTTCAGGGAAGCAATACCACACTTCAAATTAAAGCACCACTTGTCCCCTCTCCTAGGTAGATGTGAAATGTTCCACATAATTCTTCAGAGCAGGTAGCATAGTCAATTATTTTAGCTATAGGCACAGATTGTGTGAGTTTCCTGTGCACTAACTGGTTACTATGGTTCCCACATTATAACAATGACCCTTTCATTTTTTTTGTGTCAAATGTCCCAAGGACATTGAAGGCAATGCATTTGCCTAGAAATATGTTCACACAAACTGATGCTGTGCAGTTGAAAATTGGTTTAATTTGGAGAGTAACTTTGCATCATTGGTGCCGGATGTGAACCTTATTTCCTCACTTTTTGGATAGAGTTTTAATCTCCATGGAACTTCTTTTGCAGCATGAAGCTCGACTAAATAATTCAACAGTACAGTAATGCATAATACTGTTCTGGAGTGTGATATTTAACCTCGTTGTTCTGACTCAACAATTACACAACAGAAAACTATTACTAACCTTACTTCCCTGAAACCATTCATCTAGGTGAGGAGTGTCAACCTGATATTTCAACTGTCCATTCCCCTTCATAGATAGTTTCTAGCTGCTAGGTTCCTCCAGCATCTTGTGAGTTGCTCCACACTCCAGGATCTGCAGTCTCTTGTGTTTCTCTGAATTCCTGTTAGTTAAAGTGCCAACACACAATCTACATCCTATAGCCTCAATGGGGTCTATGACCCATTGTAACCCTTACCTGCTTGGCCATGGGGATCAGGGTCAGAATGACTCTCAGCTTCCAGTCTGCTGTGGATCTCTGCCACGCCTCTTTCTGAGACTGAGACCTTCCTGGCCACCTTCTGCCAGGAGTGCCTGGATGTAACTCTAGAAGTCATGCAGACCTCAGCTCAAAAACAATCGTGTTCAGGTTCCTCTGATTCACTCCTCACCCGCGCGCCCCCCCCCCACCCCCCAGGAGAGCTGACATCTCCTCTCCCATCTTTCCCATTAATCTAACTCCATTAATTCAGTAGCAACACTCCCACGTAGCTGGAAGAGTATTACTTTACTGTGGCTAGTTCCTGTAACAACTGATTACAAGTAACACATCTCGGTGCAAAGACTTACAAACATCAAAAGGAAAGGTGGTACCGAAATTGAAATCAACACCTCAATCAAGTAGAACTGAAGACCTTTTAATTGAATCATAAAAATATGTTAGGGTGGCCAGCAACATGGTTTTGAAGGTGCTGAAGAATTTCACAGCTGCCACTTAATAGACACACAATAGACATGGACCATTGCAATAGGTTAGATAATAGATCACTGGTATTACTAATTGAGATAAGGTTTCCTTTTTAATTTTCAAACATTGAATAAGCAGTGTGATGAAAAGGATACTCGATCATAATAGAGAGCTGTGGGCCTTCTTGTTGGTAAACGTAATCTGATTTGGGAGCCAAGAACAGATTCAGGAAAATAGTGAGAGTGCCCACTGATTCTGAGGAAAGCCACCGTGTACAGATGTCAGTTTACGATAGTATTGTGATGCGCTTCATGCTTAAATATCGTTGACGTGCATTTGCCTTGCATCTCTTGTCAAGACAGTAACAATGTAAGTGCAGGTGTGAGTTCTTCAGACTCTTATGCATTCTCCCATATCCATATGACCTTAGCTGATCTCTCACCTCAGTACCACTAGCCTGATACCTCTAGATTCACATAATACCAAAACATCTATCGGTCTTTAAAAGCTCTCTACAAGTGATCCTCCAGAGAGAGAATGTGGAGAATTCTTCTGGATAAAGGCATTTTCTCGGGCCTATCCTGAATATTTGACCCTTTATCTGGAGACTGTTTCCCCTTCACTAGCCACCAAGCCAGGAGAAACATTATTCCCGCATCTAATCTGTCATGTTGAATACATCGATGAGATAACAGTTTCGGATTGGGGTAGAAGGCTTCTTTAGGTACCTGTTGAACTGACCATCCCAACTCTGCCCATTGTAAGATGCATTGCCGGTGAAATCCACCTGAATCACTGATGATAGTGTAGAGACCCAGAACATTTCAGTCCACTGGAGAGAACTTCAGGTGTGCCCAAGGCATCAAAAGCAACAGTAAACCTATGCACACATTCAACATACAAAATATGACAGGGACTGGCACTGGGGTAAGGGTCAGTGTTGAGAGAGACAGGACCTATAGTTGGGATCCTGGTTGGCAGCTTGGGAAAGCAGTGGTTCTTGAACATTGGAGCATTTGGGGAGGAGTTGCTCAGTGATTCAGGTCTTGGGAACAGGTAGCATTTGTTGTGGGAGTTAAGGGCCTGTGCCAGGTGTCCTTGGTGGGTCATGGGTGCAAAGTCAGGGGTCTCAGGTTGCCCAGGCATCGAATGTTAGGAAGAAGAGAGAAGTGAGGTCATGGGCGTTGCTTGAAAGTTGGAGCCTTGTTCAGCTATGTACAAATCCAATGTGTTGAGATCAGTACTTTGGTACTGCCAGTGAGATTGAGGCCTGGGTCACAAGCACAGGCTAGGAAGATTGTGGGGGAAGAGGGTGTGTGCTACAGTGAGTTGGAATATGAGGACAACTTAAATGGGATCTACCTGCATCATTTAAATTGCCTGCCATTGAGGTAATCATGCTTGCTTCAGGAGTTCTCGGTGAAAGACATTGAATCTGAGCCTGAGGTTGGTGCTCAGGATTAGAGGGAAGTGGCAGTGTGAGTAGTGGGCTCTGGGTGTGGTAGTCAGACACGGAAATCTTGAAGGGGATGGGCATTCAGCGATCGGTGCCCTTGGTGGGTGAAGGGTACAGATAGGAGCTTGGGTTCAGTAAGGAGGCTGCAAATGGGTCAAATAATGGGAAGTCAGAATGGGATATGCAAAGGGTCTAAGATGGTTATAGAAGCAGTGCCCTGTGACAAACAGTGGGAAATAGGGTACGACAAGAAAACACACACCAGTCCTCATAGAGGGATCAGAAGTGGAAAAGGGTGAGCAATTTCAAGTTTCTCATCTCTGAGGATCTATCCTGAGTCAAACGTATCGATGCAGTTACAAAGAAGGCACGACAGCGGCTATATTTCATTAGGAGTTTAAGGAGATTTGGTATGTTACCAAAGGCACTCACAAATTTCTACGGATGTACCGTGGAAAGCATTCTAATTGGCTGCAACACCGTCTGGAATAGAGGGTGGCCACAACACAGGATTGAAAGAAACTGCAGAAAGTTGTAAACTCAGTCAGCTCTATCATGGGTACTAGCCTCCCCAGCATCCAGGTCATCTTCAGGGAGAGATGCCCCCAAGAAGCAACATCCAACATTAGGGACCCTCATCACCTAGGACATAGCCTCTTCTCATTGCTGCCATCAGGGAGGAGGTACAGGAGCCTGAAGGCACACATTCAAAGATTCAGGAACAGCTTCTTCCCTTCTGCCATCAGAATTCAGAATTGAACCCATGAACAATATCTCACTTCTTTTTTTTCTCTCTTTTGCACTACTTATTTAATTTAACTTCTTGAAAATACATGTATATTTATACATCTTGTCATAATTTATCAGTTATTATTATGTATTGCAATATACTGCTGCCGCTTAACAACACATTTCACAACATGTCAATGATTTTAAACCTGATTCAGAATCTGATCATTTTCTGGCCTGCTTTCAAACTATTGTAGCATTGAGAACAACCTCACCCTTTGCACGAATCATGACAGGGGAAGTGTCAGGTCAAATTTCTGGGGTGCTGTGATTCTTTATATCATTGGCCCTGATTTGAAGCTCAGAAGCAGGTGATATTCAGATGCATGACTCTGAGAAATGCAACACCGTGTGTCTGCTTTCCCAGGCAATGTTTTATTGTCTGCACTTTTGCTTTTGGGGTATGCTTGAAGCTGCGTTCAGGGGATTAATCTTGGATTCCCATTGACTCCAGGGCAATCCTGTCATGCTGGTAACCTGAACCACACTGTGGCTGGAGAGACTGCATTCTTAAAAACAAGCTTCAGTCCTGGCTCTGGGAGGTCTTGCAACAAACTCATTCCCTTTCAACCTCAGCTTTGGCTCCTTGATTATGTGGCTCAGTGGTGCCACGGACCTTGGCAGTGTCTGAGAATTTATGGAAGGTTAACATGTACATATGATTCCAAAAGCAAGTCCCTGACTTCAACAAATATGAAGCAAACCAACGTCCTGGAAAAGTGAATAGAAAGACTGTGTGTTAATTTATTGCTCAGAGATACCATTAATCTTGCCTAGAGTTTCTGATGTGATGAAGCTGTCTGATGGTTTCTAGCTGATATAAATTGAAAATCCATTTGACTCAAGGGAAGGGGGTTTCGAAACAAATGTGCAAAAACCATGAAGTCAACGATAGGGGAAAAACTGATTTTTTTTACGGAGAATATGAATTCTGTTATTGATTGAATAGAGCACCATGCTATTCAAACACTTTGTGAGTGCTTGGAGATCTTCATTTAGTTCCAGCTTATGCACAGGTTCCTGTGGCTGCTTGTCCTCTCATCCGATGTGCTATGCTGCTTGCCTCTCTCTACAGTCTGTTGATCTAATGTGATTCTGAAAATGGATGATATATGCTTGTGTCTCAGAAACCAGCACTTGATTTAACAACATACTGTACACTTTTTACCACAGAGGCTTCAATTCAAGGCATTTCATCAGCTGTGAACCTAAGGTCACAACAGGCATATAGGCAAGTGCAAGTCCTCTCACAGTCAGGTTTTCCAGCATTTTCTGTCATGTTCTGTTTCCATGGTTTTATTTCTTTGTCTGCAGGGCCAGGTTAACCAGGGCTAGAGGAGAGTGTAATTCATCCAACTTGTTTCAATAGGAAGGAGCTTGCTTTCTTTCATGATCCTAAGCCCTCAGATCCAATAAAACACTTATGGAGCAGTGTAATATAAGAAATGTAGCAGCCGATTTGCATACAGCAACATTCTAATATGATGACGACCATATAATCTTTTCCTTTAGTGTTTATAACTGAGAGACAAGCTTCTTCCAGGAGATGAGGAAATTCCCCCTCCCTATTTAAATCTTGCCATGGGATCATTTTCATCTAACTCAGAGGACAAATGATGCTCAGCTATCAGCACATCCAAAGATAAATGTACGTCTCCAAGATCTCTGCAGAATGAGGACTCTGCATTCTAAGCCTTGGGCAAAGCCTGGAATTGACATGCTGAACTCACCATTTCTCTCAAGCCTTGGTCAGCTTAAAGCCATAGTGTTTGAAAGCAATGTCCTGTTCAACCCACAGTAATGTGATTCTCCCTCCCTCCAAAATCCAAGGTAGATTGGCAGAGCAGACTCGATGGGCCAAATGCCCCAAATCTGCTCCTATGTCTTATGATCTTGGCAATTATATACAAGTTCAAAACTCTTGCTTAAACATTTGTTTTTATTTATTGAGATAGAGCTCGGAATAGACCCTTTCAGCCCTTTGCGCTGTGCAGCCCAGCAATCCCCAATTACTCCTCGCCTAATCATGGGACAATTTACAATGACCAATTAACCTAGCAATCAGTACGCCTTCGGACTGTGGGATGGGACCAGAGCACCCAGAGGAAACCCACATGGTCACAGGGAGAATGTACAAACGCTTTGCAGGCAGTGATGGGAATTGAATCCAGGTCACCTGTGCTGTAAAGCATTGTGCTAACCACTACACAACCGTGCCACCCTACTATATACAGTATTTTTAAAAATCTATGTTTCAGTTTGCCATTGCAGAATGGAAAACTATCCCCTCTTCAATGTCCTGATTTCTTTTTGTGAATCTATTTACAAACAGGCTAACAAGGGGCTCCCAAGTACATTTAAGAATGTATGAAAATAGAGGCTGGAGTGGACAATCTAACCCAAAACTTCATTATTCGATTAGATCATGACACCACTTTCCTGCACTATCCATTGATCTTTAGATTCCTTTATTATCTAGATGATCAGCTGCAGTTTGACCTTTATTCCAACCAGTGCCCTTTCCTTTCTTCCTTCCTCTGGCTGTGACTTTGAGATTTAATTCTATGGAGGTTCAAGCTGTCCTGTCTCTAACTTGTGAGGAGATATGGACTGACTATTCAGGTAGACTGGGAAAGAAAGAACAACATAGCCTCTGCCTATGGCTATTCCGACAACCAATCCTGATTGACGATCTGCAGCGGGAAACATCCCAGTCTGGGCCACGGACACAGCATGCTTTCATTAGTCGGGGATTCCATGGTTCCTTCAGTAGTCAGTGTGCAGTGAGAGGGTGGTTTATTTGTTTGCAAACCACTGAAAGGTCAACATTTCTAAACTAGGGTGGAGCAGTCCATGTAATTACGGACAAGAATAGATGTGATTCAGTGGAATTCTTGCATCAGTACAGGGTGTTTTGATCACTTGCATGTGGTAATATTAAGCAGACATTACTAACCACTTGCTAATTAAATTGTGATGAGTCTGCAAATAAATGTGAGAAAAGATACAAAAACAAAATGAAATAAATAATTACCGTCTCCACATTTCAAAAAATTCACCATAATCTATCAAATCCAGTACTCAGGGGCAGCTGTCCTTTTGTTCAAAGTTCAAATTAAATTTATTATCGAAGTACATATGCAGTATGTCACCAAAAACCACCCTGAGATTCATTTTCTTGCCAGCATTCACAGTAGAACAATGAATAACTACACACAAACCAACAGTCTAACAGGCAACCAACATGCAAAAAAAAAGACAAACTGTGCAAATACAAAAAATAAACAAATAAAAATAAAAATTAATCAACAAATAAATAAATAAATACCAATAATATGAGTTATAGAGCCCTTGAATGTGAGTCCTTAGGTTATGTTCAGTGATCAGTTCAGTATTTTGGTGAATGAAGATGTCTATGCTAGTGCAGGATCTGGTTGGTTGAGGGGTAATAACTGTTCCGGAGTCTGGTGGTATCTTCCTGATGGTAGTCACAAGAAGAGAGCCTGGCCTGCATGGAGGGGCTCATGTAAAATGGGTACCTCAGCCCTTTACCTCTTTCACCTATCACCTCCCAGCATCTTACTTCATCCCCCCTTTCCCCCATCCACCATCCACCCACCTCCCCCTCACCTGGTTTCATCTTTCACCTACCGGCATGTACTCCTTCACCTCCATTCACCTTCTCATTCTGGCTTCTGTCCCCTTCCTTACCAGTCTTGATAAAGGCTCTCAGCACAAAATATCAATTCCATAGATGCTGCCTGACTGCTGAGTTCCTCCAGCATTTTGTATGTGTTTGTTTATGTGTAGATTTTTCAAAAAATTCTATCATATTTCATTTTTCCTGTAAGTGCCTGAAAGAAAATTAATCTCAAGGTAGTATATGGTAACATATACGTACTTTGATAATAAATTTACTTTGAACTACCCCAGAGCAGGAAGGTAAGCTCAAAGGATAATATGATCATTTGTGAGGGAATTTAGTAACTGCAGTAACTGCAAATACAGTAAGTGGATTTTATTGTGGAGAGGTTCGTAATTCCCCACATTGGTTGGAAGAACGGAAAAGCAAAATACTTTTCAAAGTAACAAATGGTGAATTGAAGATGTCCTTGTACACAAATCACACACAGACGAGGCTGGAAGGTTGTGATCTGCTGATGCTCAGTCATTGGAAATATTCAGTAGTGACATTGATACATTGCTGGGCATGGTATGATTCAGGCTATTTGGGGAGAGAATATAATGTTTATCAATTTACAGAGTGTGATTTCAGGGTAAACTTCTAATATTAGAGGCCTTGCATTTAAGGTGAGAGGAGGAAAGTTTAAAGATCCATAGAAAGCATGCTATCCAGATACATCATAGCTTGGTATAACAACTGCTCTGTCCCAGACCACAAGAAATTGCAAAGAGTTGTGGAAACGGCTCAGCACGTTAGAAACCAAGCTTCCCATCTAGGGGCACATCCCCTGCCCCACGAAAGCAGCCAACATAACAAATGACTCCACCACGCTGGGCATCCTCTCTTTTTCACTCTTCCATCAGACAGAAGATACACAAACTCAAGGACAGCTGTTATCCCACTATTATAAGACTATTGAATGGTTCACTGCTATGATAAAATGGTCTCTTGACTTCACAATCTACCTTATTACGAACTTGCACTTTATTCCGAACTGCACTTCCTCCATGACTGTAATGCGCTATCCTGCTTTCTGTTATTGTTTTCCCTTGTACAACCTCAAAGTACTGAAGTGATGAAATGATCTGTATGGGAGGGATACAAACCAAGTTTTTCATTGAACCTCAGATTGAAAGGAGATGTGCAGGCCAGGTTTTTCCATACAGAGTGGTCATTGCCGTGAATGTGCTGTTAGAGGTGGTAGTGGAAACAGATACAATATTGAAGCTGGTAGCTGGACAAATGAACACAAAGGGAACGGAGGGATAAGGATCATATATATGCAGGATAGACAACTTAATTCGGCATCATGTTCAGCACAGATATTGTGGGCCAGTGGCCTGTTCCACTGCTGTCCTGTCCTATGTAGTTTCAAACAGGATAAGAGAGCATGTGAACTATCCCCGTTCCAATTTTTTTCATATTCTTATTTTTGAGCAGAATTGATGGGGAATTACCTGCCTATCTGCCATTTGAGCTGGCTGCATCACCATCTGGCACGGTGGGTGCACAAGATTGAAGTAAATTTCAGAATTTGTAAAATTAGTCATGGGTACTAGCCTCCGTAGTATCCAAAAGATCTTGACGGAGTGGTGGTCAGAAAGGCGGTGCCCATCATTAAGGACCCTCACCACCCAGGACATGCCCTCTTCTCAGTGTTACCATCAGGAAGGAGGTACAGGAGCCTGAAGGCACACACTCAGCCATTCAGGTACAACTTCTTCCCCTCTACCATCCGCTTTCTAAATGGACGTTGAACTTGTGAATACTACCCCGCTACTTTTTTGTTCAGTTTTTGTACTACTTATTTTAACTTAACTATTTAATATACATATATATTCTTACTGTAATTCAATTGTTTTCTCTATATTTATCTTGTATTGCACTGTATTGCTGCCTCAAAGACAACGAATTTCACAACATATGCCAGTGATATTAAACCTGATTCTGATTCTGATTCTAACTACTGCCTGTTACATCACTGCTGTTTAGGGCAGCAATGAAGGTCCTCCATCTCTGTCTGTCTTTGGCCACTCAGGTATAGAAGGATTCTTCAACGGTGTTTTCATTTTACCAATCAGAGTTGAATTGAATTGACTTTATTTCTTACATCCTTCACATACATGAAGAGTAAAAATCTTTACGTTATATCTCCATCTAAATGTGCAATTCATAGTAATTTATAATAATTTGTAATAAATGGAACAGTCAATGTAATATAGAATACACTCAAATCAGCGTGAGTTCATCAGTCTGATGGCCTGGTGGAAGAAGCTGTCCCGGAGCCTGTTGGTCCTGGCTTTTATGCTGTGATACCACTTCCCGGATGGTAGCAGCTGGAATAGATTGTGGTTGGGGTGACTTGGGTCCCCAGTGATCCTACGGGCCCTTTTTACACTCTTGTCCTTGTAAATGTCCTGAATCATGGGAAGTTCACAACTACAGATGCGCTGGGCTGTCCACACCACTCTCTGCAGAGTCCTGCGATTAAGGGAAGTACAGTTCCCATACCAGGCCATGATGCAGCCTGTCAAGATGCTCTCAATTGTGCCCCGTAGAAAGTTCTTAGGATTTGGGAGCCAATACCAAACTCCTTCAACAGTCTGAAGTGAAAGAGGCCCTGTTGTGCCTTTTTCACCACACAGCTGGTGGGTACAGACCATGTGAGGTCCTCGGAGATGTGGATGCCGAAGAACTTGAAACTGTTCACCCTCTCAACCCCAGATCCATTGATGTCAATAGGTGCTAGCCTGTCTCCATTCCGCCCGTAATCCTCAACCAGCTCTTTTGTTTTAGCGACATTGAGGGAGAGGTTGTTTTCTTGACATCACTGTGTCAGAGAGATGACTTTTTCCCTGTAGGCCACCTCGTTATTATTTGAGATTAGGCCAATCAATGTAATGTCGTCGGCAACCCCCAAATCTGGAGGACAGGTAGACCAGTAGACTGCTCTTAGTTTAGCTTCTATCCTTTAACCTGTTTGGCATGGGTGCCCCTACCAAGAACCCAAGCATAAAGCCCTGACTCCAGACAACATAGCTCTCCAGTTCGTTGAGGCACGCAAGCCTCCAAACCACAAGGAGGCTATGGTCCTCTTAGAGGTGATGTTCATTTATGGTCAGAAAGTTATTTCTAACTAGTCTACTGAAGATATTTCATGTAGACGAAGGACCCAGTAGCAATGGTGCAATTGAATTTCCAAGGGTCCACTAAGGACAATGCTGAATGAGGTTAGACCTCATGGAATTGTCAGTAATACACCGGAGTGTACTGAAATAGAAAGCAGAAGTAAAAACATCCGACTTGGAATGGCTGCCTGCAACTAGTCAGATACTGAAGGATCAAGTCAAGTTTAATGCCATGTGTGCAAGTACAGTGAAATACGGGTACAATGACAAACTTGCTTGCAACAGCATCACAGCCATGTACATACAGAAAATATACAGAATATAAATTATACAAAGCAGTGAAGAGAGGGAGAAGAAAAGACTGTGCAAAAATAAAATTTGAGGGGTAAGGAGAAACACGGTTGGAGACTTGGTAGTGCAAGAGGTACATCTTTGATATTCTTTTGCTGAAATTTAGGGTTGTGCAGGTTGGTTCAAGAACCCGAGGACTGTAAGAAAGTAGCTGTCTCTGTAAGTGGTTGCCTGGGGATTCAAGCTTCAGTGCTTGATTGAGAAAATAAGGCCTTTGGCCTATCAAATCTACACCAATCATCCTGCAATAACCCTCATCCTGCACTAATTCCATTCTTTTCTCTCCACAATCCTCTCAACTCTCACCAGCTTCTAGCACTCAGCTACACACAGGGAAAACTTACAGTGATCCGTTAATTTACTAACCTGTATGCCTTGGGGATGTGGGTAAATCAGAGCACTCAGAAGAAACCCATACAGTTAACAGGGAGAACATGCAAACTCCACATGGACAGCAGCTAAGGTCAGGATTGAACCCAGCTTATTGGAGCTGGGAGGCAGTAGTTCTACTAGCCTTATGGGACTGAGGTAAATGAACAGCCATGATCTTGCTAAATGGTGGAGCTCATCTGAGAGGGCAAATGGCCTCTTTTGGCTCCTCTTCCTTGTGTTGTTCATAGAGTCTGCATTCTACCTGGACAGATGGGTTGGCATGGAGCAGGGGAGAATGGAAATTCTCTTCTCAGTGAGACAGAAGGGAGAAAAGAATGACCAGCATTGGTATTTGTTAGGTCTCAAAGAATGAGCAGCCGGGGAACAAGGCAAAATGTTGGACCACTGGTCAGAATCGCTTGGATTATGGGTGTGCTGGTGACACCATTAGCACAAAGTTCTTTAGCCTATGTACTTCTTTGAAGATGATTGAAATGTTTTCCTGTTATTCATTAGTATGAGCTGGGATGCCCGTGCTCTCCCTCCTCGTCAGAGTAATGAATAACTAGGAAAGAATGTTTCTCCTGATGGGGAAATTGCAGGATGCATGATAACCCTCATTATTGGTGTGGACGGAGACCAAGTCTTGTGGACAGTGGAGAGGGAGGCCCCAGCAACTACGTGGAAGAAAGCCTTGGATTGCACAAGAGGGATGGAACAGTGGCGTGCACAGCACCACCCCGAGGCTTTTGCCAAGCTTCTAACCTTTGAGTCTGTCAGGCTTTATTTTTCAAAGCAGCAGCAATATAAACTTGGTGACTGCCTGACTGAGTAATCACAGAGCACTGCTTTAAATACAGTCACATGGGAAAGTATTCTGAATTGAGGGATCTCCTGTAGAGTGCTAGAGGCTATAGCTAGCTGAAGGAGGAACTGGTCAAGGATTTGCTACCTGGCTCAGAGCAGTCTATTTACCTGTTTGCTGTGTAAAATCTTGGTATGAACATGTTTCCTCAATTCTGAAGAAACACCCTCATTAAATTATCATTTAAACCTATTCCTTGTAAGGGAACATTTCTTATAATGAAATATTTTTAAAACAACCTCAGTTTCACCATTTCAAATTCTAATCTCTTAAATTATTCATCAATCTTTGCGATTTCCTTGTGTAAATCTCACACTTCAAGCTCTTTCGACAGTGAGGAGCTGTCTTAATATTGTAGTAAAGAGTCTTCCAAATAAATTAGCTTTCTATATGTACCATTCTGAAATGTATACTTCAGGGAAAAATGAAATGGATGAAGCTTTAGGGAATTATAAATTTAAAAAGCAGCACATAGTATTGCGTTATGTGGAACTGGAACTGGAAGAATCTCAATAAAAAGCCTGCTATTACAACATCCCTTCACATCTTCAGATGTCTTGTGCAACTAATTAAAATCTGAGTATGTTTTGTCAGCAGCATCTTGTTTTAAAATGCAGTCCCTTTCTCAATGTCAGGATGCCCCTGCATACTTGAGGTATATCCATTCTTGTACTGTTGTATCTGAGAAAGAATGGCAGCAAATTTACACAAAGTGAACAGCAGCAAGGATCACACATGCAGATCTCTAGGATAGGACTTCACGTTCCACACTCAACCTTCACATTCCATGAGTGCTATCAACTGAGACATAGCTGACACCTTTTGCTTCATAAAGTTGGATGCATCTGTTGATCTATTTTTGCAGGTATTATCTGCGTGAAGAACATGGGGCAGGGAAATGAGGGAACTTCCTTGTTTTCCTCTGAAAAATCCACTGGGCTGGAGCGGTGGCTGGTGGGCTTCAGTTAACATCAGGGATGGGAAATGCTTTGTGTCTGACCTGTGCTAGTTGCTAAATGAGATCAGGCAGAAATTCTACCCAAAACATAAGATCAAAGAAAATGTTCAAAAGTTGAATTTTACGTTTCTTGATGAACGGGTGTGTGTCACCAGCAGGGACTCCAACTATTTCTTCCTGGATATTCTGATGATATTTAGCATTAAAATTGATGTGCAAAAGAACCTAAACAGAGCCATACAGCGCTGAAGCAAACAGTTTGGTTAAGCACAATCATACCAACCATCATGCATCCATCCATCCTAATTTTTGTCCCTTTCTCACACCCCCATTCCATCCCCATTTTCTACTAGCACAACAGCAGGGCCAATTTACAATGGCCAGTTAATCTATCACCCTGCACGATAGCCAAAGGATAAACCTGAGCTCCTTGATGAACCATCAATGGGCACGTGGAAGGAAAGCTGAGCAAACTCCATAGAGACAACAGCCAAAGGCAGAACTGAACTCTGGTCACTGGAGCTAGAAAGCAACAGCACTAACCACTTCACCTCAATGCCCCTTCCATGGAGTCTTAGCCTCCTTTATCCCAGTGTAGGGCAACACGCAGCTGTTGATGTGAACTCTTATTCATAAGGGAAGTAGAAAGTGTTTTCTGTGCAGATACTGAAGTATAACACAGGGAGTGGATGCACTGGTGGTGTTGCCTGTGAGCCGAATGGCCTATTCCTGTGCTGTACTCTCTGCTGAGTCGGGATGCTGCATTTCAGGGACGAATATTCCCTGGAATCCTCATTGTTGACTCCAAACTCCATAACGTCCTGAAGCATTAGATCAAGCATAGAGAAGGAAACCTTCCACTGATCATCAGCTGATGAATCGGTGCTCCTACCTGTTGAGTACCAAGAGCAGCAGGGACACACGTGTACCCTGGCTGGGGCAATTTAGGTGGCAGTACCACTGACCAAACTGGCTGGGTCTGTGGATGCTTGTGAGGAATAAACCTTTAGACTTATGACTGTGAGGCTAATTACAGCCCAAATGCCATTTTTAAATTTGCTGATGACATCACTGTTGCTGGCTGAAGCGAAGGTGGTGATGAATCAGCATATCCAGTGCAAAGGAGATTAATAACCTGGCTCAATGGTGCCATGACACCTACCTTGCACTCGACATCAGCAAAACCAAAGAGCTGATTATTAAATATAGCCAGAGGAAACTGGAGGTCCATCAGGAAATCAGAGGTAGAGAGGGTCAGTAAATTTCTCAGCAGTATCATTTCAAGGAGGCTGTCTTGGGACCGGCATGTAAGTGCCATTACAAGGAAGGCACGACAATGCCTCTATTTTCTTCAAAGTTTGCAAAGATACGGCATGTCATCTAAAACTTGGACAAACTTCTCTAGATTCACAGTGGAAAGTATACTGACTGGCTACATCATGGCTTTGCATGGAAATATCGCAATGCCCTTGAATAGAAAAGTCGACAAAAAGTAACGGATACCACCTGGCCCACCACAGAAAAAAGCGCTCCCCACCACTGAGCACATCTACAAGGAGTGCTGGCACAGGAAAGCAGCATGGATCATCAAATATCCCCACTATCCACACCATGCTCTCTTCTCATTGCTGCCATTCGGATGGATGTTCAGAAGTCTTAGGTCCCAAAGCACTAGGTTCAGCAACAGTTATTACCCCTTAACTATCAGGCTCCTGAACCAGGGTGAATACTTCACCCACTCCAACACTGAACTGATTCCACAACCTACGGACCCCCTTTCAAGGACTCTACAACTCATGTTCTCAATACAATTATTTATGTACTATTATTTTTATTATTATTATTATTATGTTTTTCTTTTCGTATTTGCGCAATTTGTCATCTTTTGCACGTTGGTTGTGAGATGTTTCATCGAGTACCTCTGCTGTATCGGCCAAAAGCATAACTTCTTGGTGGCCAAACACTTTAATTTCAATTTCCATTCCTGTTCCAGCATGTCAGTCCACAGCTTCCTCTTGTGTAATGATGAGGTCACCATCAAGGTGGAAAATTCCTTCCTCTCCAGCCCTTTACCTTCTTTATCCACCTGGCTTCACCTATTACCTCTAGCTATCAATCCGCCCCTTCCCAGTCCCCATCTTTTTATTCTGATGTCTTCCCCCACCCCGTCCCGAAGAAAGGTCTCAGCTCAAAATGCCAACTGTTTGTTCGTTTCCATACATACTGCCTGACCAGCTGAGTTCCTCCAGCATTCTGTGTGTGTTGCTTTGGTTGTTAGTCTGCCTTCGTGTATAGCTTTTCATTGATTCTATTGTGTTTCTTTGTATCTACTGTGAATGCTCACAAGAAAATGAATCACATGGTCACGTATATGTGCTTGAACTTTGAACTTTGAAACCTGCTTAGCCTCACCCTCAATGATCTACCTGTGGCAGATATTCTGTTCATGCTGGTACAGGTGGAAGTGACCAGCATACGGTCCTGTATTACTGTCTTCACAGTGTCCACCATCATGTCACACAGCACCATAATATGTTAAAAATAATAGACTTGGGACAGATTGGTAACTCAAAACTGAGCTTCCATGAGGTGTCGTGGAACATCTGTAACTTTATGGTTCGGCATATCTGCAATCAGCCGGATATTGCCACACAAATGTCCTTCATGGAAAAGTTCTTCCAGATCAGCGCCTTTGACCACATCCATAAGGCCATGCTCAGCACAGAAGTCCTACCAACACTGCAGGAGAAGGACTCAGTGGACGCAGTACACTGCTTCCTGAGCAAACTGTCCAGAGCATCGGGCAGGATGCCTCATCGCCAGGCTTCACCAACAAGCACCAAGTATTTGCTTGGCTGGCAGTGAGGCGGGTATTTGCCCCCCTGTCAGATCCTTCCTGCGTGACCAAAACATCACTCCCACAGTGAGCCTCCCGAGGAAAAGACAGCAGCTCACCTCTGTGGACTGTGGGTTTGCGAAGGGGGTGTGGCGAAAGATGAAAGGGCCTGGGTCGCAGTTCATCCCGAGCAGGCGCAAGACAGAGGACTCTCTGATCTACGGGCCGTTCCCAGGTATACGCACGGAGACCGACATCAACTCAGTGGAAGGCGCCCTATGGTCTGCCAGCACGCTGAAATGTCCGTGGAGGGATGCTGCCGAATGGCGCATTCCAGGCTGCAGGAGTACGTGTTGAGGGTCACACTGATGCTTGGTGCAGCCACCACAAAGGCTCAGTGGGGAAATACCACAGTGTAGGGTTCTTCTCCTGGAGAGAGAGGAAGCCCGTCAATTATTATTGTAGCAGTATACCGCCCCAGAGTGCCCCATGAGTAGTACAATGCTATTGATGTATATGAATGCAATTGAACAGTACGAAAGGCATTGACTATAAATGTAAAGAATGAAAAGGCTTTGAATGGTTGATTCTTACAATAATTTTTTATTATGATGTCATCCTTCTTAATAGTCGAGAAATACTGTTGTAGTTGTCTAGGTGAGTAGCTGTGGTACACAGTACAATCTCTATAGAGGGAATGGATAGTGGATGGAATGCCAACAAGTGGGCTACTTTGTCCTGGATGACACTAACCTTCTAGAGTGTATTTAAAGCTACAATCACCCACCCAGGCAAATATAGTGTACTTTGTCACACCTTTGACTTGTGCGTTGTAGATGGTAGGCATCAGAAGGTGAGTCACTCACTATAAGATAGCCACCTTCTTGTTTGTTTATTGTGGGCATGTTATTTATTTGGCAGATCCAGCTGAACTGTGCAAACTGGTACCGTGATTATTATACGTGTGACGTGAATTTGTTAAAGTTGTCGGTTGCAGTGCTTCTGTTACAGCAGCGACAACGGAAAATGACATTGGCTCATCTGTTCCCAGATGATTCCTGAGAACTTAACACACACACCATCAGCCCAGTAGCATACGCAT
Organism: Mobula hypostoma; assembly: GCF_963921235.1. NCBI lineage: Eukaryota > Metazoa > Chordata > Chondrichthyes > Myliobatiformes > Myliobatidae > Mobula > Mobula hypostoma. The sequence goes on from NC_086118.1 coordinate 9,407,357, forward strand.
GGGAAATAACGTGCTGACAGTCAGTTACTATCTGCCTCAAGATAAGATCGAACTTCCAGAAATCTTCCTGGGGCATCTTCACAAGCAATATCGAGGAACCAATCCAGAGAAAGCTACCAGTCCCAAGCTACTACAGTCACTTAGCCTAACATCTGAAGGTAGCAGCTACACAAAATATCGTGTCTTAGGTGAGTTGTAGAAGGTCAGCATTGAAACTATTGCAACCAAACCCCAAGCAAAGCAGGTGCCACATTAGCACAGATAGTGGAGCCACAGAGACTCAGGTTTGATCCTCACCTCTGGTCTTGTCAGTGTGGGGTTTGTATATCTTGTTGTGACTGCATAGGTTTCCTCCAGGTATTCTCGTCTCCTTCCGCATACCAAAGGCGTCCACTGGTTGAGCTGCTTAAACTTTGGTGGACTGGGGCTATCTGATATCCGGTCAAACAAGCAGGGAGTTTTGTAGTTCATAGTTTCCGACTTCATACACTGCTGCCCCAAGGTAAGGGGTGGCAGTTCATACAGCCATTGCCTCGTGGCTCCAGTGACTTGACTTCAATCCAAAACTCAGGTGCTGTCTGTGGTACTGCTTTTCATGATTTCTCATCGGGCTGATGTGATGAGGATCCCTGTCTGTGTGTCACGAAGACGGAATCATCTAGTGCTGCACAGATTTCAGGGTTACAGCATCTTGTTTAAATACATTAAGATGCATCAATGTTCAAGCCTTTAGTATATTGATTGAAAATAGTGTCAAAATTGTTGAGTACTTACAGGTCACATTTGTGTGTTTCTCAAAAGCCAACAATAATAGGTTAATATCATGCATTTCAAGAAGTTTGGCATGAGTCCCCAAATCCTAAGGACTTTCTACAGGGGCACAATTGAAAGCATCCTGACTGGCTGCATCACTGTCTGGTATGGGAATTGTAATTCCCTCAATCACAGGGCTCTGCAGAGAGTGGTGCAGACAGCCCAGCCCATCTGTAGATGCGAACTTCCCACTATTCAGGACATTTACAGAGACAGGTATATAAAAAGGGCCCAAAGGATCATTGAGGTCCCGAGTCACCCCAACCACAAACTGTTCCAGCTGCTACCATCCAGGAAACAGTACTGCAGCATTAAAGCCGGGACCAACAGGCTCTGGGACAGCTTCATCCACCAGCCCATCAGACTGAGTAATTCACGCTATATAATTGTATTTCTATGCTATATTGACTGTCCTGTTGTACATACTATTTATTGCAAATTATAATAATTGCACATTGCACATTTAGACAGAGACGTAACATAAAGATTTTTACTCCTCAAGTATGTGAAGGATGTAAGAAATAAATAACGTCAATTCAATTCAGTTCATTTCCATGCTTGGTTGAGGGGTCCAACTATGATGTATTAAGGGAGAGCTAGATAAGAATCCATGGAGAAAAAAATGATGACACAATGATGAAATTACTGGACTAGTAGCAGACTAAGTCTAATAATGCAGAAATTTGAGTTACCATTGAAGCTGAGGAATTCAAATGTTGTTAAAGTAAATCAAAATCAAATAAAGTGCTCTTATTCATGGTGACCGGAATGTCGTAAAAACCAGTTCACTGATGTCAGAGTGGAAAGCTGACCTGGATTGTCTTACATGTGGCTGCAGAGCCAAGGGGAGTGTTCACTCTGAAACAATCTTGCAAGGCACTCGGTCATTCTGACACACCGCCCTTAAGCAGAAGAAGAGTCAAACTAGACAGGCTAGCTAGTCACCAAATTTAGAAATGTCAATGTCATTTCCAGCCCAAAGTCTTCCTGATGAACCACGGAGTCCAGTCTCTTAGTCGGGAAAGTTGTCCCATGTAGTGGTCAAAAGAAACAGCCATATGCTCTCAATATTGAAAATTGTGTAGATTTGTCCAGTGCACAAAAAGCACAATGAATCTAATCAGGCTATTCCATGCCCAATCAGTTTGCTTTCAGTCTTCAGTAAAGTGACAGAAAGCGTTGTGAACAGTACGGTCAGAGGTCTTGTGTTACTACACAAAGCAAAAAAGATTGGCTGAGAGCAGGCCTCTGTAATGTCTGGGATCTCAGAACAAGGTAAGATGGGTCATGAATTCGACATATCTGGCTGAATATGATTGTAAGGTTTCAAAATAAAAACAGAAAATGTTGGATATAATCAGCAGATCAAGCAATATCTGGGAAAAGAGAAACTGATATAATGTTTCAGGTCAAAGACACTTCATCAATCCCTCAGCCTCAGGACATCACTACAAGAGTTCCTCGAGGTGATGTCCAAAACCCAATCATCTTCAGTTGCTCCATCTATCTCTGGCCTTGCTTATATGGTAAAGTCAGAAGTATGGATGAACATTGATGACTGTACACGAGGAAATATGCAGATTCTGGAATTTCAAGCAACACACATAAAAGTTGCTGGTGATGACTGTACAATGTTTAGCTCCGTTCATCACTCATCATTCTGGGACCCACCACTATTTAGCATGGAGATGTCATTGAGACCTTTTCCCCCTACTAGCTGTCTAATTCTTCATCGTTATCCATTTACTTATCAATAACCTGTTTATTGATGCCAGTTTGGGGTTCTCCATTATCACCATTCAGATTAAGATCTCACCCCAGCCTTGGTCCAAACATGGACCAAAAATCTGATTACAGATTAGTGACCATGACTGAACAAATGTGGACCAAACATGAACTGATGGTAAAACTGGGCATCAAGGGGAAACACTCCAGTGGTTGAAGTCATCCTCTTCCACGGAGATAGATGACTGTAGTTATTGGAGGTCAATCACTGCAGGAGTTCCCCAAGACAATGTCCTAGACCCAACCATCCTGATCTCTTTCATCAATCTGTGACTTTCTTTCTATCATAATGTCGGAAGTGGAGATGTTTGCTGATGATTGGACAACATTCACTTCCATTCACAACTCCTCAGCATGTGGACGGTCCACATCTGCATGCAGGAATATCAGGGCAACGTTTAAGCAGGGTCTAGCTCTCTAACCAAATTCTTGACAGACAAACCCAAAGGACTGCACCAGGTCAGGAAGTTAGCTCATGATCACTTTCTCAGGCACAGTTACAGACGGTTAATAAATGGTAGCTTTGACAATGGTTCCAGACCATGAAGACTTAAATAATCAAAACATGGAAGCACTGAGATTATTATTAAGTAATGCAATGATTTTCCTAAGCTTAAATACTGACAGAAGTGAGTTGGCACAATACATTGAATCAGTATTGTAAATACTGTTTCAGAATATTTGTGGACCATAGCAATGACTTCCAAGAGATAAAGTTATACAAAATATTTTTCTCGCAACTACATGAAGTTACAAACTAATAATTTAATCACATGTGATTGCAATCTGTGAGAATGAACTTCTTATGATTAATTTGATTAGATTGCAGTCTAAAAGTCACTGCAGGGTGCCTATTGTTTTCTTATTTAGAATGTTAACTTTATCTGCTAGGCTTCATTCTGTTTTAGTTATGCCAGTATTATGACATGGAGTCTGCTGTGAAAGATTAATGGTTAGGTTGTAATTGCTGAATATTTCATCTAAAATGAAGCAAGGTTGATGTCCATAAGACCTTAAGACATAAAAGCAGAATTAGGCCATTCAACCCTTCAAGTCAGCTCCACCATTCCATCATGGCTGATTTATTATCCCTCTCCACTCCATTCATCTGCTTACATCCTGTAACCTTTGATGCCCTGCCTAATCAAGAACCTGTCAACCTCTATTTTAAATATACATAATGACTTGACCTCCACAGCCATCTGTGGCGATGAATTCCACAGATTCACTGTCCTCTGGCTAACAAAATTCCTCCTTGTTGTCCTTGTATTCTGAGTCTGTGAAGCTGTGTCCAGGGTGCCCTCTAAATAATGATGCTGGTGATCACTAACGAAACGAGCAAAGTGATGCCTCGTCAGTGGCCCCATTGTGTGCTGCTTAAATTCAGTATTCGTCATGCGCAAATTCCCATTTCTGTACCCTTGGACATTAGGTACAGTACCTTGAGCAAGTCTGGTATGTACTGCTCATACCTCATTACACTTCGGATGGCCAAGGTGTGGAGCACCTTGAGCCTCTGTCGTCCATGGTGAAGATGCACTAACGGTGGTGGGAGGTGGTAATGACCAGGAAGAGATGCTGTTGAGTCGGAATAGTGTGTGCTATGATGATGTTTTCATGCACATTGCCCTTGATAGTTTTGTTGGTTGGAGGCTGCCTGTTAATGGGAATTTGAGGTTAAGACTGAGTACAAAACCGAATGCCCCTCACCTACCGGACCTATGCCAATCATCAACCATCCACTCACAATAATCTGGTATTAATCCAACTTCTTAAAATTTTCTCTATTTCTCACCAATTACCCCAGATTTTACCACTTATCTACATAATACAGCAAATTACGTTGCCCAGTTAGCTTACCAACCTGCAGATCGTTAGGGAGACCAGAGCACCTGGAGGAAATCCCGACAGAAAATGCAAACTCAGCATAAAGAGAACTGAGGTTTAACCCCAGTCTCTGGTGCTGAAAGCAGTGACAAACTGTACCAAGTGTTAGTCCACAAAGACCATAAGACATAGGAGCAGAATTAGGTCATTTGGCCCATCAAATCTGCTCTGCCAATCCATCATGTCTGATTTACTATTAAACCCCATTATCCTGCCTTCTCCCCGTAAACATTGATATCCTGATTAGTCAAGAAACTATCATCCTCCACCTTGAATATGCCCAATGACTTGGCCTGCACACTAGTCTGTGGCAATGAATTCCACAGATTCACCACCTTCTAGCTCAGGAATGTTTTCATCATCTCTGTTCTAAATGGATGTTCCTCTATTCTGAGGCTGTGCCCTCTGGTCCTAGACTCACGCAATATAGGAAACATCCTGTCAATGTCCCCCAATCTAGGCCTTTCAAAATTTTATAGTTTGCAATGAGATCTCCCTCACTCTTCTAAACTCCAGCAAGTACAGGCCCAAAGCCGGAAAATGCTCCTTGTGTGTAAATCCTTTCCTTTCTGGGATCATTCTCATAAATCTCCTCTGGTCCCTCTCCAATGCCAGTGCATATTTTCTTAGATAAGGGATCTAAAACTGCTCACAACACTCCAAGTGCAGTCTAACCAATACTTTTTTTAATTCTCAGCTTTTATATTCTAGTCTTCTCGAAATGAATGTTAAGATTGCATTTGCTTTCCTTACCACCAATTCAACCTGCAAATTAACCTTTAGGGAATCCTGCACAAGGACTCTCAAGTCTCTTTTCATCTCTGAATTTTGAATTTTGTTCCCATTTAGAAAATAGTCCCTGCCTTTATTCCTTCTACCAAAGTGGATGACCATGCACTTCCCTACACTATATTCCATCTGCTACATTTTAGCCCATTTTCCCACTCCGAATGTCCTTTTACAGATAGCCTGCTTCCTCAACACTGCCTGCCACTCCACTTATTTTTATATTGACCACAAGCTTGGCCACAGAGTCATCAATCATTCCTTCCATCCAAATCATTGAAATATAACATGAAAAGAAACAGTCCTAACACCAAACCTTATGGAAGACCACTAGTCACCAGCAGTCACGCAGAAAAGGTCCCCTGTTGCCACTTCTTTGCCTCCTGCCAGCCAGCCAACCTTCTTTCCGTTCAAGTATCTTTCCCGTAATACCATGGGCTCTTATCTTGTTATGTTACCTTGTCACAGCCTTCTGAAAATCCCACTAAACAACACCCATCGACTCATCTTTGTCTATCCTGCCTATTATTTCTTCAAAGATTTCCAACAAATTTGTCAGGTAAGATTTCCCCTTAAGGAAAACATGCTGACTTTGGCCTATTTTTTAATGTGCCTCCAAGTACCCCAAAGCCTCATCCTAATAATAGAATCCAACACCTTTCCAACCACTGAAGTCAAACTAACTGGCCTATAATTTCCTTTCTTCTGCCTCAGTCCTTTCCTAAAGAGGGGGTGACATTTGGAATTTTCCAGTCCTTTGGAACTATTCCAGAGTCTAGTGATTCTGAAAAGATCATTACTAGTGCCTCCACAATCTCTTCAGCTACTCTTTCAGAACCCTGAGGTGTTATGCATCTGGTCCAGGTGACTTACCATCTTCAGACTGTTCAGCTTCCCAAGCACTCTCTCCTTAGTAATAGCAACGCTCACTTCTGCCCCCGACACTCTCATATTTTTGGCATTCTGCTGGTGTCTTCCACAGTGAAGATTGTTTCAAAAACTTGATTAAGATTGCCTACAGTTTCCTTATCCCCCCATTACTATTATACCTCTCCAGCATTATTTCCAGCGGTCTGATATCCACTTTCATCTTTCTTTTACTCTTCATATACTGTATCTGAAAAACTTCTTGCATCCACTTTTATATTTCTGGCTAATTTACCTTCATATTTCATCTTTTCTCCCTTTATAGTGTTTTTAGCTGTCTTCTGTTGGTTTTTAAAAGCTCAATCTTCAAACTTCCACTGACTTTTGCTATATTGTATGCCCTCTCTTTTGCTTTTATACTTTCCTTGTCTTTCCTTATCAGCCATGGTTGTGTCAACTTCCCTTTAAAATGCTTCTTCATCTTTGGGAAGAATCTTTCCTGTGCTTTCAGAATTGCTGCCAAAGACATCAGCCATTGCTGTTCTGCTGTTATCCCTGTTAGTGTCCCCTTCCAATCAACTTTAGCCATCTCCTCTCTCATGTCTCTGTAATTCCCCTTGCTCCGCTATAATACCGAGTCATCTGATTTTAGCTTCTTCGTCTTAAACTACAGGGTGAATTCTATTATATTATGATCACTACCTCCTAAGGGTTCCTTTACCTAAGCTCCTTAATCAAATCTAGAATTGTCATTCCCCTAATGTGCTCAGCCACAAACTGCTCTAAAAAGCCATCTCGTAGGCATTCCAGAAATTCCCTCTCCTGGAATCCAGCACCAATCTTATTTTCCCAGTCTATCTGCATATTGAAATCCCCCATGACTATCGTAACCTTGCTCTTTTTAAAACCTTTTATATTTCCCATTGTAATGTATAGCCCACATCCTGACTACTATTCAAAGGCCTGCATATAACTCTTATCAGGGTCTTTTTACCCTTGTAGTTTCTTAACTCTACCCACAAGGATTCTACATCTTCCAATCGTATGTCACCTCTTTCAAAGTAATTGATTCCTTTTTTACCAACAGAGCCACCCCACTCCCTCTGTCTACCTGCCTGTCCTTTTGATACAATGTGTATCCTTGGATGTTAACCTCCCAACCGTGTTCTTCTTTCAGCCATGACTCAACGATGCCTACAACATAATACCTGCCGATCTCTAACTGTACTACAAGATCATCCACCTTATTCCATATACTGCATGCATCTAAATATAACACCTTCCATCCTGTATTCATCACCCTTTTCAATTTTTGCCCCCTTCCCCTACCCTTGAACATCCTACTGACTGCAATTTTGCCCTATCATCTCCCTGTCCTTCCTTACAGTCTTACTACACACGGTATCTATTTGTATACCAACCTTCCCATCCTTCGCCCTATCATTCTGGTACCCATCCCCTGCCAAATTAGTTTAAACCCTCCCCAACAGTTCTAGCAAACTTAGCCGCAACAATATTGTTCCCCCTCAGGTTCAGGTGTATCCTACCCTTATTGTACAGATCATACATTTCCCAGAAGAGATCCCAAATATCCAGAAATCTGAAAACTTGCCCCTGGACCAATTCTTCCACCACACATTCATCTGCCACATCATCAGATTCACACCCTCACTGGCACGTGGCACAGGCAGCAACCCAGAGATTTTCAGCTTTCTACCTAACTCCCTATAATCCCTCTTCAGAACCTTCTCCCTTTTCCTACGTATGTGATTGTTACCAATACATACCATGACCTTTGGTTGTTCACCCTCCCCCTTTAGAATGCTGTGGACCCAATCTGAGATGTCCCTGACTCTAGCACCTGGGAGGCACCATACTGTTCAGGTGTCCCTTTCATGTCCACAGAATCTGCTGTCTGCTCCTCTAGTTATGGAAACCCCTATCATTTCTGAATTCCTCTTTTGGAATAGACCCTTTGCTCTTAGCGATAAAGAAATCTGACAAGCCTTTATTATGTGGACTCACCTTAGCTCTGTGGTTTACCTCATACATGAAGTTTGCTGTTGTCTCTTCTCCATAGATGCTGCCCAGCCAGCAGATCTGTCCTGTTACTTTCAGTTTTTGTTTCAGGTTTTAGGTACCCAGAACATTTTGCTTCTCCTCCTCATGTTACAGTAAGGAACGCTCCCCAGCTCGGCCATTTCTCAAACCAGATAATGTTGTGCCAACTAAGTGGTTTTGAAAATTTAGTGGCAGGTGAAGAGCAGATTGTTGGAAGTCCATCAATGCATACAAAAGATTGGGCATTATGGCTGTTTTCCAATGTGAATCTAAAATGAAAGAAGAAAACCCAGTAGGTATTTTGTACGTGCTTTGTGCCCTTGGTCATGAGGTTGTCTGAAGGATAAATATTTGTTAGGTACCCTGGATCTTCTAAAACCCCTAAGCAGCCAGCAGACGCCTTGATATAACATCTTATTCCATAGATGCGATCTGCCACAAGTACAATACTCCTGCACTGGAGAATTAGTACCTATCTCCGCGTGTAAGATCATTTAAAGTTCAATAACAAGGTCTCATGCTATCAAAGATTCAAAGTACATTTATTATCAAAGTATGTATGCAGTATGCAACCTTGAGATTTGTCTTCCCCACAGGCAGCAATGGAACACAGAAATACCATGGAACCCATTTAAAGAAAAACATCAACCACTCCAATGTGCAAAAAAAAACAAATTGTGCAAATGGCAACAAAAAAAGAGCAAAAAACACAGAATATAAAACATAAAATCAGGCTGTGTTCCTTATCTGCAGGCCACCCCAATTCAAAATCACCCAAAATAGCAACAAAAAAAAAGAGTGACCAGAAACCAGAAACACATCATAACGTGAGCGAAAAGTCCAATCCACAATCCACATTAATTAAACCTTGCGCAAGACCCAGAACTCTGGCAGCAACCTCCAACAGCATCAAGGGAGAGAGAGAGAGACCATCCAAATGCAGAGACCTTCCTGCAGGAGCAGCAAGTGAGGGGGAGAGAGAGAGACTGTCACACACAGCCTCCTTCCTCTGGCAGCCGCGAGTTGAGGGGCTGGTAGACTGTTTCAAAACAGTTCATAGCTGCAACAGATGTAAAGAAGAAATGAAGGCTAATTGATCATCTATGGACATTAAACCTGATTCAGAAAAAGCTGCAAAGTCAGCTGGGATGGGAAATGCAATCCTAGCTCCAAGCTTGAGATGGTGTTGCTCTTTGAAACTGAGGTTAATGGAAAATTACTCCTCACTATAATGCTATAATATTTACATAACACGTTGTATGCAGCTGTATTCTGTGAATATGTGTTCATTTACATTCTCTAATAGGGGAGGCCTGGTAGCGTAGTGGTTAGCACAACCCTTTACAGTACCAGCAACCCGGGTTCAAATACGGGTTCAGCTGTGGATTAAGCTTCTCAGATATTGCCGTGGGTTTTGGTCTTCGGATAGTACCATTGAACTTATTACAGACATACAGTACTTATACCAGGTACAGACATACAGTACTTATACCAGGCAAGACACTAAGGTATAGCTTTCTGCAGGTTAATTCATACTTTAAACTCTAATAGATTTTATTTATTTTACTATTAATAATTTCTTCTGGGATAGTCATTTGACTGGAGTATTCGGCTCCTGAGAAGGATATCATTCAGACTTTCCCTGACACTGCCTGTTTTATGTGTGTGCCGCTCTTTCTAGGGTGGAGCTGCTCTCTCCTTTGAGCACAACTGCCCACACCAATCAACTCACTTCCATCACCCTCGCAGCACTCTTCCTGAAGTTGAAGACCTGTCATATCAATCGATGAATAATTCACTACGTTTCCCACCAGCTATCCAGTTAGTTAACCCAATTAACAAGGCAGCATAATTTCTCAACCTGTGTTTTATCTCTCCTGTGTCCCAGCAATAGATCATTGTCAAATTTATTGTACTGACTACCTACTTGAAGTGTCACAGAACATCTCATGCTGTTCTCTGTCCCATCACTGACACCATGACTTCTGCCATCCAGCTCCGAAACTCTGGTGATCAGCTACCAAGCTTTCCATCTCTGCCTGTCATTATCTGATTTTACTCTGGGGGTCTCCTTAGGAACCTTTCCCTTGCTTTCACATAATCGGAATCTGTTGCATCGCATTAAGAGCAAATGTTTTCCTCAGCAACCACAATAGTCCAAATTATTTCCAGTCTTGAAATTGAAAATAATTTCTGTCTAGGCCTAAAGCCTGGTTAACAGTGGTTATTATTCCCAAGAACTGGGAATCAGTTAAAATGGCAACTTGCTCCAAAGCTGTGACAGGTTGTTATTTTCAGGATCGTTCATTTATAACAAGCTCATCACCGAGCCGGGAACCAGTGGATTCAGACCCAGTCCCAGGTGTGATCATGCTCTCTTGCTCTTTGTAAATGGGCAGTCCTACCGATAAGGCACTGAAGGCCAGACTTATTACAAAGACGTGGGTTTTGCAAGGGCTGTTTGATATTCCACAGACAGAGAAAAGGGCAAAAGGGGTGGCGAGTAGCAGTGCTCGTCAGGGATAGTATCACAGTTATGGTGAGGGAGGACATCAAGGAGAGATTGGCTACTGGGTCAGTGTGGATAGAAGACTGAAAAAGGAAGGGAGCAAATTGAAAACAGTTGTTATTGGGGAAATGGACCTCAGAAATGTTTAAGTTGTTTAGGATACACTTGCATGGGATTCACTGAGTCAAGGAAAAAAAGATTTGGTAAAGGAACTATGGTTGACAAGAGAAGTGAAACGTTTGACTCAGGTAGCAGCCCTTTAAGATAGGTAAACACCCACTCAACTCTTCATCAGGCACACTAACCCCATCCTTTGGAGTGACTCCCACTTGGCTTCAGGCTCAAGTTAATCACACGACATGATCACCTCTATCTGCTACAAACAATAACTGCCTCCTGGCAGTAACTAGCAATGTCCCTCAACACCAACTGCACCATCTGACCACCGACAGCATCCCCAAAGATTACCACCAAAACTAACCCACAACTAACAAACCTACTTACTAATGTTATTCTCCATGGATGGCAGCAGCCAAACCTTGGCCCACTCTCTTTACCTCAGTCTGTCCAACATCCACTTCTGTCAACCTTCACACAAACACCACCACCAATCCCCAGCACATTCCACCTGCTTCCTCGAACCAACCTGATTTCCTCCAGATTGGTAAAGAAGTATACTAAGTCCTGGAGTCTATCTGGAGCATCAAGGACTGCTGGTTTTCCAGCTGTAGCCTCGTGCATTCACCGATTGTTGACCCACTGAATACTGTCTGACCAACTTTTTATGTGTCCCCTGACTTCCAGATGATATGTTTCAGTATGTTGAAGATAATGTGTGATGTACAGAGGGCAATGAGTCAGAACATTCAAAGTACAATGACTTCCCCGGAGTGTAACCAGTGCTCCACAAAGAAAATAAAATAACAATGCTTTGCTATATGCAAGACCTTGGTAAATTTCAAAGTTCTTTATAGAAGTGGAGCAACATTTGCACCATAGACAAATCACAGCCAAAATTTGTGCACAGCAAAATCCCACAGATAGCAATGGTTTCAGCTGTATTTGGTATGAACTGAAAGATACATATTGGGCAGGGTACCAGAATTGTTTACAGTGATGCTATGGGATCATTGATGGGGCCTTTCCTTAGTACCTTATCTGATAAAAAAAATGTCTTACAATTCAGCCCTTCTTTAATTTCACTTTGGAGTGGCAGCCCAGATGATTTGCTGGTCCCTGTCTTGACTGATTTGTGTCTTTTATTCTTCACTGTTTGAAACATACATGGTATAATATTCATAGTGGAAAAGTCAGAATCAGGTTTAATATCACTGGCATAGTTCAATGCAATACATGATAATGTAGAAAAAAATAAGTAAATCAACTACAGTAAATATATATACAATAGTTAAATTAAAGTGTGTTAGTGCGTGGCCAAATAGTTAAGGCGTTCATCTAGTGATCTGAAGGTTGCTAGTTTGAGCCTTGGCTGAGGCAGCATGTTGTGTCCTTGAGCAAGGCACTTAATCACACACTGCTCTGCGACAACACTGGTGCCAAGCTGTATGGGTCCTAATGCCCTTCCTTTGAACAACATCGGTGGCAATGAGAGGGGAGACTTGCAGCATGGGCAGCTGCTGGTCTTCCATACAACCTTGCCCAGGCCTGTGCCCTGGAAACCTTCCAAGGCGCAAATCCATGGTCTCACGAGACTAACGGATGCCTAAAAAAAAGTTAAATTAAAAATAGTGCAAAAACAGAAATAATATGTCAAAAAGTGAGGTCGTGTTGTTGGGTTCGATGTCCATTTAGGAATTGGATGGCAGAGGGGAAGAAGCTGTTCCTGAAACACTAATTGAGTACCTTCAGGCTTCTGTACCTCCTTCCTGATGGTAACAATGAGAGGAGGGTACTGGGTGATGGGGGCCCTTAATAATGGACGCTGCCTTTCTGAGGCACTGCTCCTTGAAATTGTGCTGAATACTACTGAGTCTAGTAGCCAAGATGGAGCTGACTAATTTTATATCTTTCTGCAGCTTCTCTTGATCCTGGCTCTGACTCTGCCAGTGGTCATAATTACTTGCTGCCTAGAGCACTGGCCTGAGAAGGAATTCATTTTTTAGCATACGTCTCTGCACTAGCAGCAGGAAGCCATTCAGACATTCACAGTCAGCAGAATTATTTGTAAAGCACAGGGAAGCAAGACTAATTAGCTCTTTCATGAGTTGGCACAGTCAGGATGGGCGAACCCCTGCTGGATTATTCGGTCTCCACAATGATGTCACAGGGCAGTAGTGTGGGCATCTCCTCCTCGCAGTCCTAAACAGAAGTGGCAGGGTACATTACATGTAAAACTGACTGTATAAGTGTCTTTCCTTTTTAATTTCTCTTAGCATGTGTGAGGTCTCCAAAGTTGGTGTTATTGTTCCACAGAGGAGCATGTGATAGCAGGTCCATGTGACAGTGGGGTTTCTGAGTCCAATTTTGCCTCAAAGAAATAAGTACACAAAGGCTGATTAAAGTTCATTTGAAAGGCAGGTGACAAGATTGCAGGGTTTACATGACTTGGTACAGGGGCCAAGTTCATTTTAACACCATTTCTTAAATGCTGATGATGTACTTATGAATGACTTCGATAATTTTAAATATCACCGTCACTATATCTTCTACTTCTTCCTAGTGGCTTCCTGGGCTCATCCTTCATCTTCATTAATTTATGATGCTGAATTTTAAGCAGGTCGACATGCATATTTATGGCTATATTGGCAATCTTAATATGACTTTTCTAACTCTTCGCTAATGATTTAAACCTCATGCTGTTAAAATGCATCTGCATTATTTAAATTGGTTCATTCCTCTGCCATGGCAACAATGGTCTTTTTGATGTCAACGTTTAAGGAAATGTCAGGTTTTACATTTACATTTCTATGGGATGTAGCATTTAATTAAATTTAAGATGCAAAAGGATTCTCCCAACAAAAGGTTTCCTGTGGTAATTGTGGCAGGTTCATTGTTAAGGAACACTTTAATATTGTCAATACTTAAACCTTATTTAAATGTTGACTGTCAGTGTATTTTGACAGTCTATCAATACTGGTTATACGTTCTCACAGTGAATTACTGGATTCACCTGGTGGTTTCCAAGCAGCAAAACCTCTTGGATGGGTTCTTATATAAGCCAGCTTTATATGCAATGCAAGCTATTCAAAGATTCAAGATTCTAAGTACATTATCAAAGACTATATAAATTATTCAACCTTGAGATTTGTTTGCTTACAGAAAGCCGCAAAGCAAGAAACCCAAAAGAACCCAATTAAAGAAAAAAAAATAGAAGACCAACACGCAAGAGAAAAGGGAAAGAAAACACAAATCATACAAACAATTGAAGCGAACAACAACATTCCAAACCAAATTGAGTCCTCAGAGACGAACCCCTGAATAGGCCTCACTTATGAGTCCATCATCTAAGCAGGCACAGGGTACAGCAGCCAGGGCAGTCTTCATAGCCTCAGCGCCATGGTAGAGGAGTGACTATCATGGACAGTTTGCAAAATCAGCTATTAGTTCTCTTCAGGAAGATACAGCTCACCTTAGTGCCCCTTGAAATCATCATTGAAGCATGGAATTTGGTGATTTGGCCCATCTTCTCTGAGCCCACTCATTAAAGGAGATAATTAGCCTTATTTCCCTGTGCTTTTCTCAAAGCATGCTAGTGATTTCCCCCTTCAATGGGCTCCGAAGTACATAGTTGGCACAGTGGCACTGGGCAGAGCAGTTGATTCGCCTTCAGTTCTCTCTGTGGGAAGTATGCAAGTTCTCCTCATGACCCTGTGGGTTTCCTCTGGTTGCTCTGGTTTTCTCTCACACCCTCCTGATGACCGGTAGATGAATACATGCCAAAATGGAATGTCCCTAGTGGAGAAGTGAATGGTAGAATGTCGGGAGAGCCAATGAAATGTTATTTTTGTAGGATTAGTGTAAATGGCTGGTGTGGACTTGCTGGGCTATTTCTGTGTGTACGGCTCGATCATACAAGAAAATTCCAACAAAGGAAAACCTTAAGGTGCACTGCAGCTTCCTGCATTTATTCATTCATTCAGTCAAGGATAAGCCAGCACTTAGTTACTGACTACTAGTACCAATTAGTTACTAGCTACTAGTGCTTGTGAGCTGCCTCCTTATGCCATACAGATTTTGGGTTTGGGTATACCCAAAAATTTCAGAAACCTTTAATCATGAAGTCTGTGGGGAATATCAAGCAACCTAACCCTATATCAGCAAACTAATCCTATATCAATCCCACTTTATTTTACTCTGCCCCTGATCCTACCAGTACCTTCTACACAACAGACGATTTTATAAGAGCCATTAAACCCTCCAACCTTTCTTCTCCCCCCCCCTTTCCAGTCCTGATGAAGGTTTTCAGCCTGAAACGTCAACTGCTTATTCCACTCCATAGATGCTGCCTGACCTGCTGAGTTCCTCCAGCATTTTGTTTGTGATGAACCTACCACTCTACACACCCTTGGGATGTGGATGGCAACCAGAGTATGGGGATGGGGGGGGGGTGAATCTATATGCTCAGAGGGAGAACATGCAAACTCCGCATAGACAGCATCTGAGTCAAGGATTGAACTTGAGTCACTGGAGCTGCAGGTAAACTCTACCAGCTGTTCCACTGTATTACCACCATCATCCAAATCCTGCTCAGTAACTTCTGTGCAGTTTTTGTTAATATTGCTAAATAAACCATCTGTAATTTTACAAGTGGCAGAGGTGATCTTCCTCTCAGCTTGTTAACTGAATGCTAAGGGAGACACAGTCACCAAGATGCAGGAAGCTGCAGCGCACCATAAGGTTTTTGGTCTAGTTCTGATATTTTATCGTATTCTTTACACATTTGTAACATGGCGGGATTGGATGAAATCATTGAGGTGATACTCAGTGATATTGTTGTGTATAGCAGCAACTGTTCGCTGTGTTCCTTTTGCTTTTATCTCCCTGCTGAGTAAAGCCGTGTGAATTTTCTCAAGACGTATCACAAACATAGTGCGTATTAATTGACAAACCCACTTGTGATTGGGAGCATGACCCATGCAGAAGTCGCCAAACATTGCTTTCCATCAGCTTGCCTATTTACCTTTTCTGCCAAGACACACAGGATAGTGGCAAACGTGAGCCGTGTCCGTGACTGAGATTGACGCAGTCAGCAAGATACAGGAAACTGCAGAGCACCACAAGATTTTTGGTTTTGTTCTGATATCCCAAGAGCTTCTTTCCATTTTCCACACAAAATGCTAGAGGAACTCAGCAGCATCAATGGAAATTAATAAACAGTTGACATCGAATGTTCACTCCTTTCTGTAGATGCTGCCTGACCTGCTGAGTTCCTCCTGCATTTTATGTGTGTTGCTTTGGATTCCAGCATCTGTAGACTTTCTCAAGTTTATTATTTCTACTTTGCTTCTTAGATCAGTATTCCATTACCATGGTTACAAAACACAGATTTGAAACAAAACGCTTAACTGCTAACCTATCTGATAAGCTCTTGTTGATTCAGCAAATTGAAACTAGAAACTGGGAACATTGGTACCTCTTTTTTGGGAAATACAGTGACCTTAGAGTATGAAATGTGGTGAGCATATGCATTAGTGGAGGCAGTGCTGGAGATGCCATGATACTGAGACTGTGTGAACAGACAGCAGACAGCTGGTGAGGTCCATGGCTCACACAGGTCATGATCTTCACTCAGCATACAAATCCATGCTGCTATTTTGGAACTCGTTGCTTCAACTAATGTCCTGACTCAACGTCCCTTCAGCAATTGGAAGGGCCATTCTTCTGCAATGCAATTTAAAGAGCACCTCTGCTGTTTAATGTATAGGGTTACATAATCATACAGGAATTTGGCCCACAATGTCTATGCTGACCAGTTACACTCATCCTACATTGTGAGCAGCTTTGGGCCCCATATCTAAGGAAGGATGGCTCAGAGCAGGTTCATGAGAATGATCCCAGGAGTAAAAAGGTCAATGTATGATGAATATTTGCTGGCTCAGGGCTTGGGGGGACCTCATTGAAACCTATCGAATATTGAAAGGCCTAGATAGAGTGGACACGGAGAGGATGCTTCCAATAGTGGCCAGAGGCACAGGCTCAGAACAGAAGGATAACCCTTGAGAACAGAGATGAGGAGGAATTTCTCTACCCAGGGGGCTGTGGAGGCCAAGTTATTGGGTATATTTAAAGTCGAGTTGATCAGTAAGAGCATCAAAGGTTCAGGGAGAAGGCAGGAGAATGCAGTTGAGAGGGAACATAAGTCAGCTATGATTGAATGGCGGAGTAGACTCAATGGGCCAAATGGCCCAATTCTGCTCTTATGGTCTACACTGATCCTGTGTCACTCTTCCCACACTCCCATCGACTCCTCCCTGGAGGTTCCACACAGCTATACACTAGGGGAAATTTACAACACAAACCCACACACTTTGGTAATACAAGTGGAAGAACACAATACCAGTAAAACTCTAGTCAGACAGCACGCATCAGAAATAAGGATTGAACATGGGTCATTATACCACTTTAGTTACTACATGACTTCCACTGACTGTTGTAATGAATCAAGAAGTGCTTCCTCCTTCCTATGTTTCCTTTAAATTTCAAAAGGGTGCTGCACTATTCACTATGTTGAGAAATGGAGATATTAGTGACTATTGTCCCCAGAACATGGCGTGGCCGGGAGGATGAGCAGAGAGCAGGCAGACCAGGACAAGCTTGCCACTGAGGGACGACAAGAGATCTGATAAGGAGTCAAAGCCTTTCAGTTCTTTGAGAGGTACTGTGCTTCAAAACGATGCCCACTCATATTATCTGCTTTTGCCGCAGAGCAGATAATTGACATTCATTGTTAAGGTGTGTGGAGATGACCATGTATGTAATTTGTCTCTCCTAGGCTGGAGCCAGAAATATTTGAAATACTTTGGAGTTGTCTCTCCAATATTGTGTGGGATCACTGGAGCTCTATTTTCAAAGAAGTCTAACATTTTTATCTTCCCTCACTGGAGACCAGGTGGCAAGAGAGCATGCAGCTTTGCTCAGAATTGTAGGGTTTCCCAGGATGTACGGTGGCATTGACAGCTGACTGGTTCTGCAATGTGACCATACGCAAAGAAACATGTGAATCAATATCCGGAACCTTGGCATTCTCCTCATCATGCTCAGCTGATTCTTGACAGTGAACTAAAGGCTGGCTATTAGGTGACAATGCCTGAAGATGTACAGCTGATTCCGCTGGAGTCCAATCAACACAAATCTGCCTCAATGAGCATACGGGGTCCTGCCCGCCATAGGGTCTCATTCCCAAGGATTGTTGATAACACAATCAGTTTGCAAATTGACATGTGGCTGTCAGGCCATTTATTTAAAAAATGTACAGGTGGCTAGCCAAGGGCAACATGCAGTTAAACCAGGGTATTGAGCTAAGACATTCAGATTTTGCCACAAGCCAGGATCCCACCCGGCAGAAGATGCCAGCAGCCGTGCAGCAGCGGGTAAATCCGTACCACCCATCTCCCACACGTATGGACTTGTACGTATGGACCGTACACAAATCTGGTGTTCTTAACCCGGACAAGATCTGTACAATGAGTGCCATGTACCTTAAGAGATGTAAAGGAACCGACCACAGGTAACCTGAAAAAGCAATTCTGTTGCCGCAACCATTCTGGAAGAACCCTGTGTTAGTCTGCAAGGTAGGTTCCAGCATTCAGAAAGATTATTTGATGCTGAACATCCAGGTTGCCAAAGTCCTTTACTTATCGGGACTTCCTTTATTTGGAGAAGAGTAATTAGCTCAATATGGGATCAGAGCAAAATGCCTTTTTCCATTTGGGTTCCCTTATCCATGCACTTGACCATGACATGTACATTTTCCTTACCAATGCACATGATGGCTTCAGACCTGGAAAGGCCCTGCAGTCATGGTTCAGTAGTGGGAAATATCCCTGCTGACTGCAAAAGGAAACGTATACTTTCATAGGTTCCACGTAAATCACAGTGGAGACCATGGAAAACAATCAGGGTCCCAGCAAACTCCACCCACAAGAGGCCCTACCCCTCACCCGTTACCAACATTGCAACAGCAGCCAGCAGTTGAATCTCGATCCAGGACATCTGGGGACAACCACAGCGCAAAAATAAAACCAATCACAAGAGGAAATTACAAGCCAAATGTATAAAATAAACTACATTGAACAATGCATGAACGTCAATTAGTCTTTCTGTGATTCTTTTTATTTACTTGTTTACAGGACATGGATACAGCTGCACATACCAGCAGTTATTGTCCATCTCAAATTAACCCTGAACTGAGAAGACAGTAATGGGTCAGCACGTAGCTGGGTCTGGAAACATGTATATGCCTCACCAGACAAGGATAAGTTTTCTTCTCTGAAAATATTTCACAAACAAAATGTATTTTGGGATAATTGTTGTACTTTTCATGATTGCCATTGTTGAGGGTAGATTTTTGTTTTAGATTCTGGATTTCTTTAGTTACTTAAAGTCAAATTTCTCAGCTGCTATGTGGAATTTGAAATCATGTTCGTCAAAACAATGTTCAATTACTGATGCTAGTCCAGTAATTTAACCATATGCCAATAGCCTAAAGCTTGCTGCCGATCACATTGCCAATTTTGTAATCTCCAGCAAATCTCTTAATTGTTGGGCCCTTAGCTCTCAGTGAAGAAAAAGGCCACTGGTGACCTCCCAGATCCATCATCCTCTCTTCTGAGACAGTTTTTCAGTGGTGGGCCAGGAGTGTCCCCATTGTCTAATTTCAGACAATATCTCTTCGTGTTTTCTTTGGATGTCCCTTTTTCCCCTTTCCTTGGGTATTCCTGCTTGGTGATCTTGTTGTTTGGCTTCCTCAAAGTGTGGCCAATCCACCTACATTTTCGTTGGCATATTTGTATGTCTGTGGATTCCTGGTTGATGTTTTCCCACAGTGTCTGGTTGGTTACTCTTAATCCTTTGCCTTGCATTTAAATTCAAATTATCAAAATATATTGCAAAAAGCAAGGGACCTGGTTCAGAGACTTGAGGAATCCAAATGCACACATAACTCCAGACACTAAAACTCCTGTTGGCTATTACCCATTAAATTTTTCTACTGAGATAGTTTTTAATCCAACTTGTCACTCACTTTTGGACACTTGAATTTCTTGATCAATCTGCCATGTGAGATTTAGTCAAAAGCCTTATTACCAGAATCCAATTGCCCCACATGAAATGTACTCTCCTTATCAGTCAGCCTCGTAGCCTCTTTAAAGAATGTAATCATCAGTGAGACAAATTAACAATTCCACACTGACTTCTCTTGATTAGCCCTTTAAAGTGCTGAGTTAATATGGACTCAGAAAAGTACTGATATATTGCCCAGTTACATAGTCAAGCAGACTCACCTGTAGTTACTTTATTTTAATAATTTTTCTTCCTTAAGTTATGATACCACATTGACCACCTATCAGTATTCCAGCACTTATAATCTACCCAGAATGGTGGAGAAGAAAATAACAGAGTCCTTGCTTTTATTATGATTCTGGGAACATCTTATTGAGTGAATGAAAATCATAAAAAATCTGATGCTGAAAATCTGAAATAACAACAGAAAATGCTGAAAACACTCAGCATGTCATAGTGGCATGGTGTCATGACAACAATCTTTCCCTCCATGTCAACAAAACAAAAGAGCTAGCCATTAACTTCAGAAATGTAAGGAGGTCAATGTGAACAGGGATGGGGGAGCTCCTTAACGTTGCTGGGTTCCAGTTGTGAGCATCACCAATAGCCCGCCCTGATCCAACCATGTTGATGTCACTGTCAAGAAAACTCACCAATGCCTCTACTGACCCAGGAGGCTAAAAAGAAATTTGGCATGTACCCACTAACTCTTACCAATTTTTATTAATGCAACATAGAAAGCATTCTGTCCTTATGTATAGCAGCTCGGTATGGCAACTGCTCTGCATGGGACTGCAGGAAACTGCAGAATTGTGGACACAGCTCAGCACATCACCCTGAGCAGCTTTCCTCTATGGCAGGGGCTCCCATCCTGGTGTCCGCAGACCCATTGGTTAATAGTGAGGGTCCATGGTATAAAAAAGGATGGGAAATCGTGCTGTATTGTCTGTCTTCTTCAGTAAAGCAGCCAGTATAATCGAAGACCGATACATCCCAAACATTCTTTATCCAACCTTCTCGCATCGGAGGGAAAGAAAAAAGCCTAAAAACACATACCACCAAGCTTCGGACAGCTTCTGTCCCACTGTTATAAGGCATTTGAATTGTCCTCTTATATGATAAAATGGACTCTTGACCTCATCTACCTCATTATGATTTTGCACTTTATCATTTACCTGCATTGTACTTTTTTGGAAGTTTTTACACTTTATTCTGCATTGTTTTTGTTTTACATTACTCTAGCTCAATGCACTGTGTAATGATCTGATCTGCATGAGCAGTATGCAAGACAAGCTTTTCACTGCATCTTGGTATATGTGACAATAATAAATCAATACCAAGAGCAAGATCAGGTAATATCTGTGGAGAGAGAAGCAGCGGGCATTACCCAGAACCTACACAAAAACAAAGAGCAAAGAGTTGCTTGAATTTCCAGCATCTGCAGAATTCCTGTTGTTTGCGAGCAAAAACAAGGCAGTTTAGGTTGTATCCCTCACCCTCCTGTCTTCTCCTATCATTTCGGATCTCCCCCTCCCCCTCCCTCTTTCAAATCTCTTACTATCTCTTCTTTCAGTTAGTCCTGATGAAGGGTCTCGGCCCAAAATGTCGACTGTACCTCTTCCTATAGATGCTGCCTGGCCTGCTGCGTTCACCAGCATTTTGTGTGTGTTGCATGAGTTTAGGTTGGAGGAAAGGTTGGAGATGGGGTTGACTGGAACAAAAAAGAAAACCTCTGGTAGGGTAAGACAGGATGACTTAATACAGCAGTTAAAGTAAGGAGAAGATTTGAGGAAGGTTTTTAACCACGTTTGAAAAGTATGGAACTCTAATGTTTGCATCTCTCTGTTTATCATTCTTAATACGACAGATTCTTCTTCCTTATTTTCTATTATTTTCCTCTTCTTTTCCATGATTTAATTTTAAATGATGCGAATACCTTCCACCTCATACACTAATGGGACCAACTCTTTCCTTTCTTATGCTCTTTCGCTTCACAGAGTAATAAAACATCCTGGGATTTGTTTTAATTTCACAAATATATTTTCTTCAATTCTCAGTGCCTTTCCAATTTCCTGTTTAAGTTAATCCTGCATCTGCTACAATTCTCTAGGCTTTTTACAGCATTGGTTTTTTTATATTTGTCATAGACTTACCCTTTTTCTAACCTTCTACACTGTATACTCAACATACAAATTGAGATTTGGAACAATCCCCTTTTCTTTCAGAGAGACCATATTGGGGCCTGAAATCTCAGGATCTCCTCTTCAAATGGCTCTCACTGCTCTGACACTAATTCACCTTCAGGTAATTGTCTTCGGTCCATTCTGGTTCAGTTGTACCTCAGCCCACTGAAATCAACCAAGCAACAATTTGATGCTTTTGCTCCTGGTTTATATTTGTCTTTTTCCATTATCATGGGAAAAACTATCTGAGTTTCAGTTCCTCACAGAATATGCTCTCCCACAGAACAAAGGTAAAAACGACCCAGAAGATGACCCCAAGCGGCTGAAAGGACCCAGATGTGGTTTGTACCTTCCAGATGTGGGCAAATGTAGTCTGGGATGGAACCTCTGGCAGAGTAGTAGAGGTGGAAAACAAAAATCTGTCTTGTGCACTGAAGCATTACTGCAGCTGACTTGGAGACTCCTCAAATCCTTGTCATCTATTGGTGGAATGGCTTTACCATCTACAAGCCCCTTTGCAAATTATAATCCAAGCTGACAAGGATCTTATGATGGCAGCTCATTCCACGTACCCACCAACCTTTGTATGAAAAAGTTGCCTCTCAAGAATCCCTCTAAATATTTCCTCTCTCATTTTAAAACACTGACCCTTAATTTTAGACTTCTTTTTCCATGGAAAAATGACTATCTACCATATCCACACCTCTCATGTTTTATATACCTCTATAAGGTCACCCTTCATCCTCCTATGGTGTAGGAAAAGAAGTCCCAACCTGTTTTGTCTCTCCTTACAATTCAAGCCCTCCTGTCCAGGTATCATACTCATGACTTATTTTCTGCATCATTTCCAGCTTAATGACATCCTTCCAATAGCTGGACGACAAAAGTTGCACAAAATCTCATGAGAGCAGTTGTGTTGAAATTTACTTGATGATTGGGTATTCTTTTGGGGAAAAAACGGCTAGTCTGAGCAATGGTGACCCTGAAACCAACAGATTATCATAAAGTTCCATCTCGTTCACTTGTCTCCTTCTGGGAAGGAAATCTGCCAAATTTCCTGGGTCCACCCTGTAGGTGACTTTGAACCCACCAATGCAATTGACTCTGAAACTCTTTCAAAGTTCAAAGTAAATTTATTATCTAAGTGCATATATGCACTATATACAACCTGACTTTCATTTTCTTGTGGGCATACTCTATAAATCTATATTAGAATAATAACCATAATAGAATCAATGAAAGACCGCACCAACTTGGGCATTAAACCAGAGTGAAA